>NC_138769.1:143443834-144045568 GCF_965119305.1 Pelophylax lessonae | reverse complement strand
TGGGACATATCAAATTCCCAGGATTTCTCCAAATGCCAAGGCGATTTCCTAAACGCGAGAATTTGCCACACTCTCCCAGGTCATCACTGGCCAGCTTGGCACGGAAATATTGGGACATATCAAATTCCCAGGATTTCTCCAAATGCCAAGGCGATTTCCTAAACGTGAGAATTTGCCACACTCTCCCAGGTCATCACTGGCCAGCTTGGCACGGAAATATTGGGACATATCAAATTCCCATGATTTCTCCAAATGCCAAGGCGATTTCCTAAACGCGAGAATTTGCCACACTCTCCCAGGTCTTTACTGGCCAGCTTGGCACCGAAATATTGGGACATATCAAATTCCCAGGATTTCTCCAAATGCCAAGGCGATTTCCTAAACGCGAGAATTTGCCACACTCTCCCAGGTCATCACTGGCCAGCTTGGCACGGAAATATTGGGACATATCAAATTCCCAGGATTTCTCCAAATGCCAAGGCGATTTCCTAAACGCGAGAATTTGCCACACTCTCCCAGGTCATCACTGGCCAGCTTGGCACGGAAATATTGGGACATATCAAATTCCCAGGATTTCTCCAAATGCCAAGGCGATTTCCTAAACGCGAGAATTTGCCACACTCTCCCAGGTCATCACTGGCCAGCTTAGCACGGAAATATTGGGACATATCAAATTCCCAGGATTTCTCCAAATGCCAAGGCGATTTCCTAAACGCGAGAATTTGCCACACTCTCCCAGGTCATCACTGGCCAGCTTGGCACGGAAATATTGGGACATATCAAATTCCCAGGATTTCTCCAAATGCCAAGGCGATTTCCTAAACGCGAGAATTTGCCACACTCTCCCAGGTCATCACTGGCCAGCTTGGCACGGAAATATTGGGACATATCAAATTCCCAGGATTTCTCCAAATGCCAAGGCGATTTCCTAAACGCGAGAATTTGCCACACTCTCCCAGGTCATCACTGGCCAGCTTGGCACGGAAATATTGGGACATATCAAATTCCCAGGATTTCTCCAAATGCCAAGGCGATTTCCTAAACGCGAGAATTTGCCACACTCTCCCAGGTCATCACTGGCCAGCTTGGCACAGGAAATATTGGGACATATCAAATTCCCAGGATTTCTCCAAATGCCAAGGCGATTTCCTAAATGCGAGAATTTGCCACACTCTCCCAGGTCATCACTGGCCAGCTTGGCACGGAAATATTGGGACATATCAAATTCCCAGGATTTCTCCAAATGCCAAGGCGATTTCCTAAACGCGAGAATTTGCCACACTCTCCCAGGTCATCACTGGCCAGCTTGGCACGGAAATATTGGGACATATCAAATTCCCAGGATTTCTCCAAATGCCAAGGCGATTTCCTAAACGCGAGAATTTGCCACACTCTCCCAGGTCATCACTGGCCAGCTTGGCACGGAAATATTGGGACATATCAAATTCCCAGGATTTCTCCAAATGCCAAGGCGATTTCCTAAACGCGAGAAATTTGCCACACTCTCCCAGGTCATCACTGGCCAGCTTGGCACGGAAATATTGGGACATATCAAATTCCCAGGATTTCTCCAAATGCCAAGGCGATTTCCTAAACGCGAGAATTTGCCACACTCTCCCAGGTCATCACTGGCCAGCTTGGCACGGAAATATTGGGACATATCAAATTCCCAGGATTTCTCCAAATGCCAAGGCGATTTCCTAAACGCGAGAATTTGCCACACTCTCCCAGGTCATCACTGGCCAGCTTGGCACGGAAATATTGGGACATATCAAATTCCCAGGATTTCTCCAAATGCCAAGGCGATTTCCTAAACGCGAGAATTTGCCACACTCTCCCAGGTCATCACTGGCCAGCTTGGCACGGAAATATTGGGACATATCAAATTCCCAGGATTTCTCCAAATGCCAAGGCGATTTCCTAAACGCGAGAATTTGCCACACTCTCCCAGGTCATCACTGGCCAGCTTGGCACGGAAATATTGGGACATATCAAATTCCCAGGATTTCTCCAAATGCCAAGGCGATTTCCTAAACGCGAGAATTTGCCACACTCTCCCAGGTCATCACTGGCCAGCTTGGCACGGAAATATTGGGACATATCAAATTCCAGGATTTCTCCAAATGCCAAGGCGATTTCCTAAACGCGAGAATTTGCCACACTCTCCCAGGTCATCACTGGCCAGCTTGGCACGGAAATATTGGGACATATCAAATTCCCAGGATTTCTCCAAATGCCAAGGCGATTTCCTAAACGCGAGAATTTGCCACACTCTCCCAGGTCATCACTGGCCAGCTTGGCACGGAAATATTGGGACATATCAAATTCCCAGGATTTCTCCAAATGCCAAGGCGATTTCCTAAACGCGAGAATTTGCCACACTCTCCCAGGTCATCACTGGCCAGCTTGGCACGGAAATATTGGGACATATCAAATTCCCAGGATTTCTCCAAATGCCAAGGCGATTTCCTAACGCGAGAATTTGCCACACTCTCCCAGGTCATCACTGGCCAGCTTGGCACGGAAATATTGGGACATATCAAATTCCCAGGATTTCTCCAAATGCCAAGGCGATTTCCTAAACGCGAGAATTTGCCACACTCTCCCAGGTCATCACTGGCCAGCTTGGCACGGAAATATTGGGACATATCAAATTCCCAGGATTTCTCCAAATGCCAAGGCGATTTCCTAAACGCGAGAATTTGCCACACTCTCCCAGGTCATCACTGGCCAGCTTGGCACGGAAATATTGGGACATATCCAAATTCCCAGGATTTCTCCAAATGCCAAGGAGATTTCCTAAACGTGAGAATTTGCCACACTCTCCCAGGTCATCACTGGCCAGCTTGGCACGGAAATATTGGGACATATCAAATTCCCAGGATTTCTCCAAATGCCAAGGCGATTTCCTAAACTCGAGAATTTGCCACACTCTCCCAGGTCATCACTGGCCAGCTTGGCACGGAAATATTGGGACATATCAAATTCCCAGGATTTCTCCAAATGCCAAGGCGATTTCCTAAACGCAAGAATTTGACACACTCTCCCAGGTCATCACTGGTCAGCTTGGCACGGAAATATTGGGACATATCAAATTCCCAGGATTTCTCCAAATGCCAAGGCGATTTCCTAAACGCGAGAATTTGCCACACTCTCCCAGGTCATCACTGGTCAGCTTGGCACGGAAATATTGGGACATATCAAATTCCCAGGATTTCTCCAAATGCCAAGGCGATTTCCTAAACGCAGAATTTGCCACACTCTCCCAGGTCATCACTGGTCAGCTTGGCACGGAAATATTGGGACATATCAAATTCCCAGGATTTCTCCAAATGCCAAGGCGATTTCCTAAACGCGAGAATTTGCCACACTCTCCCAGGTCATCACTGGCCAGCTTGGCACGGAAATATTGGGACATATCAAATTCCCAGGATTTCTCCAAATGCCAAGGCGATTTCCTAAACGTGAGAATTTGCCACACTCTCCCAGGTCATCACTGGCCAGCTTGGCACGGAAATATTGGGACATATCAAATTCCCAGGATTTCTCCAAATGCCAAGGTGATTTCCTAAACGTGAGAATTTGCCACACTCTCCCAGGTCATCACTGGCCAGCTTGGCACGGAAATATTGGGACATATCAAATTCCCAGGATTTCTCCAAATGCCAAGGCGATTTCCTAAACTCGAGAATTTGCCACACTCTCCCAGGTCATCACTGGCCAGCTTGGCACGGAAATATTGGGACATATCAAATTCCCAGGATTTCTCCAAATGCCAAGGCGATTTCCTAAACGCAAGAATTTGACACACTCTCCCAGGTCATCACTGGTCAGCTTGGCACGGAAATATTGGGACATATCAAATTCCCAGGATTTCTCCAAATGCCAAGGCGATTTCCTAAACGCGAGAATTTGCCACACTCTCCCAGGTCATCACTGGCCAGCTTGGCACGGAAATATTGGGACATATCAAATTCCCAGGATTTCTCCAAATGCCAAGGCGATTTCCTAAACGTGAGAATTTGCCACACTCTCCCAGGTCATCACTTGCCAGCTTGGCACGGAAATATTGGGACATATCAAATTCCCATGATTTCTCCAAATGCCAAGGCGATTTCCTAAACGCGAGAATTTGCCACACTCTCCCAGGTCATTACTGGCCAGCTTGGCACGGAAATATTGGGACATATCAAATTCCCAGGATTTCTCCAAATGCCAAGGCGATTTCCTAAACGCGAGAATTTGCCACACTCTCCCAGGTCATCACTGGCCAGCTTGGCACGGAAATATTGGGGACATATCAAATTCCCAGGATTTCTCCAAATGCCAAGGCGATTTCCTAAACGCGAGAATTTGCCACACTCTCCCAGGTCATCACTGGCCAGCTTGGCACGGAAATATTGGGACATATCAAATTCCCAGGATTTCTCCAAATGCCAAGGCGATTTCCTAAACGCGAGAAATTTGCCACACTCTCCCAGGTCATCACTGGCCAGCTTAGCACGGAAATATTGGGACATATCAAATTCCCAGGATTTCTCCAAATGCCAAGGCGATTTCCTAAACGCGAGAATTTGCCACACTCTCCCAGGTCATCACTGGCCAGCTTGGCACGGAAATATTGGGACATATCAAATTCCCAGGATTTCTCCAAATGCCAAGGCGATTTCCTAAACGCGAGAATTTGCCACACTCTCCCAGGTCATCACTGGCCAGCTTGGCACGGAAATATTGGGACATATCAAATTCCCAGGATTTCTCCAAATGCCAAGGCGATTTCCTAAACGCGAGAATTTGCCACACTCTCCCAGGTCATCACTGGCCAGCTTGGCACGGAAATATTGGGACATATCAAATTCCCAGGATTTCTCCAAATGCCAAGGCGATTTCCTAAACGCGAGAATTTGCCACACTCTCCCAGGTCATCACTGGCCAGCTTGGCACAGAAATATTGGGACATATCAAATTCCCAGGATTTCTCCAAATGCCAAGGCGATTTCCTAACGCGAGAATTTGCCACACTCTCCCAGGTCATCACTGGCCAGCTTGGCACGGAAATATTGGGACATATCAAATTCCCAGGATTTCTCCAAATGCCAAGGCGATTTCCTAAACGTGAGAATTTGCCACACTCTCCCAGGTCATCACTGGCCAGCTTGGCACGGAAATATTGGGACATATCAAATTCCCAGGATTTCTCCAAATGCCAAGGCGATTTCCTAAACGCGAGAATTTGCCACACTCTCCCAGGTCATCACTGGCCAGCTTTGGCACGGAAATATTGGGACATATCAAATTCCCAGGATTTCTCCAAATGCCAAGGCGATTTCCTAAACGCGAGAATTTGCCACACTCTCCCAGGTCATCACTGGCCAGCTTGGCACGGAAATATTGGGACATATCAAATTCCCAGGATTTCTCCAAATGCCAAGGCGATTTCCTAAACGCGAGAATTTGCCACACTCTCCCAGGTCATCACTGGCCAGCTTGGCACGGAAATATTGGGACATATCAAATTCCCAGGATTTCTCCAAATGCCAAGGCGATTTCCTAAACGCGAGAATTTGCCACACTCTCCCAGGTCATCACTGGCCAGCTTGGCACGGAAATATTGGGACATATCAAATTCCCAGGATTTCTCCAAATGCCGAGGCGATTTCCTAAACGCGAGAATTTGCCACACTCTCCCAGGTCATCACTGGCCAGCTTGGCACGGAAATATTGGGACATATCAAATTCCCAGGATTTCTCCAAATGCCAAGGCGATTTCCTAAACGCGAGAATTTGCCACACTCTCCCAGGTCATCACTGGCCTGCTTGGCACGGAAATATTGGGACATATCAAATTCCCAGGATTTCTCCAAATGCCAAGGCGATTTCCTAAACGCGAGAATTTGCCACACTCTCCCAGGTCATCACTGGCCAGCTTGGCACGGAAATATTGGGACATATCAAATTCCCAGGATTTCTCCAAATGCCAAGGCGATTTCCTAAACGCGAGAATTTGCCACACTCTCCCAGGTCATCACTGGCCAGCTTGGCACGGAAATATTGGGACATATCAAATTCCCAGGATTTCTCCAAATGCCAAGGCGATTTCCTAAACGCGAGAATTTGCCACACTCTCCCAGGTCATCACTGGCCAGCTTGGCACGGAAATATTGGGACATATCAAATTCCCAGGATTTCTCCAAATGCCAAGGCGATTTCCTAAGCGCGAGAATTTGCCACACTCTCCCAGGTCATCACTGGCCAGCTTGGCACGGAAATATTGGGACATATCAAATTCCCAGTATTTCTCCAAATGCCAAGGCGATTTCCTAAACGCGAGAATTTGCCACACTCTCCCAGGTCATCACTGGCCAGCTTGGCACGGAAATATTGGGACATATCAAATTCCCAGGATTTCTCCAAATGCCAAGGCGATTTCCTAAACGCGAGAATTTGCCACACTCTCCCAGGTCATCACTGGCCAGCTTGGCACGGAAATATTGGGACATATCAAATTCCCAGGATTTCTCCAAATGCCAAGGCGATTTCCTAAACGCAAGAATTTGACACACTCTCCCAGGTCATCACTGGTCAGCTTGGCACGGAAATATTGGGACATATCAAATTCCCATGATTTCTCCAAATGCCAAGGCGATTTCCTAAACGCGAGAATTTGCCACACTCTCCCAGGTCATCACTGGCCAGCTTGGCACGGAAATATTGGGACATATCAAATTCCCAGGATTTCTCCAAATGCCAAGGCGATTTCCTAAATGCGAGAATTTGCCACACTCTCCCAGGTCATCACTGGCCAGCTTGGCACGGAAATATTGGGACATATCAAATTCCCAGGATTTCTCCAAATGCCAAGGCGATTTCCTAAACGCAAGAATTTGACACACTCTCCCAGGTCATCACTGGTCAGCTTGGCACGGAAATATTGGGACATATCAAATTCCCAGGATTTCTCCAAATGCCAAGGCGATTTCCTAAACGCGAGAATTTGCCACACTCTCCCAGGTCATCACTGGCCAGCTTGGCATGACAATCTAGGTAAATATTACATCTCTGAGAGTTGTCATTAAAAGTTTGTCAAAATGATGAATGGCCAATATATGTATTTAGAAATGAAGACTGCATGGTTATACTAATGGAAGGACCCATTCACACCAGTTTTGTAGCAGTAATGTGTGGTAAATGTACGTGTTAACTCAGTGCTTGTTGGTGTACTGCAATGCCCTTCAATTATGAATGACTCCCTAATGCACATGCAGGCCTGCACTTTACCCCATAAAAACGTGTGTTGCAGTGCTTATAGGCCCTAAGACTTCATGTTCAAATTCTTTCATAAACCCAATCATGACTGTTCTTTTCAGGTCCTTGCTGATATTCACCTCATCTGTAGAATATTGAAATTATGTGATGGAAATAAGATAGTTGGAAAAAACTGGATCAATTTTTCTGAAGCAGGTAAAATCTCCCATAGGGTTTACGTCTAAGCTTTACTGGAAATAGGCGTGAAGCCGTTGGGTGGGGGGGGGGGGGGGGGGGGGTGCTGTAAATTCTTGTGTTTTGTTTACACTTTTGGTCAGGGGGAGTAAAAACAGGGGGTTGAGCTCCATTTTACTGTCCCCTACCCCTTAAGCTGCAAAGGGGGGGGGGGGGGGGTGTGTACGCATTGCATGGGAAAAAATATTCCTCTGGTAGGACTGTCCCCGAGTGTGACCCATTCCAGTGTAATGCACCTTGTCGTGTGGCATTTAGGCCTAGTTTGCACAGGGCATACTACAAAGCATAGACCCGTGGAAGACCGTGATTACCCATGCAGGGATACACAGATGTTCCTTGCATCCCCGTGCAGGAAATTCTATTGATGTCAACTGGAACGCAGCGGCTGCACAGACACAGATGCTTCTCCCAATCTGACATCTGTGTGCCCACACCAATGTTAGATTGGGAGCAGCAGCTGTGTCCGTGGAGCCACTGTATCCCAGTTACATCACTGGGACTGCCTGCACAGGAATGCACGGAAAACATGGCCCTCCAGAGGTGTACGCTGTAGTACACCCCATGTGAACTAAGCCTTACATGCTTAAAACAGGTGGTGAGGTGGAGACATTTGCCACCTCGCTGCCTGTCAAATACCCCTGAAAAGCAATACACCAGAGGGGTGACAAGCACTGCCGCATATGTAAACCTAGCCTTATTGTGAGCTTGCCAGACAGCGGAATAAATGGTCATTACTAAAATATTATTGCTGTGTTCGATAAATTACAAGGCATAGAAGGGCTGAAATGCTTCACCTTTGCTGGGGAAAATGCTGCTTCAGGTTTCCCCCAGTGTTCACACAACTTAAAGTATAACTAAATGCAAAAGGTTTTTATTCGTTTTGGATAGAGTGGAGAGGCATTCGAACACCTATCAGTTTTTTATTTGCTGTCTGTATTCCTGTTAGGCTCCGTTCACGTGTCAGCGTATGATCGCGGGCAGAACCGCCGCGGTTCCGCCCGCGATCCGGACATTTTTTGCAAATCGCGGGACGCCTAGCGTTGCCCGTTGATTTGCAATAGCCCCCCAAACGCCGAGCGATGTTGCCGCGATTTACGCCCGCCGAATCGCGGTAACATCGCGCAAAAAGAATTGCGGGACGCAATACGCTCCATAGAAGCTCTTGTACTTTTTTGGGCGTAATGCGTCCTGCGATTTTTTTTTGCGCGATGTTACCACGATTCGGCAGGCGGAAATCGCGGCAACATCGCTCAGCGTTTGGGGTGCTATTGCAAATCACGGGCGTCCCGCGATTTGCAATGATCTCCGGATCGCGGGCGGAACCGCGGCGGTTCTGCCCGCGATCATACGCTGACATGTGAACGGAGCCTTAACCACTTAAGCCCCGGAGGATTTGGCTGCTAAAGGACCAGGGGTTTTTTTGCGATTTTTTACTGCGTGACTTTAACGGACAATTGCGCGGTCGTGCGACGCTGTACCTAAACGAATTTGACGTCCTTTTTTTCCCACAAACAGAGCTTTCTTTTGGTGGTATTTGATCACCTGTGCGATTTTTTTGATCACACGCTATAAACAAAAAAAGAGCGTAAATTTTGCAAAAATAACAATATTTTTCACATTTTTTTATATGAAATTCCCCAAAAAAAAAAGTAAAAATCAAAATTTTTTAACATTTTTCGGCCAATTTGTTTTATGCTACCTATGTTTGGTAAAAAAAATCGCAAAAAGCGTATTTTGATTGGTTTGCGCAAAAGTTATCGCGTTTACTAACAAAGAGAAAGATTTTTGTCATTTTTGGTGTTTTTTTTTTTAACGCATAATGGCGGCGATCTGCGATTTTTTTTTCGGTACTGCGACATTGCGGCGGACAGATCGGACCCTTGACTGACATTTTTGACACTTTTGGGGTTACCAGTGACATTACTGCAGTAATCAGTGCTATACATATGCACTGTTACTGCAAAAATGACACTGGCAGGGAAGGGGTTAACTTTATTGGACAGGGAGGGGTTAAGTGTGTCCTAGGGGCGTGCTTTCTACTGTGTAGGGACATGGCTATTGGTGTAAAAGCAAAGATCAACCGTTCTACATAGTAGAACGGTCAGATCTTCACTTTTACACAGGGAGAACTGACAGGCAGCTTGTTTACACAAGCTGCTCTGTCTTTCTCCCTTCACAGGAGCGATCGTAGTGTGGCCGGCGGACATCGAGTCCGCCGGTCACACGCACTGACTTGCCTGTGAACGAGCCGCGGCGGGCGCGCGCCTCGGCGGGCGCGCGCCCGCCCGCGATAGGCTCGCAAGTCAGTGACAGGCGAGTGACGTACCGATACGTCACTCTGCCTGGCCGGGGCTGACCGCCGCAGTATATTGTCGTGCGGCGGTCGGCAACCGGTTAAGGAGATTCACCCTCTTTAATTGTTCTGTTTACCATTATCATTGAACGTAAAAGAAATTACCCAAATTTTGGGTTGTCCCCAGAAAAGAAATCTTCCAATGGGGACACTAGTTCTGGTGACCTGGGGGTCCCCAAGGAATTCTCTTGATTTACAGAGATTTCCTTTCACTTCCTATTTGGCTATGGAACAGGAAAAGAAGGGGAATCTCCGCAATGGGACACAAATGACGAATAAAAATTGACAGGGGCTATAACCCTGCTCTATCCAAGTTAAAAAAAAAAAAGTTTTGCCTATAGTTCTACTTTATCCATCTACGGACCGCCCACCGTGTATTTACATCAGTTCTTTGATGTTAAATACCAGGGTTATGGTTCTGCTGTAGCTGTAGGCAAGAACATATACTAAGTTCTACTGCATTGGAACTTATTCAGGTGACACACATGTGAGGTATACTAACTTCTACAGTATCAGGACTAAAGCCTTGTACACATACAACGAATTTCCGCCGACGGGTCGTCCATCTTTTGTCCAGAGTGGTGTCTGTTGGTTGGAATGTGCTCTAGACTGCACACGAATTTTCCCGTACGACAGAATTTTACTTCAGAAGTGATGTCATGTGTTGGATTGCTTTCTATGTGTTCTTTCTCTCTGAGCATGCCTAGTCTTGCTCATAAGATTTTTCCCCATCGAAATCTGTACTAATGAGACGAAAATCGGACGTGTTTTGACGGAGGACAAAAATTTTAACGCCTGCACACCAGGATTTTGTCAGCCGAAAAGTCGGAGTCGGCTGTCGAAAGCACCATACTAACAAGCCGAAAATCGGCAGATCGGTCGTCGGACGAAATTTCCCGGGCCAAATTTCTTATCGTGTGTACGGGGCTTTAGTCAGCACGGTCTCATGAGAGCAAAAAGAAAAAATACCAGGGTTATGGCAGCAGATACCGTGGTATTTCTGGCAGCTATTTTTTTAAACGGCGGGCGGCCTGCTTTAACATAAGGGTGGTCCTAATGGCGGATTCACTGCGAGATCACCTTTATGGGCAGCGGGAGAGAAGTGTTTAACCACTTAAGCCCCGGAGGATTTTCCTGCTAAAAGACCAGGGGGTATTTTGCGATTCGGCACTGCGTGACTTTAACGGACAATTGCGCGGTCGTGCGACGCTGTACCTAAATGAATTTGACGTCCTTTTTTTCCCACAAACAGAGCTTTCTTTTGGTGGTATTTGATCACCTGTGCGATTTTTTGATCACGCGCTATAAACAAAAAAAGAGCGACAATTTTTCAAAAATAGCAATATTTTTCACATTTTTTTATATGAAATTCCCCCAAAAAAAATGTAAAAATCAAAATTTTTTAACATTTTTGGCCAATTTGTTTTATCCTACCTATGTTTGGTAAAAAAATCGCAAAAAGCGTATTTTGATTGGTTTGCGCAAAAGTTATCGCGTTTACTAACAAAGGGAAAGATTTTTGTCATTTTTGTTGTTTTTTTTTTTAACGCGTAATGGCGGCGATCTGCGATTTTTTTTACGGTACTGCGACATTGCGGCGGACAGATCGGACCCTTGACTGACATTTTTGTTACTGTAAAAATACACTGGCAGTGAAGGGGTTAACTTTATTTGGGAGGGAGGGGCTGTGTGTGTCCCTAGGGGCGTGATTCTTACTGTGATTGGCTGTGGCTCTAGCTGTAAGGACACTGATCAACGGATCTACATACTAGATCCGTGTAATCAGTGTCTTTACAGCGAGGAGAATGACAGGCAGCTTGTTTACACAAGCTGCCTGACATTCTCCCTCTTCCCCCGACGATCGCCGAGTGGCCGGCGGACATCGGGTCCGCTGGTCACACGCGCGGGGGGGGGGTGCGGGAGCGCGCGCGCGCTCGCTCCCCAGACCCTCCCAGGCTAGTGACGTTAATTAACGTCACTCTGCCTGGCAGGGGCTGACCGCCGCAGTAAATCTACTTGCGGCGGTCGGCAAGCAGTTAAAGTCTAAGTATTTTGTCACGTGCTGAATGGGAGGGATGAAAGGATCGCCTCACCAAATGCCTAGGCTAATGTAAGCAGCATTTTTTTCCAACAATTGTACCCTAGCACATTCTCTGTTACCCTTTATCCAAATCAGCAATACTGTTTTCATAGGTTTAGGCTCATATAGGAGTTTTTGGCGGTAGTCAGTTTCCCCTTTTTATGAACAATTTGACATATGATGAATTAGCAGCATTCACAAATGCATAAAACTGAACTCCAGCATTGTCATCAGTCTTACACAGCTGTACAGGTTCCTCTCCTGTACTGAAAATGCTTACTGATTTCACTGCACATGGTGAGCTTCTCAAAGTGTGCATTAGAAGCTGCAGCAAATCAGATAGAAGAGGCGGAGGACATTCAGCATCATCCAGCTCTTTGATTCTCATTCTTACTGCCACTGCACTTTACCCTTTTATTCATTTAATTTCGGTGCTTTCAATCATGGAGAATCTGGATCATGTGTGGGCGTTACCTAGGAATGTATAAATGCAAATGCTGCCTGCCTAGGAACACCCACTTCTGCAGACTGACACCCACTTATCAAGGCATTTTGATGTTTACATATCTCCTCCCAAGAGTCAGCTCCCAGATCACATCAGGGCTGAGGACTCTTGAGAGAAGTACTGAGACAGGGTGCTGTGATGTTTGTATAGCACTCAGCAAGCCCCTCCCATGACCGTGATCTGCCTGCATTGCGTATATAAACATAGATACCCAGTAATGGTGTCAATGAATGTAAAGTAAGCAATAAAAGCAAATATAATTGAAAGTAGAGAGAAGGATGCAAAAAAGGAAAATCATTAGCAGAATAAACCCAAAGTATAACTAAAGGCAAATTCTTTTTTGTAGTTGTGTAGAGTGGAGAGGGGTTAGAACACCTATCACATTTTTTATTTGCTGTCCCTGTTAAAGCGATTCACCCTCTTTATTTGTTCAGTTTACCATTATCATTGAAAGTAAAAGAAATTACCAAAATTTTGGGTTGTTCCCAGAAAAGTAATAGAGGGGAAATCTTCCAATGGGAACACTAGTTCTGGTGACCTGGAGGTCCCCAAGGTATTCCCTTCATTTGCAGGGATTTCCTCTCACTTCCTATTTGGCTATGGAACAGGAATTGAAGGGAAATCTCCGCAAAAAAACAAGTTCAGGGGTTTTTACCCTCCCATACTCTATCCAAAATGAAACAAAAACGTTTTGCCTATACTTCTACTTTAAGCTTTAAATTATTGACTGGGTAAAAATTGTTATTGGATACATTTATGATGTTATTAGTATTGGTCATTTTGAAGAACAGATCTTCTTCTCCTTCTCAGTTATAGGTGTGTTTTCATGTTTTGTAGTTTTTCACTCTCGTTTTTATAATCTCTAATTTTCAGTAAAGATTTAGGTCTCTTTCACACGGGCGTTCCGTATGTCCGTTTTTCATCCCATCCGTTTGCGGATGAAAAACGGACATAATGTATCTCTATGTAAATACGGATGTCATCGGATGATCATCCTCTGACATCTGTTTTTTGTCAGTTCAGTTCAGTTTTTTTGAATGGAGGAGAACCCTATTTTTTCTTCCTTTCAAAAAACGGAACTGAAGCAAAAACGGATGTCAGTGGTGTCATCCGCAGACATCCGTATTTACATAGACATGCATTATGTCAGTTTTTCATCCGCAAACGGATGGGATGAAAAACGGACATACGGACCGGATGACACAAGTGTCATCCGTGTCCATTACAAAAAAAAAAAAGGACCTGATCGGGCAAAAAAAAAGGAACGCCCGTGTGAAAGAGCCCTTAATCTAATTTTTAACATTGCACTGTCTTTCAGAGCCCAACTGAGGGAGAAACACTGTAGTGCTCTCTCACATTCAGTGAGTATGTTTGAAAAGGTACAGTGGAGGAGTTCCCCCTTACACTGGTGAGCAGTAAAAAAGAAATCAGATTTAAATTCTCCTTTCCCTAAGGTGGCCATAGATCGATTGAAATTCAGCTGGTTCATCTATGGCAGGGGTGGGGAACCTCCGGCCCGCGGGCCGCATGCGGCCCGCACGATCCTTCTGTCCGGCCCCCCGTGCCGCTGTGTCAGAAGGAGCCGATGGCTCCGTTCTGACACTGTGAATCTCCGAAAAGGGTGGACCCGAGGCACAGAGCAGAGCGCCTCGAGCCCGCCCATTTGTGTGACAATAGCGAATGAAAATTCGCTACTGTCTCACGGATCCGCCTCCTCCTCGGCCAATGTCATTGGCCGAGGGGGAGGCGGGACGCGGTAGGACCCGAAGAGAGGAAGCCGCCTGCCGCTAGAACAGGTTAGTCAAGTGCACTGGGGCTTGGCACGCTGTTCACTCTGCATTGTGGGCAATCACTCCACATTGAAAGGGGACACGCTCTGGGCACTCTGCATTGAAAGGGGGCACGCTCTGGGCACTCTGCATTGAAAGGGGGCACGCTCTGGGCACTCTGCATTGAAAGGGGGCACGCTCTGGGCACTCCGCATTGAAAGGGGGCACGCTCTGGGCACTCCGCATTGAAAGGGGGCACGCTGTGGTACGTCTGCATTGAAAGGGGAGCACGCTGTGGTCACTCCGCATTGAAAGGGGGCATGCTCTGAGCAATCCGCATTGAAAGGGGGCACTCCGCATTGAAAGGGGGCACGCTGTGGTCACTCCGCATTGAAAGGGGGCACGCTGTGGTCACTCCGCATTGAAAGGGGGCACGCTGTGGTCACTCCGCATTGAAAGGGGGCACGCTGTGGTCACTCCGCATTGAAAGGGGGGCACGCTGTGGTCAGTCTGCATTAAAAGGGGAGCAT
Source organism: Pelophylax lessonae (assembly GCF_965119305.1). Classification (NCBI taxonomy): domain Eukaryota; kingdom Metazoa; phylum Chordata; class Amphibia; order Anura; family Ranidae; genus Pelophylax; species Pelophylax lessonae. Next base: position 144,030,831 of record NC_138769.1, on the reverse strand, counting down.
GCTGTGGTCACTCCGCATTGAAAGGGGGCACGCTGTGGTCACTCTGCATTGAAAGGGGGGCACGCTGTGGTCAGTCTGCATTGAAAGGGGGGCACGCTGTGGTCACTCCGCATTGAAAGGTGGCACGCTGTGGTCAGTCTGCATTGAAGGGGGGCATGCTGTGGTCACTCTGCATTGAAAGAGGGGCACGCTGTGGTCAGTCTGCATTGAAATGGGGCACACTATACCTTGATTACTGAAGGCCCCTTTCACACTTTTGTGACCTCAAAGTCACGCAATTTTTTAAAGCGTTTTTTGCCGCAAAGCAATGCCTATTACATTTATGCATACATTTTGTACGGCCCCCGAATGATGTTACAAAAATCCAAATGGCCCTTGGTAGAAAAAAGGTCGAAGAGAGACGAAGAGGGGAAGCCGCCCGCCGCTAGAACAGGTTAGTCAAGTGCACTGGGGCTTGGCACGCTGTTCACTCTGCATTGTGGGCAATCACTCCACATTGAAAGGGGACACGCTCTGGGCACTCTGCATTGAAAGGGGGCACGCTCTGGGCACTCTGCATTGAAAGGGGGCACGCTCTGGGCACTCCGCATTGAAAGGGGGCACGCTGTGGTACGTCTGCATTGAAAGGGGGCACGCTGTGGTCAGTCTGCATTGAAAGGGGGCATGCTGTGGTCACTCTGCATTGAAAGAGGGGCACGCTGTGGTCAGTCTGCATTGAAATGGGGCACACTATACCTTGATTACTGAAGGCCCCTTTCACACTTTTGTGACCTCAAAGTCACGCAATTTTTTACAGCGTTTTTTGCCGCAAAGCAATGCCTATTACATTTATGCATACATTTTGTACGGCCCCCGAATGTTGTTACAAAAATCCAAATGGCCCTTGGTAGAAAAAAGGTTCCCCACCCCTGATCTATGGGCAGGCTGCTTGTACTTCTGCAAATAGGGTGCAAGTTGTCATACAACTTTGAACTGTCAAGTTGCATAAAATTTTGTGCTGTCTGAACCAGGGCATAGTTCTCAGGCTGCATTCACATGTCAGCGTATGGATCGCGGGCAGAATCGCCACGATTCCGCCTGCGGTCCGGAGATCATTGCAAATCGCGGGACGCCCGTGATTTGCAATAGCACCCCAAACGCTGAGCGATGTTGCCGCGATTTCCGCCTGCCGAATCGTGGTAACATCGCGCAAAAAAAAATCGCAGGACGCATTACGCCCAAAAAAGTACAAGAGCTTCTATGGAGCGTATTGCGTCCCGCAATTCTTTTTGCGCGATGTTACCGCGATTCGCAGGCGGAAATCGCGGCAACATCGCTCAGCGTTTGGGGTGCTATTGCAAATCACGGGCAACGTACAGGCGTCCCGCGATTTGCAATGATCTCCGGATCGCGGGCGGAATCGCGGCGATTCTGCCCGCGATCCATACGCTGACATGTGAATGCAGCCTCAATGAAGCACAAGTGTGGTGGTTACCGCACCTGTACTTTATTGACAATTCCCCCAGCTCTACAATTTAAAGCCTGTATATCAGTACGGACATAGAGCTGGAGGAGCCTGCAAGAGCCTGGCATTGCATGGGCGATCCACTTGTAGCACCTTCCTAGGTAGGTGCTAGTGAGGGAGTATAGTTTTTGGCTTTGTCTGCCTATCAGAGGAGCAGCAGGCAAATCTATATTGCTTTCTGCCTACCAGAGAGCAGGATATGTGACTTAGGTCTGCTCAGTGTGCTCAGTATGGGATTCATTGGGTCTAGAGAGTGTTTTGCACTGGTCCAATAGGGAGGCATTTTGGACAGTGGGAGGAAACCTGACCAATGGATACATAGGCTTTGATACAGCCCTGGTGAGTGGTAGAGACAGGCTGTCTCGTGCATTCTGGGATACTGTATAAAAGCCAGGAGCACATGTGCTGCGGGGTCTTTTTGGCTGGTGAGCAGAGTCCCGGAGGGAGGGTTGCGACTGCCTCCTCCTCTGTAGTGATGGCACGTGGTCGCAGGCGGTCGTCCTGGGGACCAGAGGAACGGAACTGAACTCAGAGGTCCAGGAGAGCTAACTAGTCAGTACAGGGGATCATGTCTAGGGGCCTGACCTGAGGGGGGGCCACCCCGGTGTAGGATAGTCAGAGGATGGGAGCAATTACTGTTTCTACAAGGCAAGGATGTTGTCAAACCTGTTATTTATTGTATCCATCCTTTTTGCTTTTAGATGTAATGCTGGCCATACACTAGCCGAAAGATCATTCAAAAATCTGTCATTTGGTCCGATCGTTCGTTTTTTTGTCCACCTAGGTAGGTGCTAGTGACAGAGTATAGTTTTTGGCTCTGTCTGCCTATCAGAGGAGCAGCAGGCAAATCTATATTGCTTTCTGCCTACCAGAGAGCAAGCTCTGTGGCTTAGGTCTGCTCAGTATGTGATTCATTGCCATTCTACAAGGCAAGGATGTTGTAAATAAAACCAAAATGAAGGCGCTTGGTCCAAAAAAGATAGAAAATATTATATCTGCTGCCCTAGGGTTTTAACAGTGTAAAACTGATAAATAGGTGTAAGAGTGACAGGTGTAAGGGCGCTGATATAAATACTAAAATAGCTGATATGTGGATAATTGAAAAAACACTTGCAATAACTATAGATAAAACTCAAGGTAATAAAGTGCATGTGCTCAGCAGTGATACATATATACATGAATCAGATAAATAAATATCTCGTATATCTCATATATATCTTCCTGAGGACGCACATACTGTGAAATGCATTGTGGTCTAAGCCTGAACTATTGACCCGTAAACGTCACTTCCCGGCGGTGGAGCGCAGTGCGGAACGTACGCTATCACCTCCATTGACGCCTGGACATCCCTGAAGTTATACCTGCCGGAAGACAGGATCAGTGGCGGTCCGTAATATCCAACAGCCTTCTTTTTGGTGCTAGGAAAGCACCTGAATATGTAAGCACCCCCCTTTTTTATTATTTGCTTTTCATGTATTAAACGTTATTACACTATCCTGGGCTTCCTGTCTCATATATCCCTCCATTGAGACTGCTGTTTAGGGATCATATACCGGTTTCTGGAACATTATTTGCAGAGAGATAAGTGGAGTATGTTTTCCCTTGGAGCCATATGAATGCCATACCCAATATCTATGGAAAGTGATTGATGGAGGAGGATTGAAAGTGATTTATTTACTATTGGAAGCCTGCAGGGTCTGCGAGACCCACTTCTTTCCGGTGAACGCGTATATATTATTCACCATCTGCTCACTGGATCACTGCATCACCTGATCACTGATTGCGTACACTGGATGAATATAGCTCACCTACAAGATATTTTTGTCCACCTCTACAATCACTATATGGACTTTTGTTCATGAGAGCACCTTTTAGCACTTTAATAATATCACATTTGATTTATTCACACTTGTCACTATTGAGTCATAACATTTTGACTATTAGTGTCACACATTTGCACTTTAATTTAAGGATGTTGTCAAACCTGTTATTTATTGTATCCATCCTTTTTGCTTTTAGATGTAAGCTACATTGGACTGGGATTGTACTTTAGATAAATGTGGGCTAAATTAATTATCCTGTGTGGATATAAAGCTTTAGAGATGTTAGTTGAGTGAGCTCAGAATGAGATAGACTAATCAATACTAGGTACCTGCGTCCCAGAGTAAATAGACATGGTAAGGGAAGGAAGGAGGGGCTGGGGGGGATTTTAAAGGGTACCGTCTAATGACCAATAGTATAAGAAAACAAACCAATAAAATAAAATATCAAAATTTTATTACATAAAACAAAGTTATTTTTTTAAATATAATATCCAAGTATGCATAGACAATAAAGCATAAAAATGTAAATTAAGGACAGCTACATTGTATATAGTACACAGACTACATCAAACATGATACATATCAGGAGGTAATGCCCTCACTGACTAAGCGGCATAGTCAGATAAGTGTAGCTGCTGTGGTGCCCAAGATGCCCGACATGTTTCACGGAAACCCGCTTCTTCAGGGGTGAGAGATGGTGCGAGATTGATATCATATACATATACTGAATATGAAACAAAAACATGGTAAGTACAACATAATAAATAATCAAACATATCAAGGATTTCAACATTATTATCCAACTGTGTCCAACTCCCCAATATGCCGAATCCCTTTAGAGAACCCACCCTTTAACCGTCAGCAGCCGTCCAACCAAAGAGCACGGGGGCAGCAAGGTATGGAATCTCCCCAAGGCGAGCACGGAGGCAGCCAATAGTGGGACAATGACCCTTAATATAAAGCTAAGGTCTATATGATGGTATCCAGGACACTAGAACCAATATAAAGAAAAAAATATAACCAGGATCAGTAATATAGAGTCCAAAGTTGATAATAGTCAAGTATTGCTTTAAAATCAATGACAAAAAGCAGGTATATCATACCATCAAGATGATGAGCCTATCAAAGACAAGGATAGCGGGGGAGCCAATGGTATGGCTCAGCTGGCTGGGGAGGTGAGAAGTCACAGGCTGGATGATTTCCAAAATCAATCCGCAGACCAAAATACAAGTACCTAAGGTACCTGCAGATGGAGCGGACGGCATAAGGTATATATTTAAAATATATAGAAAAGAGATAACTTTATAAAGGAAATTAATGGATATCAAACAGCCAGCAAACAGAGAAGCAAAGAGCAAAGATATCAAAAGGGGGTAGATAGCAAGTATCTGTGACCAGGGCTGCCGCTAGAAATCCTGGGGCCCCATACAGCCTACCTGACGCCCCCCCCCCCCCCCTACACCGAAAATATCAAAATTATATTATCACCCCCTTCCCCAATCCCTCTTCCTAGCAGAAATCCCCCCCAATCACCCCTCACAGCGCAACCCCCCCAAATCCCTCCACAAATTCACAACCCCATCCCCGTACAGAGATCAGGAATGCATTATGTACAGAGTGCAGGGGTCAGGAATACGTTCAGGAGAATGCTAGATACAGAATGCAGGGTTCAGGAGTGCATTATGCACAGGGTTCAGGAGAGTGCTAGATAGGGAGTAGTGCCTTACTAAGCTGACCAAGATTTCCCATAGATGCAAATGTTAGACAGGGAGTAGTGCCATACCAAGTTGACCATGATTCTCCATTGAGGCCAGTGTTAAAAATCGGGAGTAGTGCCATACCAAGCTGTACATAGTAGTGAATGTATGTAAATGCCTCTGTACTGCACCTCTTCCCAGCTGCTACAACCTCTGGAACACACACACACCTCTCCTCTGCCCTTATCTTCCCCAAAGGTCCCCCATCTTCCACATGATTACCTTTCTAAAATACCTTTCTGTTGCTGGCTGCCATATCTTCCTTCTCCTTCTTCCCTTTGAACGTGTTGCTTGACACAGGGGATGGGTCCGAGTAGCAGTCCTGCCCATTACCGACATCACAGCATGAATTTGACAGGTGCAGTCTCTCATTGTGGCTGCATAGTGCACACTCAGCTGGTTTGTTAGCCAGTCCCTGGCTGTTCTAAATGTTCCCACTGCTGCAGGTCCTTCTGAGCTACAAGGTAACATTTTATCACCAGAAATATGCCGGACAAAGCCTCTGTACAGCGGGACAGTCCTGCCCAGGTTGGGAGGTATGCTGTCATCCTACTGATCTTGCTGCCGTCCGGGCCCCCCTATGTGCCGGGGCCCCATACAGGAGTACTGGCTGTACCCCCCTGATGGCGGACCTGTCTGTGACAAACCTAGATGTGATGATTGCTTTAGCTTTCTTTTTTAAGCTGGTCATAAATGGAGCGATTTTCTTTCCTGCAACCACGGGTTACAGGAAAGAAAAAAATAGCTTGATTTTTCCCGACAGGGTGTTCTCCCAGTGGTGGGGCGGGGCGAGCCATCCCTCCCATAAAAACAGCGATTATCACATGTAAAATCTGACAGGCTAGTTGTACCCAAGTTGATCGATCAGCCCTGCCCATACATAGTTAAAAAAAACAACAGACTTACGAGATCACCAGGTGAAAATAGAAGAAAGAAAGCCTAAAGCTGCTAAACCGGAAAAGATTCAAGCCATCCATTGCCAGCTTTAGGCTTTCAATTGGATGCTTACAATGATCAGATTTTATTTATGTAAAACCTTTATCCCAAAAGGGAAAAGAAAATTGCTGTAACTAATTATCATGTAGTAGCTGTGGTTTGGCTTTGAATTGTTGGTGTATTTAAATCTGCTAGTACATCGAACTTGACACTTTCTCCAGACTAACAATGATGTTGTCCAATGGTGCCCTCTGTGCTCCTTCATTCAGAGTGGGGGCACTTTAATACAGGAGGTGTGTTACTGACCAGATCATCAAGTGAAAACTGAGGGGAAAAAAGCATAAAAGGAAAAAAAATAAAATAATGCAGCTGCAATATATGACATTTTTGGTTTTGGGTTTAATACTGCTTTAAATTAGTATGACACATATGTAAGGAATGCTGACATTTCCTTTATATCTTCTTTTAGATGAACAAGCCCGATATCGGTTCCAGTTGGAATTGGAGTTTGTTCAGTGCCTGGCAAACCCTATTTACCATAACTGTAAGTATATTATGGAAATAGTTTCCAAGTCATGTCTATTTTGTTCATTTACAAGTCATAAAGCGGTGGAGATTTTCTTTTAACCACTTCTGAACCAAGCCTATTTCTGACACTTGTTGTTCAAATTAAAGTTAAATTCAGTATTTTTTGCTAGAAAATTACTTAGAATCCCGAAACGTTTTTTTTTTTTTTTTTTTTAGCAGAGACCCTATAGAATAAAATGGAGATCGTTGCAATACTTTGTCACAGCGGTCTTAGAAAACGCAATTCTTTTTGGATAAAATAATTTTTTGAATTAAGAAATCAGTAAGGTTAGCCCAGTTTTTTTCTAATATGTGAAAGATAAAGTTACGCTGAGTAAATTGATACCGAACATGCCATGCTTCAAAATTGCACACGCTCGTGGAATAGCGACAAAACAATCTTACTTAAAAATCTCTATAGGTGACGCTTTAAAAATGTCTCCAGATTACCAGTTTAGAGTTACAAAGGAGTTTCAGTGCTAGAATTATTGCTCTCATTCTAACGATCGTGGTGATACCTTACATGTGTGATTTGAACACCGTTCTCATATGGGCGCGACTTGCGTATGCGTTCACTTCTGCAGCACTTCTGTGAGCTTGGAGGGATGAGGCGCTTTCATTTTTTTTTTTTTTTACACTGTCCCTTTAAAAATTATTTTTTTTTTTTTTCGAGAAGAAAGAAAAAAAAAAATAGGCCCTTTAACCACTTTACGACCGAAGGATTTTGCTGTCCTATGTCCAGGCCACTTTTTACAATTCGGCACTGTGCGACTTTAACTGACAATTGCGCTGTCATGCAACGCCGTACCCAAACAAAATTTCCGTCCTTTTTTTCCCACAAACAGAGCTTTCTTTTGGTGGTATTTGATCACCTGTGCGATTTTCATTTTTTGCGATATTAATAAAAAAAAGCGACAATTTTGAAAAAATAACTATTTTTCTACTTTGACAGTTAAAAAATATCCAATATATTCCATTTTTGTCATATATTTAGGCCAAAATGTATTTAGCTACATATCTTTGACAAGAAAATTCTCAATGAGCGTATTTTTTAACCGCTTTAAGACCGGATGATTTTACCCCATTCCTGACCAGGCCATATTTTGCGATTCGGCACTGCGTTACTTTAACAGACAATTGCGCGGTCGTGCGATGCTGTACGCAATTTAATTTATCTTTCTTTTTTTTTCCCCCACAAATAGAGCTTTCTTTTGGTGGTATTTGATCCCCTGTGCGATTTTTACTTTTTGCGCTATAAACAAAAAAAGAGCGACAATTTTGAAAAAAATATTATTTTTCACGTTTTTATATGAAATTCCCCCCAAAAAAAATGTAAAAATCTAATTTTTTTAACATTTTAGGCCAATTTGTTTTCTGCTAAATATTTTTGGTAAAAAAAAAAAAAAAAAATCGCAATAAGCGTGTTTTGATTGGTTTGCGCAAAAGTTATCGCAGCTACTAACTATGGGAAATTTATGTCATTTTTATTGTGTTTTTTTTTTTTAACTAGTAATGGCGGTGATCTGGCGCCGCCCACAAGGCGAGGAGTCCAGCGACGTAGGTCTTCGTCACTGGACGATATCGAGCCACTTTGCCGCAGTAGGGTCAACGTGACCGGTCGGCAAGTGGTTAAGGCCGTTGGGCGGAAGTGATGTCTGACGTCACTCCGGTCCTCCAAGATCATAGAGTCGAGTGGGGGCCATGTTGCCCTTACTTGACTTTCTGCCTAGGACCTGAAAGGACCGGATTTTTTCCCCACTACCGACAGCTTTGATAAGCGGAGAAAATGACCGGGAAGCGGCAGGAGGGGGGCGATGAATCTGCCCCTGGGACCACTTTTATATAAAAGAGAACCGCCGGCCGTCTAGGAAAACACCGGGGTTTTGGCAGCTATCTGCTGCCATAACTCTGGTATTTCCCATCAAAGTAGCGACGTAAATACAAGCGCCACCTCCTGTGTCCAACACTAGGTGACGCACGCGGGCGCGAAACGCCCGCCAGCGCCACCAGCTGTGTTTAACAGTAAGTGAAGCTGTGACCTTTGACCTGAGGCCACACCCCCTGACCTTTTTGGTGGGTCCATGACCCATTTCCTTAATCAAAACCCTCCCCTTTCTCTCCTCTGTCTAACCCTCTGACCCCAACCCCCTAAACCTAACCCCTCTAACCCTGACCATTACCCTTAACCCCCACCCTCCCCTTTCTCTCCTCTGTCTAACCCTAACACCCCAACCCTAACCCTCACCCCAACCGTAACCCTAACCCTCTAACCCTAACCTGGGTGGTCCGGAAGTGGTTAAATGATAAGTTCACCTTTCCAAAAAAAAAAATATTAAATGCACATTTTTTTTGCAGGTAAAAAAATATTTATTTTGTTTTATTTATTTTTTTGTAATGGACCTGTATAGCATTGCATCCACAATCAGCAACCAAGCCACAACTTTGTAGTTTTTCCCATTCACAGAACACCGTGAATGGATGACACAGTCTGGTGGGAGGAGGGAGAAGATCCCCCCCACTAGCTGCGAGAACAGGGGAACGGGAGCTGGTGCACCTTTACTGGTTTCATGATATGATTCGATTCCGAATATCCTGTCAACTATTCGATTCAGTCCATCCATGATTTTCATCAATAACCCATCAAGTGCAGCCTCACTGGCAGGGCCGGTACAAGGGGTAGGCGGGAGGGACGGCTGCCCTGGGCGTCTGTAGCATGGGAGGTGGAGGGGGCGCTGCTAGGACTGTTTCTGTGACACTGATTATTAGTTGACAGGAGAGAGCGGGATGTGCTCTCTCTCAGTGGTGTACCAATGGGGGGCGGCCCGCCCCGGTTGCCACGCTCTGGGGGGTTTCAGCCGGTGTCCTGCCTGTGTGTTCAGACAGATCCCGCAGTGTGAAGGCAGCTGCAGTGACAGCTCCTTCAGTCCGTGCTGCTAGTGGGGGGGCGGAGCCTCGGCGGGAAGAAGGTGAGTGCCCATTGCCCAAGTGTGTGTGCTGGATAGGAGGGGGATGGGGCTGCTGCATATAGAGGAATTCATCTTTCTCTATTCTTCCTGCAGCTGCCTGCTGAATAACCGATTCTCCTCCTCTCCCTCCTGCAGGAAGAATAGGGAAAGATCAATTCATCTATATGCAGCTGCCCCATCCCCCTCCTATACAACTTCTTTTGCTGACCCCCCCTGTTCTTTAGCCCTCCCAATGCTCTTCAGCTCCCCACAGTGCTTTCTCCCGCCCCCCAAGTGCTCTCCACCCCCCTGGTTTTCCCTGCCCACCCCCCAAGTGCTCCCTGTCCCCCCCAGTGCTCTCCACCCCCCTGATTTTTCCCTGCCCACCCCCCCCCCCCCCCAAGTTCTCCCTTTGACCATCTCTTGTATCACGTCTGCAGTCTCTGACCATCTACTGTATCATAACCTCAGTCTCTGACCATCTACTGTATCATGGCTGCAGTCTCTGACCATCTCCTGTATCATGTCCTCAGTCTCTGACCATCTCTTGTAGGGATGTAACGATATCGAAGATATCGCAATATCGTATCGTCGTGGTCGTCTCGATATCGTCGTGGTTGGGTTACAATATTAAAAGGACAGGTGTCCGTCAAAAAGCAAGAGGAATAAACACAGTCCTGCGGAACAAATCATTGTTGACTATATAGACCAGAGTTTAAGGATTTTTTTTACTGTTTTTTTTTTTTTCTTGCAATGTAGATATTTTGATTTTTCTGATGAAAAATGTGAACATAAGCTAAATGATAGGTCAGTGTTTTTTTTAAAGGCTTTTTGACTGACTATTTTATTTAAGTTTAAGTAATGTTCCTAAATACCAGTTTTAAAAGGCTGCCTTTATTTGCCTTGCACATTTAAACCTGACTTAAAGCGGAGTTCCACCCTCGTTATACATTTTTTTATAAAAATACCCCCGGGACAGTCAGGGCTAGCACATTCCACAATGGCTAGCCTCTGATCTGTCCCGGGTTGCACTTACCTTTCAGGAGAAATACTTACCTTGAAATTGTCTTGTCCAGCGCTGCCATCTCAGGTGTGGGCAGCTTGAAGCCAGCGCGATCCTCTTCCGCCCTCTTCCTTCTTCTTTGGTCCCACGATGCACTGCACTGGCCCCGACGTCACTTCCGGGTCTCGCGCGTCATCCCTCCACAGCTTCTGGGCATGCCCAGAAGCTGTTTAGAAGTGAATGACGCGCGCGCCCCGGAACTGACGTCGGTGCAGGCGCAATGATTCCTGGGAGCTATGACGTTCAGCTCCCAGGAATCATTGCAAAAGCCAGGAAGTGACAAATCGCCGTGGCCGCCGAGGGGAGGAAGAAGGAAGTAAGGTGAGTATATTTTCTCTAAAAGGTAAGTGAAAAAAAAAAAAAATTGCGATTATCCATTTGTTTTTCAGGTGACCGGGAGCGAGAAGATGGAGGTAAGTATAAATTTCGGGTGGAACTCCGCTTTAACTTGATCTTTGTTTGCACTTAAAGGGAATTGCCTATTGTGTGTTTACAATTGTTCTAGCTGCTTCTTAACTTGAACATTGCACAGAAGAATCAGTTATGCAACCAAATATTACTATACAGAATATTGATGTTCCTGACTACAACTTGCACTTTAAAAGCACTATGTGATCAGTGTTTTGTGTTGTCATGGATCCATAAATACAACAATAAATTGCCTGTTGACTGGCAAAAGCAGAATAAATGTCGGTATTTTTTCGCTATTATCATCACAAACACTATCATGAGCTATTTAACAATACCGTGAGCTTTTCCACAATATCGCAATAAATATTGTACCGTGAGGTCAATATCGAAATGTTATCGTACCGTGAGATTTTGATATCGTTACATCCCTAATCTCTTGTATCATGTCCTCAGTCTCTGCCCATCTCCTGTATCATGTCCTCAGTCTCTGACCATCTCTTGTATCATGTCTTCAGTCTCTGACCATCTCCTGTATCATGTCTGCAGTCTCTGACCATCTCCTGTATCATGCCCTTAGTCTCTGATCATCTCCTGTATCATGTCTGCAGTCTCTGACCATCTCCTGTATCATGCCCTTAGTCTCTGATCATCTCCTGTATCATGTCTGCAGTCTCTGAATATCTTCTTTAGCAAGTCTCCAATCTCCTACTCAAACTTAAACACATTGCTAATAATATTAGTGATTAGAGAGACGGAGGGCAGACTGCAAGAGGCACTGTGATTGGGGGCTGTGAAATTTGTGCAAAAAAATATTCTTGAACACATTAAAAATTTTTGTGGGTGTTTTTACATTTTAAAGTTGGGGGGGGGGGGGTGCCAGATATAGGATCCGCCCCGGGTGCCAAATGCTCTAGGTACGCCACTGCTCTCTCTCTCTTCTTGCCAGGCTTCACACTCCTGTCACTGTAGTGGTCATCAGATCAGGACTTCTCCTTCGGCTTCTCCTTACCTTAAAATGTCAGAGCGGAGGAGGAGCCTAAGAGAAGCCAATTCCTAAAGCTTTGCACGGACAGCTGGCAGGAGAGATGCGGCTGCAGAAGGGGAAGAAGATTGCGGCTCAGGAATGACCCTGGATGTCAGATCGGGACTATACAGAGTTTGTTATCCCCTCTCCTCCCAGCAAACAATGTGGAAAGGGGGCGGGTAACAAACTCTGTATAGTCCCGATCTGACATCCAGTGTCATTCCTGAGCCGCAATCTTCTTCCCATTCTGCAGCCGCATCTCTCCTGCTGGCTGGCCATGCAAAGCTTTAGGAATTGGCTTCTCTTAGGCTCCTCCTCCGCTCTGACATATGAAGAGGAGGAGGAGTCTCAGAAGAGGAGAATCACAGAGCGATGTGCCGCGCTGTATCTGAGGTCTGCCTGCTGGAGGGAGAACTGCACTGCGGACACAAATCTTATCCTGTCACCATTCAAATTCCCATATCAGCACAACCCCCCCCCTCCCATATTGATCCCACCTAGAAGTAATCATCTTCTCCCCATCCCTCCTAGTACAAATTCTCTTATCCCCCCCAAGGACAATCTCCCAAAAAGTATTTGTACTAGGAGGGGTGGGGAGAAGATGATTACTTCATGGTGGGATCGATATGGGGGAGGGGGGGGGGGTTGTCCTGATATGGGGAATTTGAGAGGTGACAGGATAAGATTTCTTCTAGCAGGGAAATTGGGGGGAGGTTGCTTGGAGGGGTGATTTGTGCTGGGGGGGGGGGTGTGAGGATTTGTGCCAGGAGGGGGGATTTGGGGATGGTCCTTGAAGAGATTATTGTAATGGGGTGGGGGGATTTGTGCCAGAACAGGTAGTCTTGGGGCTGTTAAAAAGGGGTATTTGGGGGGGGGGGGGTTGAGCCAGTAGGAATGATGGGGGGTATTTGTGCTAGGGGAAAACTTTTGATGGGGGGGGGGGGAGGATTTGACAGGTAAGATTTGTTCTAGGAGGGAAAATTGGGGGGGGTTTACTAGGAGGGTGATTTGTGCCAGGAGGGGGGGGGGATTTGTGCTGGGGGGAGGATTTGTGCCAGGAGGGGGGGGGAATTTGTGCCAGGAGGGGGGGTATGTGCTGTGGGGATGGAGGGAAGAGAGTTTGTGCCAGGAGGGATATTTGTGCTGTGGGAAGGGGGGGGGAGGATTTGTGCCAGGAGGGGGTATTTTTGCTGTGGGGATGGAGGGAAGAGGATTTGTGATGGTGGGGGGGGGGGGGATTTGTGCTAGGAGGGTATTTGGGGGGGTTGTGCTAGAAGAGGTGATGGGGGATTTGTGCCAGGATGGGGAGTTTTTGGGCTGTTTGAAATGGGGATTTATGCTAGTAGGGATGATTGGGGGTATGTGTGCTAGAGGAGAAAATTTGGGGGTAGGATTTGTGCTAGGAGGGGGAATTTGGTGGGATGGGCTAGGAGGAGGAATTTGGGGGGTTTGTGCTGGGGGGGTGGGGGAAGAGGATTTGTGCTAGGAGGGGGGATTTGTGCTAGGATGGGGGGGGTTTGTGCAAGAAGGGAAAACATTTTTTTTGGGGGGGGGGGGTCTGGGGGAGAGGATCTGTGCTAGTAAGAAAATTGATGGGTATTTGTAATAGGAGGGGACATTTGGGGGAGGAGATTTGTGCTGGGAGGGGGGATTTGGAGAGGGGAGAATTTGTGCTTGGAGGGGAAATTTGAGGGGTGAGAATGTGTGCTAACGGTGCTTTTTTGAGGAGGGATAGTTGTGCTAGCAGGGAACATTTGGGAAGAGATAGGCTTTGAGTTTAGAGAGGATGGGGGGAAAGATTTGTGCTGGGAGGGAGATTTCAGCAGGGAGAGATGTGTACTGGGAGGAGGGAGAATATTTGTTTGTGGAAATATTTGGCTTGCAAAGGGAATGTATGCTTAGGGCTAAGTGTGCCAATTAGTGCTCAATTTTCTTTTTTTTTTTTTATATATTGCTAAAACATTATGCTCCTTGTGGGGGGGGGGGGGCGCAGTTTGGTGTCTTCGCCCTGGGCGCTGGATGGCCTTGTCCCGGCTCTGCTCACCGGTGCCTGAATCATGCAGAGCGGGGATCTCCCGCTGTGACACAGAGCTTGGATTTGAATTGCCTGGCGGCCACTTTCAAAAAAGTCACACCTCCTGGACCGGCTCCTATGATACACGTAACACTGATTCAACTTCCCGGCATTGGATTAGTGTGCTGTCTGTCACAGGAGGCGGGACTTTGTTACAGCAGCCGCCGGGCATTTTAGATTCAAGGTCAGTGTCACAGCTGGAGGTCCCCGCTGTGTGTGACATACACATGGAAAGGAGGAGGGAGGAGAGGACTCTGACAGGTGCGCGCCGAGAAGAGGTCATTGACGCAGTCGCAGTTCTCTGCATCAGTTCCCTCGGACGGGAGTGCAGGGTCCCCCCCACTCCAGAGAGTTCTGCGAGGGGAACCCGTAGCTTTCTGCCAAACCTGGCTCACAAGGGTACCTTTCGACTCCTACGAGTCTGCAGGAAAGTCTTTAAGCTGCATTTCTTTGGTAGGAAGAAACACAATCTAAACTGGGGCTAGAGGGAAAGGTGGGGCCTTTTAAATGTGCTTAATTGATTGTGTTTGCGGTAGGGAGGAGCCTATCATCTCTCACTGTTGGGCCATCCTGGAAAGGCGAGGAGAGAAAAGAGCATTGTATAGACAGGTATATAACTTGTATTAAAGAAAAGACTAGTTTTACTTTTCTATGGAGAGACTTGTTTAAAATGACATTTATAGTATCTGCCTATCGTACTATTCTTTTCACTCACCCCGCTGACCTGTCTGTTGGCTTCGCCAGCACTGTAAATGGGGAAGAAGGTGTACCATTTATGGAGGAGTGGCACCTTCAAAAACCAAAGCATGGTTTAAACGGGGGCTCTATTTCGGTTTCCCAAGCACATTTCTTTCTGGACAACTTGGCACGGCAATCTAGGGACAGATCTAATTCCCAGGATTTCTCCAAATGCCAAGCCAACCTCCTGGAGGCGAGAATCAACCACTTTTGCTGGACTGTCTCTGGTTATCTCTGGTCAGCTTGCCATGGCAATCTTAGTAAATATCACATCCCTGGGATTTCTCCAACTGCAAAGACGACTTCCTGCATGTGAAAATCGGCCAATTTTCCTGTACTCTTCCTGGTCATCTCTGGCCAGCTTGGCATGGCAATCTAGGTAAATATCACATCCCCGAGAGTTGTCATTTTAATTTTGTCAAAATGATGAATGGCCAATATATGTATTTAGAAATGAAGACTGCATGGTTATAATAATGTAAGGACCCATTCACACCAGTTTTGTAGCGGTAATGTGTGGTAAATGTACGTGTTAACTCAGTACTTGTTGGTGTACTGCAATGCCCTTCAATTATGAATGATTCCCTAATGCACATGCAGGCCTGCACTTTACCCCACAAAAAGGTGTGTTGCAGTGCTTATGGGCCCTAAGACTTCATGTTCAAATTCTTGCATAAACCCAATCATGACTGTTCTTTTCAGGTACTTGCTGATATTCACCTCATCTGTAGCATGTTGAAATTATGTGATGGAAATAAGATAGTTTGCAAAAACTGGATCATTTTTTCTGAAGCAGGTAAATCTCCCATAGGGTTTAAGTCTAAGCTTTACTGGAAATACGCGTGAAGTAGTTGGGGGGGGGGGTGCTGTAAATACTTTAAGTGTTTTAATTACACTTTTGGTTAGGTGGCAGTAAAAACAGGAGGTTTAGCTCCAGTTTACTGTCCCCTACCCCTTAAGCTGCAGAGGAGGGGTGTACACATTGCATGGGAAAAAATATTCCTCTAGTAGGACTGTCCCAGAGTGTGACCCATTCCAGTGTAATGCACCTGGTCATTGTGTGGCATTTAGGCCTAGTTTGCACAGGGCATACTACACAGCATAGACCCGTGGAAGACCGTGATTACCCATGCAGGGATGCACAGGTGTTCCTTACATCCCCGTGCAGGAAATGCTAATGTAGTCAACTGGGACGCAGCGGCTACACAGATGCTGCTCCCATTCAGACATCTGTGTGCCCACAACAATGTTAGATTGCTCTGTGTTCAATAAATTACAAGGCATAAAGGGCTGAAATGCTTCACCTTTCCTGGGGAAAATGCTGCTTCAGGTTTCTCCCAGTGTTCACACATCTTAAAGTATAACTAAAGGCAAAAGTTTTTTTTTTGTTTCAGAAGCTGAACCGGTATGTTTGGTTCCCCTTGGGCGATGTTATGGCTTCGATGGTAGGATCAGAACTGGCAGCTCTCTCAGTTCCTGTGTTTTTCTCTGACCCTCCAGGGGGTGTCACCAGAAGTACTCAGCTAACTGCTAAGTGACCTCCCGCTTTGACAGATTCATAAAAGCACTCATATCTGGAGATATGAAACGGTTACATGTTTGAAACCGATATTTTATGGTCCGTTTTTGAATGTCCTATCTTTAGACACTAAACATGGGTTATCACGGAATAACCCCCGACCGGTAAGGCATCGGATCGCTAGCTTGTCTTTCATAGGCATGAAGATGTCCGTGTTGGGTCTTAATTTGATTGGTATTTTATGGGGCACCCAAATATCTACTTTTTGTTACTATGTTATGTTCGGGTAAAAAGATATGATTTGAGCACGGATTGCGAGATGTAACTTAACAGTTTGGGTTTGTGAATTTACAAGGCGGCTTCACTGGACATCTGCTCTGACCCCCTACTGTCGTCGGAGACACAACTCCTGCTTGGTCAATCTGCTTGTGTATAGTAAAGGTGTGAAAAATGTCAGCTGTGCAGGAACCTGGCATTCAGTGACCCAGGGGGTCATTACAGTGCCAAAAGGCTGGTAAGAATGACCATTTCCAACACTGTCAACTAAGCTCGCAACACAAGATGGATGCTTGCGACAGCATTTGAACAAAATGGCAGCCTGACAAACTAGAGTGCCAACGCACGATACCATTACAGGGGGCTTCTCGGTATCTGGAAGCCCCCTTTAACAAGGGTGGCCCCCCAGATCCCAGACCCCCTCCCTATGTGAATGGGTATGGGGTACACTGTACCCCTACCCATTCACCCCATAAAAAGCAGTGTATGGAAATAACGACATGAGACGTTTTGGAAAGTTTATTAAAAATCTTCATCCGGACTTCTCCGCTCTGGTCTTCTCCCTCTCCACTCTTCTTGTCTTCTCCTCTCTGGGGGGCCACCCTTGTTAAAGGGGGCTTGCAGATACCGAGAAGTCCCCTGCCCACAGACCCCCACAACCACCGCCAGGGTTGTGGGGATGAGGCCCTTGTCCCCATCAACATGGGGGCAAGGTGCTTTGAGGTGGGAGGTGCAGAGCTCCCCCTGCCCCAAAGCACCAACACCCCCCCATGTTGAGGGCATGTTGCCGGTATGGTTCAGGGGGGGGGGGGCTGCTCGCTCGTCCCCTCGCCCTTCCTGCCCTACCGGGCTGCGTGCTCGGATAAGGTTCTGGTATGGATTTTGGGGGGGGACCCTACCCTCAAATTCCATACCAGACCCGAAGGGCCTGGTTTGGAACCTGGGGGGGACCCCCACGCAGTTTTTTTTTTCCCATTTTTGGCGTGGAGTTCCCCCTCAAGATTCTCACAGCGCAAGTCGCACCGCAAGTATCATCCTGATCCGACTTGCGGTGCGACTTCCATTCAAATCAATAGGCTCCAATAGGGAATCATTGATTTTGAATGGAGGCAGAAAAAATGCTGCTAAAAGCAACGTGTCCAAATGTGCAATAACGCCAATGGAAAAAGCTACTGAAAGCACGTTTAACAGCTGCTTTTTCCCGGCGTCAGAACTAGCTTTGTAGCACGTTTTTCTAACGTCCCGTGTACATGGAGCCTAATACAGTAATCGGTGCTAAATAATATGCACTGATACTATATAAATGACACTGGCAGGGAAGGGGTTAATACTGGGGGTGATCAAAGGGTTAATGTATGTCCAATATGCTAACTGACTGTGGGGGGGTTCTGTGACAAGCACAGACAGATCACAGTTTCAGCTTAGCTGAAACTGCTGATCTGTCCCTGCCTGTCTGAGAGAGAATCCTCCTGCTTTGTTTACATAAGCATGCGGGTCTTCTCTCGGTTTCCCGGACGATCGCGGGAGAGCATGGCAATCGCCACCGCTCCTACCGTGGCCCGCTGTGTCTAAACCACATGCATTCCAGTCACGTAGTACTATGTGACTGGATGCAGCGGAGCCGCCCTGCCGCAGTAATATTACAGCGGGCGGTCGGCAAGTGGGTAAAGCATGACATGTTAGGTATCTATTTACTCTATGTAACATTATCTTTTACATTATACCAAAAAATTGGGCTAACTTTACTGTTCTGTTTTTCTTTAATTCATGAAAGTGATTTTCTTCCCAAAGAATTGCATTTAAAAGACTGCTGCGCAAATGTGACATAAAATATTGCACCAATCGCCATTACATTCTCTAAGGTCTGTGCAAAAAAAATATATATATATAATGTTTTGGGGTTTTAAGTAATTTTCTAGCAAAAAATACTGATTTTAACTAAGCAACAAATGTCAGAAAAAGGCTTAGGCTCCAAGGGGTTAAACAGGCTGCAGAGGAGATAGTTTTCCTCTGAGAACAGTGGAGAACTGGACTGAGATAAAACTCCTCAGTTTAATAAACATACATCTTGAAGTCACAGATGATACTGCTTTTCACTGGACAAAACAAAACTAGGCAGTGCCCTTTAAAAAACAAAAAAAATAAAATTATAAAGCTCCCCAAAAAAAAAAAAAGACAGCATGAAGAACTCATAGTGTGTCACATTAGAGTCCTCTGCCCCTCTTCTCATCAACCTCCCACTGCAGTGTTCTTTGCCCCTCTTCCCCACAGTAGTGTTCTGTATCTCCCAACGCAGAGTCCTCTGCCCCCTTCACATCACCCCCAAACAATATTGTCCTCTGCCCCCATAGCAGTGTCCTCTGCCCCCTTCACATCACACACCCTCAGTGTCCTGTAACCCCCCAAAAGAGTATCTTCTGCCCCCCTTCACATCACCCCCCCCCCCACTGTAGTTTCCTCTCCCCCCCCATATTAATGTTCTCTGCCCCCTCCCCATCCCCCAAAGCAATGTCCTCTGTACATTTCTCATCACAACCCCCGCCCCAGCTGTTGCGAGACTACACATCCCATGAGGCATTGTAAAACTCTTGACATTCACAGACATGACTAGGTATGATGGGAATTGTAGTTCCTTAACAACTGGAGGGCCATAGTTTGAAGACCCCTGCCCTACCCCATAGTTGCCAACATTTAAAAAAAATTTCCAGGGACACTTTGCAGCACAGCTATCAATTACCACACCCACTTCCCTGAAGCTCTGCCCACTCTGCATAATTAATCTCGCCTACTTATCAGATTATAGGGTCTACTCAATATAGAGAGAATTACAGGAAATTGAAAAGGGAATTTAAAACTTAAGGTCACAGTAGCAGAGTTGGAATAATTCTCCCATTTAGCTGCACTACTTCTGCATAACATTTATGGGCAGCTCGATTAACCACTTTACCACCGGAGGATTTTCCTGCTAAAAGACCAGGGGTTATTTTGCGATTTTTTACTGCGTGACTTTAACGGACAATCGCGCGGTCGTGCGACGCTGTACCTAAACGAATTTCACGTCCTTTTTTTCCCACAAACAGAGCTTTCTTTTGGTGGTATTTGATCACCTGTGCGATTTTTTGATCACGGGCTATAAACAAAAAAAGAGCGTAATTTTTGCAAAAACAACAATATTTTTCACTTTTTTTTATATGAAATTCCCCCAAAAAAAAATGTAAAAATCAAAATTTTTTAAAATTTTCAGCCAATTTGTTTTACGCTACCTATGTTTGGTAAAAAAAAAAAAAAAAAATCGCAAAAAGCGTATTTTGATTGGTTTGCGCAAAAGTTATCGCGTTTACTAACAAAGGGAAAGATTTTTGTCATTTTTGGTGTTTTTTTTTTTAACGAGTAATGGCGGCGATCTGCGATTTTTTTTGCGGTACTGCGACATTGCGGCGGACAGATCGGACCCTTGACTGACATTTTTGACACTTTTGGGGGTACCAGTGACATTACTGCAGTAATCAGTGCTATATATATGCACTGTTACTGCAAAAATGACACTGGCAGGGAAGGGGTTAACAGTATTGGACAGGGAGGGGTTAAGTGTGTCCTAGGGGCGTGATTCTAACTGTGCAGGGACAGGTCTACTAGTGTAAAAACAAAGATCAACAGTTCTACATAGTAGAACTGTTTGATCTTCACTTTTACACAGGGAGAACTGACAGGTGGCTTGTTTACACAAGCCGCTCTGTCTTTCTCCCGCTGTACCGGCGATCGTAGTGTGACCGGCGGACATCGGGTCCGCCAGTCACACTCCCGCACTCCTCCGTGAACGAGCCGAGGCGGGCGCGCGCCCGCCCGCTATTGGCTCTGGAAGGAGTGACAGGCGAGCGACGTACACCTACGTCACTCTGCCTGGCCGGGGCCGACTGCCGCAGTAAATATACTGTGCGCAGTCGGCAAGCGGTTAACAGGCGCTTCCAGGGACAATATAAATTACCTGGGACAGGCTCCTATTTGCAGGGACTGTCTCAGGAAAAAAGGGACAGTTGGCAAGTATGCCCTACCCCTCCCCCCAATACACACAGTCCTGCGTAGGTAGCACTTCCTACCTGCTAGCATGTGTACAGCAGAGAGGCGATCAGGAGACAGCATAGTGCTGGATTGAAGGCGGGAGTGGAAGCTGCCAAGAGTTAACTTTTCATAAAGACAAGCAGGTGATTGGTTGCTAGGACCACCAATGTTTTGGCTAATCATGGGGCTGATCATAGTGTTGGTTATAGCATTTTGGCTGATCATAAGGCTAGACATAATGTTTTGGCTGATCATGGAGGTAGTCATAATGATTTGGCTGAGCACAAGGCTGGTCATAATGTTTTGGTTGATCACGAGGCTAGACATAATGTTTTGGCTGATCATGATGCAAGACAATGTTTTGGCTGATCATGGTGGTAGTCATAATGTTCTGGCTGATCATGGTGGTAGTCATAATGTTTTGGCTGATAATTAGGCTGATCATGTTTTGGCTGATCATGGTGAAAGTCATAATGTTTTGGCTGATCATGGTGGTAGTCAAAATGTTTTGGATGATCATGAGGCTAGACAATGTTTTGGCTGATCATGAGGCTAGACATAATGTTTTGGCTGATCATGAGGCTAGACATAATGTTTTGGCTGATCATGAGGCTAGACATAATGTTTTGGCTGATCATGAGGCTAGACATAATGTTTTGGCTGATCATGAGGCTAGACATAATGTTTTGGCTGATCATGAGGCTAGACATAATGTTTTGGCTGATCATGAGGCTAGACATAATGTTTTGGCTGATCATGAGGCTAGACATAATGTTTTGGCTGATCATGAGGCTAGACAATGTTTTGGCTGATCATGGTGGAAGTCATACTGTTTTGGCTGATAATTAGGCTGATCATGGTGGAAGTCATAATGTTTTGGCTGATCATGGTGGGAGTCATAATGCTCTGGCTGCCATGCCAAGCGGACCAAGATTTCCCATAGATGGCAATGGTAAAGACGGGGAGCAGTGCCGTGCCAAGCTGACCAAGATTTCCCATAGATAACTGGTACAGGGAGCAGTGCCATGCCAAGCTGACCAAGATTTCTCGTAGACACCAATGTTAAATATGGGGAGACATGCCGTGCCAAGCTGACCAAGATTTCCCATAGATGCCAATGTTAAAGACAGGGAGTAGTGCCGTGCCAAACTGACCAAGATTTCCCATGGACGCCAATGTTAAAGACATGAAAGCAGTGCCGTGCCAAGCTGACCATGATTTCCCATAGACCCCAATGTTAATGAAATCTTGGTCTGCTTGGCACGGCACTGCTCCCTCTCTTTAACATTGGTGCCTATGGGAAATCTTGGTCAGCTTGGCAAGGCACTGCTTTCACGTCTTTAACAACTTCCATACAGAGCAGTTACACCCCCTTCCTGCCCAGACCAATTTTCAGCTTTCAGCGCTCTCACACTTTGAATTATAATTACTCAGTCATACAACGCTGTACCTTATCAAATTTTTTATCATTTTTTTCACACAAATAGAGCTTTCTTTTGGTAGTATTTAATCACCACTGGTTTTTTTTTTTTTTTTGCGATATAAGTGAAAAAAGAGCGAAAATTTTGAAAAAAAACACATTTGTTTTAGTTTCTATTATAATATTTTGCAAATAAGTAATTTTTTTCATAAATTTGGGCCAAAATTTATACTTCTACATATCTTTGGTAAAAATAACCCAAATTAGTGGTTATTATTTAAGGCCCGTACCGATTGTTGGCCGTGAATTTTCGGCCGCCGCCCGATCGGCCGATTATCGGCTTGTTCGTATGATGCTTCCGACAACCGACTGCGACTTTTCGGCCGAACAAAATCTGGTGTGCAGGCTATAAAATTTTTGTTGGCCGTCAGCAGACGGCCAACCTCAGTCAGTACAGATTTCGGCTGACAAAAATCAGATGATCAAGACTGGGCATGCTCAGTGAAGAAAAAACACACGAAAAGTAGACCAGAACATGACATCACTTCTGCAGTTGGTTGTTGTTGGCCGACAAAATTTGGGTGCAGTCTAGAGCACATTTCAACCGACACAACAACACTGGACAAAAGACGGCCGATCGGTCGGCCAACAATCGCTGCGTGTGTACGGGGCTTTAGACTGTGTGAAAGTTATAGAGTCTACAAGCTAAGGTGCCAATCATTGAAAATTGATCACACCTGATGTACCGACGGCCTATCTCATTTCTTGAGGCCCTGAAATGTCAGGACAGTACAAATACCCCCCTAATTACCCCTTTTTGGAAAGTAGACATTCCAGGGTATTTAGTAAGAGGCATGGTGAGTTTTTTGAAGTTGTAATTTTTTCCCACAATTCTTGGGAAATTAATCATTTTTTTCTTTTACACAAAATTGTCATAATAACAAGTTATTTCTCACACACAGTATATGCATACTTGCAATTACACCCCAAAATACATTTTGCTACTTCTAGTATGGCATTACCACATGTGTGAGACTTTTACACAGCCTGGCCACATACAGAGGCCCAACATTCAAGGAGTACTGTCAGGTGTTCTAGGAGCATAAATTACACATATAATTTCATAACGACCTATCACACTTTTGAAGGCCCTGGAGCACCAGGACAATGGAATCACCCACAAAATTACCCCATTTTGGAAAGCAAACACCCCAACACATAATCTAGGAGGCATGGGCTGCAGATAGGTACTCAAGTACTCTAATGGGCTGCAGACAGGTACTCGGGTACTCTGATGAGCTTCAGAGAGGTACTTGGGTATTCTGATGGGCTAGAGACAGGTACTCGGGTAATCTGATGGGGTGCAGATAGGTACTTGGGCACTCTGGGCTGGAGACAGATACTTGGGTACTCTGATGACAGGTACTCAAAGTACCCCGAGTACCTGTCACCAGAGTACCCGAGTACCTGTCACCAGAGTACCCGAGTACCTGTCACCAGAGTACCCGAGTACCAGGGTACCTGTCAGAGTACCTGATGGGCTGGTGACAGGTACTCGTGTACTCTGATGGGCTGGTGACAGGTACTTTGATGGGTTAGTGTCAGGTCCTCTTTATGGGGGGGGGGGGGGGGCAATCAGTGTGTTTTGGGGTGCACTATAATCGGTAACTAGCTGTTACCGCAATCTCCTCCTCACCCAGGATCAGTGTGTGAGGAGGAGAACACGGGGACAGCTAGTTACCGTGTTCTCTGTTGACATTCTGTGATCGGCTGTGATTGACAGCCAGTCACGTGGTAAAAAGCCAATTTCATTGGCTCTTTACCTAGATCGGGGATGGGCTCTGTCCGAGGGATAAGCGTCGTGCCAGATCGTCGCGATGCACGCCCCCGGGGGCGCGCATTGTGGAGAGAACGAGCGGCTCGCGCTGGAGCCACTCATGTGATCGGCTGTGATTGAGCAGGCGGATGACGTCCCGTGTACATTAAGGCTAACAAATACTTTAAGTGAGGTCCTAGGATCCAAATTCATATTAATACACAATCTGAATTCTTCAAACCAGAACTTGCTCCTGAATGTTTTTCATTTGTTGATATTAATAGGGGAACCAAGGTATGCAATGAAAAATAAAACTCCATCCTTTTGCTTAACCCAGCTATGATTTTTTACCCTAGAGCAGTGGTCCTCAACTCCGGTCCTCAGGGCCCACTAACAGGCCAGATTTTAAGTATTACCTTGGGGAGATGCAGACTAGAGTACTGCAATCACTGAGCAGGAAATTATATCACCTGGGATGTATTTCAGTTATCTTGCAAACCTGGCCTGTTAGCGGGCCCTGAGGGCCAGGGTTGAGGACCACTGACCTAGAGGAACCCTTGAAATAATCATTAGGTCTCTTGGAACCCTGCTAAAATTAAATAATTGGGGTCAGAGGAAAGAATATCCTTTACATTGGTGGTCAGTAGAAGGAATGTCCCTTACATTGGTGGTCAGTAAGAGGAATGTCCCTTACCTTGGTGTTCAATAAGAGGAATGTCCCTTACATTGGTGGTCAGTAGGAGGAATGTCCCTTACATTGGTGGTCGGTAGGAGGAATGTACCTTACCTTGGTGTTCAGCAAGAGGAATGTTCTTTACATTGGTGGTCAGTAAGAGGAATGTCCCTTACATTGGTGGTCAGTAAGAGGAATGTCCATTACACTGCTGGTTAGTAGGAAGAATGTCCCTTAAATTGGTGGTCAGTAGGAAAAATGTCCCTTACATTGGTGGTCAGTAGGAAGAAATAAAAAGTAAAATAAATAAAACAAAAATTTAAAGCATTCTCGCGCAGAGAAGCGAAAGCATACGCATGTTGTGCCCACATATGTAAACGGTGTTCAAACCACACATGTGAGATCTCGCCGCGATCGTTAGAACGAGAGCAATAATTCTAAACATAGACATTTTTAAAGTGTCGCCTATGGAGATTTTGAAGTACCAATGTTTGTCTCCATTCCGCAAGCGTGCGCAATTTTGAAGCATGACATGTTAGTATCAATTTACTCTGCATAACATTATCTTTCTCATCATAGAATAAAAATGGGCTTACTTTACTGTTTTTTCTTTTTTTTTTTATTAAAAAGAAAAGAAAAAACAGTAGAGTATTTTTTCCAAAAAAATTGCGTTTGTAAGACCGCTGCGCAAATACGGTGTGACATAAGGTTTTGCAACAATCTCCATGTTTTTCTCTAGGGTCTCTGCTAAAAAATATACTATATATATATATAAAATGTTTGGAGGTTCTAACTAATTTTCTAGCAAAAAAACGTTTAACTTGTAAACAAAACGTGTCAGAAATAGGCTTGGTCCTTAAGTGGTTAAATAATGTCCTTGCTATAGGTGTAGGCCATTTACATACCTCATGCCCCCCAGGTATATAGCCAAGTTAAACCGATGCAACAGCTAGGTGGGGGAGGGGTTAAATCCATCGTTCACCTTTCACAAAAAAACTGAATATGCAGATAAGGGGCATCTGTAGATAAAAACAAAATGTGCAGCTTTGACCAAAGTTAAATAATGCCCATTTTATAGGTGTAGGTCGTTTAGGTACCCCAAGAAGCCTGGCTGGAAAACTCCTACGATGTTGCTAAAAGAAGTCTAGAATTTTGTTTCCCTGCACCATCACAGGAGTGAGCTCTCAAACGCTGAGCTCAGAACTTTTGCATCAAGGGACAGTAAAATGCATGCGAGGGGGTTTGAAACAGAGAAAGAGCTGGCGCCTGGGATGGCGAAGGTGAGCAGTAACAGTCGCGCTTCTCTTAATAACGTCCTTAGCAACACCCTGGACGTTCTCCAGTCAGGCTTCATGAGGTATGTGAATGGCCTACACCTATAGGAAGGATATTAACTTGCTGCACGGCTAGTTTTTCAAGTGGTTGTAAACCTCAGACATGGAATATGAACAAAGCATATCCCTCTATAGTGTGTGCTTGTCTCAATCCAGAGCATTAGGTGTAATTTCTGTCTGATGCTTCGTTCCTCTGCAATCAACATGAATCACTTCTGACAAGTTTTCCTGACACCAAGAAAAAAAAGTGACGGGGAGGGCACAGCTTGTGATCAGCAGCCTCAGCTCTGTTACTGTGTGAAGGGGGGTGTGTTCCTTCCATCCAATCAGCTCTCAGGGCTCTCCTCACTTCAGCTCTCTGCCGGTGCTTTTCAGAGCTGAGAGATCCTGTGTAAATACTGCACTTTGAATGGATGAAGGGGAAAGATGACCATAGATAAACAGGTACAATGTATGTAGCAGGATTTGTTTTATCTCAGTCTATCACCTGAGGCCAGTCACTTTACTAGGTATATGTAAGGGTTTACAACCACTTTAACTATAGATGCCCCTTATCTGCATAGGCAGTTTTTGGTAAAGGTGAACTATGCCTTTAAACCCTACCCACCCAGCCCTGGCTTACCCTTAACTGGACCTTTACACCTGGGGGTCAGGACATACTGCCCGATTATTGGCTGTCAGTCACATGATCAGGCAGCTCTTGATCATTACTACTCTAAACATAGAAACTTTGGCCACCAACAGACGCATATTTGCATGTGGGTGTAAAAGTTGAGTTCCACTCGTTTTTGTATTTATTAAAAGCCTGCAGCTACGAAAAGTGTAGCTGCTGACCCTTAATGAACAAACACTCACCTGTCCCAGGATCCAGCGATGCGGCCGCCACAGATGCGAGTCGCACTGAATGTCGTGAATAGCCAGGCAATCTTCTGGGACCTGTGACATGTCCCAGAAGAGTGCAAGGAGGGGGGGGGAGAGGAGAACTTCCGCTCGAGCTACCTAGGCGGCCCAAGTGGCAGTGGGAGTAGGTACCCCCCCCCCCCCCAAAAAAAAATGACATGCCGAATGTGGCATGTCAGGGGGTCAGGAGTAGTTAAAGCAGAAGTTTCACTTTTGGGTTGAACTCTGCTTTAACCACTTCCTGACCACCCGCCGCCTTTTTACTATGGCAGGGTGGCTCTCCTGCGCAAACCGATGTAGATCTATGTCGGTCGTACGCTCCCGCCCTCACTCGGCAGCGGGGAAGCCGATGTGCG
Organism: Pelophylax lessonae; assembly: GCF_965119305.1. Classification (NCBI taxonomy): domain Eukaryota; kingdom Metazoa; phylum Chordata; class Amphibia; order Anura; family Ranidae; genus Pelophylax; species Pelophylax lessonae. Next base: position 144,003,636 of record NC_138769.1, on the reverse strand, counting down.
GGTCAGATGGCTCCGATTGCGACCTGACACCTGTGATTTCTCCCTGCTGAGAAAGAAGGACGGTCGGCTGTTGTAAACACAGCTGACCGTCCTTCTCCCTGGGATGATCACAGAGCTCATGTGATCCTGCTATATAGGATCACATGTCTCTATGGGCATCTCAGAAGCCATGCCCCCCCCCACAGTTAGAATCACTCCCCTAGGGTCACATTTAACAAGAACCACTAAAAATGACATTAAATCTTTCTAGTTAGCAGACGCGCTAACTTTTGCGCAAACCAATCAAAATACGCTTATTGCGATTTTTTTTTAACAAAAATATGTAGCAGAAAACAAATTGGCCTAAAATGTTAAAAAATTCTGATTTTTTTTTTTTTTTTGAGAATGTCATATAGCAGAATGTGAAATATATTGTTTTTTTTTTTTCAAAATTGTCGCTCTTATTTATTGTTTACAGTATAGCGCAAAAAATAAAAATTGCAGGGATGATCAAATACCACCAAAAGAAAGCTCCTGTCCGTGAAATCCGGACGGATGGAAACCTATTTTCCATCCGTCCTGGGGATCGGATGAGAGTGGACAGGCGGTCCGCTCTCACCCGATTCCCCATAGAGAGCAGCGGGGCTCTGACACCTCCCTCTCCGCACACAGGGCGGAGACGGAGCTGTCATCCGCCGTCTCAGTGGGGATCAGCGGATCGATCCCCGCTGAGCAGAGCACGGTCCGCAACGGAATGCGGACTGTGTGAAAGGAGCCTTACTTTAAAAATTGCATTTTGTAATCTCCTTGCAATGTGTTGATCTTTTGTTTTGCATTAAAATCCCTTATTCACAATAAGAATCTTTTATGGAAAAAAATAAAATAAATTATTTTTCATCATCTCCTTGCCCTGCCATGCCACACAGCCGATGGCCCCTTTCACACAGGCTTTCTGATCAGGTCCGTCTGTCAGTTTTTCAGGCAGACCTGATTGGACCCTTCAGTCTCTATGGAGTGGCAAGCCGCCGCCATCCGATCCTGTCCGCCAAAAACAGACGGATGGTGGTTCTATTTACCATCCTTCCAGTGAATTGGATTGGATGGCATCTGATGGAAACAGACGGTCCGTTTCCATCTGATCGCCCCATAGAGGAGAATGGGCTGCGTCTGCATAGCCGAGCGGACAGGACCTGTCATCTGCCTGCTCAGCGGGGATCAGCAGAGAGATCCCCACTGAGCATGCGGATTCTGCTTAGCGTAGGCACCCGTGTGAAAGGGGCCTAAGGTGGCATATGTTATTCTTGGTCACTGGATCTCCTATCGCCCCAACCTTGCTGCACTGTTTAAATTAAAGATCGGTTATTTTCGTCATTGAAAATAAAGCTTTGTTAAAAAAAAATACTGGCTCCTAACTTTTTTAGCTGGCTCCTAGATTCCAAACAAATTTGTCAAGCCCTGCACTAGTAGAATGTTCTACAAATGCTATATCACTGCAGGTCACAGAATAGCCAGACTGGACCTGAATAACTTGGCTTTGGCAGCGGTTGACCTAATGCAATAGTAAAGGCTGTCAATAAAACTCCCCACTTGCAAGTCAATGGCATAATGTGCAAGTATGCATCGCATAATACTTAAGGGAAAGGAAAAATGAAATCGGCTTCCTTTTTTACTGCTCACCAGTGTAAGGGGGAACTCCTCCACTGTACCTTTTCAACCAAACTCACTGAATGTGAGAGAGCACTACAGTGTTTCTCCCTCAGTTGGGCTCTGAAAGACAGTGCAATGTTAAAAATTAGATTAAATCTTCACTGAAAATTAGAGATTCTAAAAACAAGAGTGAAAAACTACAAAACATGAAAACACACCTATAACTGAGAAGAAGAAGATCTGTTCTTCAAAATGACCAATAATAATAACATCATGAATGTATCCAATAACAATTTTTACCCAGTCAATAATTTAACCACTTTAAGACCGGAGGATTTTCCTGCTTAACGTCCAGGCCACTTTTTCAAGTCATGCAACGCTGTACCCAAACTAAATTTACATCCTTTTTTCCCCTCAAACATAGCTTTCTTTTGGTGGTATTTGATCACCTCTGCGCTTTTCATTTTTTGCGATATTAATAAAAAAAGTGCGAAAATTTTGCAAAAAATTGACATTTTATACTTTGACAGTTAAAAAATATCCAATATATTCAATTTTTGTCATATTAAGGCCAAAATTTATTTAGCTACATGTCTGACAAATGAGCGTATTTACCACTTTAGGACCGGAAGATTTTACCCCATTCCTGACCAGGCCATATTTTGCGATTCAGCACTACATTATTTTAACGGACAATTGCGCGGTTGTGCGACGCTGTACCCAAATTAAATGTATGTCCTTTTTCCCCCCCACAATAGAGCTTTCTTTTGGTGGTATTTGATTACCTGTGCGATTTTTAATTTTTGAAAAAAATAAAAATACTTTTCACATTCTTATATACAACATTCCCCCCAAAAATTTACAAATCAAAATTTAACATTTTAGGCCAATTTGTTTTCCGCTACATATTTTTGGTAAAAAAAAAAAAAAATCACAATAAGTGTATTTTGATTGGTTTGCGCAAAAAAATGGATTTTTGTAAAATCTTACCGTAAAATCCTTTTCTCTTAGCTCATTGACAGACGTAGTCCTCGGTGATACAGCACCTTCGGGTTATGTTGCCTCCGCAGGAGTAGGACTAGACAGGAAATTAAAATGCTCTGGCCACACCTTAGGGGCAGTCCCAGAGGGTATATCCTCTCTCTCTCTGCCTCAGCAAATCAGTTATGTCACAAAAGCAGTGTTTAGAGAATTTAACCCAACCCAACTCAAAAAATAGAGGGGTGGGTACTACGTCTGTCAATGAGCTAAGAGAAAAGGATTTTACGGTAAGATTTTACAAAAATCCATTTTTCTCTATCGCTCATTGACAGACGTAGTCCTCGGTGATACAGCACCTTTGGGAAGTCCCAGAGCAGTATCCCAAATGAGGGGTGGGAAAATGGAAATCAAATCCAAATCTAGAAGGCCCAACCGATGCCAACTAGAAGTTTACAATGCTCATCCTTAATGAGGAGACTCAACAAAAAAAAAAAAAATTTCAAACAGAAAAAAACCCTCGAGGTAGACCACCGGTCTCCTCAAATAGCGGCCTGCAAAACCTTGCGTCCAAATGAGGCATCCGCCGATGCCATCACATCAATTTTATAAAATTTTGTAAAGGTATGTACCGACGACCAAGTGGCCACCTTACATACCTGGACAACTGACGCCTGATGGCGAAAGGCCCAGGAAGTACTGAGCGCTCGAGTGGAGTGCGCCCTAACAGGGAACGGAGGACTCTGACCCTTAATAGAATAAGCCTGTACCACCGTCTGTCTAATCCATTTGGAGATAGTCGCGGCAGATGCAGGCAACCCCTTTCTGGGGCCATCCGTGATCACAAAAAGTGAATCCGTCTTACGGAACGATTCCGTAACCTTCAGGTATACCCTGATTGCCCGAACCACATCCAAGGAATGCAACGCATGTTCCTGATGATGCTTGAGCTGAGGACACAAGGAAGGTAGTACAATATCTTCATTCAGATGAAAATCTGAAACCACCTTTGGAAGAAAGGATGGCTTAGGATAAAGCACTACCTTATCCCTATGAATCACTAAGTATGGGGACTGGCATGATAAAGCAGCCAGTTCTGACACCCTGCGTGCAGAAGTGATAGCCACCAAGAAGGCCACCTTCTGGGATAAAGTAAGCAAGGGAATCTCCCTGATGTTTTCAAAAGGAGGTTTCTGTAAAACCGACAAAACCAAATTAAGATCCCAGGGCGGTAAGGGCGCGCGGACTGGTGGAGCCAGGTGCCGCACCCCCTGGATGAAATTCCGCACCAAGGACTTGGTAGCTAAAGGTTTCTGAAAGAAGATTGCTAATGCTGAAACTTGACCCTTGATGGTGCTCAAGGCTAGCTTCTGCTCAACCCCTTTCTGCAGAAAGGCCAATATTCGAGTCACCGAATAGGTACGTGGAGGAAATTCTAAAGATTCGCACCACGCGATATAAGTCTTCCATGTGTGGTAATAGACTCTGCTGGAAGTCGCTTTCCTTGCTTTAATAAGGGTAGGAATGACTGAAGCTGACAACCCTCTGTCCTTCAGTACTTGGGTCTCAATGGCCAGGCCATTAAAACCAGCGACTGTAAAGCACAATGGTAGATTGGTCCTCGAGACCGCAGATACTCCCTGAGACGCAGTTCCCACGGAACGTCCGCGACTAGCAAGTCCAAGTTGGCCAGGCCGGCTTGGCGAGGCCAGCCTAGAATTTCTAGGACCACTGGTACTGACGGGATTTGAACCAGGCGTCCCTAGAGCTATCTGGCCCGACCATCCGAGAAAGTCTGGTCGTTCTCTGTTCCCACACATTTATCCGACACCTGATTCCTATCAGGAACGGTGATCTCTCCTGGTTGAATCTCAGGGACCGAAGTCACCCGGCTAGAGGCTTCTTGGTCTGTCTGGTCAACCGGATCCGATTCCTGTGGGGAATTGAGACTAATCTTAGGAAAAGGTAAAGAAAAAGATCTGTTCAGGGAACGGTGACTACCGCTCCCTGTAGCACTTAAATGTTGGAAGGGAAGAATCGCACCGGTAGTAGTAGTCGATGCTCGATCTAATGTCCTGAATACCGGTGAAAACGTCCCCCCACCCTCAAACCGGGTGGGGGCGCACCTTCAGGCTGTGTAATCCTTTGCTTCGGGTTTGGCTGAGTCGGTCCTCTGTTTGTCCGACCAGCCTTTCTTGAACCCTCCTGGAGGAGTCTTGCCTTTCCCGCTTGTTCCAGCTGGGCGTGCGAACCCTTTATGGGCGGTAAAGAAAGGTCCTCGCTTGTTGCGAGGTCCCTTAGCTTTAGCAGCCTGTGGCAAGAAAGTGCTCTTGCCCCCAGTGGCATCTTTAATGATTTCATCTAGGGTGGCCCCAAATAGGCGATTCCCCTGAAAAGGGAGATTCGTCAAGGTCTTTTTGGAACCTAGGTCAGCTGACCAGCATTTTAACCACAGCACACGTCTGAGGATTACCGCTGACATAGATGCATGCCCTAATAGGGGAGTAGTATCCAAGGCTGCGTCACAGATAAACTGTAGTCCTTGTATAATCTGTTCCATCAAATCAGATGTTTCCTGGGGAATATCTTTTCCCCTAAGGTCTTGGCGTACCAATCTCGCCCATTCCGTTAGTGTCTGGGAAACTAGACCAATAACAATTACTGGTCTAAATGCTGACCCTATCAGAGAGAAGATAGTGCGGGACTCTGCTTCCATCTTCCGATCCACCGGATCCTTAAAGGACAAAGTGTCCTCCACTGGGATAACCGTGGCTTTATTCAGCCTGGAAATAGGTGGATCCACCACTGGTGGTACCGTCCATTTCTTAATGAGGGATTCCTCAAACGGATAGCGTCTAGCAATACGCTTGGAAATAGTAAAGGTACGTTTAGAATGCTCCCATTCTCCTTTGATTTTATTACCAAAACACTTGGGTACAGGAAAAACCTTCACCGTTTTGATGGGCTTGTTAGTACCAAAGGGAATCTCTGTTTCAGTTGCCTCTGCCGGTAAAACCTCAAGTCTTAAGCTTTCCCGCACCGCCACAACTAGTGCGTCCACCAATGCTTCTTCCTGAATTATGGCGGAAGAATGAACGTCCTCCTCGCTGTCTGAAGGAGCTTTACCTGAGATAACAGCCCTTGCAGAGGGACCTGCAGCTGCAGTGACCATCTCTGAATCTGAGTCAGAGGTGTCAGATATTATAGGGGTAGGCGGGGGTCGCTTTCTTGACCCCCGTCCCTGACAGGCCGCCTCCACCCGAGCCACCATAGACTCCAAAACTGCTGTAAATGCATCCATGCTCTGTGCACCGGCGGGTCCCGTGGCCCCCTCGAGGGAAACAGGTGGGGGTACTTGTGTGGCAGGGTCCATGATTATTCCAGTAACTACCCGGAAACTTCAATCCAAACTTAAATAAAAAACTTTTTTTTTTTTTTTTTCAGACCCCCAGCGCCACAAAAGCCCCTCAGTGTTACCTGCTAGGGATCCCTATCGAGCGAGAGAGAGAGAGATAGACCCCCAGGCTCACCACTTGATGCTCAGAGTTCACTGCAACAGTTTACAGCGCTGTGTTCACAAACAGGAAGTCTTTTGGCTGGCTGCCCAGGAAGAAAGGAGGCGGCTCCGCCCCTCTGCACACCTTCCGGCGCCTCCCCTAGCTCCACGAGGTGTTGGAGTCACCTCAAACATGGCCGCCCCCATGCTGCAGACACGAGGCTACGCCAAAATGGCGGCCTCGTTCGATCTACGGCGGTTTGTACAGCATAGCGGCGTCCTGCAGTAACTAGGCATCGCAAAACCTCTCTCTCATGGAGATCAGCTTGACCGGCGGTACCGAACCCTGGCGGAACCGCATGGCCGTCGGGAGACCTGCTTCAGCTGGAGGAATGACCTGGCAAGCCGCATCCCTGTCCTGTGACTTCTGACAGGTAGGATACTTCTAGTAACACAGTAAGCTTCCAGTGCTGCCACATATTACAATCATTTAAACATACTTTGTAATTAGATTGTCAGCTCCCAAACCAAGCCTGCTGGCTTTGTACACAAAAATCACACTCAATTAGGGGGATCTGTGACCTGTTATAGGATAGAGGGGAACCCATCCTTACCATTACAGAGAGGGGCCCGCGTTCACCACAAGACCCGACAGGGGGAAAAGGGGAACATACTACTCACCATACCGGAACCAGGCGGGCGCCAACTCCTGACAGTACCCCTCTCCACCGGGGTGGGAGGGCTGTCGACCAATACGGACGCCGTGACTCATGGTCCTTGGCGTTACAGCGAGACGTCTAACTCGCAGGGTCAGTCCCCGTCCAGTGGGACTATGTCGCGGCCGACCCAGCGCGGAGCTATGGCCTGCACGCGCTCGTAGGCTGAACTGGGGTGACCACTGATCTCAACATCCCGCCCGTCGCCCAGTTCAGCTTTCTTGCTTGAAGATCTCACAGGAACACTGGAGGAAAAAAAGCTGTCTAAAAAATCTTTTCTAAGAAAAAAATCCTGCCAGGACCGAAGATCCCAGCAAGGTATCTAGGTCCTTACTCCTGACTAGACAGAAAAAAACTGATTTGCTGAGGCAGAAAGAGAGAGGATATACCCTCTGGGACTGCCCCTAAGGTGTGGCCAGAGCATTTTAATTTCCTGTCTAGTCCTACTCCTGCGGAGGCAACATAACCCGAAGGTGCTGTATCACCGAGGACTACGTCTGTCAATGAGCGATAGAGAAATTAAAGTTACTTACTGGTAACGTCTTTTCCAGTAGTCTTTCAGGACAGGCACTTCTGAGAGAACCTGACTCCTCCCTTCTTAGGAAACACCGCCCCAATTTATTGGATTTAAGCCTCCCTCCAGCTGGCTGCCTCCGTTCTTCAAGAGTACCTCCGGCCACTGGGGAGACACAAAGATATATCATACTAACCTCCATCCTCTGATCATCTTATATTCAGACCTTCTTCGGGTGGGTATTAGTGCGGTCCTGAAAGACTACTGGAAAAGACATTACCAGTAAGTAACTTTAATTTTCCCTTATCGTCTTTCAGGACAGGCACTTCTGAGAGGATAAGAGAGTACTTACTTTCAGGGTGGGACTACAGCTCGCAGGACTTTTCGCCCAAAAGCCTGAACTTTAGCGGATAGTAGATCCAGTCTGTAGTGTTTGGAAAAAGTTGTGTAGCTGGACCAAGTTGCTGCCCGACAGATCTGCTCCGGGGTAGCACCAGCTCTTTCCGCCTGAGAGGCCGCCATTGCTCTTGTAGAGTGCGCCTTAATACCCATAGGGACCTCCTTACCGGAAAGCCTATAAGCATCACTGATGATTAGTCTAAGCCATCTGGCTATTGAGCGTCTGGACGCTTTAGTACCCTTCTTTGAACTATTAAATAAAACAAAAAAGGAGTCTGACTTCCTGAACTCCTTTGTGATGTTTAGGTATTGCAGAATGCATCTTCTGACATCTAAACTGTGAAAACTAATTTCCTGTTCCCTCACAGGATCTGAACAAAACGTCGGTAGAACTATCCCCTGGTCTCTATGGAACCTTGAGACTACCTTGTGTAGAAACGCTGGATCGGTTTTAAAAATAACCCGATCTGCAAAAATTTGTAAAAAAGGTGCTTTAACCGAAAGGGCCTCTAGCTCACTAACCCGCCTGGCGGTCGTGATTGCCACTAAAAAAAACTGTCTTGAGGGTTAAATTTCTCACCGAACAAGACTCCAATGGCTCAAATGGCTCTTTAATGAGAGCCTGCAAAACTAAGGACAAATCCCACATTGGAAATGGGAGATTTCCCTCTTTGGACGGTGTCTCCCCGCTGGAGGAAACACCAGAACTGAGGCAGCCAGCTGGAGGGAGGCTTAAATCCAATAAATTGGGGCGGTGTTTCCTAAGAAGGGAGGAGCCAGGTTCTCTCAGAAGTGCCTGTCCTGAAAGACGATAAGGGAAAGTTATAGCGTTTACTAACTACGGGAAAGATTTGTCATGTTTGTTTTTTTTTACTAGTAATGGTGGCGATCTGCGATTTTTTTGCGGGACTGCCAACATTGCGGCAGACAGAGCTGACTTCTAACTGACATTTTTACACTTTTGGGGGGACCAGTGACATTACTACCGTAATCAGTGCTATAAAGCACTGTTACTGTAACAATGACACTGGCAGGGAAGGGGTTAACGTTATAGGTGATCAAGGGGTTAAATGTGCCTCGTGCTTACTGATGTGTGGGTGGGGGTTGTGTGACACAAACACAGATCGCAGGTTCAGCTATGCTGAATCCTGTGATCTGTCCCTGCCTGTCACAGAGGAGACCGCTTTGTTTACACAAGCGGGCGGATTTCCTCAGTCTTTCCTCGACGCGCGGGGAAGAGAGGCGGTGATCACCGCCTCTCCTCCCCTGGCGCCAACGAGAAAGGGAGGTATATGGCGACATAGGTCTACGTCGCCAGACCCAGCCGAGCCGCTCTGCTCCAGTAGCAGCAATGTGAGCGGTCCGCAAGTGGTTAAAGCTTAAAGCAGAAGTATAGGCAAAACTTGTTTCTTTCATTTTGGATAGAGTAAGGGAGGGTTATAACCCCTGACAACTTTTTCTTTTTGCTATCTGTGTGCCATTGCGGAGATTTCCCTTCACTTCCTGTCCCATAGCCAAATAGGAAGTAAGAGGAAATCCCTGCAAATTAAGGTAATACCTTGGGGACCCCCAGGTCACCAGAACTAGTGTCCCCATTGGAAGATTTCCCCTTGATTACTTTTCTGGGGACAACCCAAAATTTGGGTAATTTCTTTTACTTTCAATGAAAATGGTAAACAGAACATATAAAGAGGGTGAATCTCCTTAACAGAACACAGACAGCAAATAAAACACTGAAAGGTGTTCTAACCCATCTCCATTCTATCCAAAAACTAAAAAAAGCTTTTGCCTTTAGTTATACTTTAAGTTGTGTGAACACTGGGGGAAACCTGAAGCAGCATTTTCCCAGGAAAGGTGAAGCATTTCAGCCCTTTTATGCCTTGTAATTTATCGAACACAGCAATAATATTTTAGTAATGACCATTTATTCCGCTGTCTGGCAAGCTCACAATAAGGCTAGGTTTACATATGCGGCAGTGCTTGTCACCCCTCTGGTGTATTGCTTTTCAGGGGTATTTGACAGGCAGCGAGGTGGCAAATGTCTCCCCCTCACCACCTGTTTTAACCTTGTAAGGCCTCGTTCACATGGGGTGTACTACAGCGTAGACCTCTGGAGGGCCATGTTCCGTGCATTCCTGTGCAGGCAGTCCCAGTGATGTAATTGGGATGGAGTGGCTGCATGAACACATCTGCTGCTCCCAATCTAACATTGGTGTGGGCACACAGATGTCAGATTGGGAGAAGCATCTGTGTCTGTGCAGCCGCTGCGTTCCAGTTGACATCATTAGCATTGCCTGCACGGGGATGTAAGGAACACCTGTGCATCCCTGCATGGGTAAACACGGTCTTCCACGGGTCTATGCTGTGTAGTATGCCCTGTGTGAACTAGGCCTAAATGCCGCACAATAACCAGGTGCATCGCACTGGAATGGGTCACACTCGGGGACAGTCCTAACAGAGGAATATTTTTTTCCCCATGCAATGTGTACACCCCTCCTTTGCAGCTTTTGGTTACTGCAACCTAACCAAAAGTGTAAACAAAACACTTTACAAAAGTATTTACAGCACCCCCCCCCCCAAACTACTTCACGTCTATTTCCAGTAAAGCTTAGACTTAAACCCTATGGGAGATTTACCTGCTTCAGAAAAATTGATCCAGTTTTTGCCAACCATCTTATTTCTAGCACATAATTTAAATATGCTACAGATGAGGTGAATATCAGCAAGGACCTGAAAAGAAGTCATGATTGGGTTTATGCAAGAATTTGAACATGAAGTCTTAGTGCCCATAAGCACTGCAACACACGTTTTTATGGGGTAAAGTTCAGGTCTGCATGTGCATTAGGGGAGTCATTCATATTTGAAGGGCATTGCGGTACACCAACAAGCACTGAGATAACACATACATTTACCACACATTACCGCTACAAAACTGGTGTGAATGGGTCCTTCCATTATTATAACCATGCAGTCTTCATTTCTAAATACATATATTGGCCATTCATCATTTTGACAAGCTTTTAATGACAACTCTCAGAGATGTAATATTTACCTAGATTGTCATGCCAAGCTGGCCAGAGATGACCAGGGAGAGTATGGGAAAAGTGTCTGATTCTCACGTTTAGGAAATCGCCTTGGCATTTGGAGAAATCCTGGGAATTGGATATGTCCCAATATTTCCGTGCCAAGCTGGCCATGAAGAAGCCGGAAACCCGAGTTTATCCTGGAGACGCCTGCTCCTGTCCCCCCCGTAACCGTGCTTTGGGTGAACAGGCCCCTTCTGTCTGTCCTCCGTAAAGAGGTATACCTTCTTTCCCCTTTTACAGTAGAGCCGAAGCACACAGACCGGACAGCAGGAAAGAACTCAGCAAAGACAGCAGGGAAGCATTTTGATAGGCATTTACTATGAACGTCATAATAAACAGGCCTCTCTGCTAATCCCATAGAAAACAAACTAGCCTTCTCTTTACTACAAGTGAATTGTAGGACTGTCTATACAGGTTCTTTTTAACCCATGGCACAGAATACTGCAGGTTACAACAGGCCCGCAGACCCCTCTGGACTCACTCAGAATTTCCTTATATATCCGCAGCAACCTTTCCGACCAATCCCCTAGAATGGAACACTGAGAGAGAGAAGCAGCAAAATCCGTTGAGTCTAGCCGGCTTCCTGGAACTCCTTCCCGGGCACAGTAACTGAATTCTCTCATTCAGGACTTCCGCAGGTGGTTTCGCGTGGTTTCTCCAACTGCCAATCCGACGTCCTGGAAGCGGGAATCGGCCACTTCTGAGGGACTCTCCCCAGTCATTTCTAGTCAGCTAGATGTTGTAATCTGAGTATCATCAGTCAACTCACCCCTCCTGATTCTTATCCCCACAGAACAGAGCGAACACCGTCCTCCCCCGGTATGTCTCCACCTCCCTGCAGTATTCCTTATAGCCGTGCACCTTCACCTCCGTGTATGCAGCCATGGCTGTGCTCTGCTGACTGGGAGGTAATATCACAGCTCACCACATACTCAGCTGGAAGCCGCTTCCTACCAGTGACTCCCTACACCTAAATCGACGGAGCCATCACATGTAGATATCTTTTATCACAACAAACCATCAAATAAACCGCTTTACCCGATTTTTGCACGATAGCAGCTACAACATGTCTAATTATTATATATTTGCATGCTTGTAAAGCTTTATTACCTAAATAAAACGCAGGCAGCCATCTTTAGTTAGGTACGCACTAGTTGAAAGCGGAACTATAATGACTCTCCTCACTTTACAGCCTATTTCCAAGTAGAACGCATGGCGCAGGCGCAGTACGTTGTTCTGTTTTTTTCTGTCGGAACGTAGCGGTAAATCTGATAGGACACCTGATGCAGGTCACCTTGCGCATGTGCAGAAGAGTTCAGGAAGGTAAGTTTGTTTTATCGCAGCAGCCACATAATCTGTTTCTCGTGCCATATAAGTCCCGTCTGCTCGCATTGTTTTTCGGTTTTTGAAATGCAGTAGTGTTTACTCCCCAGCGGCTAACTCAGTAACATGCCTGTATGTGGCGCACCGGCAGCCATCTTTATTTAGGGACGTACTGGCGATGAATAGCGGTTGTATTTATTAGAGTTAAACTAAACAAAAATATCTGTATTTCTTTTTCCAGGTTTGGTAAAATAAAGCAAAAAAGCTAGGATGTTTTGTGTCCCTTGTCGTGTTAGGAATTGATCCTTTCTGGTTAGACAAGTCCTGATATTCCCACCTCAGGACGATTCCCAGCAGGTTGGTCCATTGGTGGCCCCGTAGTGGCTGCAAGTTGCCTGAAGTGAGGAAGACGAGGAAGGAGACGGTCGGGTACTCAGGTAATAGGCAGATGTGGAGGTGACACATGGGGGGAGCTTCTAAATGGCACTACTGTAGTCACAGCTTTGTGTCAGGGGACTGTTCTGTGTCCATATCTCTCCCCCCTATCTGTATTTGCTTTGAACATTCTGTAAAAGGATCTCCTATGTGGGATGTAGTGCACACAAGTGGAAAATTGAATGAAAATTTTCATTTGACGTAAGATGGTTCAATCTTCTACTCAAGTTCACCCCACATTAACCACTTGCCCTTCGGAAGATTTACCCCCCCCCCCCCTTCTTGACCAGGTCGCTTTTTGCAATACGGCACTGCGTTGCCTTAAGTGGTAATTGCACGGTCATGCAATGCTGTGCTTAAACAAAATATATGTCATTTTCTCCATAGATAGAACTTTCTTTTGGTGGTATTTGATCACCTCCTGCGTTTTTCTTTTTTTCTCTATCGTCCATTGACAGACGCAGCTCTCATACTTCTTATACATTGGGTTATGCTCCCCCCTGCAGGAGTAGTATTAGGCAGGAAAAAAATCAATTCACCTCGCCTACGGGGCTGTCCCTATAGGCATAACCCCATAAACCCTGCTCCAGAAAAACAGTTTGTTACTGCCTAGTGAAGGAGTAGGACCTAGGTTTCCTGCTGCGACTTCAGTCTCCGATTTTTTTTATCCTTTTAAGAATATATATATTTTTTATTTATCTTTACTCACTTTGCTAGTTAGTATTCAGGGGGATCCTCCTGGTGATCTACAAGCAATGCCGGCTGAGGTTTCGCACTGGATAATCTAAATCCTTAAGGTCTCCCAGCCTGGCCTACGAGCGCGAGTAGGTTATAGTCCCGCGCTAGGTCTCGCCACGACGGAGCCCCTTTTTGGATGGTGACAAGCCTGCGAGTGGATGTCTCGCCCGGCGCATCGACCTGGAACGTCCTGAGTCGCAGTGTACCCCTCGGCTGGCACCACCCCCACTCAGGGTGGGATGTGATCTGTCCGGAGCGGAGCCCACCCAGTCCATGGTATGGTGAGTAAACTGAGCCCCCCATGTCCCTAGTGGCCTCTGGGGGGGGGGGGGGAATGTGGGCCCACTCCTGGGGATAATTGGACCATGTTTTCCTTAAAAATCCCCCTGGCCTATCAGGATTCCGGCCCTGCCCTCCCTGCTCACGCATGGGATGCTATATTCGGTGCCTGGGGTTCGGGAGCGGTACCTTATCCTGTGGAGTCTTTTTAGGTAGATCCCTGGTGTGGCCTTGTATCTGGGTCCTGACCACATGGTAGCGTTCAGCCCCCATCTTAGGTGTGGGCATCGGTTCCCTGTGTATGAGGTGATGTGGCTATTTTCCCTGGGCTTCCTATACAGTTGTTAGCGCCATTGTGTTGTAGCCTGGAGCTACACAGGCAGTTCAGCCTCTTGTGGATTGATGTCACTTCCTGTGCTCAGTTCTCCATGCTACAGACATTGCTGGTTCCTCTGTGAGGTGCTACAGTATTGGGGGTCGTTTCTGGGCATTCCCTGCACACTCTGCTACCTCCCACTGTTTAAAGGGTAACTCCGGGTACAGCGTGATTGGGCGGTGCGGACCGCAATTGCAAATTTAAAGGGGTAGTGCATGTTTTTTTTTTAACATTGCAAAATGGAGTCCCAGGCGGTAAATTCTCCATCAGACCCACTCAGTGCAACTGCCGGTACGTCCAGCTCACAGTCCATAGTGTTTCTTTCTGCAGCATTGGAAAGTCTGGCATCAAAGGTTGATCTTTGCAAGAAACAAGTTGCTAACCACAAATGGCCGCTGCCTTCTTTGTCTTCTGATTCAGAGACTGATATGGTCGTCATGGACAAACCCCTCCTAGAGGGATCCCTGTCCTCACAGGCGAAGAGGACCTGTCCTCAGCCAGAGCGCGGGAAAGCACTGATTTGTTCAGCGAGGGAAACTTTGTGCTAATGAGCCCACACAGCCATTTCGAGGGTGGGGGGGATGTCTGCATTTCTTTCAGGAACACTGGATGTCCTTGATCCAGGACAAATGGGTTTACAAACGGATTCGTTCAGAGTAAAATATAAAATTTCGGTTTCGGTCAGCAGCCAGATTCTTTCCCTCAAATCTTCGTCTGTCTCCAGATCACTTGAAGGATCTCAGGGAGGCAGTGCAGGACCTCCTTGCACAAGGAGTGATTGTGTCAATTCCTCCACAGGAACGATTTAGAGGTTTCTTTTTTTTTATTCAAACCTGTTCACGGTGCCAAGGAAAGAGGGCAAGGTGAGTCCTATTTTGGACCTCAAGTCCTCTGAACCACTTTGTGCGGGTGCAGAAGTTTTGGATGATATCCATTCGTTCGCTAGTAGCGTCTTTAGATCAGGGGGATTTTTTAGCCTCCATCGACATGTAAGATACGTATCTGCACATCCCTATATACGGGGGACACCTGAGGTATCTCCGTCTTGCGGTGGCGAAAGAGCGTTTTCAACTTGCGGTGTTACCTTTGCTCTCGCCTTCGCTCCCAGAGTCTTCAGCAAGGTTTTGGCCCTGGTGTTGGCATTGCTACGCAAAAGAGGGATTGCGATCCTAGGATATCTGGACGATCTCCAGTTGAGAACAAACTCTCACCCCGCCTTGTTGGGCAATCTGTCAACCACGGTTCAGATCCTTCAAGAGTTCGGGTGGACCATCAACTTGAAAAAATATGGACTGACCCAGTCGGTGCGACTGGATTACCTAGGGCTAACTCTGGACTTCTCCGTGGCGAGGGTCTTTCTTCCCGGAAACAAACTTCAGAAGCTGCAGGGAGAAATCCGGTTGCTGCTGGAAAGCGATCTCTCTTTTCTACGGACATAGATGAGAGCCCTGAGTCTGATGGTATCGACCTTCGAGGCGGTCCCATTCGCTCAGTTTCATCCTAGGCCTCTGCAAAAGGAGATTCTTGTCAAGTGGAACAAGAATCCACAGTTCTTAGACAGAATAGGTTTGAGCCGACTCACGAGGTCAATACTCTATTGGTGGCTTCAGTCGCCTGCCCTGAGTCAGGGCAAGTCCTTTTTACCATTACTGTGGACGATGGTCACCACGGATGCACCCCTGTTGGGCTGGGCCGGAATGCGGGACAACCTCTGTGCCCAGGGAGTCTGGTCGACAGAGGAGTCTTCTTTGCCGATCAATGTTTCTGGAACACTCCATTGGACAAATTGGCTTTGCGGTCTCCCGGTTCAGATCCATTCGGACAATGCTACGGCTGTGGCCTATATCCATCATTAAGGGAGCACAAAGAGTGCTCGGGCGGCCCAGGAGGTCCTTTCGTCCAGAGGTATTTTGTCTCCTGTGTGTCCGTTGGGGGACCTCGGAGGTTTGCGTCTCGGCTAAACAAAAAGGTGCAGAGGTGGTTCGTGGCCGGAGCTCGAGATCCTCTGGCCGACGCCACAGACTCATTGTTAGCTCCTTGGAGCCAGTATTGACTGATTCATGCCTTCCCTCCGATACAGCTGTTGTTGAAGTTTCCCCGCAGGATGGGGGTGGAAAATGTTCCGGTGATTCTGGTGGCTCCAGACTGGCCTCATTGGTCTTGGTACGCAGACCTGGTAAAGATGGTTGTCGAGCCTCCCTGGCGGTTGCCTCTGTGGGAGGACCTGCTGCCTCGGGCCGATCTTCCATCCTGCTTTATGGTAGCTGGCTTTAACGGCATGGAGTGAAAGAGGTCTCTCGGAGTCTGTGATTTGAGGGCTAGAAAAGTGACTTCCAGAAAGATTTATCTTAGTTTTTAGCCTTTTGGACAAACGTTACCTGTTTTTTGGTTGCGTTCTTCCCACCCCTCATGCTTACACTGCTTTGGGACGTCCCAATGGATAAGAAGTATGAGAGCTGCGTCTGTCAATGGACGATAGAGAAAACTGGATTTTTGTAAGAACTTACCGTAAAATCCTTTTTCTCTTGAGTCCATTGACAGACGCAGCCCCCGCCCCTCTCATATAGGGATGGTTTTGTGTCTTCTTTCACTGCTTGCAGCAAAACGGTTTTGCTGGAGCAGGGTGTGTGGGGTAATGCCTATAGGGACAGCCCCATGGGCGTGATGAATTGCTTTTTTCTTTTTCTGCCTAGTACTATTCCTGCAGGGGGCAGCATAACCCAATGGTTAAGAAGAATGAGAGCTGCGTCTGTCAATGGACTCAAGAGAAAAGGATTTAACAGTAAGTTCTGTCCAATTTTTCGCACTTTAAACAAAAAAATACCAAAAATGTAAGAAAAAAAACATTTTTAACTTTCTGCTATAAAACATGTCAGTAAAAAATCTAATTTCTTCAGATATTTAGGCCAATATGTGTTCTGATTAAGCGTATATTGATTGGTTTGCACCAAAGTTATAGCGTCTACAAACTATGGGATATATACTCGAATAATTTTTTAATTTTATACTAATAATGGCATGATCAGCGACTCTATAGCAGGACTGCTATAGTATGGCGGGCCGTCTGACATTTTGTGGGAACCAGTGACACAAATTAATTGATCAGAGGCTAAAAATATGCAATGTCACTTAGAGCTGCACGATTCTGGATGAAATGAGAATCACAATTATTTTGCTCAGAATAAAGATCTCAAATCTTGGCGTAACATCTTTTACATTATACAAAAAATTGGGCTAACCTTACTGTTTAGTTTTTTTTTTTTAATTCATTAAAGTGTATTTTTTTCCCCAAAAAAATGCATTTGAAAGAGCAAAAAAATACTGATTTTAACTTGTAAGCAACAAGTGTCAGAAAAAGGCTTAGGGCTCTTTCACACGGCCGCTCCGATTTTTTTTATTCCGCTGCGGCACTTTTTTTTTTTTTCACGGACACGGATGACACTTGTGTCATCCGCTCCGTATGTCCGCATATCATCCCATCCATTTGCGGATGATATATGGACATAATGTATGTCTATGGGGATTGCGGATGACACCGCTGACATCCTATTTTGCATCCGTTCCGTTTTTTAAACGGAAGAAAAATAGGGTTCTGTTCCATTCCAAAAAACGGAAAAAAACTGAAAGGACGAAAATCGGATGGCAGCGGATGGTCATCCGCTGACATCCGCAATCCCATTGACATGCATTATGTCCGTATTTCATCCGCAAAAAAATGGGATGAAATATGGAGATATGGAGCGCCCGTGTGAAAGAGCCCTTAGTCTTTAGGAGGTTAAACTGCTCTCCTTTACAGACACAAGTTCATTCCTTTGATCTAAAAGAACAAAATTATACATTGTAAAACATTGTGTTTATAGTTATCTCGCAGCCTTAACAAACATTTCCCAGAGGCTCTTTTTTTTTTTTTTTTTGACAGCTGTGAGTGAGCAGAGAACAGCTCTGTATGAATTGAGGAAATGCCGTTTTAAAGCGGAATTCCAGCCTCAAAACGAAATTTTGCCATCTGCTTGCTCTAAATAACCCGAAAAAGAATTGGATAATCACAATTTTTTTTTTTGGTTTACTTACCTTGTTTTTAAAGAAAATATACATACCTTCCTTCCACTTCCTCCCTCTGCGGCCGTGACTTCCTGCTTGCATTGACTCCTGGGAGCCGAGCGTCATCGCTACCAGGAGTCAAAGCACCTCCATCGGCTTTGCTCGTCCCTTCCGGTGCAGGCGCGTCATTCCCTGCTAAACAGCTTCTGGGCATGCCCAGAAGCTGTGCAGGGATGAAGCGCCTGCACCGGAAGTGACGAGCAGGGTCGGTGGAGGCGCTTTGACTCCTGGGAGCGATGACGCTCGGCTCCCAGGAGTCAATGCAAACAGGAAGTCACGGCACGGGCCACGGCTGCAGAGGGAGGAAGTGGAAGGAAGGTAAGTAAATTTTCTTTAAAAACAAGGTAAGTAATAGAAGCTGTGCAGGGATGACGCGCCTGCACCGGAAGTGACGAGCAGCGATGGAGCAGGGCATTCTGGGACTACGACGTCACCGAAGAGGACGCTACGGCTTCAGCTGCCCACACCTGAGATGGCGGCGCTGGAAAAGACATTTTCAACGTAAGTATTTCTTCTAAAGGGTAAGTGAAACCGGGGACAGTTCCGAGGCTATCATTGCTGAAATGCACTAGCCCTGACTCTCCCGGGGGTATTTTTATCTAAAAAAAATTTTTCAGGCCGGAACTCCGCTTTAAAGAGGTTGTAAACTCACAATTTTCACTTCAGCTCATTGTAATCAGCATAAACACAGCAATCGATAGGTGGATGTAAGAGATTTCTTACTTGTATATTCTTCCAGTAATCCTTCCTGTAATATTTCATGACGTCATCGGCGCATGCCCAGTGTGTTATCCAATAAACGGCACGGTCTGCGTGCCGTTTCAATAAGAAAATGATCTCTGAGTTCTTCCTGTAGCTCTGAAAACGGCACAGCTAAAGTCTCGCGATTCTCCCTGTCATGCTTTTCTCCCCAGCTTTCGTATCTCTCTCACAGGGGGAGTGACCATGAGAAGTTACACAAGGGGAGGGGGAGTAAGTGAGAACGGCACAGCTAAAGTCTCGCGATGCTCCCTTTCATGCCTTTCTCCCCAGCTATCTTATCTCTCTCACAGGGGGAGTGCCAATGAGAAGTTACACAGGGGGAGGGGGAGTAAGTGAGAACGGCAGCATTCCTAGAGAGTGAGAGCCAGTCTTTCATACAGAGACTGCATTGTAATGCAGTAAGGGCGGAAATGACGGCAGCGGGGGTAGCATTAAACAGGAGTAGAAATGGCGCGGCCGAGTACAGGAAGTAGGAGATACATTACATTTGAAATAAAGGTACTTTTAAACGGGTATGATGCTTATACTTTATGTGTAATGTAATTATATTGCATATCTGTTTAATACATGTTAAAAGTTTGATTTTCATAGCCGAGTTTACTTCCTCTTTAAGATTGGGAGGGGGATCGAGATCGCAATTTTTTTTTTAACGATTATTCATGCAGCTCTACTGTCACTGTACTAATGACACTGGCTGGGAAGGGGTTAAACATCTAGGACAATCCAATGGTTACCTGTGTGCCTAACCACTGTTTTGTGTGTACTGTGTGCTGCTTTCACTAAGGGATGTGTTAGTTTTAATTCCCTAAACAAAATCTGGCACATTCCTGCTAACAGGACTGAGCCCTATCTTTTTTACATATGCAGAACTCCGTCCAGTCTGCCTACTTGCCGATCAGTGGTGGTTATCCATTGGTTGGCACCCGCTGATCTGCTTTTGCTGTGACTAATCACAGCACGATCCCCCCCCCCTAAAAAAAAAGTGCCGGATCACGTACATGTTATTTGATCCGGCACAAGAGAGCCACTTTGCCGCTGTATAAAAGTGTTATAAGGTCGGCAAGTGGTTAAGGTGCATCCACACCAGCCTTCATGCTACAGCGAGTGTACGTTGTGTGGGGGTGATGTGTTGTATTACAATGTGTAGATCTGATTACTTTTTTTTAAAAAATATTCATTCAAGTCTGTGCACTGTGACACACTGTGGTGACAAGCTGCGAGCTGTGCTACATAAAAAAGGGGCGCATCCCACCTCAGCGCAGAATTGTGGGGTGAACTCTTGTTTTCTGGGTTCTCTGGCACTGAGCCTGTACTCTTTTTTTTTAAACTAAAGAAAACTGAGCTTAGTGTAAAATAATGTACAGGGTGTCCCTAAAGTCTCCATATGTAGGAAAAATAACAAAAACTCACACACCACCTCATTACGGTATCCATGTACAGTGATGGTTGTTGTCAAAAAAAAAAAAAAGAGCCTCTGGGAAATGTTTGTTAAGGCTGCGAGATAACTATAAACACAATGTTTTACAATGTATAATTTTGTTCTTTTAGATCAAAGGAATGAACTTGTGTCTGTAAAGGAGAGCAGTTTAACCTCCTAAAGACTAAGGGCTCTTTCACACGGGCGCTCCATATCTCCATATTTCATCCCATTTTTTTGCGGATGAAATACGGACATAATGCATGTCAATGGGATTGCGGATGTCAGCGGATGACCATCCGCTGCCATCCGATTTTCGTCCTTTCAGTTTTGTTCCGTTTTTTGGAATGGAACAGAACCCTATTTTTCTTCCGTTTAAAAAACGGAACGGATGCAAAATAGGATGTCAGCTGTGTCATCCGCAATCCCCATAGACATACATTATGTCCGTATATCATCCGCAAATGGATGGGATGATATGCGGACATACGGAGCGGATGACACAAGTGTCATCCGTGTCCGTGAAAAAAAAAAAAAAGTGCCGCAGCGGAATAAAAAAAACGTACTGCGCCTGCGCCATGCGTTCTACTTGGAAATAGGCTGTAAAGTGAGGAGAGTCATTTTAGTTCCGCTTTCAACTAGTGCGTACCTAACTAAAGATGGCTGCCTGCGTTTTATTTAGGTAATAAAGCTTTACAAGCATGCAAATATATAATAATTAGACATGTTGTAGCTGCTATCGTGCAAAAATCGGGTAAAGCGGTTTAGTTGATGGTTTGTTGTGATAAAAGATATCTACATGTGATGGCCCCGTCGATTTAGGTGTAGGGAGTCACTGGTAGGAAGCGGCTTCCAGCTGAGTATGTGGTGAGCTGTGATATTACCTCCCAGTCAGCAGAGCACAGCCATGGCTGCATACACGGAGGTGAAGGTGCACGGCTATAAGGAATACTGCAGGGAGGTGGAGACATACCGGGGGAGGACGGTGTTCGCTCTGTTCTGTGGGGATAAGAATCAGGAGGGGTGAGTTGACTGATGATACTCAGATTACAACATCTAGCTGACTAGAAATGACCGGGGAGAGTCCCTAAGAAGTGGCCGATTCCCGCTTCCAGGACGTCGGATTGGCAGTTGGAGAAAGCCCGCGAAACCACCTGCGGAAGTCCTGAATGAGAGAATTCAGTTACTGTGCCCGGGAAGGAGTTCCAGGAAGCCGGCTAGACTCAACGGATTTTGCTGCTTCTCTCTCTGTGTTCCATTCTAGGGGATTGGTCGGAAAGGTTGCTGCGGATATATAAGGAAATTCTGAGTGAGTCCAGAGGGGTCTGCGGCCTGTTGTAACCTGCAGTATTCTGTGCAATGGGTTAAAAAGAACCTGTATAGACAGTCCTACAATTCACTTGTAGTAAAGAGAAGGCTAGTTTTAGTTTTCTATGGGATTAGCAGAGAGGCCTGTTTATTATGACATTCATAGTAAATGCCTATCAAAATGCTTCCCTGCTGTCCTTGCTGAGTTCTTTCCTGCTGTCCGGTCTGTGTGCTTAGGCTCTACTGTAAAAGGGGAAAGAAGGTATACCTCTTTACGGAGGACAGACAGAAGGGGCCTGTTCACCCAAAGCACGGTTACGGGGGGGACAGGAGCAGGCGTCTCCAGGATAAACTTGGGTTTCCGGCTTCTTCATGGCCAGCTTGGCACGGAAATATTGGGACATATCCAATTCCCAGGATTTCTCCAAATGCCAAGGCGATTTCCTAAACGTGAGAATCAGACACTTTTCCCATACTCTCCCTGGTCATCTCTGGCCAGCTTGGCATGGCAATCTAGGTAAATATTACATCTCTGAGAGTTGTCATTAAAAGCTTGTCAAAATGATGAATGGCCAATATATGTATTTAGAAATGAAGACTGCATGGTTATAATAATGGAAGGACCCATTCACACCAGTTTTGTAGCGGTAATGTGTGGTAAATGTATGTGTTATCTCAGTGCTTGTTGGTGTACCGCAATGCCCTTCAAATATGAATGACTCCCCTAATGCACATGCGGACCTGAACTTTACCCCATAAAAACGTGTGTTGCAGTGCTTATGGGCACTAAGACTTCATGTTCAAATTCTTGCATAAACCCAATCATGACTTCTTTTCAGGTCCTTGCTGATATTCACCTCATCTGTAGCATATTTAAATTATGTGCTAGAAATAAGATAGTTGGCAAAAACTGGATTAATTTTTCTGAAGCAGGTAAATCTCCCATAGGGTTTAAGTCTAAGCTTTACTGGAAATAGACGTGAAGTAGTTTGGGGGGGGGGGGGGGTGCTGTAAATACTTTTGTAAAGTGTTTTGTTTACACTTTTGGTTAGGTTGCAGTAACCAAAAGCTGCAAAGGAGGGGTGTACACATTGCATGGGGAAAAAAATATTCCTCTGTTAGGACTGTCCCCGAGTGTGACCCATTCCAGTGCGATGCACCTGGTTATTGTGCGGCATTTAGGCCTAGTTCACACAGGGCATACTACACAGCATAGACCCGTGGAAGACCGTGTTTACCCATGCAGGGATGCACAGGTGTTCCTTACATCCCCGTGCAGGCAATGTTAATGTCAACTGGAACGCAGCGGCTGCACAGACACAGATGCTTCTCCCAATCTGACATCTGTGTGCCCACACCAATGTTAGATTGGGAGCAGCAGATTAGTCTAAGCCATCTGGCTATTGAGCGTCTGGACGCTTTAGTACCCTTCTTTGAACTATTAAATAAAACAAAAAAGGAGTCTGACTTCCTGAACTCCTTTGTGATGTTTAGGTATTGCAGAATGCATCTTCTGACATCTAAACTGTGAAAACTAATTTCCTGTTCCCTCACAGGATCTGAACAAAACGTCGGTAGAACTATCTCCTGGTCTCTATGGAACCTTGAGACTACCTTGTGTAGAAACGCTGGATCTGTTTTAAAAATAACCCGATCTGCAAAAATTTGTAAAAAAGGTGATTTAACCGAAAGGGCCTCTAGCTCACTAACCCGCCTGGCGGTCGTGATTGCCACTAAAAAAAAACTGTCTTGAGGGTTAAATTTCTCACCGAACAAGACTCCAATGGCTCAAATGGCTCTTTAATGAGAGCCTGCAAAACTAAGGACAAATCCCACATTGGAAATGGGAGATTTCCCTCTTTGGACGGTGTCTCCCCGCTGGAGGAAACACCAGAACTGAGGCAGCCAGCTGGAGGGAGGCTTAAATCCAATAAATTGGGGCGGTGTTTCCTAAGAAGGGAGGAGCCAGGTTCTCTCAGAAGTGCCTGTCCTGAAAGACGATAAGGGAAAGTTATAGCGTTTACTAACTACGGGAAAGATTTGTCATTTTTGTTTTTTTTTTACTAGTAATGGTGGCGATCTGCGATTTTTTTGCGGGACTGCCAACATTGCGGCAGACAGAGCTGACTTCTGACATTTTTTTTACACTTTTGGGGGGACCAGTGACATTACTACCGTAATCAGTGCTATAAAGCACTGTTACTGTAACAATGACACTGGCAGGGAAGGGGTTAACATTATAGGTGATCAAGGGGTTAAATGTGCCTCGTGCTTACTGATGTGTGGGTGGGGGTTGTGTGACACAAACACAGATCGCAGGTTCAGCTATGCTGAATCCTGTGATCTGTCACTGCCTGTCACAGAGGAGATCGCTTTGTTTACACAAGCGGGTGGATTTCCTCAGTCTTTCCTCGACGCGCGGGGAAGAGAGGCGGTGATCACCGCCTCTCCTCCCCTGGCGCCAACGAGAAAGGGAGGTATATGGCGACATAGGTCTACGTCGCCAGACCCAGCCAAGCCGCTCTGCTCCAGTAGCAGCAGCAATGTGAGCGGTCCGCAAGTGGTTAAAGCTTAAAGCAGAAGTATAGGCAAAACTTGTTTCTTTCATTTTGGATAGAGTAAGGGAGGGTTATAACCCCTGACAACTTTTTCTTTTTGCTATCTGTGTGCCATTGCGGAGATTTCCCTTCACTTCCTGTCCCATAGCCAAATAGGAAGTAAGAGGAAATCCCTGCAAATTAAGGTAATACCTTGGGGACCCCCAGGTCACCAGAACTAGTGTCCCCATTGGAAGATTTCCCCTTGATTACTTTTCTGGGGACAACCCAAAATTTGGGTCATTTCTTTTACTTTCAATGAAAATGGTAAACAGAACAAATAAAGAGGGTGAATCTCCTTAACAGAACACAGACAGCAAATAAAACACTGAAAGGTGTTCTAACCCATCTCCATTCTATCCAAAAACTAAAAAAAGCTTTTGCCTTTAGTTATACTTTAAGTTGTGTGAACACTGGGGGAAACCTGAAGCAGCATTTTCCCAGGAAAGGTGAAGCATTTCAGCCCTTTTATGCCTTGTAATTTATCAAACACAGCAATAATATTTTAGTAATGACCATTTATTCCGCTGTCGGGCAAGCTCACAATAAAGCTAGGTTTACATATGCGGCAGTGCTTGTCACCCCTCTGGTGTATTGCTTTTCAGGGGTATTTGACAGGCAGCGAGGTGGCAAATGTCTCCCCCTCACCACCTGTTTTAACCTTGTAAGGCCTCGTTCACATGGGGTGTACTACAGCGTAGACCTCTGGAGGGCCATGTTCCGTGCATTCCTGTGCAGGCAGTCCCAGTGATGTAATTGGGATGGAGTGGCTGCATGAACACATCTGCTGCTCCCAATCTAACATTGGTGTGGGCACACAGATGTCAGATTGGGAGAAGCATCTGTGTCTGTGTCTGTGCAGCCGCTGCGTTCCAGTTGACATCATTAGCATTGCCTGCACGGGGATGTAAGGAACACCTGTGCATCCCTGCATGGGTAAACACGGTCTTCCACGGGTCTATGCTGTGTAGTATGCCCTGTGTGAACTAGGCCTAAATGCCGCACAATAACCAGGTGCATCGCACTGGAATGGGTCACACTCGGGGACAGTCCTAACAGAGGAATATTTTTTTCCCCATGCAATGTGTACACCCCTCCTTTGCAGCTTTTGGTTACTGCAACCTAACCAAAAGTGTAAACAAAACACTTTACAAAAGTATTTACAGCACCCCCCCCCCAAACTACTTCACGTCTATTTCCAGTAAAGCTTAGACTTAAACCCTATGGGAGATTTACCTGCTTCAGAAAAATTAATCCAGTTTTTGCCAACTATCTTATTTCTAGCACATAATTTAAA
Source organism: Pelophylax lessonae (assembly GCF_965119305.1). NCBI lineage: Eukaryota > Metazoa > Chordata > Amphibia > Anura > Ranidae > Pelophylax > Pelophylax lessonae. Next base: position 143,978,188 of record NC_138769.1, on the reverse strand, counting down.
TATGCTACAGATGAGGTGAATATCAGCAAGGACCTGAAAAGAAGTCATGATTGGGTTTATGCAAGAATTTGAACATGAAGTCTTAGTGCCCATAAGCACTGCAACACACGTTTTTATGGGGTAAAGTTCAGGTCTGCATGTGCATTAGGGGAGTCATTCATATTTGAAGGGCATTGCGGTACACCAACAAGCACTGAGATAACACATACATTTACCACACATTACCGCTACAAAACTGGTGTGAATGGGTCCTTCCATTATTATAACCATGCAGTCTTCATTTCTAAATACATATATTGGCCATTCATCATTTTGACAAGCTTTTAATGACAACTCTCAGAGATGTAATATTTACCTAGATTGCCATGCCAAGCTGGCCAGAGATGACCAGGGAGAGTATGGGAAAAGTGTCTGATTCTCACGTTTAGGAAATCGCCTTGGCATTTGGAGAAATCCTGGGAATTGGATATGTCCCAATATTTCCGTGCCAAGCTGGCCATGAAGAAGCCGGAAACCCGAGTTTATCCTGGAGACGCCTGCTCCTGTCCCCCCCGTAACCGTGCTTTGGGTGAACAGGCCCCTTCTGTCTGTCCTCCGTAAAGAGGTATACCTTCTTTCCCCTTTTACAGTAGAGCCGAAGCACACAGACCGGACAGCAGGAAAGAACTCAGCAAAGACAGCAGGGAAGCATTTTGATAGGCATTTACTATGAACGTCATAATAAACAGGCCTCTCTGCTAATCCCATAGAAAACAAACTAGCCTTCTCTTTACTACAAGTGAATTGTAGGACTGTCTATACAGGTTCTTTTTAACCCATGGCACAGAATACTGCAGGTTACAACAGGCCCGCAGACCCCTCTGGACTCACTCAGAATTTCCTTATATATCCGCAGCAACCTTTCCGACCAATCCCCTAGAATGGAACACTGAGAGAGAGAAGCAGCAAAATCCGTTGAGTCTAGCCGGCTTCCTGGAACTCCTTCCCGGGCACAGTAACTGAATTCTCTCATTCAGGACTTCCGCAGGTGGTTTCGCGGGCTTTCTCCAACTGCCAATCCGACGTCCTGGAAGCGGGAATCGGCCACTTCTGAGGGACTCTCCCCGGTCATTTCTAGTCAGCTAGATGTTGTAATCTGAGTATCATCAGTCAACTCACCCCTCCTGATTCTTATCCCCACAGAACAGAGCGAACACCGTCCTCCCCCGGTATGTCTCCACCTCCCTGCAGTATTCCTTATAGCCGTGCACCTTCACCTCCGTGTATGCAGCCATGGCTGTGCTCTGCTGACTGGGAGGTAATATCACAGCTCACCACATACTCAGCTGGAAGCCGCTTCCTACCAGTGACTCCCTACACCTAAATCGGCGGGGCCATCACATGTAGATATCTTTTATCACAACAAACCATCAAATAAACCGCTTTACCCGATTTTTGCACGATAGCAGCTACAACATGTCTAATTATTATATATTTGCATGCTTGTAAAGCTTTATTACCTAAATAAAACGCAGGCAGCCATCTTTAGTTAGGTACGCACTAGTTGAAAGCGGAACTAAAATGACTCTCCTCACTTTACAGCCTATTTCCAAGTAGAACGCATGGCGCAGGCGCAGTACGTTGTTCTGTTTTTTTCTGTCGGAACGTAGCGGTAAATCTGATAGGACACCTGATGCAGGTCACCTTGCGCATGTGCAGAAGAGTTCAGGAAGGTAAGTTTGTTTTATCGCAGCAGCCACATAACCTGTTTCTCGTGCCATATAAGTCCCGTCTGCTCGCATTGTTTTTCGGTTTTTGAAATGCAGTAGTGTTTACTCCCCAGTGGCTAACTCAGTAACATGCCTGTATGTGGCGCACCGGGAGCCATCTTTATTTAGGGACGTACTGGCGATGAATAGCGGTTGTATTTATTAGAGTTAAACTAAACAAAAATATCTGTATTTCTTTTTCCAGGTTTGGTAAAATAAAGCAAAAAAGCTAGGATGTTTTGTGTCCCTTGTCGTGTTAGGAATTGATCCTTTCTGGTTAGACAAGTCCTGATATTCCCACCTCAGGACGATTCCCAGCAGGTTGGTCCATTGGTGGCCCCGTAGTGGCTGCAGGTTGCTTGAAGTGAGGAAGACGAGGAAGGAGACGGTCGGGTACTCAGGTAATAGGCAGATGTGGAGGTGACACATGGGGGGAGCTTCTAAATGGCACTACTGTAGTCACAGCTTTGTGTCAGGGGACTGTTCTGTGTCCATATCTCTCCCCCCTATCTGTATTTGCTTTGAACATTCTGTAAAAGGATCTCCTATGTGGGATGTAGTGCACACAAGTGGAAAATTGAATGAAAATTTTCATTTGACGTAAGATGGTTCAATCTTCTACTCATGTTCACCCCACATTAACCACTTGCCCTTCGGAAGATTTACCCCCCCCCCCCCCCTTCGTGACCAGGTCGCTTTTTGCAATACGGCACTGCGTTGCCTTAAGTGGTAATTGCACGGTCATGCAATGCTGTGCTTAAACAAAATATATGTCATTTTCTCCATAGATAGAACTTTCTTTTGGTGGTATTTGATCACCTCCTGCGTTTTTTTTTTTTCTCTATCGTCCATTGACAGACGCAGCTCTCATACTTCTCATACATTGGGTTATGCTCCCCCCTGCAGGAGTAGTATTAGGCAGGAAAAAAATCAATTCACCTCGCCTACGGGGCTGTCCCTATAGGCATAACCCCATAAACCCTGCTCCAGAAAAACAGTTTGTTACTGCCTAGTGAAGGAGTAGGACCTAGGTTTCCTGCTGCGACTTCAGTCTCCGATTTTTTTTATTCTTTTAAGAATATATATATTTTTTATTTATCTTTACTCACTTTGCTAGTTAGTATTCAGGGGGATCCTCCTGGTGATCTACAAGCAATGCCGGCTGAGGTTTCGCACTGGATAATCTAAATCCTTAAGGTCTCCCAGCCTGGCCTACGAGCGCGAGTAGGTTATAGTCCCGCGCTAGGCCTCGCCACGACGGAGCCCCTTTTTGGATGGTGACAAGCCTGCGAGTGGATGTCTCGCCCGGCGCATCGACCTGGAACGTCCTGAGTCGCAGTGTACCCCTCGGCTGGCACCACCCCCACTCAGGGTGGGATGTGATCTGTCCAGAGCGGAGCCCACCCAGTCCATGGTATGGTGAGTAAACTGAGCCCCCCATGTCCCTAGTGGCCTCTGGGGGGGGGGGAATGTGGGCCCACTCCTGGGGATAATTGGACCATGTTTTCCTTAAAAATCCCCCTGGCCTATCAGGATTCCGGCCCTGCCCTCCCTGCTCACGCATGGGATGCTATATTCAGTGCCTGGGGTTCGGGAGCTGTACCTTATCCTGTGGAGTCTTTTTAGGTAGATCCCTGGTGTGGCCTTGTATCTGGGTCCTGACCACATGGTAGCGTTCAGCCCCCATCTTAGGTGTGGGCATCGGTTCCCTGTGTATGAGGTGATGTGGCCATTTTCCCTGGGCTTCCTATACAGTTGTTAGCGCCATTGTGTTGTAGCCTGGAGCTACACAGGCAGTTCAGCCTCTTGTGGATTGATGTCACTTCCTGTGCTCAGTTCTCCATGCTACAGACATTGCTGGTTCCTCTGTGAGGTGCTACAGTATTGGGGGTCGTTTCTGGGCATTCCCTGCACACTCTGCTACCTCCCACTGTTTAAAGGGTAACTCCGGGTACAGCGTGATTGGGCGGTGCGGACCGCAATTGCAAATTTAAAGGGGTAGTGCATGTTTTTTTTTTAACATTGCAAAATGGAGTCCCAGGCGGTAAATTCTCCATCAGACCCACTCAGTGCAACTGCCGGTACGTCCAGCTCACAGTCCATAGTGTTTCTTTCTGCAGCATTGGAAAGTCTGGCATCAAAGGTTGATCTTTGCAAGAAACAAGTTGCTAACCACAAATGGCCGCTGCCTTCTTTGTCTTCTGATTCAGAGACTGATATGGTCGTCATGGACAAACCCCTCCTAGAGGGATCCCTGTCCTCACAGGCAAAGAGGACCTGTCCTCAGCCAGAGCGCGGGAAAGCACTAATTTGTTCAGCGAGGGAAACTTTGTGCTAATGAGCCCACACAGCCATTTCGAGGGTGGGGGGGATGTCTGCATTTCTTTCAGGAACACTGGATGTCCTTGATCCAGGACAAATGGGTTTACAAACGGATTCGTTCAGAGTAAAATATAAAATTTCGGTTTCGGTCAGCAGCCAGATTCTTTCCCTCAAATCTTCGTCTGTCTCCAGATCACTTGAAGGATCTCAGGGAGGCAGTGCAGGACCTCCTTGCACAAGGAGTGATTGTGTCAATTCCTCCACAGGAACGATTTAGAGGTTTCTTTTTTTTTTATTCAAACCTGTTCACGGTGCCAAGGAAAGAGGGCAAGGTGAGTCCTATTTTGGACCTCAAGTCCTCTGAACCACTTTCTGCGGGTGCAGAAGTTTTGGATGATATCCATTCGTTCGCTAGTAGCGTCTTTAGATCAGGGGGATTTTTTAGCCTCCATCGACATGTAAGATACGTATCTGCACATCCCTATATACGGGGGACACCTGAGGTATCTCCGTCTTGCGGTGGCGAAAGAGCATTTTCAACTTGCGGTGTTACCTTTGCTCTCGCCTTCGCTCCCAGAGTCTTCAGCAAGGTTATGGCCCTGGTGTTGGCATTGCTACGCAAAAGAGGGATTGCGAACCTAGGATATCTGGACGATCTCCAGTTGAGAACAAACTCTCACCCCGCCTTGTTGGGCAATCTGTCAACCACGGTTCAGATCCTTCAAGAGTTCGGGTGGACCATCAACTTGAAAAAATATGGACTGACCCAGTCGGTGCGACTGGATTACCTGGGGCTAACTCTGGACTTCTCCGTGGCGAGGGTCTTTCTTCCCGGAAACAAACTTCAGAAGCTGGAGGGAGAAATCCGGTTGCTGCTGGAAAGCGATCTCTCTTTTCTACGGACATAGATGAGAGCCCTGAGTCTGATGGTATCGACCTTCGAGGCGGTCCCATTCGCTCAGTTTCATCCCAGGCCTCTGCAAAAGGAGATTCTTGTCAAGTGGAACAAGAATCCACAGTTCTTAGACAGAATAGGTTTGAGCCGACTCACGAGGTCAATACTCTATTGGTGGCTTCAGTCGCCTGCCCTGAGTCAGGGCAAGTCCTTTTTACCATTACTGTGGACGATGGTCACCACGGATGCACCCCTGTTGGGCTGGGCCGGAATGCGGGACAACCTCAGTGCCCAGGGAGTCTGGTCGACAGAGGAGTCTTCTTTGCCGATCAATGTTTCTGGAACACTCCATTGGACAAATTGGCTTTGCGGTCTCCCCGTTCAGATCCATTCGGACAATGCTACGGCTGTGGCCTATATCCATCATTAAGGGGGCACAAAGAGTGCCCGGGCGGCCCAGGAGGTCCTTTCGTCCAGAGGTATTTTGTCTCCTGTGTGTCCGTTGGGGTACCTCGGAGGTTTGCGTCTCGGCTAAACAAAAAGGTGCAGAGGTGGTTCGTGGCCGGAGCTCGAGATCCTCTGGCCGACGCCACAGACTCATTGTTAGCTCCTTGGAGCCAGTATTGACTGATTCATGCCTTCCCTCCGATACAGCTGTTGTTGAAGTTTCCCCGCAGGATGGGGGTGGAAAATGTTCCGGTGATTCTGGTGGCTCCAGACTGGCCTCATTGGTCTTGGTACGCAGACCTGGTAAAGATGGTTGTCGAGCCTCCCTGGCGGTTGCCTCTGTGGGAGGACCTGCTGCCTCGGGCCGATCTTCCATCCTGCTTTATGGTAGCTGGCTTTAACGGCATGGAGTGAAAGAGGTCTCTCGGAGTCTGTGATTTGAGGGCTAGAAAAGTGACTTCCAGAAAGATTTATCTTAGTTTTTAGCCTTTTGGACAAACGTTACCTGTTTTTTTGGTTGCGTTCTTCCCACCCCTCATGCTTACACTGCTTTGGGACGTCCCAATGGATAAGAAGTATGAGAGCTGCGTCTGTCAATGGACGATAGAGAAAACTGGATTTTTGTAAGAACTTACCGTAAAATCCTTTTTCTCTTGAGTCCATTGACAGACGCAGCCCCCGCCCCTCTCATATAGGGATGGTTTTGTGTCTTCTTTCACTGCTTGCAGCAAAACGGTTTTGCTGGAGCAGGGTGTGTGGGGTAATGCCTATAGGGACAGCCCCATGGGCGTGATGAATTGCTTTTTTCTTTTTCTGCCTAGTACTATTCCTGCAGGGGGAAGCATAACCCAATGGTTAAGAAGAATGAGAGCTGCGTCTGTCAATGGACTCAAGAGAAAAGGATTTTACAGTAAGTTCTGTCCAATTTTTCGCACTTTAAACAAAAAAATACCAAAAATGTAAGAAAAAAAACATTTTTAACTTTCTGCTATAAAACATGTCAGTAAAAAATCTAATTTCTTCAGATATTTAGGCCAATATGTGTTCTGATTAGGCTTGTGACGGTATCAGATTTTCATGCTGCGATTAATTGATTAAGGTTTTGCCACGGTATACGGTATTATCACGGTATTCTATTATTAAATTTAAATTATTAAATTTCCACCTCACTTCAATTTCATTGCTGAATTTAGGGGCTTTGGTTCACTTATGCACATTATTATATAGTCAGTCAGTACAGACTCTGAACCAGGCCTAAAATAGGTCATCAAGCAGTGTCTGGCCTAACTGGTGATAACTGGTCCTGGCGCTCGGCTCCGATCCGATGGCCTGGTCATTAAGAGGGCAAATCCTTGTGGTCAAGAAGTGGTTAAACCTGAAGGAGGTGTTGTTTATAAATTACTTTACTATCGCTTTAGGCCTGGTTCACATGTATGCGGGTTGGTGGTTCACTTGTATGCGGGTTGGCGGTTCACATGTATGCGGGTTGGGGGCCCACATTTGCACAGGCATAGCAGCCCATTGATGTGAATGGGCTTGAGCTGCTATGCCTGCGTTTTCAGCTGAAATACAGAATTTAAAAAAATGCAGTGGCCATGAAATCCATCCTTCTTTTGCACCATGCGACTTACCTGCCTTTGCTGCACACGCAAACTGTTTTTAAATGCCGTGCCCACGTTTACAAAAAATGCAGAAAGCTTGCCAGAGCAGGAACTGCAGGTTAGTCGCATGGTGCAAAAGCAGGATGGATTTCAAGGCCACTGAATTTAAAAAAAATGCTGCATGCACCTTTTTTCTGCGGAAAATGAGGGCATAGCAGCCCGTTCAAATCAATGGGCTGCTATGCCTGTGCAAATGTGGGCCGCCAACCCGCATACATGTGAACCGCCAACCCGCATACATGTGAACCGCCAACCCGCATACATGTGAACCAGGCCTAAAGCAATAGTAAAGTCATTAATAGATAAAAACACCGGTCCTCCTGCAGGTTTAACCACTTCTGGATCGCAAGGATTTGCCCCTTTAAAGACCAGGCCATCGGATCAGAGCGCCAGGACCAGTCATCACCAGGTAGGCCAGACACTGCTTGATGGCTATATAATAATGTAATGTGGGCTGCTATGCGTGTGTGTGTGTATGTGTATGTATGTATGTGTATATATATATATATATATATATATATATATATATATATATATATACTGTATATATATATATATATATATATATATATATTAGAGCTGCACGATTCTGGCCAAAATGAGAATCACGATTTTTTAGCTTGGAATAAAGATCACGATTCTCTCACGATTCTCTGTGTAACAAAAAAAAAAAAAATTGGGATAACTTTACTGTTACGTTTTTTTTTTTTTTTTTATTCATTAAAGTCTATTAATTGCGTTTGAAAGACTGCTGCGCAAATACAGTGTGACATAAAATATTACAACAATCGCCATTTTTTTTCTGTAGGGTCTCTGCTAAAAAATATATATAAAATGTTTGGGGTTCTAAGTACTTTTCTAGCAAAAAAAAACCGATTTTAACTTGCAAGCAACAAGTGTCAGAGAAAGATCCAGTCTTTAAGAGGTTAAACTTCCTTTCTCCCTGGCAGAGGGAAGGAAAAGATACAATGTAAACATTTTTGTTTATAGTTACAGGGAGAGCTGTGTGAGTGAATGAGTCATCCAGCTCACTGAAATGTATCAATTCACAAGTCAGACCCAGGAGCAGATAAACTCGGTATTTTAAAAATGCCACAATAACAATACCGTGGCTATGCAATACCGCGATATATCGAATTACCGAAAACCGGCATATGTCTAGTTCTGATTAAGCGTATATTGATTGGTTTGCACCAAAGTTATAGCGTCTACAAACTATGGGATATATACTCGAATAATTTTTTAATTTTATACTAATAATGGCATGATCAGCGACTCTATAGCAGGACTGCTATAGTATGGCGGGCCGTCTGACATTTTGTGGGAACCAGTGACACAAATTAATTGATCAGAGGCTAAAAATATGCAATGTCACTTAGAGCTGCACGATTCTGGATGAAATGAGAATCACAATTATTTTGCTCAGAATAAAGATCTCAAATCTTGGCGTAACATCTTTTACATTATACAAAAAATTGGGCTAACCTTACTGTTTATTTTTTTTTTTTTTTAATTCATTAAAGTGTATTTTTTTCCCAAAAAAATGCATTTGAAAGAGCAAAAAAATACTGATTTTAACTTGTAAGCAACAAGTGTCAGAAAAAGGCTTAGGGCTCTTTCACACGGCCGCTCCGATTTTTTTTATTCCGCTGCGGCACTTTTTTTTTTTTTCACGGACACGGATGACACTTGTGTCATCCGCTCCGTATGTCCGCATATCATCCCATCCATTTGCGGATGATATATGGACATAATGTATGTCTATGGGGATTGCGGATGACACCGCTGACATCCTATTTTGCATCCGTTCCATTTTTTAAACGGAAAAAAAATAGGGTTCTGTTCCATTCCAAAAAACGGAAAAAAACTGAAAGGACGAAAATCGGATGGCAGCGGATGGTCATCCGCTGACATCCGCAATCCCATTGACATGCATTATGTCCGTATTTCATCCGCAAAAAAATGGGATGAAATATGGAGATATGGAGCGCCCGTGTGAAAGAGCCCTTAGTCTTTAGGAGGTTAAACTGCTCTCCTTTACAGACACAAGTTCATTCCTTTGATCTAAAAGAACAAAATTATACATTGTAAAACATTGTGTTTATAGTTATCTCGCAGCCTTAACAAACATTTCCCAGAGGCTCTTTTTTTTTTTTTTTTTGACAGCTGTGAGTGAGCAGAGAACAGCTCTGTATGAATTGAGGAAATGCCGTTTTAAAGCGGAATTCCAGCCTCAAAACGAAATTTTGCCATCTGCTTGCTCTAAATAACCCGAAAAAGAATTGGATAATCACAATTTTTTTTTTGGTTTACTTACCTTGTTTTTAAAGAAAATATACATACCTTCCTTCCACTTCCTCCCTCTGCGGCCGTGACTTCCTGCTTGCATTGACTCCTGGGAGCCGAGCGTCATCGCTCCCAGGAGTCAAAGCACCTCCATCGGCTCTGCTCGTCCCTTCCGGTGCAGGCGCGTCATTCCCTGCTAAACAGCTTCTGGGCATGCCCAGAAGCTGTGCAGGGATGAAGCGCCTGCACCGGAAGTGACGAGCAGGGTCGGTGGAGGCGCTTTGACTCCTGGGAGCGATGACGCTCGGCTCGCAGGAGTCAATGCAAACAGGAAGTCATGGCACGGGCCACGGCTGCAGAGGGAGGAAGTGGAAGGAAGGTAAGTAAATTTTCTTTAAAAACAAGGTAAGTAATAGAAGCTGTGCAGGGATGACGCGCCTGCACCGGAAGTGACGAGCAGCGATGGTGCAGGGCATTCTGGGACTACGACGTCACCGAAGAGGACGCTACGGCTTCAGCTGCCCACACCTGAGATGGCGGCGCTGGAAAAGACATTTTCAACGTAAGTATTTCTTCTAAAGGGTAAGTGAAACCGGGGACAGTTCCGAGGCTATCATTGCTGAAATGCACTAGCCCTGACTGTCCCGGGGGTATTTTTATCTAAAAAAAATTTTTCAGGCCGGAACTCCGCTTTAAAGAGGTTGTAAACTCACAATTTTCACTTCAGCTCATTGTAATCAGCATAAACACAGCAATCGATAGGTGGATGTAAGAGATTTCTTACTTGTATATTCTTCCAGTAATCCTTCCTGTAATATTTCATGACGTCATCGGCGCATGCCCAGTGTGTTATCTAATAAACGGCACGGTCTGCGTGCCTTTTCAATAAGAAAATGATCTCTGAGTTCTTCCTGTAGCTCTGAAAACGGCACAGCTAAAGTCTCGCGATTCTCCCTGTCATGCTTTTCTCCCCAGCTTTCGTATCTCTCACAGGGGGAGTGACCATGAGAAGTTACACAAGGGGAGGGGGAGTAAGTGAGAACGGCACAGCTAAAGTCTCGCGATGCTCCCTTTCATGCCTTTCTCCCCAGCTATCTTATCTCTCTCACAGGGGGAGTGCCAATGAGAAGTTACACAGGGGGAGGGGGAGTAAGTGAGAACGGCAGCATTCCTAGACAGTGAGAGCCAGTCTTTCATACAGAGACTGCATTGTAATGCAGTAAGGGCGGAAATGACGGCAGCGGGGGTAGCATTAAACAGGAGTAGACATGGCGCGGCCGAGTACAGGAAGTAGGAGATACATTACATTTGAAATAAAGGTACTTTTAAACGGGTATGATGCTTATACTTTATGTGTAATGTAATTATATTGCATATCTGTTTAATACATGTTAAAAGTTTGATTTTCATAGCCGAGTTTACTTCCTCTTTAAGATTGGGAGGGGGATCGAGATCGCAATTTTTTTTTTAATGATTATTCATGCAGCTCTACTGTCACTGTACTAATGACACTGGCTGGGAAGGGGTTAAACATCTAGGACAATCCAATGGTTACCTGTGTGCCTAACCACTGTTTTGTGTGTACTGTGTGCTGCTTTCACTAAGGGATGTGTTAGTTTTAATTCCCTAAACAAAATCTGGCACATTCCTGCTAACAGGACTGAGCCCTATCTTTTTTACATATGCAGAACTCCGTCCAGTCTGCCTACTTGCCGATCAGTGGTGGTTATCCATTGGTTGGCACCCGCTGATCTGCTTTTGCTGTGACTAATCACAGCAGAAGCAGCACGATCCCCCCCCCCCCCCTAAAAAAAAAAGTGCCGGATCACGTACATGTTATTTGATCCGGCACAAGAGAGCCACTTTGCCGCTGTATAAAAGTGTTATAAGGTCGGCAAGTGGTTAAGGTGCATCCACACCAGCCTTCATGCTACAGCGAGTGTACGTTGTGTGGGGGTGATGTGTTGTATTACAATGTGTAGATCTGATTACTTTTTCTTAAAAAATATTCATTCAAGTCTGTGCACTGTGACACACTGTGGTGACAAGCTGCGAGCTGTGCTACATAAAAAAGGGGCGCATCCCACCTCAGCGCAGAATTGTGGGGTGAACTCTTGTTTTCTGGGTTCTCTGGCACTGAGCCTGTACTCCTTTTTTCCTTTTTTTTTTTTTTTTTTTAAACTAAAGAAAACTGAGCTTAGTGTAAAATAATGTACAGGGTGTCCCTAAAGTCTCCATATGTAGGAAAAATAACAAAAACTCACACACCACCTCATTACGGTATCCATGTACAGTGATGGTTGGATCAACAGTTTCCATGTTCGTGACTTGGTTGCCACAACCCTGTGGAATGGCCTGTAAGATTCCCCGATTTTTCCTCACTTGACTTTAACTTGTGAGGCCACATAAAAGCCATGGTGTACAAGGAAAAGATTATAAACATGGATCATTGAAACGAACACATTGGAAACGCAATTACTTTCATAACAACAGAGATCTTGAAACATGTTCGCCATCAGTGGGGGAGAAGCAGTGTGGAACTACCAGAGTCACAAAGGTTACACTTGCAACCGGGCCCTGGTGTTCTGCCACTGTGGGGCAGGGCCCGCTGCCTGAAGGTACTTCTCTAGTTTTGCTTGGGTTGAGACTCAGGAGATAGTATACTCTCTGAAATTGTAACTGCACAGTGGACCCCCCACTTCCACTCATCCCATCACCCCCACCCCCCAACCACTGGCACTCACCCTATTCCTCCCCATCAACCCTTCAGCACTACCACTGGTCACCCCCTCCCTCCCAGCATTGCCGCTGGTCCCATCACCCCCCCCAGCACTGCCACTGATCCCATCCCTCTAGAACTGCCACTCATTCCATCCCCCTGAACCCCACTGCCACTGCTCCCAAGCACTGCCACTTATCCTACTACCCCTGCACCACTGCCACTGATCCCATCAACCCCCCAGCAGTGCCACTGCTCACAACCCCCCCCCTCCCCCAGCACTGCCACTCATCCCACTACCCCTGCACCACTGCCACTGATCTCATCAACCCCCCCCCCCTCGGCAGTCCCACAGCTCTCACACACCCCCTCTCCCCCAGCAGTGCCACTGATCCCATCCACTCCCCACCACTTATCCCCCCCCCCATTCCCAGCAGGGCTACTGATCCCATTCTCACTACTGTAGCTAATCCCATCAACCCTCCAACCAGCACTGCCACTACATACCTTGGACTGTCTACTTTCCAAAAAGGGTCATTTGGTTGGTATTTTACCTATCCTGGCATTTTTGGGACTCAATAAATGAGAAGGACTGTCAGTACACCAGGAATTATCGATTTTCATATATATATATATACATACACAGTACAGAATAAAAGTTTGGACACCTTCTCATTCAAAGAGTTTTCTTTATTTTCATGACTATGAAAATTGTAGAGTCACACTTCAAGAGGTAGTCACCTGAAATGGTCTTCCAACCGTCTTGAATGAGTTCCCAGAGATGTTTAGCACTTGTTGGCCCGTTTGCCTTCACTCTGCGGTCCAGCTCACCCCAAACCATCTAGATTGGGTTCAGGTCTGGTGACTGTGGAGGCCAGGTCATCTGGCGCAGCACCCCATCACTCTCCTTCTTGGTCAAATAGCCCTTACACAGCCTGGAGGTGTGTTTGGGGTCATTGTCCTGTTGAAAAATAAATGATGGTCCAACTAAACGCAAACCGGATGGAATAGCATGCCGCTGCAAGATGCTGTGGTAGCCATGCTGGTTCAGTATGCCTTCAATTTTGAATAAATCCCCAACAGTGTCACCAGCAAAGCACCATCACACCTCCTCCTCCATGCTTCATGGTGGGAACCAGGCATGTAGAGTCCATCCGTTCACCTTTTCTGCATTTCACAAAGACACGGTGGTTGGAACCAAAGATCTCAAATTTGGACTCATCAGAATAACAGACATGGTTCCATATTACAGCCACATAAGGAATAGCAAGGGACACTCTCAGTGGCGGAGCCAGAGGGTTAGCTGGGGTGGCAATTGCCACCCCAGAAGAAGTCATTGCCACCCCTGTTGCCACCCCAATCCTGGGTGGGTGCATGGGAGCGGAGGAATCACACAGGGGATCGCCGTGCGGTATGGCCGGGAGCTGCGGGGGGAGGAGGATGGAGAGCACTTAGACAGGAAGACCGGACAATCGTCCTGTGTCTTACTTTGTGTCCTCCCAATTCTCCGTGATCATGTCATGAGGGAGCAGTGGCGTCGGCAGGGGGGGCTGAACGGGGCTGCTAATTCAGCCCCGAGTGTCAGTGTGCCCCCAAAAAGGCCCGGGTCTCCTGTGGATCGTAGCCCCCCGAGTGTCAAATATGCCATTGCTTGCTCCTCCTTCCTTCGGCTCTCAGCTGAGCAGCGCTGCAGCCAGAAGAAGACGGAGGGGGTGGAGGCAGAGCCAATGCTAGCCTAGGCGGCAAGGAGAGGAATTTGAAATCCTCCTCCGCTCCAAGAACCTCTTCTGCTGTCACATGACGAGAAGAGGAAATTCCTCTCCTTGCCGCCTAGGCTAGCATTGGCTCCGCCTCCACCCCAAGAATGTGAGTGCCCGACTGCCCGAGGGGGGGGGGGGGAGGAAGAGGAATGTGAGTGCCCGAGGGGGGGGGAGAGGAATGTGAGTGCCCGAGGGGGGGGAGGAATGTGAGTGCCCGAGGGGGGGGAGAGGAATGTGAGTGCCCGAGGGGGGGGAGAGGAATGTGAGTGCCCAAGGGGGGGGGGAGGAGAAGGAAGGTGAGTGTCGGAGGGGGGAGAAAGAAGGTGAGTGCCTGAAGGGGGGAGGGGGGAGGAAGAAGGTGAGTGCCTGAAGGGGGGAGGGGGGAGGAAGAAGGTGAGTGCCTGAAGGGGGGAGGGGTGAGGAAGAAGGTGAGTGCCTGAAGGGGGGAGGAAGAAGGTGAGTGCCTGAAGGGGGGAGGAAGAAGGTGAGTGCCTGAGGGGGGAGGAAGAAGGTGAGTGCCTGAGCAAGTCTCCCTGTGTGACTGGATAGGAGGGGCATCCTTGGAATCCATCCACAGTGGCGGTCGGTGTACAGAGGGCGCAGGGGTGCCGCCCCCCCATCCATGCGTCCGGCCCCCTAATCTGCATGCAGAGGCGCTGGACGCATGGAGTTCAATGGGATTTTTTATTTTTTTTTGCATCACCTGATTAGAGCCAGAGGCTCTAATAGGGCGATGCAAAGGGTGGACCCAGGGTGCAGAGCAGTTTGTCCCGAGCCCACCCATTGCGTGACAGTAGCGAATGAAAATTCGCTATTGTCACACCGATCCTGGCCAATCAGGAAGCGCGTCCGATATGCGCTTCTTGATTGGCCGCAAGGCAAACCCCTTGCCATTAGCCGAGGAGGAGGCGGAAGCGGAAGGACTCGTGGAGAAGCGCCGCCGGTCACCGGGACTCAGAAGAAGCCGCCTGCCGCCGCTGCTGCTGGAAGGACTCGTGGAGAAGCGCCGCCGGTCACCGGGACTGAGAAGAAGCCGCCCGCCGCTGCTGCTGCTCCAGGTAGGTAAGGGGGCACACACGCTGATCTCTGCATTGGGGGCATGTATGCTGGTCACTGCATTGGGGGCAAGCACGCTGATCTCTGTATTGGGGGCATGGTATGCTGGTCACTGCATTCGGGGCATGGTATGCTGGTCACTGCATTGGGGGCATGGTATGCTGGTCACTGCATTGGGGGCATGTACGCTGGTCACTGCATTGGGGGAATGGTATGCTGGTCACTGCATTGAAGGGGGCATGTACGCTGGTCACTGCATTGGGGGAATGGTACGCTGATCTCTGCATTGAAGGGGGCATGTACGCTGGTCACTGCATTGGGGGCATGGTATGCTGGTCACTGCATTGGGGGCATGGTATGCTGGTCACTGCATTGGGGGCATGTATGCTGGTCACTGCATTGGGGGCATGTATGCTGGTCACTGCATTGGGGGAATGGTATGCTGGTCACTGCATTGTAGGGGGCATGTACGCTGGTCACTGCATTGGGGGAATGGTACGCTGATCTCTGCATTGAAGGGGGCATGTACGCTGGTCACTGCATTGGGGAAATAGTATGCTGGTCACTGCATTGAAGGGGGCATGTACGCTGATCTCTGCATTGAAGGGGGCATGTACGCTGATCTCTGCATTGAAGGGGGCATGTACGCTGATCTCTGCATTGAAGGGGGCATGTACGCTGATCTCTGCATTGGGGTAATGGTATGCTGGTCACTGCATTGAAGGGGGCATGTACGCTGATCTCTGCATTGAAAGAGGGCACGCTGGTCTCTCTGCATTGAAAGGGGGCACGCTGGTCTCTCTGCATTGAAAGGGGGCACGCTGGTCTCTCTGCATTGAAAGGGGGCACGCTGGTCTCTCTGCATTGAAAGAGGGCACGCTGGTCTCTCTGCATTGAAAGGGGGCACGCTGGTCTCTCTGCATTGAAAGGGGGCACGCTGGTCTCTCTGCATTGAAAGGGGGCACGCTGGTCTCGCTGCATTGAAAGGGGGCACGCTGGTCTCTCTGCATTGAAAGGGGGCACAATGGTCTCTCTGCATTGAAAGGGGGCACGCTGGTCTCTCTGCATTGAAAGGGGGCACGCTGGTCTCTCTGCATTGAAAGGGGGCACACTGGTCTCTCTGCATTGAAAGGGGGCACACTATACCTTTAATTACTATACCTTTAATTACTGAAGGCCCCTTTCTCACTTTTGCGACCTCAAAGTCACGCAATTTTTTTTATAGTAATATTTCCTAAACAGTGCCTGATTAGAAGATATTCCTTCTACCTACAGATAAGTTTTATTATAAAAAACTGTAGGTACAAGTCACCAAGCGGAGTTTGTTATCACGTTAGGTAATTTAATAGATAAACTCCAGTACAACCAGCCTGCCCATAGATGAACCAGCTGAATTTCAATCTATCTATGGCCACCTTAGGGAAAGGAGAATTGAAATCTGATTTATTTTTTACTGCTCATCAGTGTAAGGGGGAACGCCTCCACTGTACCTTTTCAACCAAACTTACTGAATGTTAGAGAGCACTACAGTGTTTCTCCCTCAGTTGGGCTCTGAAAGACAGTGGAATGTTAGAAATTAGATTAAATCTTCACTGAAAATTAGAGATTCTAAAAACAAGAGTGAAAAACTACAAAACATGAAAACACACCTATAATTGAGAAGGAGAAGAAGATCTGTTCTTCAAAATGACCAATAATAATAACATCATAAATGTATCCAATAATTTTTACCCAGCCAATAATTTAAAGCCTAAAGCAGAAGTATAGGCAAAACTTTTTTCTTTCATTTTGGATAGAGTAAGGGAGGGTTATAACCCCTGACAACTTTTTCTTTTTGCTATCTGTGTGCCATTGCGGAGATTTCCCTTCACTTCCTGTCCCATAGCCAAATAGGAAGTGAGAGGAAATCCCTGCAAATTAAGGCAATACCTTGGGGACCCCCAGGTCACCAGAACTAGTGTCCCCATTGGAAGATTTCCCCTCTATTACTTTTCTGGGGACAACCCAAAATTTGGGTAATTTCTTTTACTTTCAATGATAATGGTAAACAGAACAAATAAAGAGGGTGAATCTCCTTAACAGGAACACAGACAGCAAATAAAACACTGATAGGTGTTCTAACCCATCTCCATTCTATCCAAAACTAAAAAAAAAAAACTTTTGCGTTTAGTTATACTTTAAGTTGTGTGAACACTGGGGGAAACCTGAAGCAGCATTTTCCCAGGAAAGGTGAAGCATTTCAGCCCTTTTATGCCTTGTAATTTATCGAACACAGCAATAATATTTTAGTAATGACCATTTATTCCGCTGTCTGGCAAGCTCACAATAAAGCTAGGTTTACATATGCGGCAGTGCTTGTCACCCCTCTGGTGTATTGCTTTTCAGAGGTATTTGACAGGCAGCGAGGTGGCAAATGTCTCCCCCTCACCACCTGTTTTAACCTTGTAAGGCCTCGTTCACATGGGGTGTACTACAGCGTACATCTCTGGAGGGCCATGTTCTGTGCATTCCTGTGCAGGCAGTCCCAATGATGTAATTGGGATGGAGTGGCTGCATGATCACAGCTGCTGCTCCCAATCTAACATTGGTGTGGGCACACAGATGTCAGATTGGGAGCAGCATCTGTGTCTGTGCAGCCGCTGCGTCCCAATTGACATCATTATCATTGCCTGCACAGGGATGTAAGGAACACCTGTGCATCCCTGCGTGGGTAACCACAGTCTTCCACGGGTCTATGCTGCGTAGTACGCCCTGTGCGAACTAGGCCTAAATGCCGCACAATGACCAGGTGCATTACACTGGAATGGGTCACACTCTGGGACAGTCCTACCAGAGGAATATTTTTTCCCCATGCAATGTGTACACCCCTCCTTTGCAGCTTAAGGGGTAGGGGACAGTAAAATGGAGCTAAACCTCCTGTTTTACTGCCACCTAACCAAAAGTGTAAACAAAACACTTACAAAAGTATTTACAGCACCCCCCCCCCCCCCCCCCCCAACGACTTCACGCCTATTTCCAGTAAAGCTTATGTGTAAACCCTATGGGAGATTTACCTGCTTCAGAAAAATAGATCCAGTTTTTGCAAACTATCTTATTTCCATCACATAATTTCAACATGCTA
The DNA here is from genome assembly GCF_965119305.1 of Pelophylax lessonae. NCBI lineage: Eukaryota > Metazoa > Chordata > Amphibia > Anura > Ranidae > Pelophylax > Pelophylax lessonae. The sequence goes on along the minus strand of NC_138769.1, from coordinate 143,960,173 downwards.
CAGATGAGGTGAATATCAGCAAGTACCTGAAAAGAACAGTCATGATTGGGTTTATGCAAGAATTTGAACATGAAGTCTTAGGGCCCATAAGCACTGCAACACACCTTTTTGTGGGGTAAAGTGCAGGCCTGCATGTGCATTAGGGAGTCATTCATAATTGAACATTTACCACACATTACCGCTACAAAACTGGTGTGAATGGGTCCTTACATTATTATAACCACGCAGTGTTAATTTCTAAATACATATATTTGCCATTCATCATTTGACAAACTTTTAATGACAACTCTTGGGGATGTGATATTTACCTTGATTGCCATGCCAAGCTGGCCAGAGATGACCAGGAAGAGTACGGGAAAAGTGGCAGATTTTCACATGCAAGAGGTCAGCTTGGCAGTTGGAGAAATCCCAGGGATGTGATATTTACCTAGATTTCCTGGTCATCTCTGGCCAGCTTGGCATGGCAATCTAGGTAAATATCACATCCCTGGGATTTCTCCAACTGCCAAGCCGACCTCCTGCTTGTGAAAATCGGCCACTTTTCCCGGTGCGGACATGGTACAGGACATCAGGGCCTGTGCTGACATGATACACGACATCAGGGCCTGTGCGGACATGGTACAGGAGATGTCAGGGGCTGTGCGGACATCGCTGGTTTTTACTGGTCGATATCTCCGGAACCGTAGGCGGCAGGGACGCGAAACTCGGTGGGCCGGGGGTTCGGGACCCCCTCTGGGTCTGGTGCAAGTTTGGGGTCCCTGGACACAAGGGGTTCCGAGATAAATTTTCTGGAAGTCCCCCTTAAGGGGGGCACGTCAAGGCCACCTCTGGCCGTACCCCCCGGGGGCCAAAAACTTGAAAAAGTCAAAGGGGGAAAAAACGGCTTCCGTGTCAGGGTGACCGGCGGGGAGAGCCTGGAGCTGCTGGCCGTGGCTCTTGGCGTCAGTGGGGAGAAGTCGGCTTCTGTGCCAGGGTGACCGGAGAGACACCCTGGCACTGTGTGGGACTTTGCCGTCCTCCGGCCGAGAAACGGCACCCTGCGCCATGCTGGCCGCTCGATCCAAGCTGGCCCGCCGGGGCTGCCGCCCTCTGGCAGCGGAGCGGAACCGTGCGCCATGCTGGCCGCTCGATCCAAGCTGGCCCGCCGGGACTTTGCCGTCCCCCGGCCGCGAAACGGCACCGCGCGCCAGGCTGGCCGCGCGATCCAAGCTGGCCCCCGGGACTTTGCGCGATTTTCCGCCGGCGGCCCGCGGAAGTGGCGGATGAGGACGGATTTGCCGGCCGGGGCCGGCAGGGAGTTCCAGGGGAGCGGACCGAAATTCCGCTTTTCGGCCGGTCTCGCCTGGAACTCCGGTCGGGCAGGGGGGTCGGAGGGAATTGCTGCTGCGGATATATGAGAGGGTGGTTTATCGGAGCCCTCGACCACGGCGAAGCGACAGATGTTGGCCCACCGCCCAGGGCGCCTCGCCCCCCTCCCGTCCGCCTCGGGAGCGCCGGTCCCGCCGACCAGGCGACGGTTCCCTGCAGCCCCCGTGGTCGGAGGCGCCCCGCCTCCGGTCCTCCGGACCTCCACCGCAGAGGGCCAGGTGAGTCTGCCAGGACCCGAATTAGCTTCCAGACGGCCAGACAGACACCGCCAGACGGCCGGCAGGTCCGACGCGGCCGGGTCTGCCCTAGGAGCACGCCCCGCGGGAGAACGGTGGCCTCCGGCCCCACTCCTCCCGGGCCGTCATCCGAGGGCGTCCCGACCACGGCCTCCCGCCCCGGCGGTGCGCACATCGCCAGCAACTCCCGTGACCGCACCCTGGGGGGTGCGGGACGGCGCGGCCGCCCCCCGATCGGGGGTGCTCGGTCCCGCCGACCCCCCCCCCTCCCGCTCGGCAGCCACGGATTTCGACGCCCTCCCGCACCCCCCTTGTGACGCCCCTGCCAAGAGGCCCCTGAAAAAGTTATTTTTTTTTTTTTTATCCTGATATTTCATATTTGGTTTTTAATATTTATCTTCAATATATATATAATTTTTTTTTTATTCTTCCATGAGAATGGGTATGAGTGGATGCCCCGCCCCCGGACCTCTAAAAGTTCCTGATGGCCAGGTATGTTTTTCCCACCATAAACAGCATGAATGCTAACCTGAAACCCTGAGCTGTGCAAATCTGTGCATTTCTGAAAGGTCTCTGACCATCTCCTGTGTGTCCCCCATCTGTCTCCTGTGCTGTGTCCCCCATCTGTCTCCTGTGCTGTGTCCCCCATCTGTCTCCTGTGCTGTGTCCCCCATCTGTCTCCTGTGCTGTGTCCCCATCTCTGTCTCCTGTGCTGTGTCCCCATCTCTGTCTCCTGTGCTGTGTCCCCCTCTCTGTCTCCTGTGCTGTGTCCCCCTCTCTGTCTCCTGTGCTGTGTCCCCCTCTCTGTCTCCTGTGCTGTGTCCCCCTCTCTGTCTCCTGTGCTGTGTCCCCCTCTCTGTCTCCTGTGCTGTGTCCTCCATCTGTGTCTCCTGTGCTGTGTCCCCCATCTGTGTCTCCTGTGCTGTGTCCCCCATCTGTGTCTCCTGTGCTGTGTCCCCCATCTGTGTCTCCTGTGCTGTGTCCCCCATCTGTGTCTCCTGTGCTGTGTCCCCCATCTGTGTCTCCTGTGCTGTGTCCCCCATCTGTGTCTCCTGTGCTGTGTCCCCCATCTGTCTCCTGTGCTGTGTCCCCCATCTGTCTCCTGTGCTGTGTCCCCCTCTCTGTCTCCTGTGCTGTGTCCCCCCTCTCTGTCTCCTGTGCTGTGTCCCCCTCTCTGTCTCCTGTGCTGTGTCCCCCTCTCTGTCTCCTGTGCTGTGTCCCCCCTCTCTGTCTCCTGTGCTGTGTCCCCCATCTCTGTCTCCTGTGCTGTGTCCCCCATCTCTGTCTCCTGTGCTGTGTCCCCCATCTCTGTCTCCTGGAGTGTGTCCATCTCTGACAGTCTCCTGTAGGGTGTCCATCTCCTGTACTATGTCTGCAGTCTCTGATCATCTCCTGTAGTATGTATATTAATGTGCTGTGGGGGCCCTAAAAAATGTTTGCCCAGGGTCACTATTAAGGATGGCCCTGCCTCCGCCACCTCACCACGGCAAAACCAATGAAGGAAGGCTGTAGGGGCATGAGTCCCAGATGGAGAGGTGTTCTACAGCAACACAGTTCTACATTCACTTCTGTAAGCAACACTTTATTTTCTAGCAGTGCCCCTCCCGAGACTAGACTCTGGATCCGCCCCTGATAGATATATATATATATATATATATATATATATATATATATATATATATATATATATTGTGTGTGTGTATAATTGTTTTTAATGCTAATATTCATTACTTTATTATTATATTATTTAGTATGCAGTACCGAAGGAATATGTGTGTATATATAATTTTTTTTTTTTTAATAGTAATATTCATTATTTTATTATTTAGTATACAGCGGTACCGAAGGAACTACTTTTAATACATTTATTACACGGCCGCAAGTCTCCTAATCCTCCCTGCCCCGCCCCCTGTAAGAACTCGATGTCTACTAATCCTCCCCGCCCCCTGTAAGAACTAGATGATATTTGCATCTACCGCCTCCCGCCCCGCCCCCTGTAAGAACTCTTCTCAGCGGACCTCCAGAATGCCTTGTGCGCATGCGCACCGGGGCGGAAGTGACGAGGGTATAGCAATCTGAGGGGGTATAGCATTCTGTCACAACACCGTGAACCAGAAACACGTAACTGAGCGACCTGGGTCCGGTGCACCGGAAGTGACGAAGGTATAGCAATCTGTCAGAACACCTGCTTTACGATAAAGGAAACATCAGGAATCACCACCGTAAACTTAGTGAAGAGACTTCTGTCGAAAGAACAACGAACTTCCGCTTCCGGTGCTTTTGTTCTTCTCCCAGATGAAGACTTGTTTTTTAGGTTGTACAGTGATAACAAGCTCATAGAGCCGTTATGGCTGCCTTGCCGATGGAGAGCGGTAAGTATGTGCTGAGTCTGTAGGCACCCCCGGCAATATATAGGAGGCTTGTCCTTTGCTCTCATAGCATTGGTTATGTGTGTATCACAGTGTAATGTTTGTCACTGTGCATCCATTACACAGTTACTGCCTTGCTATGGGGGGACAGTTCATGGAAAGTTGGAGCACAGGCTGATCACCACGGTCAGGCTTTCAGGTAGAGGTGCAGGATGGGCACAGCCAGGAGGATCTCCTCTTTCATGGAGTCCACACTGCACTTTCTGTAATAAATGTCCTACATCATTAAATGTCTGTTCATTAAAATTTTCAGAGCATTACAAGTGCAATCAGTGTGCTGTGGGTGCAGTGTACAGGTCCTGCATTGTATACCTTCAGCTCCAGGGCTGTACGGAGGTACCAACACTGGAAGCAGTGAGCATCCGCCCTGCATTGTAGGTGGAGGAGGCAGGAGTATGACCGCAGTCAGGAGCACCTTAGAGGGGAAGCTTTGTGGGCCCACTAACCCCACTGGAGAGGGCTAGAAGGTGAGTATTACTCACTACTCCTCCACCCCTAGGCACAAACCTGCATTTAACCCTTGAGGGAGTCCAGGAGTGGGCTGTAAAGTGTATCATAAGACACAACTTTTTTATTTTAGTTTTGGATAGAATGGTTAGAGCCCCTGTCAGGGTTGTATCGGTGCTGATACTAGGCATAGTATCGGAAAATGTATCATTTACTTGAGAAAATGCTCCAAAACCGATACCAGAGGTGACAGCAGCAGGGATAAGAGCAGTAGACATCACTCCAGCACAGCAGTGGTAAGAATATGCCCAAATCTGGGAGGGTATTGGGGAAGCCCTCCACCACACCTGCCAGTCTCCTATCCTGCATGGTACACATTTCATATCTTGAGCACAGCACTAAGAGCTCCTCCTCCCCATCCCATTCCCTTACAGCTACGATGTGCATAGTGTATAGTTAGCTACTGCAACTAATTGCTGTTCCTACCATGGAATTTAAAGCCACAGAAGAACTGTTCTTCATAATTATAAAGAAACCGTAATAATTTTTTATTTAGTCTAAAAATTGACATTAAAAATAGGTATTGGTAATTGATATTGAGGAGTAATAATATCAGTACAAGTACTTCCTCTTTTGGGGTGCCCTGTCGGCGCTTCCTGCTCCTCCGGTCTTAAGATTGCCCCTATAGCAGGCCGCAAAGTATAATAAAGAGTTCCCCTATAGCAAGGTAAAAAAAAAAAAAAATCTGCCTTTATAATCACTTCCTTCTCCTTGCTAGGACTACATGTCCCATGAGGCAGCTGTATGTGTGCTGCGCTGTGTATACTGACATGTCGGGGGGGTTGTGCTGAGCTGTACGTGTGCTGCACTGTGTATACTGACATGTACCGGGGGGGGGGGGGGGGTTGTTGCACTGTGTATACTGACATGTATGGACTGTGTACAGAGCTGTATGTGTGCTGCACTGTGTATACTGACATGTATGGACTGTGTACAGAGCTGTATGTGTGCTGCTCTGTGTATACTGGCATGTATGGACGGTGTACTGAGCTGTATGTGTGCTGCACTGTAAACAAATAATGCATTCTGTAAGCAGGCCAACTAATCGATTATGAAAATAGTTGACAACTATTTTCATAATCTATTAGTAGTTTCAGCCCTACTCCAAGGCCTGCTTTTTCTTTTTTCTCTGAGCTCCATTCTACCTGCTATCCGATATTGAACAATCCTCAATTTATATTCAAATGTACCCTCAAAGCTTTACTTTCCATAAAGGCTACACTATGTGCAGTGACCTGCTGCTTTTTTTCTGCACTGGATAAACGCAGGTTAGCACTAGGGCACTTAAAAAAACAATGCTGGAGTGATGTGCAGTGCAGGAAAATGCAGCATGTCTGCTTTTTTCCACATTGTGCTGGATGGCACTTTGTCACCACACAGTTGTACAACTCGACACTCTGCTGTGCAGTGACATGAATGAAGCGTTCCACAATGTCCACCTTCCGCAGCTCTGCCTTGGTCTTCTGTCCCACTGGGAGACCTTAGCAACCAGCCGGAACGTCCGCTGGCTGGTTGGAGTCCTGAACAAGGCCTGATTCGATCGGGTCTCCGATCTTGTAAGCCGGAAGCGCCGTCACAATGTCACTTCCGGTTTACTCGGCTGCCAATGGTGCCAATTTCAAAAACTGACAGTATTAAAAAATGCAGATTTCGGCATTGTGAATACTTTTGAAGTGCAGTGGAGGGGTCTGGGGTCTTTTAGACTCCCGATCCCTCCATAAAGAGTACCTGCCACTGCCTATTACTGTCACAAGGGATGTTTACATTCCTTGGGACAGCAATAAAAGTGATCAGATTTTTTTTTTTATAAGTGTTAAAAATAAAAAATAACGTTTTTTAAAATGCCCCCATCCCCGTGAGCTCGCGCACGAAAGAAAACGCATATGTAAGTCACGCCCGCAAATGAAAACGGTGTTCAAATCACCCATGTGAGGTATCACCGCGATCGTCAGAGCAAGAGCAATAATTCTAGCAAAATATCTCCTCTGTAACTCTAAACTGGTAACCATTAAACATTTTGAAAGCGTTGCCTAAGGAGATTTTTAAGTACCGTAGTTTGTCGCTATTCCACGAGTGTGTACAATTATAAACCATAACATGTTGCGTGTCTATTTACTTGGCGTGACATCATCTTCCACAATATACAAAAAATTGGGCTAACTTTACTGTTTTTAGGTTTTTTAAATTCAGTGAAGTGTTTTTTTCCCCCCAAAAAAAGCATTTGAAAGAACACTGTGCAAATACCACGTGGCAAAAAATATTGCAACAATAGCCATTTTATTATCCAGAGTCTGCTAAAAAAAAAAAAAAAATATATATAAATATATATATATATATATATATATATATATATATATATATATATATAATGTTTGAGGGTTCTAAGTAATTTTCTAGCAAAAAAAATTGTGATTTTTACTTGTAAACAACATGTCAGAAATAGGCGTGGTCCTTAAAGCGGAGTCCCGGGCACAAAATCGATCTTTTTTTTTTTTTGTGCGCGTCCGCTTGTTCACCTTCACCTGAAACAGAATTGGATAGTTAGGTTTTTTTTTTTTTTTTTTGTACTCACCTTGTAATTGTAGATCAAAGATACTCACCTATTCTTCACTTCCTCCCTCTGTGCCGCGGCTCCGCCGTCACTTCCGGGCTTGCAATGATTCCTGGGAGCTGAACGTCATCGCTCCCAGGAATCAATGCGACGGCACCGGCCCCGCTCGTCACTTCCGGGGCGACGCCGCATTCCCTGCTAAACAGCTTCTGGGCATGCCCAGAAGCTGTGGAGGAATGCGGCGCCGCCCCGGAAGTGACGAGAGGGGCCGGTGCAGGCGCATTCTGGGAGAAGAGGACGCGGAAGAAGACGCGGAAGAGGATCGCACCGGCTTCAGCTGCCCACAAGAGAGATGGAAACGCTGTGGAAGAAATTTTATAAGTAAGTATTTCTTCTTGCAGGTAAGTGCGAACCGGGACAGATCAGAGGCTAGCCATTGTGGAATGTACTAGCCCTGACTGTCCCGGGGGTATGTTTATTAAAAAATGGTTTCTGTGCCCGGAACTCCGCTTTAAGTTGTTAATCTGCTGCAGTGCTGTATCTTGGCCTAGGCTGACACTTTGCAGGGGGGCAGCAAAAAAGCTGCACCCCGCACAAAAAAAACAGCCTTCTCCCGGCTCCCGCACGAAAAGGGTCCCCGCCGGCTTGCGCAACACTTTTAGTATAGTACAAGTCTTAAGAGGTGAATTGGGCCGGAGGGCAGGCTCCAGGATGCAAATCAGTCTAGCCGCTTCATAAAGCGGCCACACTGCTACCTGCTGGTATGATAATACCGGCCAGTGAGGACATTCAGACAGACTGCAAGCCGCCGACAACACTTAATACAACTGGCCTGATGGCCGACAATGCTAATAGTTGTGGCACTGCAGCCTAATACTCTGCCTACCCTCTTCCGCCCCCAGGTATGGCAGGCATCATGTCAATAATTTAATTTCTTTAAACATCCTTGTCCTTGAGCGAGCACATTGAATTGCATCATATACAATTAACACTTTTAATTGTATATGATGGCAATAATATTTTGAACCTGCTCACCTCATATGTGCTATCACAATATGTCACTGGGGTTAGTAAGATTACTCCTATCTTATAAGATATTTGGACTTGTGTTTGCTGCCACTGATTATTTCACTTATTTGTGTAATGAGTCTGGACTTTCTAGTCATTATACAAATAAGTGAAATAATCCTATGATTACAATCAGTGGCAGCAAGCACAAGTCCAAATATCCTAAAAGAAAGGAGTAATCTTACTAATCCAGTGACATAAGGATGTACTAATGGGCACTGATAAGGTTGTGCTGCACTGATGGCCACTGATGAGGTGGCGCTGATATGCTGCACTGATGGGCATTGATATGCTGCACTGATGAGCACTAATATGCTGCTCTGATGGCCACTGATGAGGTGGCGCTGATATGCTGCACTGATGGGCACTGATGGGCATTGATATGCTGCACTGATGAGCACTAATATGCTGCTCTGATGGCCACTGATGAGGCGGCAATAGTGGGTACTGATAAACTGCACTGATGGGCACGAATGAGACTGCATTGATTATGCTGCACTGATGGGCACTGATGAGCCTGCACTGATGGGCATGAGGCAGCACTGATAAGCTTTACTGATGGAGCGGCACTGATATGCTGCCCTGATGGGCACTGATATGTTACACTGATGGGCACTAATAGGCCGCACTGACATGCTGAACTGATGGGTACTGATAAGGCAGCACTGATGGGCACTGATTTGATGCAATGATGGGCTGCACTGGTTGCCACTAATGAGGCTGCTCTGATATGCTGCACTGATGGGCACTGAATGAGGCTGCACTGATGGGCACTGAATGAGGCTGAACTTATGGGAACTGATGAGGTCGTGGCCTGTGGTTTACAGATGACAAGGCGGGTCATAAGCAGGAAGGGGTGAGTCATATTTAATTATTATTTATATTGTGACGAAAATAGAAGTTTATGAGATTTGTAAATTAGTCCATTCCTTTTTTTTTTTTTTTTTACTCACAATTTGTAGTGTCCCAACTTTTTTGGAATCGGGTTTGTACTTTAGATGGATGTGGGATAAATGAATTATCCTGTGTGGCTATCAAGCTTTAGAGATGTTATATTGCACATTCCTATTGTGACTGCTGAGCCAGTGAGCATTTTTAGTATCCTGAGGAATGGACAGCCAGAGATGACTTCTCTTCATCTACAGTTTTACAGCGGTATTAAATCCAAAAGCAAACATTTATTATATTGCAGCTTACCAATTCTTAGATGTGATGATTGCTTTAGCTTTCTTTTTTAAGCTGGTCATAAACGGAGCGATTTTCTTTCCTGCAATCACGGGTTACTGGAAAGAATATCGCTTCATTTTTCCCGGCAGGGTGTTTTTCCGACGATGGGGTGGGGGGGGGGGGTGGGGCATCCCTCCCGTAAAAATTATTACGGGATAGCCACTAGCAGTAATCGCATGTAAAATCTGACAGGCTGGTTGTACCCAAGTTGATGGATCAATTAACTTGGGTACGTTCAGCCCTGCCCATACATAGTTGAAAATAACAAAAAACAACAGACTTACAAGGCGAGATCACCAGGTGAAAATACAAGAAAGAAAGCCTAAAGCTACTAAACCGGACAAGATTCAAGCCATCTATGGCCAGCTTTAGGCTTTCTTTCTTCTATTTTCACCTGTTGATCTAGCCTTGTTGGTCTTTTTTTTTTTTTTTTTTAACAAGCTCACTTCCAGTTGTTTTGACAGGGATGCATGCATACAATGATCAGCTTTTATTTATGTAAAACCTCCTTCCCAAAAGGTAAGAAACAGTTTGTTGTAACTAATTATAAAATAGTAGCTGTGGTTTGGCTTCCATTTGTTAGTGTATTTAAATCTGCTAGTACATCTAACTTGACACTTTCTCCAGACTAACAATGCTGTTGTCCAATGGGGCCCTCTGTGCTCCTTCATTCAGAGTGGGGGCACTTTAATACAGGAGGTGTGTTACTGACCAGATCATCAAGTGGAAACGGAGGTGAAAAAAGCCTAAATGGAAAAAAAAAAAAAAATAATGCAGCTGCAATATATAACATTTTTGGGTTTAATACTGCTTTAAATTAGTATGACACATATGTAAGGAATGCTGACATTTCCTTTATATCTTCTTTTAGATGAACAAGCCTGATATCGGTTCCAGTTGGAATTGGAGTTTGTTTAGTGCCTGGCAAATCCTAATTACCTTAACTGTAAGTATATTATGGAAATAGTTTCCTAGTCATGTCTATTTTATTCATTTACAAATCATAAACGGTGGAGATTTTCTTATAACCACTTCTGGACCAAGCCTATTTCTGACACTTGTTATTCACAAGTTAAATTCAATATTTTTTGCTAGAAAATTACTTAGAACCCCCAAACATTATGTTCATTTTTTAGAGAATAAAATGGAGACCGTTGCAATACTTGGTCACACCGTATTTTTTTATATATATATATATATATATATATATATATATATATATATATATATATATATATAATTTAGAAAAAATACATTTTTTTTTTTTGAATTAAGAAATCAGTAAGGTTAGCCCAGTTTTTTCTATTATGTGAAACATAAAGTTAGGCTGAGTAAATTGATACCGAACATGCCATGCTTCAAAATTGCACATGCTCGTGGAATGGCGACAAACAATGGTACTTAAAAATCTCCATTGGCGACGCTTTAAAAATTTCTACAGGTTACCAGTTTAGAGTTACAGAGGAGGTCTAGTGCTAAAATTACTGCTCTCACTTTAACAATCGCGGCGATACCTCACATGTGTGATTTGAACACCCTTTAGATATGTGGGCGTGACTTGCGTATGCGTTCGCTTCTGCGCGCGAGCTTGGAGGGACGAGACGCTTTCATTTTTTTTTTTTTTTTTCATTCTACACGGTCACTGATCACTTTTATTCCTATTACAAGGAATTTAAACATCCCTTGTAATAGAGATAAGCATGACAGTCCTCTTTAATGTGAAATGTGGGGTCAAAAAGACCTAGCATTTTTTTTATAGAGAAGGAAAAAAAAAAAGGCCCTTTAAGGCCGTTGGGCGGAAGTGATGTCTGATGTCGCTCTGGTCCTCCAAGGTCATAGAGTCATAGAGTCGAGTGGGGGCCATGTTGCCCTTACTCGACTTCCTTACCGACGGCTTTGGTAAGAGAAGAAAATTACCGGGAAGCGGCGGTAGAGGGGTGGGCACCTCTCCCACTGCCCATAAAAGTGATCCTGCGATGAATCTGGGACTGGGACCACTTTTATCTAAAAGAGGGCTGTCGGCCGTGTAGGAAAATACCTGGGTTATGGCAGCTATCTGCTGCCATAACTCTAGTATTTCATGTCAAATTAGTAACGTAAATACACCGTGGGTGGTCCAGAAGTGGTTAAATGATAAGTTCACCTTTACAAAAAATAATAAAATATTAAATGCACATTTCTCTTATGTCCTCTGACAGACGCAGCCCTTCCAATTTTCATCACAATTGGGTAATGGCGCCCTCTGCAGGAGCAGGCTAGGTAGTGAAACTTCATTAAAAAACTTTCAGTAGACACACCCTTAGGGGCTGTCCCTTCAGACATTACCCCCAGACACATAGAGCTTACTAGACAGTTTCTTGCTGCCTAGCTAAGGAGTAGGACCTAGGTTTCCCTGCTGGGACTCTGGTCTCAGTTTTTAATTTTCTTTGAGAAATGTTTATTTTATTTTTTCTTCGCTCACTATCGCTAGCTAGTGTCAGGGGGATCCTCCTGGTGAACTACACTGGATAATCTAGATCCTTATGGTACCCCAGCCTTGCCAACAAGTGTGTGCAGGTTGTAGTCCGCCCAGGCCTCGCCACGGCGGTGCCCCGATGGATTGGGGAAGAGCCTGCGGAGAGCATCTTCGCTGGGAATCATCAACCTGGAACGCCCTGAGTTGCAGCGTCCCCTCTTGGCTGACAGCACCCCACTCAGCGTGGGAGGTGAGCTGTATTGGAGCGGAGCCCGCGGTCCATGGTATGTCGAGTGATGCTACCCCCCAGGTCCCTGGGCTGGGGGGGGGGTGGAGGTGTGGGCCCACTTCTGGGGATGTCAGAGCTGCGGCCTCTGTGAGATCCCCCCTGGCCGGTCAGGACGGATCCTGCCTTCCTTCTCCATATGGGGGCGCCCACTGCTTCGGGGGGGGGGGGGATGTATGGCTCCTATCTTGTCCTGGGGGGTTTCCTGTGGTGGATTCCCGCGGGGGCCAGGGTCCCTGGGCTCCTGCTGCTGGCGCAGTTTTCGGCCGCCATTTTGGGTGTGGGTGGCCTGACTGCATCAGTTTAAGGGCAGCAGCCATTTTTTGCCTTGCTGTGTGCTTTTGGTTCCCGTTTTCTGGTGACATTTTGGATGTGGGCAAGCCGTATTGTGAGGGCGGCAGCCATTTTTCCTGTGCTTCCTCTATACTTTCTATTGGCACCATGTTTTTGTGTGGCTCAGGGCACTTCGACCTCTAGTGATGTTTGTTCACTTCCTCCTGCCATTTTCACTTGCTACAGAGAAGCGTGGAGAGCGGTTTGTCTATCTCTCTCTCTAAGGCACAGTAAGGGGGTCTTTGGTCTTTTGGGGCATTTCCTTGGATACATTCGATTTTAATCAGTTCATATGCTTATTAAAAGGGGACTTCGGCAATGATATAAAAAAAAAAAAAGGGGAGTCCCAGAGGGAAAATTTCCCCCTGTGATCTGGTGTGTGCATCCGGGACATCCGGATCACCTTCCCTAGCATCTTTATCTGCAGCCATTGAAACTTTGGCGTCCAAAGTTGATCTTGTCATGTCACAAGTTAATATTCAAAAACGGCCGATGCCCTCTGTCTTCTGATTCAGAGCCTGATGTGCTTGCCATGGACACTGTCCTCCCTGAGGGATCCCTGTCCTCAGTCAGACGGCGAGGAGGATGAGTCCTCCTCCGCTGCAGCGCAGGAACGCGCTTTGGTTGAAGCACTTGTTGGCTCCGTCAGGGAGACTTTGAATATTGATGATGAGCCCACTCAGTCAGGAAAGCGGGTTGTCTTCGGCTCCTGCAAAGCCCAGAAGTTGGGTCAGGTTTTCCCCTGCCCCGAGGAGTTTCACGATATCGTGAACGAACAGTGGCGACGCATTAAGCACGTGCTGGCAGTACCTAGCGTTTTCAACCCCGCTACCCCTTTGCGGACCCAGTTTCCAATCGTTGGACAGTGTCCCCTAACGTGGACCACACCGTTTCCAGGTTGAATAAATCCACAGTGGTGCCCGTGGAGGACTCCCTGGTGTTTACAGTAAAGACCTGATGGACAGGCGCGTGCAGTCACTTTTCTGCCACTTGTACTTGGTGGTGGGCTCGCTCCTCAAGCCTGTGTTCACTTCCAGGCTGGTTTCTCAAGGGGGCAGTGCAAGATCTTTTGCGGGTTTTATTCAAACCTGTTTACGGTGCCCAGGAAGGAGGGCAAGGTACGTCCGATTCTGGACCTCAAATCTCTGAACCGCTTTGTCCGGTTGCAGAAGTTCGGGATGGAATCCATCCGGCCGGTGGTGGTGTCTTTAACCACTTGCCGACCGCCGCACAACTATATACGGTGGCGGTCAGCCCCTCCTGGACAAAGTGACGTACCGGTACGTCACTCGCCCACGAGCCTCTAGGGGGCGAGCTCCCGTCCCCTGACGTCCCCGCATGAGTGACCGGCGGCTCCGATGTCCGCCAGCCACTCGCAATCTCCCGCTGGAGAGGGAGAAAGGTAGAGGGCTGATGTAAATACAGCCGTCTGTCATTCTCCCTGATGTAACTGCAGAGACTATATGATCCTGCTATGTAGGATCGTATGTCTCTGTGGTTACATCACAAGCCACGCCCCCCCCACAGTTAGAATCACGCCCCTAGGGACACATTTAACCCACTGATCACCAATCAAGTTAACCCCTTCCCTGCCAGTGTCATTTTTACAGTAACAGTGCATATGTATAGCACTGATTACTGTAGTAATGTCACTGGTACCCCCAAAAGTGTCAAAAATGTCAGCCAAGGGTCCAATCTGTCCGCCGCAATGTCGCAGTCCCGCAAAAAAAAAATCGCAGATCACCGCCATTACTAGTTAAAAAAAAAAAAAATAAAAATGACAAATCTTTCCCGTAGTTAGTAAACGCAATAACTTTTGCACAAACATATCCAAAATCGCTTATTGCAAAAAAAAAAATTCAAAATCGCTTATTGCGATATTTTTGGTTAAAAAAAAAAAAATGTAGCAAAAAACAAATTGGCCTAAAATGTTAAATTTTGATTTTTACATTTTTTTTTTGTTTTTTTTTTTTTTTGGGAATTTCATATAAAAAAAAATGTGAAAAATATATTGTTGTTTTTTTTTCAAAATTGTCACTCTTTTTTTGTTTATAGCACAAAAAGTAAAAATCGCACAGGTGATCAAATACCACCAAAAGAAAGCTCTGTTTGTGGGAAAAAAAGGACATCAATTTAATTTGGGTACAGCGTTGCACAACCGCGCAATTGTCCGTTAAAGTCACGCAGTGCCGAATCGCAAAATAGGCCCTGGTCTTTGAGCAGCCAGGGCTTAAGTGGTTAAGTAAAGGAGATTTCTGGCCTCCATCGACTTAAAGGATGTGTATCTGCATATATCGAATGTAATCAGTGGTATCTCCACTTCGCAGTGGCAGAGGAGCATTTTCAATTTGTGGTATTACCCTTTGGTCTAGCTTCGGCTCCCAGGGTCTTCACCAAGGTTTTGTCCCCGGTGCTGGCTCTGCTATGCAAGAGGGGGGATTGCGGTCCTCGGTTATCTGGACGATCTCTTGTTGAGGGCGAGCTCATGTGCCACTCTGTCGGGCGTTCTGACAGTCACAGTTCGGATGGGCCATCAACTTCCAGAAGTCGGCACTGACCCCGTCAGTCCGTCGCAGTTACCTGGGCATGGTCTTGGACTCCACCCAAGCAAAGGTTTTTCTCCCAGAGGAAAAACTTCAGACCTCACAGGGCTAGATCAGGTCCCTCAGGGACAACGATCTCTCCTCCCTGTGGACCTGCATGAGGTCCCTGGGGCTGATGGTTTCCGCTTTCGAGGCGATCCCATTTGCCCAGTTTCACACAAAGACTCTGCAAGCAGTGATTCTTGCCTAATGGAACAGGGATCCACAGTCCTTGGACAGGATGGTATGTTTGAGCTGTCTCACTAGGTCGGAGCTTTCGTGGTGGCTTCTGTCACCCGCTCTGAGTCAGGGCAAGTCTTTTCTGCCCCTGTTGTGGACGGTGATCACCACGGATGCCAGCCTGATGGGCTGGGGTGGAGTACTGGACACTCATTGTGCCCAAGGAACGTGGTCGACGGAGGAATCCTCCTTGCCAATAAACGTCCTGGAGCTCAGGGCGATCAAACTCTGCCTGCTCCATTGGGCGATTCGGTTGCACAGTCGCTCGGTTCGGGTTTAAACCGACAATGCCACGGCTGTGGCTTACATCAATCCCCAAGGGGGCACCAGGAGTGCCCGGTCGGCCAAGGAAGTAGCCGAGATTCTGACTTGGGCCGAGGCACACGTTCCAGCTATCTCTGCTGTTCACATTCCTGGAGTGGAGAACTGGCAGGCGAACTATCTGAGTCGTCAGTCCTTGGTTTAGGGGGAATGCTCCCTGCATCCGGTGGGGGACTTCGGACGTGGATCTATTCGCGTCTCGTCTCAACAAAAAGGTGGAAAGATTTGTGGCCAGGGCTCGATATCCTCTTACAGACGCCACAGACGCGTTGGTGGTGCCTTGGCACTGGTATCGCCTGATTTATGCCTTTCCCCTGATTCAACTGTTGCCCAGGTTCCTCCGCAGGTTGGCGTTGGAACAGGTGCAGGTGATTCTGGTGGCCCCGGGCTGGCCTCGTCGGTCTTGGTGTGCAGACCCCGTAAAGATGGTCGTCGAGCCTCCCTGGCGGCTACCTCTGGGAGAAGATCTGCTGTCTCAAGGGCCGATCTTCCATCCTGCTTTACGGTCTCTGGCTTGAATGGCTTGGCGGTCCTCAATGAGGATGTCTTTTTGCCTTCGCTTTGTGCAAAGCCCAAGCATCCCATGCCTTGCATTCATTGGATGTGGTTCGGGCGATCAGGGTTTACCTGTCGGCCACGGAATCTTTTTGGAAGTCTAAATCCCTGTTTGTCCTTCCTGAAGGACCTCGGAAGGGGTTAGCTGCGTCCGCTGCAACCATTTCCAAATGGATCTGACAGATTATTGTTCAGGCCTATTCACTAAAGGGTCAGGTGCCTCCTTTCCCTGTGAGGGCACATTGGCGACCTGGTCATCTGTGCACACTTTTACAAAATTCTACAAGATTGACGTGATGGCATCCTCGGATGCTTCCTTTGGCCGCAAAGTTTTACAGTCTGCAGTTTGTTGAAGAGACATTTTTTTTTCTCTTCTTGAGGTGAATTTTTGTTCTGGGGTTAGCTCCTGTTGGTTGAGATTCTGTTGCCCTGTTGACTACGTTTTTTTTCTGGCCTTGTTGACACGTTGCCGTTTTGTTGGTTGCATCTCTTCCCACCCCTCACACCTGCACTGCTTTGGGACATGCCAATTGTGATGAAACTTGGAAGGGCTGTAACTTGGAAGTTTGTAAGAACTTACCGTAAAAATTATTTTCTCTGAGTCCTCTGACAGACGCAGCCCCGCCCCTCTATTTTGGGGTTGGTTGTCTTCCTGTACTGCTTGCTACCAAACTGATTAGTAAGCTCTATGTGTCTGGGGGTAATGTCTGAGGGGACAGCCCCTAAGGGTGTGTCTAGTGAAAGATTTTTTTTAATGAAGTTTCACTACCTAGCCTGCTCCTGCAGAGGGTTCCATTACCCAATTGTGATGAAACTTGGAAGGGCTGCATTTGTCAGAGGACACAGAGAAATTAATTTTACGGTAAGTTCGTAAAAAAATTCAATTTTTTTTTGCAGGTCAAAGAATATGCATTTTTATTTTTTTGTAATGGACCTGTATAACATTGCACTCACACCCACAATCGGCAACCAAGCCACAACCTTGCAGTTTTTCCCATTCACGGAACGCCATTAATGGATGACCCGGTCTGATGGGAGGAGCCCCGAGCAGGCGTGTTTTTTGCAGATTGTGACAGCTAGTGGAGGGATAAGATTCCCCCCCCCCCCCTCTAGTTGCGAGAACAGGGGGATGGGAGCTGGTGCACCTTCACTGGTTTCATGATTTGATTCTGAATATCCTGTCAACTATTCGATTCAGTTCTGCGATGCATCACAATTACTGCCCATGATTTTCATCAATAACCCATCAAGTGCAGCCTCACCAGTGCCCATCAAGTGCAGCCTCACCAGTGCCTGAATCACAGAGCGGGAATCTCCCTCTGTGACATGAAGCTTGGATTTAAATTGCCCGGTGGCCGCACCAAAGTCCCACCTCCTGGACCGACTCCTATGATACACATCACACTGATTCAATTTCTCGGCATTAGATCAGTGTGCTGTCTCACAGGAGGTGGGACTTTGTTACAGTGGCCGCTGGGCATTTCATATTCAAGGTCAGTGTCACAGCGGGAGATCCCCGCTGTGTGTGACATACACATGGAAAGGAGGGGAGGACTCTCTAACAGGGGCGTGCCAGGAATAGGTCATTGACGCAGTCGCAGTTCAGCTGTTCTCTGCATTGATGCAGAATCGTTTAAGGCTGAATCGCGATGCATCGATTTTATGATTATCTTCCACACCATCTGTAACATGTTACACCCTGAATATGGGTGTATCATGTTACAAAAGTGAACTTCTCCTTTAAGCCTCATTGCTTAGAAAATCTGACACCTCCCCCCCCCCCCCCCCCCCCGTAACCCATCCTGGAAGGTTTCCGTTCTTATCTGTTGAAGCAGGTCCTCTGCTGGTATTATTTCTGGGTGCGGGGGACCACTAGGGATGATCCCTCAATCATTGATCCCCTTGAGGATGTCACTTCTCTTCTAGATCTTGAGAGGAGACCGCCGCTGGACAGCCAATAGGGAGTATCCACATCATACAAGCAGTGACATAGACATCCCAAGAAGGACTCCGCCAGAAGGAAACAGGAGACATGACTGGCTTTAGGTAAGGTAAGTAAAAAGGGCATTTAGTTAGGGTTTTTTTTTTTTTCAGAGGATCAGTTGCAGGTTGGCGGGGGGGGGGGGGTTCTTGATCCCTGAGGTGGACTTTAAAGAGGAGTTCTGCCCCCCACCCCCAAAAAAAAAAAATAGCTACGAATTCTGTAGCTGTGGACTTTTACGGTTAGGACATGTAACGGAAGTGTAGGTGTGACAGAACACACATGGAGATCCGGAGTGCCAACAAAGCCTTTTATTGAACGGTAGCGGGTAGGCTCAGAAGGGGCCAAAACAAAGGTGCCCAGGGTCAGACCCAACATGGCAACACCCAACGTGCCCAGGGAACACCCAAAGATGGATATAACAGGCAAAGTCCTGGCAAGTGTGGGACTGGGCCGCACACAGGTCCGGGCAAACAATGAGGTGACAAAGTCCAGGCAAAGTTCTGGTAGGCCCAGGGTTAATCCACATGCAGGGTTGTAGGCAGGTACAGGGTAAATCCACACTCAGGGTTGTAGGCAGGCACATTGTAAATCCACACTCAGGGTTGTAGGCAGGTACAGGGTAAATCCACACTCAGGGTTGTAGGCAGGTACAGGGTAAATCCACACTCAGGGTTGTAGGCAGGTACAGGGTAAATCCACACTCAGGGTTGTAGGCAGGTACAGGGTAAATCCACACTCAGGGTTGTAGGCAGGTACAGGGTAAATCCATCCTCAGGGTTGTAGGCAGGTACAGGGTAAATACACCCTCAGGGTTGTAGGCAGGTACAGGGTAAATCCACCCTCAGGGTTGTAGGCAGGTACAGGGTAAATACACACTCGGGGTTGGCGACAGGTACAGGGTAAATACACACTCAGGGTTGGAGGCAGGTACAGGGTAAATACACACTTCAGGTTGCAGGCAGGTACAGGGTAAATCCACACTCAGGGTTGTAGGCAGGTATAGGGTAAATCCACCCTCAGGGTTGTAGGCAGGTACAGGGTAAACCCACCCTCAGGGTTGTAGGCAGGTACAGGGTAAAGCCACCCTCAGGGTTGTAGGCAGGTACAGGGTAAAGCCACCCTCAGGGTTGTAGGCAGGTACAGGGTAAATCCACCCTCAGGGTTGTAGGCAGGTACAGGGTAAATCCACCCTCACGGTTGTAGGCAGGTACAGGGTAAATACACACTTCAGGTTGTAGGCGAGTACAGGGTAAATCCACACTTCAGGTTGCAGGCAGGGGCAAGGTAAATCCACTCCTGAGGATTGGCTGCAGGATTGAAGAGGCCTGCGGGAAACAATAGAAGAGTCTGTGTTCACTGGCCTCAGCCCAGGGACACACAGTCTGACCAACCAGCAGAGAAGTACACAGAAGGGACTCTCCCTCTGCTAAATATCTTAGGCGCTGCGCTCCAGCAGGTAACCAGGCAACTCCCATCTGGCGTCGGGTTGCCTCGGCAACCAGCCCCGCCCTCCTCTACTCAAGCCCACACAAGGAGTGTGTTCTTTGTTCCCAGAGAGCAAGAACCAGACTTTCTGGTACCTGGGCGGGGAGAAGGACAGCACAGTGGGGGGGGGGGGGGGGGGGCAGGCAATGGAGTGAGCAGCCAGGGGGGGAGGAAAGAATCCCATGCTGGGGAAGATGGCATAGTACTGAGGGTGCAGGAAAGAGGAAAAGAAAGGGGGGGGGGGGAGAAGGGCCCGTGACAGGGCACTTACCTGTCCAGGCATCCAGTGGTGTCCTCACTTGAGTTGATTGTTGAATCGGCTCTCAGGTGCTGGCGCCACAAACTTGGCTAACGGAAACTGGCAGTGAAGTTCCCTACTGTGCATGTGAGAATCGCGCTGCTTTGTGAATGGACCAAACTTCCAGCTCACTTCGACAGCAAAGCCAGGTACCTGCCCCCCCAGAAAGGTGCCAAATGTGGCAGCAGAGGGAGGGAGGAGGTAGACAAGCGGAGCTTCCCCTTTTGGGTGGAGCTCTGCTTTGAGTTGGTACAGGGTGTATTTTGCTGTAACAAGCATATTTTTTAGTATGGCCTGACGTTTAAATGGCTGCAGTATTTTGAGTCAGTGAAGGTCGTGCGATGCTGTACCCAAATAAAAGTGATATCCTTTTTTTCCCACAAAAAGAGCTTTCTTTTGGTGGTAATTGGATCACTTCTGCAGTTTTTTTTTTTTCTCTTGCACTATAAATAGGGATGCACCGAAATGAAAATTCTGGGCCAAAACCAAAAATGCAGGATGCCCTTGGCCGAGAACCGAAAATGACTTTTTTTCCCCCAAAGGATTTTAAAATAGATAGAACAGGGGCATACACCAAAAACAGGCAGCGACGTACACTTGTCGCTGCCACCCTGTTACAGTATATGTACTGTGACGGGTTGGCAAGTGGTTAATTTAATTACCAATGGTATTTGTATTCTGAGGGGGTTAATGCATTGCCACTGCTGGTCACTGATGCATTAGTGACCGACCAGTGGCAGTTAATTAACCCCTTTGTGCTGCATTAGTGCAACCAGTATCAGTGTTAATTAACACTGGTTGCACTGACACTGGTTGCACTAATGCAGCACAAAGGGGTTAATTAACTGCCACTGGTCGGTCACTAATGCATCAGTGACCAGCAGTGGCAGTACATTAACCCCCTCATGCTGCATAATACTAATACCATTGGTAACCTCACCTCAGCGCCCCCCCCCGCCTCAGCGTCCCTCCCCATCCCAATGATGCAATCTCCTTACTCTCAGCTCCTCCTGTGTCCTTCCTTTCAAAAGACGCGCCTCTGGCCGGCGGCCCGCCTCCCGGTGATGTCACTACTACTACGATGTGCATGAATGAACTAACACACCGGGAGGGCGAGCGGCCGCTAATAGCTATAATTAAGTGAGCCCTTCCCTGTCAGCGGAGATACCCGCCTGATTGGGAAGTGAAGCACTCACTTAGTTACAGCTATTAGCGGCTGCTCGCCCACCCAGTGTGTTCATTCATGCACATTGTAGTAGTAGTGACATCACCGGGAGGCGGGCCGCCGACCAGAGGCGGGTCTTTTGAAACCTGTGCTGCGCCCGAGGCGGCCATCATTAATATTGGCATCTTTAACCCATTTTCGGCCGAAATGGAATAAGCCCATTTTCGGCCGAAAATTTCGGTTGCCGAAATTTCGGTGCACCACTAGCTATAAACAAAAAAAGACAGACAATTTTGAAAATCAATATTTTTTACTTTCTGCTATAAAACCTATCCAGTAAAAAATCTAATTTCTTCATCAATTTAGGCCAATATGTATTATGCTACATATTTTTGTTAAAGTATCCCAATATTGGTTTTCGCAAAAGTTATAGCGTCTAAAAACGATGGGATATATTTATGGAATTTTTATTTTATTTTTTTTTACTGGACTGCGATACTGCGGCGGATAAATCCGACACTGACACGACACCTGACCCTTTTTTTGGAACCAGTGACCATAATACAGTCATCAGTGCTGAAAAAAATAATAATATGCACTGTCTCTGTACTAATGACACTGGCTGGGAAGGGGTTAACATCAGGGGCGATCAAAGGGTTAAATGTGTTCCTAGGGAGTGCTTGCTAACTGTGGGGGGGGGTGCTTGTACTTACTGTGGGAAGGCAGAGATCCATGTTTCTGCTTAGCATAAACACAAGATCACTGCCTTGCCTTGTCACGGAACGGCGATATGCCTTGTTTACATAGGCAGATCGCCGTTATACCTGTGCCTTGAACGATCGGCGGGTCCCAGCGGACATCGCGTCCAATCACAGAGGGAGTGGGTCCCCGCAGTAAAAAAAAACGTGGGCTGGTCGGCAAGAGGTTAATGGCAGCACAAATCACTAAAATGCGTTGTGGTAACATGCGTGTTTTACGCTGAGCTAATGAAATGTGTTGGTGTGAATGGCCCTTATTTTTCTGGGTCAGTGTGTCATACTACTGAAGTCAGAGGGGTCAGCATGAAAGTCAGGCAAAAGAAAAAAAATATTAGTCTTAGTATTTTTACCAATATTGAGCGTATGAAAAGATATAGACAGCAAGAAAAACCCTTCCTGCATCTAAGCTAAGGCTTTACAATAACATTTTTGGCTGGACTTACACCTTCTTCTAATATATTTGCTCTGAACTGGTATTGCTCATAAATCTTTTGTACAGTGCTGATTTTGGCATACTCTTTATGAAGTGCTATCTTCTACTGAGTATGATCATGTACAGTAATTTATTGTTGCCTTCTCTATAGTTCTAGCACAAAGGGGATTCTTCAAGGACAAGTCATTTGTTAATTATCTGTAATACCTGCTCTCTTGGAAGGATCCTGAATATGCAAAATATTTAAAGTAAGTGTAAAACCCTTTTTTTTTAGTTATTTTTATCATTTGTGTAGTTACTGTACTTTGCCCTATAGGCATCGGTGGAATTGTCAGTACTAAAGAGATAAATAGAATGGATAAAAAGATGGCTCATGTCTGTCAGAACCAAGGCTGCAATATTTCCTGATCACTGAAAGTTGTGTATATTCCATGATGAGCACATTCTGTAGTGTCACCTGCAGGGATGTTCCTGCCCCAGATATATACAGTTGTGCAATGTCAATTGATTGGAGGGGCACAAATTAATCTCATGTTTGCGTACACTAACCCATGTCTGTTTGTACCTGTAGAAGAGGGAAAAAGGTACAATGGGACCTGTATTTAATGAAATCGGGAAATCAAAAGTTTTTAATGGAAAATCATTTGTGATATCATACTTCATTTTTATCTGTGGTTTTTGTATTGCTTATATCTGACATGATATGTATTTCTTTTCTTACCAGTAACTGAGGGTTAAAGTGTATATTTACCTTTACCAAAAAGCACACTATGCTGTCTCATATTATAGCAGCATAAAGTGGTAAACCTACAGTGCCTTGCGAAAGTATTCGGCCCCCTTGAACTTTGCGACCTTTTGCCACATTTCAGGCTTCAAACATAAAGATATAAAACTGTAATTTTTTGTGAAGAATCAACAAGTGGGACACAATCATGAAGTGGAACGAAATTTATTGGATATTTCAAACTTTGTTAACAAATAAACTGAAAAATTGGGCGTGCAAAATTATTCTGCCCCTTTACTTTCAGTGCAGCAAACTCTCTCCAGAAGTTTAGTGAGGATCTCTGAATGATCCAATGTTGACCTAAATGACTAATGATGATAAATAGAATCCACCTGTGTGTAATCAAGTCTCCGTATAAATGCACCTGCACTGTGATAGTCTCAGAGGTCCGTTTAAAGCGCAGAGAGCATCATGAAGAACAAGGAACACACCAGGCAGGTCTGAGATACTGTTGTGGAGAAGTTTAAAGCCGGATTTGGATACAAAAAGATTTCCCAAGCTTTAAACATCCCAAGGAGCACTGTGCAAGCGATAATATTGAAATGGAAGGAGTATCAGACCACTGCAAATCTACGAAGTCCTGGCCGTCCCTCTAAACTTTCAGCTCATACAAGGAGAAGACTGATCAGAGATGCAGCCAAGAGGCCCATGATCACTCATGGATGAACTGCAGAGATCTACAGCTGAGGTGGGAGACTCTGTCCATAGCACAACAATCAGTTATATACTGCACAAATCTGGCCTTTATGGAAGAGTGACAAGAAGAAAGCCATTTCTTAAAGATATCCATAAAAAGTGTCGTTTAACGTTTGCCACAAGCCACCTGGAAGACACACCAAACATGTGGAAGAAGGTGCTCTGGTCAAATGAAACCAAATACAAACTTTTTGGCAACAATGCAAAACGTTATGTTTGGCGTAAAAGCAACACAGCTCATCACCCTGAACACACCATCCCCACTGTCAAACATGGTGTTGGCAGCATCATGGTTTGGGCCTGCTTTTCTTAACCACTTAACGACCAGCCACGTAGATCTACGTCGGCTGACTTTGAGTGGTTATCCCGGGATGATGCCTCTAGCTAGAGGCATCATCCCGGTACCATTGTTTGAAGCCGACGGTCGGCTTTCCGGCGGAAATGACCGATGCGGCTCGAGAGCCGCTCGATCATTACCCGGGGGGCGGGAGGGGACGCCCCCCCCTCCGCCTTCCGTGGCTTTGCTCGGCTGCCGTCCCACCGGGAGCCCCGAGCATCCAGCCGGCACGTCCGCCGGCTGGATGGAGTCCCGATGAATGCCGGAAACGGCATTGATCGGGTCTCCGATGACGTAACCCTGAGGCGGCGTCCATGACGTCACTTCCGGGTTACTGTGCTGCAAAAGGCGGCAGATTTGAAAAACGGCTGTATGCAAAAATGCAGTTTTCGGCGTTTTGCATACAGGGAAGTGTAGTGGAGGGGTCTAGGGTCTTTTAGACCCTCGATCCCTCCATAAAGTGTACCTGTCACTACATATTGGTGTCACAAGGGATGTTTAC
The DNA here is from genome assembly GCF_965119305.1 of Pelophylax lessonae. Lineage (NCBI taxonomy): Eukaryota > Metazoa > Chordata > Amphibia > Anura > Ranidae > Pelophylax > Pelophylax lessonae. The sequence goes on along the minus strand of NC_138769.1, from coordinate 143,935,573 downwards.
ATTGCTTGTGACAGCAATAAAAGTGATCAGATTTTTTTTTTTTTTAAAAAACCTGTAATAAAGTTAAAAAAAAAGAAAAAATAAATAGGAAAAAAAAAAAAATTTAGCCGCCCCCGTCACCGTTAGCTCGCGCACAAAAAAAAAACGTATACGCAAGTCGAGCCGCGAATGAAATCGCTGTTCAAACCACACATGAGGTATCGCCGCGATCGCCAGAGCGTGGGCAATAATTTAAAATAAATAGCTACACTCTAACTCTAAACTGGTAACCGTTAAATAAATTTAAAGCGTCGCAGATTGAGATCTCTATTGACCGTAGTTTGTCGCCATCCCACGGGGGGGCGCAATTTTAAACTGTAACATGTTGGATATCTATTTACTCGGCGTGACATCATCTTTCACAATATACAAAAAAAATGGGCTAACTTTACTGTTTAGTATTTTTTAAATGCAGGGAAATGTGATTTTTCAAATTTTTTCCAAAAAAATGGCGTTTTAAAGACCGCTGCGCAAATACCGCGTGACAAAAAATTTTGCAATGACCGACATTTTATTCTCCAGAGTCTTTGCTAAAAAAATATATATAATGTTTGGGGGTTCTAAGTAGTTTTCTAGGAAAAAATACTGTTTTTAACTTGTGAACAAAAAGTGTCCGAAATAGGACTGGGGGTAAAGTGGTTAAGCAGGGACAGGAAAGATGGTTAAAATTGATGGGAAGATGGATGGAGCCAAATACAGAACCATTCTGGAAGAAAACCTGATGGAGTCTGCAAAAGACCTGAGACTGGGACAGAGATTTGTCTTCCAACAAGACAATGATCCAAAACGTAAAGCAAAATCTACAATGGAATGGTTCACAAATAAACATATCCAGGTGTTAGAATGGCCAAGTCAAAGTCCAGACCTGAATCCAATCGAGAATCTGTGGAAAGAACTGAAAACTGCTGTTCACAAACGCTCTCCATCCAACCTCACTGAGCTCGAGCTGTTTTGCAAGGAGGAATGGGCAAAAATTTCAGTCTCTCGATGTGCAATACTAATAGAGACATACCCCAAGCGACTTACAGCTGTAATCACAGCAAAAGGTGGCGCTACAAAGTATTAACTTAAGGGGGCTGAATAATTTTGCACGCCCCATTTTTTCAGTTTTTTATTTAACAAAGTTTGAAATATCCAATAAATTTCGTTCCACTTCATGATTGTGTCCCACTTGTTGTTTATTCTTCACAAAAAATTTGTTTTATATCTTTATGTTTGAAGCCTGAAATGTGGCAAAAGGTCGCAAAGTTCAAGGGGGCCGAATACTTTCGCAAGGCACTTTATCTTCCAGCTAGGGATCAGTTTCTGTTTAAAGAATGTAGTATCTTGTTAAAGCGGAGCTCCACCCAAAAGAGGAAGCTCCGCTTGTCTGCCTCCTCTCCCCCCCCCCCCCCCCCTTCGCTGCCACATTTGGCACCTTATTCTAGGGGAGTGTGTACCTGCTTTTGACAGGTACCTGCTCTCGCTTTGGCTCAGTGGGCCCCCCCCCCCTTTCCTTTCGCCCGCAGTTTTCTGAGACACTTCACAGTTCCCAGAAGACTGTGGCCTAATCACAAAGTGCAGCGCGGTAGGAAACCAGCTGTGAAAGTCGCAAGACTTCACTACCGATTTTTTTTTTTTTTTTTTTTTCTCCCTTGGTCAAGATGGCAGTGCCAACACCCGATAGCAGATTGAAGAATCAGGTTGGGTAAGGCACCGCCTATTTGTAGCTGCTGGCTTTTTACATTTTTTTTTTTTTGTAGGGAGGGAGCCAGGAGCTCCTCTTTAAAACTTGTGATAGCTCTCTCGTCTTATTGCAGGGACGGAGCAGCCATTGGGATCATTGCCCTCTAGTGTCACAGGGAGGAAGTGCCATCCTGTTTTCTCTCCTCGCCTTCCAGGACGGCCCAAACAGTGAGAGATGATAGGCTCCTCCCTACCGGAAACACAATCCATTACAATTTGTTAAAAGGCCCCACCCTTCCCTCTGGCCCTCAGTTTAGATTGTGTTTCTTCCTGCAACAAAACGTTTGTTATGTTCACTGACCTGCAGACTCTCAGAGTCGAAACGGTACCCCTGTGAGCCAGGTTCAGCAAAGCGCCTTCTGAAGAGCTGAGCTCTACCTGCCGCCTCCGTAGGCTCCTCACAGGTCGCCCCCAGGTATACATGCCGTCGGTCACCTGAGGTGTCCTAGGCCTGTTCTCCGGCACCAGCAGCTCTCCTCCACGAAAGGATTTTGAATTTCCCGCCGGACGGGCGTTTCAAGCCTCATCTTCAAATGGAACTTCCGGTACAACGTCAGGACGCGCGCAAACATGAAGAAAAATGTGGAGGAGACGCCGGAACCGCTTCCTAGTGGTAGAGCAGACTCCAAGGCTATCACAGCTCGGACAACTGCTGGGGAAATGAAGCCCTCCACATCTCATCCTCCGGGGAAGGAGGAGGAGAGGCCGGGCCAGGTGTCGGTGGCGAAACCCAGGTCGGAACCGGGTAAGTGCGGACAACGTATCCTTTATGGGTTGTGCCCTCTAAAAGTCTGCTGGAACCAACTTAAATATGCCTGGAAATTGTCCCATTTCCCCCGACCTTAGTCGGACCATGCTATGTCCTTTCTAATGGTTTTCAAGCTTATTTTATTTTGGGAAGAGTGATACTTATATTTCTTTGTATCCTGTCTTCCAGAGTCCCTGAGCGGTTCACAAGAGACCTCTGCGCCTACCCCAGCTTTTTCAGGCTCTGTTACCTATAAGAAGTGTGGTAATTGCGGGGATAAGTTATCCAGTTCCTACACTAAGCTTTTCTGCCCTAAATGTATTTACAAGGTGGCAGGAAAAGAAGCTTCAGGTTTAATGAAAGACTTCCTTAAGACAGTACAGGAGGAAATGTAAGACAGTACAGGATGAAATGTTAAAGCGGAGTTCCAGCCTAAACACACACTCACCTGTCCAACGGTCCAGCGATGCGCCGTCTTCTCCCTCTCTGCTCTGCGGCGCCGGCATCACTGATGTGGGCACCCGGCTGTGACAGTTTGCGGCTTCACAGCCGGGTATGCACTGCGCATGCGCGAGTTGCGCTATGCGCCGTGATTGGCCGGCAATCTTCTGGGACCTCTGACATGTCCCAGAAGATTGCAGGGAGAGGGGGAGAGAGGAGAACCTCCGCTCATGGCGCCGCAGCGCTCCAAGTGGGAGCAGGTACCTGTCAAAACTAGGTACCCGCTCCCCCCCCCCCCCCCCCCCCCCCCAAAAAAATGACATGCCAAATGTGGCATGTCAGGGGGTTAGAACTACCTAAAGCGGAAGTTCCACTTTTGGGTGAAACTCCGCTTTAACCACTATTAAAGCTGTACGTTCTTCAGTAGGAACCCCAAGTACTATAGAACCAAAAGATCTTTCTTCAATGGAAGGTACCTCTTCAACAGAAAGCTCTTTACCTAGGACAGGACTTTCAAGTCCTCTACCATAGTCCCAAGGTATCCCTTCAGCACAAATTAGGGAAGAAGTTAGGTTATCACCAGAGGAGAGCCGCTCACATTCCCAAACCTGCTCAGAAGGTGAAGGGGACAGGGACTCAGATGCTCCAGATGAGGCAGAACCATCTAAAAAACCTATTTGGTTTGAAGAATATGCAGGGTCTCCTTCAGGCTATTTATACCTCAGAAGAGATACCCGATTTGCCAAAAGAGACTTCAGCACAGGATAAGCTCTATAAAGGACTAGGGAAAAGCCCTTCTAGAGTCTTGCCTATCCACCATTCCCTGAAGGATTTAATCCTTAAACAATGGCAACTACCTGAGAACAGGTTGAATAAAGCAGGATCTTGGAAAAGATTTCCCTTTTAAAGAGGAGGAAATAGAAAAATTCTTTAAAAAACCAAGACTGGATGCCCCGTTAGCTCAAGTGACTAAAAGGTCAGACCTCTCCTTTGTGGATTCAGGTAACATTAAAGATGCCATTAACCGCAAAGCGGAGTCCTTGCTAAGGAAGGCTTGGGATGCCAATGCATCTGCCATGGCTCCTGAATTGGCTGCTTCTTGTGTAGCAAGAAATGCTTTCTTTTGGGTTGACAGACTGAATAAAAAATTTTCTCAGACCAAAACTCTGGATATACAAGATTCCCTTTCAGTAATTGGTAAGGCTGTGGCTTACCTAGCAGATGCTGTGGTTGGATCTGTGGTAGCCTCAGCCAAGACAGGTGCTCTCATAAATTCCGCCAGAAGAGCTATCTGGCTAAAAGAATAGGAGGGGGACGTCACCTCAAAATCCAAGCTCTGTGGTCTTCCCTTTGAGGGGTCCCTCATGTTTGGCTCTGGGTTGGATGAGGTCCTCACCAGATCCTCAGAAAAGGGGAAGAAATTTCCAGCCAAACCCAAAAAAGGTGAACAGGATTTTTTTTCGTGGCCCCAGGGACCAAAGACAGCAAAGAAACAAAGGGAACCTGCAAAAAATTGGACCTTTTCGGAGGGGAAAACAAAGAAACAATTTGCTCTCCCCCCCCCCCCTTTCGGTTTCAAGAGACAACAAACGACTTAAAAGTCAAAGTAGGGGGCAGGCTGACACAATTTCTTTCCAGCTGGGAAGAAATCTCAGCCTCCCCATATATCCTCTTGGTAATAAAAGAGGGGTACCGGCTGCTATATAACCCTTACACAGTTACCCAAGGACATTCAGAAGAGAGAAGCCCTTCTACTGGGAATTCAGGAATTAGCAGAGCAACTTGTAATAATTCCGGTCCCAGAAGATCAAACCTTCCAGGGGTTTTACTCCCATGTGTTTGTAGTTCCAAAACCCTCGGGAAAGCATCGTCTGATAATAAACTTAAAAGGGCTCAACAAATTTCTACTTTACCAAAAATTTGCAATGAAGACTATCTAATCAGGTGAGAAAAAATTTACTGAAAGACTTCTTCATGACTACGTTAGACCTCAAGGATGCTTACCTGCATGTCCCCATCCATCAGGAACATCAGTCCTTCCTGAGGTTTGCCATAGTGACAAAGGAAGGAACAACTCACTGGCAATTCAGAGCACTACCCTTTGGACTAGCAGCCAGTCAAAGAATATTTACCAAAATCCTAGTGGAAGCAGTAGCACATCTACACATTCAAGGGATAGCTTTAATCCCTTATTTGGACGACCTGCTGATTTTTGGCAAATCAGAGGCACAAGTGAAAGTGGACACCCAGCCGGTGATAAAGTTCCCTTCAGAAATTGGGATGGCTTATAAACCTAGAAAAGTCAGCCCTGGTGCCAGCACAGATGCAGTCCTTTCTGGGGTTCCAGGTGGACTGTGTCCCAGAAACTATTTCTTCCCACAGAGAAGAGGGAAAAAATAGTTTCTGCAGTCCTAGCCCTAAAAGATGCTCAATCCTGTCCCAGGAGAGAGATCTTGAAGGTTCTGGGACTTATGCCAGCCAGCATTCCAGCAGTGGTGTGGGCACAACTTCATGCAAGAGAGCTTATTTTCTTCCATCTGTCCTCTTGGGACAAAAAGATAGAATCTCTAGAAGAATTAGTAAGGCTCACTCCACAGGTACAGACATCCTTAGAGTGGTGGTCCAATCCCAACAACTTGGGAGAAGGCAGACCTTGGGGGTCAGTGGGATCCCATGAGGATTACCACAGATGCCAGCAACAAGGGTTGGGGAGCTCACTTGGAAGGGGCTCAAGCACAGGGAGTTTGGAGCAAGAGAACAGCACAGGCCTCCTCCAACTTCAGGGAGCTGAAGGCAGTAGGGAAAGCCCTAAAAGCCTTTCAAAAATTCATCCTGAACAGAGAAGTACTAATTCTATCAGACAGCACCACAACTGTGGCCTATCTGAATCGACAGGGAGGGAACCAGGTCAGGTCCCCTCCTTTCCCTGGCCAAACACATTCTGGGTTGGGCCAAAGGGAAAATTATTTCACTAGTTGCCATCCACATCAAGGGAAAGGACAACTTGCAGGCAGATTTCCTCAGCCGCCACCATGTAAACAAAGGAGAGTGGGAACTGAATCCCAAAGTCTTCCTGTCTCTGGTGGAGAAGTTCGAACAACCAGAAATTGACCTATTTGCCTCCGCTCGGAACAAAAAAGTGAAAAGATTTTTCTCCCTCACCTGGTCAGAAGGGGAGCATGGGCTTGGATGCTCTAGCCCAACCATGGCGGTTCAACCTAGCCTATGCCTTCCCTCCTCTGATGCTAATCCCCAGAGTTTTGCAGAAACTAAGCAGATCCCAGAATCTGAAATTGATTCTAATCACTCCTTGGTGGCCCAAAAGACCTTGGTTTGCCATTCTGAAAGCCATGTCAATAGCTTGTCCCTGGCAACTTCCAATTTCCCCAGACTTACTGTCTCAGGGACCAATACGGTGTCAGAATCCAGAATTTTTTCGGCTAACAGCTTGGTTACTGAGCGCCAACTCCTTAGGTCTAAGGGATGCTCAGAAAGAGTGGTAGATACTCTTTTACTGAGCAGAAAAATAGTTACTAGAAAAATTTATCTGAAAGTGTGGAAAAAAATTTGTACCTGGCATAAGCAAAAGGAATTTGCCTCTACCTCTATTCCAAAAATTCTAGATTTTTTGCAAGACGGAGTAGATAAGGGTGTGGCAGTTAACACCCTTAGGGTACAAGTAGCGGCTCTTTCGGTATTTTTGGACACTAGTCTGGCAAAAGAGCCGTTAATCAAAATATTTTTGTTAGCTAGAAACAGGGTTACCCCTATTATTAAGGACAGGTTCCCTCCTTGGGACCTGACCAGGGTCCTAGAGGCTTTATCTAAGGACCCTTTTGAACCTTTAAGGGAAATCTCCCTCAAATTTTTGTCTTTAAAGTTAGCCTTCCTGCTAGTCATTACAACAGCAAGAAAAGTAGGTGATCAGCAAGCACTTTCCATAAAAGAGCCTTTTTTGGTAGTTTTCACGGATTGGATTGTCCTAAAGCCAGATCCTCTGTATTTACCTAAGGTAGCATCCTCTTTTCATAGGACTCAGGAGATAAATCTACCTTCCTTTTGTGATAAACCAAAAAATAAGAAGGAAGGAGAATTCCACTGTATTCATGTGAGAAGAGCTCTTCTCACTTACTTAGATAGAACAAAATCCTTCAGGAGATCAAATCATCTCTTAAGCCCCGTACACACGAGTAGAAATTCGGCCGGGAAACTTCGTCCGACGACCGATCTGCCGATTTTCGGCTTGTTAGTATGGTGCTTCCGACAACCGACTCCGACTTTTCGGCTGAAAAAATTCTGGTGTGCAGACTATATAATTTTTGTCGTCTGTCAATACACATCCGAATTTCGTCTCATTAGTACAGATTTCGACAGGGAAAAATCTTATGAACAAGACTAGGCATGCTCAGAGATGAATGAACACATAGAAAGCAATCCAACACATGACATCACTTCTAAAATAGAATTCTGTCGTACGGGAAAATTTGTGTGCAGTCTAGAGCACATTCCAACCAACAGACACCACTCTGGACAAAAGACGGACGACCGGTCAGCGGAAATTCGTTGCGTGTGTACGGGGCTTTAGTCCTTCATTCTGGGCCCAGAAAGGGTTTACAGGCTTCTAAGCCTTCAATATCCAGATGGATTAGGCAGGCAATTACCACCTCTTATGAGTCATCAGGTGTTCCTGCCCCAGCTAAAGTCAAAGCACATTCGACAAGAGCCCTTGCTACATCATAGGCCGAGAAGGCTGGAGCATCATGGGAACAGATCCGCTGTGCAGCCACCTGGTCCAGTCATGACACCTTCCTGAAGCATTATCGTGTTGAAATACTGTCTCAACAAGACCTAGCATTTGGCCGAAAGGTCTTACAGGCAGTGGTCCCACCCTAAGGTAGGCCTAAAAGGATCTCTATTATCCTCTCACTGTTTGGGCCGTCCTGGAAGGCGAGGAGAGAAAACCTACCGTTAGTTTACCGGTAACGGTCTTTCTTCCGAGCCTTCCAGGACGGCCCAAACAGTGAGAGATGATAGGCTCCTCCCTACCGGAAACACAATCAATTACAATTGTTGAGGTTGTAAGCTGGGTTGCTTTTACAAGCGGCAGGAGGGGAGCCCCTTCCATCTCGCTATTCTCTGGTGCCTTCCTGGGCTCTCCTTTGCATTCAGGACGCCCGAGACTAAAACCAGCGCTATTGCTGGTTTACCATAGAGCTGAACAGGGACCGTCCCTGATCATCTCTATGGTATTAGAAACCAGAAGCGATGAGTATTTTGTCACTTCTGGTTTCGCCGGTTGTAAACAAAGCCATTTTTGGCCTGGAAAAGGATCTCATCACACTGCCCTTTAAAGCATCTGATCACACCTAGATCAGAGGAGAGATCTGGGGTCTAATATTCCCCAGATCTTACAGTAAAGAGTACCTGTTATTGTTATCACAAGGGATGTTTACATTTCTTGTGATGGCAATAAAAGTGATCAAAATGCTTTTAACTACTTGCCTCCCAGGCCAATTCTGACACTTCTCTCCTACATGTAAAAATCATAATTTCTCTTACGTCCTCTGACAGTTGTCGCCCACTCAAACAGTCTTCACAACTGGTTATTGGTCTTATCCACAGGAGTAAGCTAGGCAGACGATTTTGTTAAAAAACATTCACAAAACCTTCTATAGACACACCTACAGGGGGCTGTCCCTCTGGTCCAATACCCTCCTGCTAGCAGCATTCCCAATTCAGTTTGTCTTTTGCCTAGTTAGGAGTAGGCAGGCTTCCCTTGGCTGGGGCTGCAGTCTCAGCCTTTTCTTCTTATTTTTTATTTGAAAGTGATTTTTCTTTACACTGATAGCTTTTTATTTGTTCCTGCGCTTAGTTAGTCAGACTTCGGAAGACTACAGCATTTGCGGAGCTGGGAATCGCACTGGTTATAATAGAGCCTTACGGAATCCCAGCCTGCCATCAAGCGTTAGCAGGCTATGCGTACGCCCAGGCCTCGCAAACGACCTGTCCCTGTCCTCAGGGACAAGCCTGTGAAGTGGCTACTTTACTGGGATGTCTCAACTGCGGTACGCCGCGTGTTGCTAGCGTCCTGTTCGGCTGACGGCACCCCCACCCGGAGTGGGAGAGGCTTCCTGTCACAGAGCAGTACCCCGCATTTCACTGGACGGTGAGTACCACGCTACCCCTCTGTCTATGGCATTATCTGTCGGGGGGTGTATGTGGGGCCTCTGTTATGGGGGTGGCAGTCTATGTGGAGTCTGTGATATCCCCCTCTTGTCTGTCAATATGGTTCCCGTGTGTCCCTTTCTGGTCCCTGCGGGCGCACTATAGCGGTTCTGCCGTGGTGTGGGGGGGGGGGGATTGCGGGGATCCCTGAGTTCCTGTGATGCTTGTGCTACGTTTTGGGGGTTCAGACATGCTTGTGGGGGCCGCAATCGGTGTAAAACCGTGGGGCCGCCATTTCAGGTGTGGGCAGGCTGTTTGACCTCATTGTGAGGGCAGCAGCCATTTTCTGTAATGCTTTGGCGCCCTTCGGGTGCCATCTTTAGTGTGGGCAATGTGTTTCCTCAATGTGCTCAGCGGCCATTTTCTTGGAGCCTCCCCCATAGACTTACATTTGCAACCATTTTCTTGTGGCTCAGAACTATGTTCTGCCTCTAGTGGCGTGACATCATTTCCTTCTCCTGGCACACAGATCGAGCTGGCAGCGTGGGTACAGTATAGCACACTTATGGGGGATTTTTTGCTGTTTTTTCTGGTTTAGATCTCTGCTGGCAGTTATTTATTCTTCAGTGCTTAGTAGCACAGGCTAGTTATTCATTGCGGTGCATTGCGGTGGGAACCGCAGTTATCGCCGATTTAAAGGGCCAGCGCCATTTAATTTCTAAGTGTTCTGATGGAGTCCTAGGATAGCAAATTCCCCCCAGCTCTGGTGGAGGGTTCAGGTACTCCTGAATCCTCTGCAATAGTCTCACTTACTACTGCACTTACGACTTTAGCATCCAAAGTAGATCTGTTGATGTCCGAGCAGACTTCTAAGAAAAGTCCCAGGCTTTCTCAGTCTTCTGATTCAGAGCCAGAAATGGTTGCCACGGACAGTGTACCCCCTGAAGGGTCTCAGTCGGATGGGGAGGAGGTGGAGGATTCCCCCTCCGGGTCCGCAAGACAACGTGCTGCAATGTCTGCAGTTGTTAAAGACACGCTACATTTAGAGGATGAGCCCCACCTGCCGGGTAAGCGGTCTTCCTTTTGGGAGCCGCAAAGCCCAGAGGACGGTTCAGATGTTTCCCTGTCCCGCTGAGTTTCACGAAACAGTGAATGAACAATGGCGCAATTTAAAGCACAATTTTGTGGTGCCTAAGCGGTTTCAGTACCGTTATCCCTTTGCGTCTCCGGTGGATTCGTGCTAGACTGTGGACCACACTGTGTCCAGGTTAAATAAAGCCACTTTGATGCCGCGGAGGATTCTCCGGTGTTTAGAGATCTGGCGGATAGGCAGGTGGAGTCTCTTACCCGCCACTCCTAGCTGGTGGCAGGTTCCTTGATGAAACCCGTGTTTGCCTCAGTAATGGTCTCACAGGCTGTGGTGGAGTGGACTAAGGTGCTAAGACGCACCCTTGTGGCTGATTCCACCCCTCCTGCTACTCTGGAGATGGTGGACCAAATTATTCAGGCTGTTCTATACCTGTGTGACGTGGCCTTGGATGAGGCCCCTTTAATCTCACGCTTATCTGCAGTCACAGTGACGATCCGTCGCATCGTGTGGTTGAAAAGCTGGTCGCCTGACCAGTCTTCCAAGAAGACGGTGTCTGACACCCCTTATGCAGGGAATCGCCTTTTTGGGGACTCCCTGGACGAATTGGTGAGGGGGGGTCACTGGGGGTAAAAGCACGCTGCTGCCCCAGGTGTCCAGGGGCAAGTCTTTCCGCGGTAAGCGGGGCCCTTCCTTTAAACCTGTCCTTTTGTGCCTTCAAGGCACAAGACAAGGGCAAATCCTTCAAGGCCTCTGGTGGCCAGAAGAAGCCTTGGGCGGGAAAATCAAAAGCAGCCCACTCTGGCACGGCGGCCCAGCTGTTTTCCCAAGCCCTGGCTGGCCAAGGTTCGGGACAGATGGGTTCAGGAACTCATTCGGTCAGGGTATAAGATCTAATTTCGATCACGCCCAACAGACAGACAGATTCTTTCCCTTTTTTAAATCTTCATTTGACCCCAGATTGTTTACAAGATCGCCAACGGACGGTTCAGGATCTCCTCGCCCAGGGGGTGATTGTCCCGGTGCCACATTGGGACAAGTTTCGGGGTTTTTACTCGAATCTGTTCACGGTGCCCAGAAAGGAGGGCAAGGTGCGTCCAATTCTGGACTTAGTTTCTGAACCGCTTTGTGCGGGTTCAAAAATTCCGCATGGAGTCCCTCCGATCGGTGGTGGCCTCCCTGTGTCTGGAAGATTTCCTGGCTTCAATCGACCTCAAGGATGCTTATTTACACATTCCCATTTACGAAGGTCATCAGAGGTACCTCCGATTCGCACTCGCGGAGGAGCACTATCAGTTTGTGGCGTTGCCTTTTGGTCTCGCTTCGGTTCCAAGGGTGTTTACCAAAGTGTTGGCTCCTGTCCTGGCCCTGTTGCGGGCGCAGGGGATTGCAATCCTTGGGTATCTGGACGATCTCCTATTAAGGTCGAGTTCCAGTGCCACTCTGTTGCGTAATCTGTCAACCACAGTTCAGATGCTTGAGGAGTTCGGGTGGACCATCAATTTTCAGAAGTCGACATTGTCTCCTTCTGTTTGCCTCCCTTACCTGGGGATGGTTCTGGACTCCGCCCAGGCAAAAGTCTTCCTGCCGGCGAACAAACTCCGGACTCTGCAGAACGAGATCAGGTCCCTCAGGGACAACAAGTCCTCTTCGCTCAGGACCTGCATGCGGTCCCTGGGATTGATGGTGTCAGCCTTCGAGGCGATACCATTTGCACAGTTCCACGCACGGTCTCTGCAAGTGGAGATTCTGGCCAGGTGGGACAGACGTCCTCATTCCTTGGAAAGGAGGATCTCTTTGAGCCACCAGGTCAGACAGATCTTCTGTGGTGGCTCCAGTCTCTGGCTCTGACGGAAGGGAAATCCTTCCGGCCGTTGTCATGGACGGTGGTCACCACGGACGCCAGGGCTGGGGTGGCGTTCTGGGCAATTTGTCTGCCCAGGGCACTTGGTCGGAGGTGGAATCCTCCCTGTCGATCAATATCTTGGAACTGCGAGCGATCAGACTATGTTTGCTCCGTTGGTCGGATCCTCTTCGGGGCTGCCCTGTGCGTGTGCAGACGGACAACGCAACTGCGGTGGCTTACATAAATCACCAAGGGGGCACCAGGAGTGCCAGGGCGGCCAAGGAAGTGGCCGAGATCCTCTGTCTTGGGCCGCGGCGCAGGTCCCGGCGATTTCGGTAGTTCACATTCCAGGTGTGGAGAACTGGCAGGCCGACCATCTGAGTCATCAGACCCTGGACCAGGGGTGAATGGTTCCTGCACCCGGAGGTGTTTCAGGTGCTGTGTGCGCGGTGGGGATCCCCGGATGTGGATCTGTTCGCATCACGGCTAAACAACTAAGTGGGAAGGTTCTTGGCAAGAACGTGCGACCCTCTGGCAGACGCCTCGGACGCGTTGGTGGTGCCGCCTTGGAATCGGTATCGCCTGATTTATGCCTTCCCCCCCCCCGATTAAATTGCTGTCCAGGTTCCTTTGCAGGTTGGCCTCGGAACCGAGGGTGGTGATTCTAGTGGCCCCAAATTGCCCGCACCGGTCTTGGTACGCGAACATCGTAAAACTGGTCGTCAAGCCTCCCTGGCGGCTCCCATTATGAGACGATCTGCTGTCTCAAGGGACGTTCTTCCATCCTGCTTTACAGTCGTTGGCTTTAACGGCGTGGCTGTTGAAAGCCAGGTCTTGAGAGATCGGGGTCTCTCATTGGCGGTCATTCCTACCTTACTCAAGGCTAGGAAGGCCTCGTCCAGGAAGATTTCATATCGTACCTGGAAGGCTTATTTCGCCTGGTGTGAATCGCAGGGTTTCCATCCTTGCTCCTTTTCGGTGGCAAAGGTATTAGCCTTCCTGCAATCTGGTGTGGACCAGCGTCTTGCGCTGACCACTGTTAAGGGTCAGTTATCTGCGCTGGCCATTCTCTTCCAGCGCCCCTTGGCATCAAATTCCTTGATCTGCACCTTTATTCATGGGTGCGTCATCTGGCTCCCCCCTAGGAGGGCACCCTTGCCCCCTTGGGACTTGACTTTGGTTCTGTCCGTTTTTGCAACGTCCTCCCTTTGAGGACATCCGGGAGATTCCTCTGCCTGCGCTGTCACGGAAAGTCGCCTTTCTGGTGGCGATCACATCTGCTCGCAGAGTGTCGGAGTTGGCTGCCCTGTCTTGCCGCTCCCCTTATCTGGTTGTTCATAGGGATAAGGTGGTCTTGTGACCTCACCAGTCTTTCTTTCCAAAGGTGGTGTCCGATTTTCATCTCAACGAGGACATTGTCTTGCCTTTGCTGTGTGCGAAACTTAAGCATCCTAAGGAGCTTGCCTTGCATTCCTTGGATGTAGTCCGGGCAATCAGGGTTTACCTGTCGGCTACTGAATCCTTCAGAAAGTCGGATTCTCTTTTTGTCTTTCCTGAGGGACCTTGGAAGGGTATGGCTGCGTCTGCGGCAACCATTTCTAAATGGATCAGACAGACGATTGTACAGGCTTATTCGCTTAGGGAACAGGTTCCACCTTTCCCTGTCACGGCGCACTCTACCAGAGCGGTGAGTGCGTCTTGGGCCTTCCACCATCAGGTATCGGTGCGGCAGTGCCTTAAGGGAGACATGGCGTTTTTTAGCCTGTCCCCTCCTGTTGGGGTTTTTTCCCCCTTGGTTATTTTGTTTTCATGGGTTTGTTCGCTCCTGTGGAGCTTTCCTGTTACCCAGTGGTTTACCTTTCTGGTTCAAGATAAGTTTATTTTCTCTGAACTGGGTGCTGCGTTGCCTTTTATTTTATTTATTTATTTATTTTTTTTAAACATGAATTTTTATTGAAGGAATTTCCAGTATACAGAGGAATAACATGTCAATGAACACAATATACATAGGAAGTCCATCTAAACATACAGATGTACATCCATGAAATCGATATTTATAAACATAAACAACAGAAATGGAGGTCTATGTACACCCTCCCATATCGAACACGGAGAGTAAGTAAAGACAATTAAATAATTGTGCTAGGCATGGATAAATGAAAATGAAAAAGGGCAATTCACCCAAGTCTGGAATTATCTGACATGACATAGCAACACCTGTCCCCCCTTATTGGGAACATACTGCAGACAGGCATGCCCGAAAAGACTCAGCTGGGGAGGTGGGCTGCCACCACCCACCCCCTCAGTCCAGACTCAATATACAAGACATAGAGTAAGCCTAGTGGAACCAACATAAAAGAGAGAAAAAAAAAAGGTAGGTGAACAGACGTACCATAAGGACAGCTGAACGTATCGCTAAATTATCCAATGTCTAAGTAAGGCGCTAGGATGTACTTGGGGGGGAGGGGAAGGGGCACCAGATGACATATTAAACAGGAAGAGGAAGATCCGCTGCTGTAATCTTGATAATAAACATTCCAATTTGCACTTAGGTAAAGCAAACAATCAGTCAACGTCAGGGGATACTATAAGCCAATTACGGCATTTTTTATGAAAGGAGGCCTTGTTTTCTTTATATGCCAACAACTTCTCCATCGTATATTGAAAGTTTACCCTATGCTTAATTTCCCCCATGGTCGGGGGAGACAAGGTTCGCCATCTCTTGGCCACCGCAATTCTAGTGGCAAAAAGAAGGTGAGCAATTACGGTTCTAACGTCCGGAGGGAACTCATGTATACCAACACTAAGAAGAGCTAAAGCAAGGTACATAACAAATTTCTTCCCCGTGATGGAAGAGATCATGGAGGAAATATCACGCCATATAGGTTTAATGAGGGGGCATTCCCAAAAAACATGACTAAGGTTCCCTTTCCCATTACACTCTCTCCAGCAGAGAGGAGACAAGGATTTATCTATCATGTGTAGTCTATGAGGTGTCATGTAGTATCTATGTAGTATTTTCTGGGAATTGTCCCAATGATCAATGCAGGCGGAGGAAGTAGCGTTGGCTTTGAGCGCCGCCAGCCATTGACTCTCAGGATAGGAATGAGATAGTTCGGTTTCCCATTTCCGCATAACTGGTGTCTTGCGGAACCCCGAGGGGTAGTTATACGTGGTGTAGAAAAGGGAGATGCCTCTACGACTAATGGATGACTTGTTCATTAGAAAACCCCACAATTTGACCGGGATACGTAGTGCGGGTGGTTTATTTGACTTGAGGTATGAGTGTACGCGGTGAAGGGCAAATGAATCCATATTGCTAGATTCAAGGATTTTATCTGGGAGGTAGTTCATCCCTCGCTTTTTCCAGTTAGAGGTGGGCATATCTGGGAGCAAAAAGGCATAGCTAGCAGTGGGAATCTGGAGAGAGAAGCAAGGTACCTCATCAAACTCGAGCTCTAGTAGTGATGTCCAAGCATTCAAAGTGGCCAAAATCGTCGGGTAAGGTGGAACCTGGATTTTACAATCAATGCTTCTAGCCACCGCTAGGGCAGGGAGATCATGAGTGACAGTAACAGCACACTCAATTTGGTTCCAGAGATTTTCTTCCTGAGCAGAGAACCAATACTTAGCTTGGCTTAAGACAGTGGCTAAGTAATAAGCCCGCGCATTGGGAAGGCCAACCCCACCCAACGACCTTGGGATGTACAGTTTAGTCAGGGAGATCCTAGGCTGTTTACCGTTCCATATAAATTTTCGTAACAAGGAGGCCAGTTTCTCAAAAAACCAATTTGGCAACACTATAGGTAATGTCCTAAAGTGCTGCGTTGCCTTTTAGATGGTTACGTTTCCCACCCCTCACATCTACACTGCTTTGGGACATCCCAGTAGTGAAGACTGTATGAGTGGGAGTGGCGACTGTCAAGAGGACGTAAGAGAAAATAGAATTTTTGTAAGAACTTACCGTAAAATTATTTTCTCTGACAGTCGCCGCCCCCGCCCCTCTTTTGGGGTTCATGGACCTATATACTGCTTGCTACCAAACTGAATTGGGAATGCTGCTTGCAGGAGGGTATTGGACCAGAGGGACAGCCCCCTGTAGGTGTCTATACAAGGTTTTGTGAATTTTCTTTTATCAAAATCTTCTGCCTAACTTACTCCTGTGGATAAGACCAATACCAGTAGTGAAGACTGTATGAGTGGGCGACGACTGTCAGAGGACTCAGACAAAAGAATTTATGGGCGTTCTTACAAAAATTCTATTTTTTTTTTTTGCTAGAAAATTACTCAGAACCCCCAAACATATTTTTTTTTAGCAGACCCTAGGGAATAAAAAGGTGGTTGTTGCAATTTTTATGTCACACAGTATTTGAACAGCTCCTTTTTTTTTTTTTGATAACTATCATGAATTTAAAAGAAGAAAACAAAAAAAAAACACTTTTTACCCCAATTTTTTGTATAATGTGAAAGATGTTACGCTGAGTAAATGGACACCTGACATGTCACGCTTTAAAATTGTGCACACTTGTGGAATGGGGGCCAAACTTCGGTACCTAAAAATCTCCATAGGCTACGCTTTAAAATATTTTACAGGTTACCGGTTTAGAGTTACAGAGGAGGGGTCTAGTGCTAGAAATATTTCTCTCGCTCTAACAATTTTCAGCGATACCTCACGCGTGGTTTGAATGAGACTTACATATGCCAAGCATGAGGTGAGGGCGGATTCATTCTTCTCTCCGATCGCACCGGCAAGACCTAAGAAGCACCAGAGACGTTTGAAAAACTGCTGCACAAAAACCATGTGACAAAAAAAATTGCAAAACCCACCATTTATATTCTGTAGGGCCTCTGCAAAAAAAAATCTCAATGGGGAAAAATATCATGCTGGATATCTATACTGATATGGTCTGGGTAATGTGTTGGAATGAAAGGATGCCACATTGTTTGATGGAAATAAAAATTATCAACGTACGGAGGGCTAAACTCAGGGACACCCCAAAAATCAAAGTGAAAAAAAAATGCAGCAGCCTAGTCCATTATGCTGAAATTTTAATTGCGGCCACTCAAAATGGTTCTCAGTAGTTGGTATGGCCCCACGTTCTTGTATACATTCCTGACAATGTTGGGGCATGCTCCCAATGAGACAACAGATGGTGTCCTGGGATATTTCCTCCCAGACTTGGACCAGGACATCGCTGAGCTCCTGAACAGACTGAGGTGCAACCTGGCGCGATCAGATGGACCGAAACATAATGTCCGAAAGGTGTTCTATTGGATTGAGGTGAGGTGAGTGTGGGGGCCATTCAGTGGTATCAATTCCTTTACCCTCCAGGAACTGGCTGCATACTCTCGTCACATGAGGTCGGGCATTGTCGTGCACCAGGAAGAACCCAGGACCCACTGCACCAGGGTACCGTCTGACCTACTGGTCATGCTGAACAATGTTACAGGCAGTATAACGTTCTCCAGACCCTTTCACGTCTGTCACATGTGCTCAGGGTGAACCTGCTCTCATCTGTGAAAAGCACAGAGCACCAGTGGCAGACCTGCCAATTCTAGTGTTCAATGGCAAATGCCACTTGAGCTTAATGGTGCCGGGGAAAGTGAGCATGGGGCCCACTAGAGGACGTCTGGCCCTCAGGCCACCTTCATGAAGTCTGTTTCTGATTGTTTGTTTGGTCAGAGACATTCACACCAGTGGACTGCTGGAGGTAATTTTGTAGGGCTCTGGCAGTGCTCATCCTCTTCCTCCTTGCACAAAGGAGCAGATACATACCAGCTGATGGGTTAAGGACCTTCTACGGCCCTGTCCAGCTCTCCTAGAGTAACTGCCTGTCTCGGAATCTTCTCCATACTCTTGAGACTGTGCTGAGAGACACCGTAAACCTTCTGACAATGGCATGTATTAATATGCCATACTTGAGATGTTGGACTGCCTGTGCAATCGCTATAGGGTATAGGTATCGCTTTATGCTACCAGTAGTGACACTGACCCTAGCCAAACTAGTAAAAACAGTCAGAAAAGATGAGTAGGGGAAAAAAAGTGTCCGTGCCTCCAATTGTAAAACTATTTCTGTTTTGGAGGTTCTCATGTTGCCCGTATAGTGCACCTGTGTTAATTTCATTAACACCAAAGCAGCTAAAACTGATTACCAACCCCCTCTGCTACTTAACTGACCAGATCAATATCCCAGGAGTTTAATTGACTTGATGCTATACTCTTGATCAAAAGTATTCCTATAATTTTTTTTTGATCGGTGTATTTATAAGGTTTGGGAGTTCTTAGTAATTTTCTAACAAAAAAAAAAAATGATGACTTTTACATGTAGGAGGGAAATGACAGAATTGTCCCGGTAGGGAAGTAGTTGAAGTATCAAAGCCACTGGATCAGCTTGAGTGTGCATGAAAGTGCTGTCTGAACATATGTAGAGTAGAGGGGACTACAGAGGCATGACCTCATCTGTGTGCTGCCGCTTCACTGTCCAATCGCAGGCCAGGTGAAGCTCTAGACCAGGCTGTGTTGCTTAACAGAGGTCGTCCAGGATCTGGTAGAAATGTATTGAATACAAAACAGGCTGAAAGAATTACAAATTCTAAGCTTATATACAGTATAAGTATTACAGCAGTGCATTTAGCTGTCTGCGTAGAATTAATCTTAAAAGTCCCGGTTCACACTGGTGCTATGCGGGAAACCCTGCAAATCAGTGCCGGTTCCGCATTGCACCAGAATCGCATAGTGGTTCACACTGAGATCTGCGAATCACTTGGGGTGTCAATGTAAAGTTAATGACATCCCCAGATTGGATCGCAGTGCGAACTGTGAAATGGTGCAGGAATCGGAACGCATAGGTGTGAACACCCATGCTATCCGATTCCAGTGCAAACCATAAAAAGGGTCCTGCACCTTTAGTGTGAATGCGATTTCAGCCATACATTTTGTATGGCTGGAATCGCATCGCACAGAGATCGCATGTGATCTCTGCACAGCAGTGCGGTGCGAACCACATGCGATGTCTGGCATCGCACTAATGTGAACCGGCACTAAAACTCAGTAAACAAGTACAAAAGTTCTGCTCCTAATTATACTGTGTTTTATTTTCCTCCATGGATCCCCATTCTCAATGCTTGTATATGCTGGAGTTGCTACAGTATGAACATTTCCGCAAAGAGCTTGTGAATGCCCAGTGTGCCAAGTTTATTGATGAACAGCAAATATTGCACTGGCAACACTATTCCCACAAGCGTATGAGACTACAGCAGGCTCTTGCAGAGCAGCAACCACAGAACAACACCATTGGAAAATGAAACGCCTTCATTAGCTTTATTTGCAACCCATATCAAAAATGATTACACACTGTTACAGAATGTAAATACTGGTGCCCATTGGCTATAAATGAACATGAAAAAAGTGATGCAGTCAATTTTTCTGTAAAATTTTGCTTAGCATGTGATGTCATTAGTGAAGACTTTTCAGATACTGTTTTGTGTATTCTACTGCTTCTTTTCAGCAAATGAATCTACCGTTATCGACACATCGTTGAATTATATAAAATATATGCCTTGAAAGGTTCTGTTAGAATATTGGCTGATTGTGTTCTGCCCCTTTTTTTTATATTGAGGGTTGATGCTTCCAGATTTAAAAAAAAAAAAATTAGGATTAGGTGGATTCTGTAAGGGTAACTTCCTCACCACCTTCCTCTATCCCTATCTCTTAGGAGTTCAACTTTTAACATTGCTAAGCAGTCCTGTACTTTACAACATTCTGTGTGATGTAGACTACGTGGCAAGTCCACTGAGGTGTAAGATGGACTTTCACCGAAAATGACCAGCGCTCAAGGGACCTCTAGGGATTCTACTGAACAGATAGCCATATGAACACAGTGGGGTTCATTTACTAAAGACAAATAGACTGTGCACTTTGTAAGTGCAGTTGTTCCAGAGCTTAGTAAATGAGGTGAAGCAACAGTTTGCAAAGAATATTCACGGGTAGCTTGTCTTATTTGAAAAAAGTAATGTATTTTCTCAATAAAAATGTTTATTTACAAAATTCCTTCCTTTCTTGTGAGTATTTCTGCTTAAATGTAAACTTCCAACAATACACCGCACAAACAATAAGCCTTACAATAATGGTGCAAAGTGGTACAATGCTCAAAAAAAAAAAAATCAAAAATATGTATCTGTTTTTCTATAAACACAGAAAAGTGCAGTCTTAGGCTCCATGTACACGGGACGCTGGAAATGGCCGTTTAGGAGCAGTTGGGCGTTTTTTTCAGAAGCCCCTGAACCCATCTACATTTTATCTTATCTGTCCATGTACACCAGGTCGTTTACAGTCATTTGCAGGCAGTTGCGTTCAGAGACTGTTTTTAGAACGCAATTATTTGCGTTCGAACGTGTGTTTCCCGGCGTTTCAAATGCACAAACGCGTCCGAACGCGATGACCCGCGTTTAGCGTTCGCGTTTTTCCATTTTAAAGGGGAATAATTTTTTTGACCTCTAGGAACGCTTCTAAACGCAAACGCCGCTAAACGCGGGTACAAACGCGACCGAACGGACGTTTCAAACGTCCTAAAAATTCCAGCATTCAAAGGGACTTTTAACAACGTCCCGTGTACATGGAGCCTTAAACCAGCTTGTGAGGTCCCAAATATACTGTATAAACCTCAAAAGTCCCGAATAAATAAGCAAAATATATTCTAGTGGATATATGTCTGTGCTCCTGGCACCTACACCTTTTAAATCTGTCCGTTCATGTGTAATCCAATCCACGTGAAACATACAGTGCTCAGTGTTGTAAATAATCCAACCAGTGATCTTATAAAGTGACACAAAAACACTAGAAGTGCTTCTTTTCGGCACTCGGTGTACACACCGCACTCACCAGAGCTTATTGACCTTTAAAAAAAAAAAAAAACACTTTTTAATAAAAAGAAAAAACGCGGTCAACTTTGTTTAAAATTGTGATCCCATAGCTATCACATGACCACCCTGGCGCTTAATGTGACCGGAAATTCCCTTCCTTAGCTCAACAACTTCCTTCGCTTTGGGACTGATCTATAATACCTCGTAAGTTACCTTTGGGAACAGGCCCCCTGACACCTATTTTTACAATCCCTCTTTTGGTCTCGTACTACAATCATCCACTGTAGTATTTCTTTCCTGAAAAGACTGACCACAAGTGTGTCATTTCTCTCCTGATCATACATTTTCCATGGGCCCTGTCTCATTTCCCCACATCTATATCTTCTAAACAACATTGATTTTCACTGGCTCAACTCACAAGTTTCCTCCATAGGCTTGGGACAGAAGCTCAATTCGCATCCGACATCACTCCATTGGACTGGTTCCTTTCCCAAGAGATAACGCCTGCATTTTCAGTTTCCTAGCTGTACAGGATGCTGAGAGGAGACTCCCAAAACAGAACCCCCATTTAAATTGAAACGGGATGCATACCTCCTTTTCTGAAAAGGACTGGAGCAAAAACTTTATTTCTCTTATGTCCTCTGACAGTCGCCGCCTGTTCAGTTCGCCTTCACGAGTGGGTAATGCGCCTCTCTGCAGGAGTAGACTAGGCAGTGAAAAGGTTAACAAACATAAGCTTTTACACATAACACACCTCTAGGGGGCTGTTCCTCAGCTATTACCCAGCAGACACTAGGAGCTGCTCTTCAGTTTTATGCTGCCTAGCGTAGGAGTAGGACATAGGCTTACTTGCTGGGACCTATGTCTCAGTTTTTTTCTCCTTTTCTTTTTATTTCTTTCCTCGCTCACTATCGCTAGTTAGTCAGCAGGATCCCTGGAGGACTACAAGCGACAGCAGAGCTGGGCCTCGCACTGGATAATATAGATCCTTATGGAGTCCCAGCCTGCCAACGAGCCTTGCAGGTCATTGGTCCGCCCAGGCCTTGCAACGACAGTGCCCCTGAGGACGGGGTCGAGCCTACGGAGAATCCATCTTTGCCGGGATGTCTCAACTCCGGAAAGCCCTGTGTTGCTAGCATCCCTTCCTGGCTGCCCGCACCCCAACTCGGGGTGGGAGGTGTATTGTGTCGGAGCGGAGCCTGCAATCCGTGAAATGGTGAGTGATACTACCCCTGTGTCCCCGGGACAGTTATATGGGGGTCGTGGGCCCACTCCTAGGGGAAGGCAGAAAAAAAGTGGTCTCTGTAGTATCCCCCTCCCTGGCCGTTTTGGGCGGCCCCTACCTCCCTGCCCCGCTGGGGGCGCTGCACACTGCCTGGATGGGGGGATTTGGGGGCTTGTAGTATGTCTAGGGGGTGCCTCTGAGGTGTCCCCGCGGTGGCCAGGTCCCTGGGTTTGTGCTAATTTGGCACCGTTCGTTCGGCTGCCATTTTGGCTGAGGGCTAGATATCTGGCCTCATTGTATGGGCAGCAGCCATTTTTCTCACTTTGGGCGCCATCTTTGTTGTGGACGGCTGCCTAGTAAGGGCGGCGGCCATTTTGTGAGTGCTTCCTCCCATACTTTCAATTGGCACTCATTGTATTGTGGCTCAGGGCATGACTTGGCCTCTAGTGCGGGCGGTCGCTTCTCCCTTCACTGCAGCAGCATGTGTGAGGTGATAGTGTATACTGTGTCACCGTGGGGCTGATTTTTGGCGGTTTTTCTGTTTTTTTTTTTTTTCTGCAAAACTGCTCTTTCTCTGTTGCTTTAGCAGTTTTAAAGGGGTCTCCACCGGCGGTGTGATTTGCGGTGTGCACCGCGGGAACCGCCGATTTTAAAAGGCCGGTGTCCTAAATAATTTTTTTAATGCAATATGGAGTCCCAGGATAGCAAACTCCCCACAGACCTGGTTGGTGCTTCAGGAACCCCTGAATCCTCTTCCATGGCCTCCTTATCTGCTGCACTGGCAACTTTGGCGTCCAGGATGGTCTGCTGCTGTCTGCACGCACTACTCCAAAAACAGCCGATCCCCCTCTGTTTTTTCTGACTTGGAGCCTGCCTTGGTTGCCACAGACAATGTCCCCCTTGAGGGGTCCCAGTCCTCACATTCAGATGGGATGGAGGAGGGGTCCTCCTCCACTGCGGTGCGGGAACGCGCTATAGTGGTTGCACTTCTTAGCTCCGTCAGGGAGACTTGAAATATTGCTGCTGAGCCCACTCAGTCAGGTTGGCGGGTTTCCTTCGGGTCCCGCAAAACGCCCAGGAGTCAGGCCAGGTTTTTTCCTGCCCCGTAACCATGAACGACCTATGGCGTTGCATCATGCATATGCTGGTGGTACCTAAGCGTTTTATTACCGTTATCCCTTTGCGGATGCTGTGGGTAATTGTTGGACGGTGTCACCGAAGGTGGACCGCACTGTTTCTGGGTTAAATGGATTCATGTGGGTGCCCATGGAGGACTCCCCGGTGTTCACAGATCCGGCGGATAGGCGCATGGAGCCGATTTCCCGCCACATGTGTTTGGTGGCAGGCTCCCTGCTCGAACCTAGGTTCGCTTCGGTGGTGGTTTTCTCAAGTTGTCACTGAATGGTCCAGGGTGCTTAGGCCCGCCTTGGTGGCTCAGGCGGTCTCTCCGACTGCCCTTGACCTGGTAACTCACATGGCACAGGCCGTGATGTACCTTTTGTGCTGCGGCCTTGGAGCGAGACTCCTCTGATCGCTCCAAGGAACGTTGGCCGACTGACCTCGCTTCCTAAAAATCTATGTCTGATGTCCCTTTTATGGGTATTCGGCTTTTTGGGAATGCCTTGGATGCATTGCTCGCAGGTCTTACGAGTGGTGTGGGTACCGTTTGGCCCCACACCTCTAAAGGTGAAATCTCCCCGTGCCAGGCGGGGGCCTTCCTTCACTTCGGGGGTCCTATCGTGCCTTAGGGGCACGGGAAAGAGGTAACTCCTTCAAGGCCTCAGGCGGTCCCAGGAAGCCATGGTTCGGGAAGCCCATGACTGGTCAAGCCAGTTCAACTGCCCGGTCCTCCTCTGCCTGAGGGACGCCTTCACCCTTTTTGGGGGTGGGGGGCTGTCTGCGTTACTTTTCGGGAACCCTGGTTGTCCCTAATTCAGGACGGGTGGGTTCATGAACTGCTTCATTCAGGGTGCGAGCACACAGGTTTCCTTCCTTCAAATCTCAATCTGTTTCCGGATCAATTGCATGATCTCGTGGGAGGCGGTGCGAGTCCTAGGAGTCATTGTGCCAGTCCCTCAGTGGGACAGGTTGTATTCCGACATGTTCACGGTTCGCAGGTAAGAGGGAAAAGTGCGTCCGTTTCTGGACCTCAAGTCTCTGAACCGCTTTGTGCGGGTGCAGAGGTTCCAGCTGTCATCCATCTGTCGGTGGGGGCGTCGTTGAGTCCAGGGGGCTCCTGGTCTCCATCGACTAAAAGGGTACATGTCTGCACATCCCTATCTACGGAGGTCATCAGCGGTATCCCCGCTTCGCAGTGGCAGAGGAGCATTTTCTATTGTGGCATTACCCTTTTGTCTCGCTTCGGCTCCCAGGGTTGTCACCGAGGTTTTGGCTCTGGTGCTGGCTTTGCTCTGCGTGAAGGGGATTACGGTCCTCGGTTTTCTGGACAACCTCCTGTTGTGGGCGGGCTCGTGTGCCGCTCTGTCAAGCGAACTACAGGTCGCGTTTCTGGAGTTTGGGTGGACCATCAACTTTCAGGTTTCGGCACCGACCCTGTCAGTTTAACCCCGTACACACGTACCGATCGTTGGCCGAACGATCGGCCGTCTTTTGTCCAGGGCTGTCGTGTCTGTTGAAAACTGCAAAAGGCTGCACACAAATTTTGTCGGCCAACAACAGCCGACTGCAGAAGTGATGTCATGTGATGGTTAACTTTCCTTGTCTTTTTTCTTTTCTGAGCATGCCCAGTCTTGCTAATCTGCTGTCTGTCGGCCGAAATCTGTACTGACTGGCGAACAATCGGCCGTTCTGGTGTTGGCCAACAAACATTTTAATGCCTGCACGACCTGCCGGCCGAAAATACGCTGTCGGCTGTCGGAAGCATCATACTAAGGGGAGGCATCGCACTAAGGGGAGAAGCAACCAACCAGGCTGAGTGAGGAGCAAGGGAGAGTCCTTGGTAAGTGCTTTACCTCCGGTATCAAGCACTCTTTACTCCCAGCACGCGCCCTAATAGCGCAACTCACTCATCACTCCATTGCATTACCACTGGCTTTACCAACCACGAATGTTAGTCTCCCCCGCAAGGGGATGTCACAATAAAGGCTTTTCATTTTAAGTTTATTCACCTATTTTTTTTGCACTTTGGCACTTTCTCACCGACCACCGGTTGATGGTCACATTTTCAGTATATACCCGTTGATTGGCTCATAGACGGTACAATTCACCTAGCAATATGTACCGTGGATAGTATTATTTCTTGCACTGTTTTGTTCCGTTCTAAGCACGCAGCACCTTATATATTATATATAAAAAGTTTTTTGCACATATTTGATATTATATGAGCACAGTGCACTTTTCTTGTGGGACCACATACACCATTGATTTTGTTGTACAAGGTGGTAGCGCCCCATACCAACACCCCCTGACCCACACATCATACTAACAAGCCTACAATCGGCCGATCGGTCGTCGGACGAATATTTACGGCCGACAATCGGTACGTGTGTACGGGGCTTTAGTCTTGGTTGCCTGGGGTTGGTCCTGGACTCCGCTTACGCAAGGTTTTTTTCTCCCGGGGTAGGAAACTTTCCGACCCTGCGGGGTGGGATTGGGTCCTTCAGGGACAACTATCTCTCCTCTCTGCGGGCGGTCCCTGGGTCTGCTGGTTTTGGCCTTCGAAGCCATTCTTTTTGCTCAGTTCCCAATGAGATCTCTGTCAGCAGAGGTTCTTCCCTGGGCGGACAAAATCCTCAGTCGTTGGACAAGAGGATATCTTCGAGCCCCCTCACGTGGGTGGACTTTTCGGGGTGGCTCCTGTCCCCTGTTCTGGCGCAAGGCAAATTTTTTCTGCCTATGCTGGGGACAGTGTTTACCATGGATGCCAGCCTGTCGGACTGGGGTCGA
This sequence comes from Pelophylax lessonae, assembly GCF_965119305.1. Lineage (NCBI taxonomy): Eukaryota > Metazoa > Chordata > Amphibia > Anura > Ranidae > Pelophylax > Pelophylax lessonae. Next base: position 143,909,529 of record NC_138769.1, on the reverse strand, counting down.
GTTTTGGGCACGCTTTGTGCCCAGGGGACATGGTCGGCGAATGGATCCTCCTTGCCTATATCGTCTTGGAGCTCCGAGCAATCAAGTTCTTTTTGTTCCCTTGGACGACTCTGATTCAGAGTCGCCCAGTTTGTGTTTTCACTCAAACAATGCCACGGCAGTGGCTTACCTCATTCGCCAAAGTGGGCACCGAGGGTGCCCGGGCGGCCCAAGCGGTGGCCGAGGTCTGGTCTTGGGCCGAGTTGCGCTTTTCAGCGTTTCGGCTGTTCACGATCCGAGAGTGGTGCACTGGCAGGTGGACTGTCTTCGCCGCCAGTCCGTGGACAAGGGGGAATGGTGTAACGCTCTGGGTTCTTAGTTCAATGGGGCTAGATCTACAGCTGCAGAATTCCACTCAGTAGTCTTGTAGAGATATGTTAAATCACCTGATCCAACACTCTTGACTCATCACAGTGGTTCAGCCTGTTTCAGTATGCACATATACAAACACTCAGATAGCGATGTTGTAGGAGTGATAAGTAGTTATGCAAGTAGCAGTGAAATGATACACTGAAGGTATAGGCTTTGAGGAGTGATAGTAGATGATGATAGGTAGAAGTAATAGTTACACAGGTATGTTAGTCTCTTTGTAGGTGTGTGGAGGTAGGTTGGTAACTGATGTGAGAATCAGCTAGGCTGGTAACCGATGTGAGAATCGGATAGGGCTGTTAACCGATGTGGGAATCGGATAGGCTGGTAACCGATGTGAGAATCGGATAGGCTGGTAACCGATGTGAGAATCGGATAGGCTGGTAACCGATGTGAGAATCGGATAAGGCTGGTAGCCGATGCGGTGTTCAGAGGTATGCACAAACAGAGTTGCAGGGTAACAGATAGCAGTAGACACAAGAGCTAGCAATCTAGTTTGGTAATGCAGGTGATAGGTAGTAGCAAGCGGTAAGCACAAGAGCTAGCAATTAGGTTTAGGCATTAGGTAGCAAGTGTTGTTGATAAGGTGGGGGCCCCTGTGGGGTACTTATCCTCATAGGAGTGAGCAGCAGCGTTTAGCAGAAGGCAGAGTAGCTCTGGTCGTTCCAGCAATGAGGTACATGGTTACTGGCAGAAGCTCCGGTCAGGTCCAGCAATGAGGTACAGGGTCGCTGGTAGATTCGGCAGTGTCAGGATAAGCCACTGCTGAGAGCGGTTGCAAGAACAATGTGTGAGTGCAGACCGTCAGTTGAAATAGCCACTCAGTGCGGCGCCTGATGATGATGTCAGCCCTGTTAAAGGAATACACACCTATATGCGTTCCACCTACCTGAGTGGTGGAACGCAACCCGGAAGTGAGGTGATAGAAAGGCACTGAGAGTACCAGGATCTTACAAATGGTCCCTGCATCCGGGGGTGTTTCGCCTCTTGTGTGCCCGGTGGGGGTCTCCGGACGTGGTTTTGTTTGCGTCCCGTCTCAACATGGAGGTGGGAAGGTTTGTGGCCAGAACCCGCGGTCCTCTAGCAGTCGCCATGGACGCGTTGGTGGTGCCCTGGCACCAGTATCGGTATCGGCCTTCCCTCCAATTTGACTGCTGTCCAAGTTCCTCCGCCTGGTTCAAATATCTCTGGTGGCCCCAGACTGGCCTTGTTGGTCTTGGTACGCAGACCTTGGGCGGATGGTTGTCGAGCCGCCCTAGCGGCTTCCGCTGTGAGACGTTCTACTGTCTCCGGGGCCTATATTCTGTCCTGTTGTTGTACAGTCTCTGGCTTTGACGGCATGGCTGTTGAAAGCCAAGTTTTTGAGAGGATAGGGTCTCACGGATGCTGTTGTTCCTTCTTTACTGAAGACTCGGACAGCTAACTCCAGGAAGATTTACCATCATACCTGGAGGGCGTACATTGCCTGGTGTGAGTCGCAAGGGTTTAGGCCTTCCTGCAGGAAGGTCTGGATCAGCGCTTGGCACGGTCGTGGGTAAGTTGTCGGCCTTTACCGGTTTTCTTCCAGCATCGGCAACTGCATTGGCAACTTATTCCTTGATTCGCACCTTTACTCAAGGGGTGCGTCGCCTGGCTCCCCCGCGGAAGGCTCCCTTGCTTCCATGGGGACTGACTTTGGATTTTTTTGTTCGTTTTTTTTTTTTGGTCTTTTCTTCCTGCGGTGGTGTCTGCTTTCCACCGTATCGTTGTTTCTTCTGTTGCTTCCGCCTTGGGCGTAGCCTAAGTGTCCCAAGGACTTTGTACTATGTTTCTTGCATGTGGTCCGGGCAGTCAGGTTTTTGCCTGTCTGCCACAGAGACTTTTGGGAAGTCTGATTCCCTATTTGTCCTTCCAAGGGCCCTCGTAATCGTTCGGCTGCGTCCGCTGCAGTTTTCTTCCAGTTTGGATCGGACGGACTTTGGTTTTGGGCCTCTTCATTTTAGGCTCCGGTGCCCCCCTTTTTCCTGTGGGGGCACGTTCTACTAGAGCCGTCATTGCTTCTTGGTCTTTCTACCATCAGGCTTCCTGTGGCTGAGGTGTGCGTAGCGGTTGTGTGCATTTTCACAAAATTCTACTGATTTGATGTACTGGCATCCTAGGATGCTTCCTTTGGCTGCGGAGTTTTGTGCGCAGCGGTTGTTTTGCAGAGACGTGTTTCTGTCTCTTCTTAGGGTGTATTTGTCCAGGGTTGGCTCCTGTTGAGCTTTTGTTGCCCTGTTGGCTCAGTTTTTTCGACTCTGGCCTGGTTGCATGTTACCGTTTCTTGGTTGCGTCTTTCCAGCCCTCACACCTGCACTGCTTTGGGACATCCCACTCATGAAGGCTAACTGAACAGGCGGCAACTGTCCGAGGACGTAAGAGAAAATGGAATTTTTGTAAGAACTTACCGTAAAATTATTTTCTCTGAGTCCTCTGACAGTCGCCGCCCCTGCCCCTCTTCTTTTTGGGGTTGATAGTCTTCATGTACTGCTTGCTACAAAACTGAAGAGCAGCTCCTAGTGGCTGATGGGTAATAGCTGAGGAATAGCCCCCTAGAGGTGTGTTATGTGTAAAAGCTTTTGTTTGTTAACCTTTTCACTGCCTAGCCAAGCCAACTCCTGCAGAGAGGCGCATTACCCACTCGTGAAGGCTAACAACAGGCGCCGACTGTCAGAGGATTTTACGGTAACTTCTTACAAAAATTCTATTTTTCACCCATAAGCTCTCCATGTCCTCTTACTTTTAAAAAAGAGCTATAAGCTTTATCCTTAGGATTTCAGACCCCACTGGATCTCCATCGTTTGTATCCTTCTTCCTCTAGCAGGTGTTGGAAATGCATGGAAGACGAGGGTTCCCCTGCACATTATTTGGTAGGGCTGGTGCTTAATCTCTCCATTCTGGCAACATATCTTCAGCTCATGCTGCTATCTCGCATCACTGGAAAAACCACTTCTCTCCCTAGTCTCATGGAATAGGCCCTGATACTCAATGACTTAATTACAATGGAAACATTAGTAGCTGAAGACAGTCCCGTTCCTAAGAAATTAGCTCCACATGGACATGTTGATGGGCCTATAGTGCCTCAGCCGCCTTTCGAGCTGCAAATTTCCCAATAATTTGTTTATTTCCCCATGTTTTTGTGGATTCTCAAGCATTTTGTAGTGTGACAAACTGCCTGGTATCCTGCCTGGGGGCCCCTGTCAAACGGTGCCTTCTGCCCTCCAAACCATTCCAGCAGGCCGATGGCTAATATTAGCCCTTTACCCCAAGCATCCTACACAGAGAAGATGTTGAGGTAAAAACCAAAGGAATAATTGTTTATTAAACAGAAATACTGATTTTTGGGACAGTTACCACATGAACAATAAAAACAAATATTGCACAATTTGGTAAACATTCCACAATGGTTTGGTAACCAGGTAAAGTTGTCACAAGACGAATCATATAATGTATTTTTAGCAAACCGACAAACAATTATAGGTGACTCAATTGACCATGGGAATTCACACCTAGAAGGCACACAATGGGAGAAAGACACTTAACAGTAAACAACACCCTAATAAACAGATTACTGCAGGAGATCCCAGCATTAGGTTGTGTTGAGCTGATTATACTCAACTGCTTTGTGTCTCTGAGTCTAGGAGGGGGTTTAAGCACAGAGGCCCCAAATCTGTATCTGGGTCCTCCAGATCTCCAAGTCTGTGTATTTCAGGGAGACATGGCCTTGAATCCAAAGTAAAACTACTCCAAAAGGTCCCCCAGGCACACACCTCCCAAAGAATAGAGTCCCTCAGTCAGTAGGCTAGCCTGCAGTCCCTTCCAAAAGTCCCTGTCCCAGTTGGGTCTGTCACATGCAGAATGCCTATTCACCTCCTTTACTCTTTTCCCTTCCTTACACCACAATGCCTTAGTTATGCTATGGGTTTATTTTATGTAATGTGGTTTTTGGCTTTACACCTTTTTCATTGCATGATGTACCACTTGTAATCTTTACAGGTCTATATTGCCTCTTTCCATGGCATGGTATGGTATGAATCACAAGGTATATTTCTGCTTAATGTTCCAGATTGTATTACTTTCATTTTGAACCAAAAATTTGAAGTGAAAACATTTGACAAAATAAAAAATGTATATATAGATTTTAACACTCTTTTTAAAAAGAAAAATATTATGACTGGCATTCACCTTTAAGGAATGAAATATGAACAGATGCATACTGTTTATTAGATATAAAAGCAAAACATTTGTGTATATATATATATATATATATATATATATATATATATATATATATACACACAGTATCTCACAAAAGTGAGTACGCCCCTAACCATTTAGTAAATATTTTATTATCTTTTCATGTGACAATACTGAAGAAATGACACTTTGCTACAATGTAAAGTAGTGAGTGTACAGCTTGTATAACAGTGTAAATTTGCTGTCCCCTCAAAATACCTTAACACACAGCCATTAACCACTTGCCGACCGCCCCACGCAGATTTACTGCGGCAGGGCGGCTCGGTTGCGCATAATCACAGAGCAGCCGACAGATACAACATGAACAGGATATGTGTGAGTGATAAGCCTCCAGGAACTATCCATATGTAAGCTCAGTGACTGGACTCTTCCTCCAGCCTCCTTTCTTCTCTCCCTCCCCCTCTTTTTTAATTTTTTCCTCCAGCTTTAGCTGTTAAAACTGCAGCCAAAGTATTTTGAATTGTGTCATCAGCCTATGGTAGTGCTTAGTCCTTTGTGCATTTAAGTTGGTTCACACTGGTTTGCTATGGTTTGTCCCATTGCGTGTATCCGCAGTTTTCCTGCGTTTAAGCCATAGTCTTATTGATTCCTATTAGGTTGCATGTTTTTTCTGTATTTTCTGAAAGCACAACAAAATTCCTGCATGCTGCATCTTTGGTACACTTTCAGAAAATGCAGCAAAAACTAGCAAACTAATAGAAATCAATAGAATTGCAGCTAAAACTGCAGGTAAAATGCAGGAAACTGCAGATACACAAACAATGCGGCCAAACTGCAGCACACTAGTGTGAACCCAAAGGCTTGTACACACTTGCAGCAGGCACTGTCACTAAACTGAAAAGTGACAGGCAGTGAGGAGGTGATATCATACCAAATGCCAATTCATGCAGGTAATAGTATGGTTCACTTTGAACTCCACCTTATTTCTGTTGCTCTCTTTAGGTATTCAATGTGCTCTCATCTTATTTTCTATACATAAAATACCTAAAAAAAGGAATTAAAATAAGGTGCAAAGTGAATTTCTACACTTAAGCGGAGCACTTCACAGAACATTTTAAGACATTATTAAAGTATAACTAAATGCATTTTTTTTGTAGTTTGTTGATAGAGTGGAGAGGAATTAGATCCTCTGTCAGGTTTCCATCACTGCCAATGTCCTTGTTAGGGAGATTTATCCTCTCTGTTTGTCTCTATTTGTCCTGTTTACTGTTATCATCAAATGTGGAAGTAAATGAAAACCCTAAATTTTGGGTGTCCCCAGAGCAGGAATAGAGGGGAAATCATCCAATGGTGACACTAGTTCTGGTGACAACCAGGGATTCCCTTACTTTGGAGGGATTTTCTCTCACTTCCTGTTTGGCTATGGGACAGGAAGTGAAGAGAAATCTCCACAATGGGACACAGATTGGAAAAAAAGCTGACGGGTATGAGCCTTGTTTCAGACTATTGCAAACACAGACATCGCATGCGATTTGCACCACATTGCTATGCAGATCACATGGGATGTCTGTGCAATGAGAATTCAGCCATACATTTTGTATGGCTAAACTCCCATTGCATTCCCAAGAAAATGCTGAAAGAACTTTTTTTTTCCCCACACTGGAATCGGATCCCATGTGATCCAATTCCTGTCCGAATTCACAGTTTTCACTGTGATCTGCAAACCAATCTGGTGGTGTCATTACCTTTTTTTTTTTTTTACACCGGCAGCTGTTTGCAGAGCAGAGTGTGAACTGCCTGTGGGGAGATGCGATGCAGGAACCCGCACAGCAATGGCGGTGGCTCCCGCATCGCAGTAGTGTGAACCCAGGCTAACCCCTCCATACTCTATCCAAAAAAAAAAAAAGCTTTCTCTTTGGTTACACTTTAAACCCAGAGACCGGTGGCCTTTCAATATTAGTAGGAATAGTATTGCACATAATATCAGAGATATACAGAATTTCAGTTTTGGGTAGAGTAATATTTTCTTTTTGGTGCCACACTATATTGCATTATTGTTTGATACACAGGATTTAAAATGTCCTTTTATTAGGGGTTACATCTCCCCTACCCCCTCCCTTCCTCCTCCCTGTCTCTCTCCCATCTTCTGCCTTATGGCACAATAATAATGAGTATTATGTGGGTACAACGACTTCATACTTGCCAACTGTCCCGTTTTTGCAGGGACAGTCCCGGCAAATAGAAGCCTGTCCCGGGTATTTTACATTGTCCCAGCAATGTACTTTTTTACACTTTGCACTTACTTGATGTACTTATTTATACTTTGCACTTACTTGATGTACTTATTTACACTTTATTTATATTTACATATTATTACATTTTTTGTATGGTCACACCTGAGCACATTTGACACTTTAGAATTGCAGGGAATTGTGATGAGAATTTTAAACTTTAGGCAGAAGTAGTGCAGCTGAATGGGAGAATTATTCCAACTCTGCTACTTTGGCCTCAAGTTTAAAATTCCCTAGATAGAGATTAATTATGTTGAGTGGGCGGAGCTTCAGGGAATTGGGTGTGGTAAGTAATCGATAGCAGCAAAGTGTCTGCAAAGTGTCCCTGAAAATTTTTTCCAAATGTTGGCAACTATGAGACTTTTTGATCGAGAAGAAAGTGACCGCACTCCGAGATGGAAATCAAACAGGATTCCCCCCCTCCCTAGCCAACCTTTACATGGGTTGGTGGGAGAGGTCCCACATCTTTGGAGGTACTAACCCATATAGGGAACACACCTTTTTATACCTTCGTTACATAGACGATCTACTGTTTGTGTGTCCTAATTCTGTTGATTTTGATACATTCATACATTTTTTGAATGATAATGATCTAAACCTTGTTTTTACGGGATCAATCAGCCCGGAAAAAATAACGTTTTTGGACATAAATTTAAACCATGAGAGAAACAGTCATCTCCACTCTTTACAGAAAACCCCAGGCAGGCAATAGTTTACTACATGCCAAATCGGGCCATCCTCTCCCCGTCATAAAAGGAATACCAGTAGGACAGTTCCTTAGACTTAGGAGCATCTGCAGTGATACAGTCACGTTTAAACAAGAATCGTCCTCTTTATATCAACGGTTTCTCCAGAGAGGCTATCCCAGATGGATGCTGGACAGAGCATATCGCCTGGCCCTGGAGAAAAACCGAATAGATCTTTTACAGTCAACAGGGTCCAGTCATTTAAATACACATCATGACCCTATTCTGGATTCCTCAGAAGTGTCAACAGAAGAGAGATCACATAATATAAAGAAATACAAAAAGAAAAACAATAAGAAAAATAGAATTATACCCTCTCTAACGTTGGCGCTTCCTTACAGTCTAGAATTCAATGAAATCAAGTCAATAATTAGGAAACATCTGCCAATTTTACACACAGACAGCATCTGTGAAAATATTCTGGAAAAAGGTGTAAACATTGTAGCAAAAAGAGCGGCCACATTGGGCAATACTTTATCTCCCAGTTTGTTTTCTGCTAAGACCAATTCTATATCCCAAACATGGCTACACTGTAAGGGCAACTACAAGTGTGGGGCACGAGACTGTATTACCTGTCCTCACATTTTGACAGGTTCTCAGTTCCAGTCCTCTACCAGTGGCAGGAGTTTTAAAATAAATAAATTCTTCAATTGTAACACTGAATACATTATATATCTTGTCTCCTACAGGAATTGTCCAGCACAGTACGTAGGTAGAACTAGCAGGAAACTAAAAGACAGATTCAGAGAACACTTAAGTGACATTCGATGCCTAAAATCCACAAATGTGGCTCGCCACTTTAATAACCTGCACAGTGGTGATACTTCCTTGGTCATGGTTCAAGTGATAGAAAAGGTCTTAAGACCCAAGAGAGGAGGAGATATATTCCAGATACTCTGTAAAAGGGAGGTTTTCTGGATATATAAGCTCCGTACACGTCAACCTGAGGGCATAAACTTTGAATGGGATGTGACACATTTCTACACTTAGTATTGTATGGATTTTTCATATATTTATATTTACTAAAATGTATGGTTTTGAATAATTCAAAAAAATATATTTTTCAATATCTATGTCTATCACTAGCATTTATTAATGATATCATGATTATATGTTATATCCATGCGACCACATATTTATATTTATATTTTTATTATGGATTTCCATCCCATTCACGTGCCTGCCATGGTTATTACATCACTCAACACTCATTATGTCTATGACATTTTTCTTGTTATATACACGAGTGTTTGTAGTTACCAGCTTTATGACCCATACAATTACTCCTACTCTCTTGTCCTCTTATTTTCTTGGGGAGACATGGCCATGAGACGTCTATGCATACATTATGTATGCACGTCAATCAGGTTTATGTCACTCCTGACTTACCTATATATATGAGTTTTTCCAGATATATATTTAAACATTGAACTTCAAACATGAAGTGTTCAGAATTTTTTTATATGTGTAGGTATGCAACACATACACGTGTGTGTGTGTGTGTGTATATATATATATATATATATATATATATATACATGCATACATGTTTTAGACAAACATGTGTGTTAATGTTTTTTCTGCTTGTAGGTGATTCATCCCAAAAAGTTTTTATTCCCAATTGCTATTTTTCCGTTTAGTGGTCGTGTAGGATGATACAGCCCTGATTACCGCCCCTGATCCCACACCCCTCACCACCATTACCGCCCCCGATCCCACACCCCTCCCCACCACCATTACTGCCCCTGATCCCACACCACTCACCACCATTACCGCCCCTGATCCCACACCCCTCCCCAGAAACCAGAAACAGAAATGTTTTACTTTGTTATATTGCAAAACAAAAAAGGTCAAAAACATGCTTTTTTAGGGGGGGGGATCATACTATATAGTATAGATCTGTCAGCCGAAAGGTCCTAAAAATATGTAGAATATTTGTCCTAACTAAAATTCGTATAGAAAAATATATAGAAAAGTGTAAAAAAGACCTGATGTGCATATAAATGCATGTAGCCATAATTGCCATATAATTGTTGCTAAATCAGAGGCGTATCTAGATTTCTCAGGGCCCCGGTGCAAGAAACAACAACAGTTTTTGGATCCTTTTAATTTTCTTTCTAACTGTTCCTTGATTTCTTGATTTGGGACTGCAATCTTCCAGCTTGGGTCTCTCAAAATGTCGATGGACATCCAACATCTTTTGAGACCCTGTGTTTGTGTGCCCTACACTGTGTCGTGCTGTACCCTACACTAATACTCCACTAGTGTATGGTAGCGCTCGAAACATTCCCCGATGCAGAGACCAGGTTGGTCAGGACATTTGGGACAATAATAGCTGGTGTCACGCCTAAATCCGCGCCTGCTACAGACACGACATCTTCTTTGGGGCCATCTTTGGGTAGGGGTACTCGGGAGGACATGTGAAAAATGCCTCTCATGCAGCCGGCTCACTGCATCTGGAAGGGGAAGTTGGGCAGGCATGCCTCCTGGGTACAGGTAGGCAAGGATGATCTCTTCCTGGAATTCCCTGGAAAGATCCAGTTCGTCCTGACGCCCTGTATAGGACAAAGGCGTTCAGCATCGCCAATTGGAATAAATAAACAGACACTTTTTTGTACCAGCGCCTGGCTTTACGGGCAACTAAATACGGCGCCAAAAGCTGGTCGTTAAGGTCCACCCCTCCCATATTAAGGTTATATTCGTGGACACAGAGGGGTTTCTCCATAACGCCAGTTGCCGTAGGGATTTGGACTGTCGTGTCTGCGTGAAGGGAGGACAGAACATAAACATCCCGTGTATCCTTCCACTTCACCGCAAGCAATTTGTCAGTTTTCAAGCAGGCTCTCGCCCCCCGACTAAGACGGGAATCTACAAGCCATTGGGGGAAGCCCCGGCGATTAGGTCGCACGGTGCCACATGCGCCAATTTGTAATTCGAGCAGGTGACTAAATAGTGGCACGCTTGTGTAAAAGTTGTCCACGTACAAATAGTACCCCTTTCCGGATAAGGGTGACACCAAGTCCCAAACAATCTTACCGCTGCTCCCTATGTAGTCTGGGCAGTTGGGGGGCTCCACACAGCTATCTTTTCCCTCATAGACCCGGAAACTAACTGTATAGCCTGTGGCCCTGTCACAGAGCTTGTACAGCTTGACCCCGTACTTGGCACGCTTGCTGGGGAGGTACTGTTTCATAGCAAGGCGGCCAGTAAATTTAATCAGGGACTCGTCAACGCAGACAACTTGTTCGGGGGTAAACAAGGCTGCAAACCGCTGATTGAAGTGGTCTATGAGGGGCCGAATTTTGTGGAGCCGATCATATTCAGGGTCTCCCCGAGGACGACAGAGTTCATTGTTGCTGAAATGCATAAATCGCAGAATTTGCTCGTATCTCCCCCTGGACATGGAGGCAGAGTGCATGCGCATATGGTGAGCTGGGCTAGTGGACCAATATAGCCGCAATTCACTCTGTTTAGTTATGCCCATGTGGAGGGAAAGGCCCAGAAAGATCTTAAATTCGGAAACCGTTATTGGATTCCAGCCGAATGGTCTGGCAAGGTGCGAATTTGGGTTGGCGGCCATAAATTGTTGAGCATATAAATTTGATTGATCCACAATAGATCTGTAAAGATCTTCCGTGAAGAACAGCTCAAAAAAGTTCAGGGGCGTAAAACCAGCTGTCTCCACGTGGATTCCAGGTTGGGCGGTGAATGGGGGAAGTACTGGCGCTGTAGAATCAGTGGGTTGCCAATTGGGATATGCCAGCGCATCAGGGAGGGCACTATGGGCTCTACGGGCCTGTCTTCGAATACGCGGTGGCTGCGGGCCACTACTCGTGCTAGCCACCGCACCAGCTTCAACTGCACTTAGGGGACTCGCCTACTGCAGTGCTGGTTGTACTAGGTCCAGGGTGTACTAGGCCGCTGGCGCTTGCCAGGTCGCCAGAAAAATGAGCGGCACTAGTAACCACACTCTGCTCCATACGAGCATCCTGCGATTCCTGCATCTCAACAACTTCAGAATGGGGTCGGGTACGCCTGGGTCTAACAGGGACCCATCTGTCGTCAGAGCTGTCTGTCAGGGAGCCGCTGCTGTCATCAGGTTCATATACTGACACTAATTCGGTCATTGTAGCTTCCCCTTCGCTATCAGATGACTCGGTCAGCATATAACTGAGAACCTCTTCATCATTGTATGAACGTTTAGACATTTTGGTAACTAAATTTACCCGTACAGTGATGCGACTCACAGGTAATAAAAGCACCTGGTTGTCGAAGGCTATTTCAAGCGCTACCAAAAAAACTGCTAATGCTAGCAGGGATCAGGCCTGACTCTGCTAACACAGCGGTTTTGTGTGTTGTGTTTTTTTGTAAGTGACAGTAATCTATTGATTACTACACTTACCTGGGTGAAAGGGTTAAACGCAGGTGCTGGCAGAAATCAGTACTGATCGTGCAAACACCGCGTTTTGGGAACCCTAAACTATGGGGGCGCTAGTATAGTTCTGATCAGATCAGATATTGATCTGTTCAAACACTATACTAGAAATGGAAGTGTATGTGCGTGCGTGCGTGCGTGTGTGGTAATCAAGGGGTTACTTCTAACTATACTCCGGGGATCTGGGGGGGGGGTGGCGGGGACCCTAAACCTCCTTTGGGAAAGAAACTAACTCGCGAGCGCAACCTCAAGTCACAATGACACTAATACAAAATACAGTAAAAACAGTATATTATGTGTGTATTAGTGCTAATGTGACAGAGGGTGTAGGGGTTAACTGGATGTGATCAGGGGGGGATCAGGGGTTTAAATCTTTATTGGAAGGGGCTGGCGGGTATCCTAAGGATAAAAGGAACGGTGGCAAGCGCTAAACCTGGTCACAAGTCACACTTATACGGGTATATAGAAAATGCTATATACTGTATACAGTGTGTTGTGGCAGGGGGTGTAGGGGTGATCAGGGGGGGATCAGGGGTTAAATCTTTAATGGGCGGGTGGGGGGGACCCTAAACCTCCTTGGGACAGAAACTTAGTCGCCTGCGCTAATTCTGATCACAATGACACTAATACAAAAATACAAAAACACTGTATATTACGTTTGTATTAGTGCTGATGTGACAGAGGGTGTAGGGGTTAACTAGCGGTGATCAGGTGGGGGTCAGGGGGGATCAGGGGTTTAAATCTTTATTTGGGGGGGTGGCGGGTAATTTAAGTGAAAAAGGGGGGGTCGCAAGCGCTACACCTGACCACAAATCACACTTATACGGGTATATAGCAAAATGCTATATACTGTATACGGTGTGTGTTATGGCAGGGGGTGTAGGGGTGATCAGGGGGGGGTCAGGGGCTTAAATCTTTATTGGGCGGGTGGGGGGGACCCTAAACCTTCTTGGGACAGAAACTTAGTCGCCTGCGCTAATTCTGATCACAATGACACTAATACAAAAATACAAAAACACCGTATATTGCGTTTGTATTAGTGCTGATGTGACAGAGGGTGTAGGGGTTAACGGCGGTGATCAGGGGGGGGGGGCAGGGGGGATCAGTGGGTTAAATCTTTATTAGGGGGGGTGGGGGGTAATTTGAGTGGAAAAGGGGGGGTCGCAAGCGCTACACCTGACCACAAATCACACGTATACAGGTATATAGGTAAATGCTATATGCTGTATACAGTGTGTGTTGTGTCAGGGACTGTAGGGGTTAATCGGGGGGCGATCGGGGGTGAAATGTGCCTATCTAAGTGTGTATGTACGTGCTTTGTGCTGTACTTACAATTAGATGTGCTCTCCTCTCACGCTGGATCCAAAAAGACCGTTGTGAGGGGAGGGCACATCTCCTCTAAGCCTGTGTTTACATTTCACTGGCTTAGAGGGTGATCTGATTGGGCAGGACCGATCAACAGGTCCAGACCAAAAATGATTGGCCTGGACCTGATGACTGATCGGTTCTGACCCCAATCGAGTCATCGGCGGGACCTCGGGAGCGCGCGCGCGCGCACCAGAGCGGCTCAGGCTAGTGACGTTAATTAACGTCACTCTGCCTGGCCGGGGCTGACCGCCGCAGTAAATTTACTTGCGGCGGTCGGCAAGAGGTTAAGCCATCCCAGCCATGCCTACAAATGTATCAGTAGCTGTGATTGGCCGTCTGAAGCATGTGACCAAGTCTTTATAAGTTCGAGGCAGCGCCGCTACGGCGTCATTCTGCTGCTTAGATCAGGGAGAGAGCACACATCAACGTGCTGGCTGCTGATTTTAGGGACAGACAGGAAAAAAAAACATTTGTGTCCGGATAGAATTGAGGGACAGGTCGGAGTGTGTTAGGCAGGGCGAATTGTAGGCATTTTAGGGATAGAGTCTGCTGTTTTTTAGGGAAAGTGTGTTCTACAAACTACAATCGACATTGCTGTGTGGGGTGGGGTTTGCACTCAGTCCCGATCTACGATCTCTTATCAATCCTGTTAGGGATAGAGTCTGCAGATTTTTAGGGAAAGTGTGTTCTACAAACTACAATCGATATTGCTGTGTGGGGTGGGGTCTGCACTCAGTCCCGATCTACGATCTCTTATCAATCCTGTTAGGGATAGAGTCTGCAGATTTTTAGGGAAAGTGTGTTCTACAAACTACAATCGATATTGCTGTGTGGTGTGGGATAGGAGATAGGCAGGTGTCAGTGATCCACATCCATTTTGCTGTGTGTGGGCTGCAGTGAACACAATCTTTTTGGGGTGCAGTGAACACAATCTTTTTGGGGTGCAGTGAACACAATCTTTTTGGGGTGCAGTGAACACAATCTTTGTGGGGTACAGTGAGCACAATCTTTGTGGGGTGCAGTGAACACAATCTTGGTGCAGTGAACACAATCTTTTTGGGGTGCAGTGAACGAAATCCTTTTGGGGTGCAGTGAACACAATCTTTTTGGGGTGCAGTGAACACAATCTTTGTGGGGTGCAGTGAACACAATCTTTGTGGGGTGCAGTGAACACAATCTTTTTGGGGTGCAGTGAACACAATCTTTGTGGGGTACAGTGAACACAATCTCATACTTCTGAAGATTTGAGGGTGCTGCCTGTTCCATACTCCCCCTAATCCTCACCCATCCTTTTAGGGGTACAAACAATAGTAATTGGGGCCTAGTGTGGTTGTGTATGTGTGAGATACATACACTTTTTTGGATCATATTTTCTATTCCGCTATTTAATCAAAAACCTTTGGGGATCAGTTAAATTGGGGGATAGTCTGTGTTGGTACGTGTGAGATCCACCTTTCCAAGTTTTTGGGGTTCATCTCATACTTCTGAAGATTTGAGGGTGCTGCCTGTTCCATACTCCCCCTACTCCTCATCCATCCTTTTAGGGGTACAAACAATAGTAATTGGGGCCTAGTGTGGTTGTGTACGTGTGGGATACATACACGTTTTTGGATCATATTTTCTATTCCGCTATTTAATCAAAAACCTTTGGGGATCAGTTAAATTGGGGGATAGTCTGTGTTGATACGTGTGAGATCCACCTTTCCAAGTTTTTGGGGTTCATCTCATACTTCTGAAGATTTGAGGGTGCTGCCTGTTCCATACTCCCCCTACTCCTCATCCATCCTTTTAGGGGTACAAACAATAGTAATTGGGGCCTAGTGTGGTTGTGTACGTGTGAGATACATACACTTTTTTGGATCATATTTTCCATTCCGCTATTTAATCAAAAACCTTTGGGGATCAGTTAAATTGGGGAATAGTCTGTGTTGGTATGTGTGAGATCCACCTTTCCAAGTTTTTGGGGTTCATCTCATACTTCTGAAGATTTGAGGGTGCTGCCTGTTCCATACTCCCCCTACTCCTCATCCAGCCTTTTAGGGGTACAAACAATAGTAATTGGGGCCTAGTGTGGTTGTGTACGTGTGAGATACATACACTTTTTTTGGATCATATTTTCTATTCCGCTATTTAATCAAAAACCTTTGGGGATCAGTTAAATTGGGGGATAGTCTGTGTTGGTACGTGTGAGATCCACCTTTCCAAGTTTTTGGGGTTCATCTCATACTTCTGAAGATTTGAGGGTGCTGCCTGTTCCATTCTCCCCCTACTCCTCATCCAGCCTTTTAGGGGTACAAACAATAGTAATTGGGGCCTAGTGTGGTTGTGTACGTGTGAGATACATACACTTTTTTGGATCATATTTTCTATTCCGCTATTTAATCAAAAACCTTTGGGGATCAGTTAAATTGGGGGATAGTCTGTGTTGGTACGTGCGAGATCCACCTTTCCAAGTTTTTGGGGTTCATCTCATACTTCTGAAGATTTGAGGGTGCTGCCTGTTCCATACTCCCCCTACTCCTCATCCATCCTTTTAGGGGTACAAACAATAGTAATTGGGGCCTAGTGTGGTTGTGTACGTGTGAGATACATACACTTTTTTTGATCATATTTTCTATTCCGCTATTTCATCAAAAACCTTTGGGGATCAGTTAAATTGGGGGATAGTCTGTGTTGGTACGTGTGAGATCCACCTTTCCAAGTTTTTGGGGTTCATCTCATACTTCTGAAGATTTGAGGGTGCTGCCTGTTCCATACTCCCCCTACTCCTCATCCAGCCTTTTAGGCGTACAAACAATAGTAATTGGGGCCTAGTGTGGTTGTGTACGTGTGAGATACATACACTTTTTTTGATCATATTTCCTATTCCGCTATTCAATAAAAACCTTTGGGGATCAATTAAATTGTGGGATAGTCTGTGTTGGTACGTGTGAGATCCACCTTTCCAAGTTTTTGAGGTTCATCTCATACTTCTGAAGATTTGAGGGTGCTGCCTGTTCCATACTCCCCCTACTCCTCATCCAGCCTTTTAGGGGTACAAACAATAGTAATTGGGGCCTAGTGTGGTTGTGTATGTGTGAGATACATATACTTTTTTGGATCATATTTTCTATTCCGCTATTTAATCAAAAACCTTTGGGGATCAGTTAAATTGGGGGATAGTCTGTGTTGGTACGTGTGAGATCCACCTTTCCAAGTTTTTGGGGTTCATCTCATACTTCTGAAGATTTGAGGGTGCTGCCTGTTCCATACTCCCCCTACTCCTCATCCAGCCTTTTAGGGATACAAACAATAGTAATTGGGGCCTAGTGTGGTTGTGTACGTGTGAGATACATACACTTTTTTGGGTCATATTTTCTATTCCGCTATTTAATCAAAAACCTTTGGGGATCAATTAAATTGGGGGATAGTCTGTGTTGGTACGTGTGAGATCCACCTTTCCAAGTTTTTGAGGTTCATCTCATACTTCTGAAGATTTGAGGGTGCTGCCTGTTCCATACTCCTCCTACTCCTCATGCTGCCTTTAGGGGTACAAACAATAGTAATTGGGGCCTAGTGTGCTTCTGTATGTGTGAGATATATACACTTTTTTGATCATATTTCCTATTCCGCTATTCAATAAAAACCTTTGGGGATCAATTAAATTGCGGGATAGTCTGTGTTGGTACGTGTGAGATCCACCTTTCCAAGTTTTTGAGGTTCATCTCATACTTCTGAAGATTTGAGGGTGCTGCCTGTTCCATACTCCTCCTACTCCTCATCCTGCCTTTAGGGGTACAAACAATAGTAATTGGGGCCTAGTGTGCTTCTGTACGTGTGAGATACATACACTTTTTTTGATCATATTTCCTATTCCGCTATTCAATAAAAACCTTTGGGGATCAATTAAATTGCGGGATAGTCTGTGTTAGTACGTGTGAGATCCACCTTTCCAAGTTTTTGAGGTTCATCTCATACTTCTGAAGATTTGAGGGTGCTGCCTGTTCCATACTCCTCCTACTCCTATTCCATCCTTTTAGGGGTACAAACAATAGTAATTGGGGCCTAGTGTGGTTGTGTACGTGTGAGATACATACACTTTTTTGGATCATATTTTCTATTCCGCTATTTAATCAAAAACCTTTGGGGATCAGTTAAATTGGGGGATAGTCTGTGTTGGTACGTGTGAGATCCACCTTTCCAAGTTTTTGGGGTTCATCTCATACTTCTGAAGATTTGAGGGTGCTGCCTGTTCCATACTCCTCCTACTCCTCATCCATCCTTTTAGGGGTACAAACAATAGTAATTGGGGCCTAGTGTGGTTGTGTACGTGTGAGATACATACACTTTTTTGGATCATATCTTCTATTCCGCTATTTAATCAAAAACCTTTGGGGATCAGTTAAATTGGGGGATAGTCTGTGTTGGTACGTGTGAGATCCACCTTTCCAAGTTTTTGGGGTTCATCTCATACTTCTGAAGATTTGAGGGTGCTGCCTGTTCCATACTCCTCCTACTCCTCATCCAGCCTTTTAGGGGTACAAACAATAGTAATTGGGGCCTAGTGTGGTTGTGTACGTGTGAGATACATACACTTTTTTGGATCATATTTTCTATTCCGCTATTTAATCAAAAACCTTTGGGGATCAGTTAAATTGGGGGATAGTCTGTGTTGGTACGTGTGAGATCCACCTTTCCAAGTTTTTGGGGTTCATGTCATACTTCTGAAGATTTGAAGGTGCTGCCTGTTCCATACTCCCCCTACTCCTCATCCAGCCTTTTAGGGGTACAAACAATAGTAATTGGGGCCTAGTGTGGTTGTGTACGTGTGAGATACATACACTTTTTTGGATCATATTTTCTATTCCGCTATTTAATCAAAAACCTTTGGGGATCAGTTAAATTGGGGGATAGTCTGTGTTGGTACGTGTGAGATCCACCTTTCCAAGTTTTTGGGGTTCATCTCATACTTCTGAAGATTTGAGGGTGCTGCCTGTTCCATACTCCTCCTACTCCTCATCCATTCTTTTAGGGGTACAAACAATAGTAATTGGGGCCTAGTGTGGTTGTGTACGTGTGAGATACATACACTTTTTTGGATCATATTTTCTATTCCGCTATTTAATCAAAAACCTTTGGGGATCAGTTAAATTGGGGGATAGTCCGTGTTGGTACGTGTGAGATCCACCTTTCCAAGTTTTTGGGGTTCATGTCATACTTCTGAAGATTTGAAGGTGCTGCCTGTTCCATACTCCCCCTACTCCTCATCCAGCCTTTTAGGGGTACAAACAATAGTAATTGGGGCCTAGTGTGGTTGTGTACGTGTGAGATACATACACTTTTTTGGATTATATTTTCTATTCCGCTATTTAATCAAAAACCTTTGGGGATCAGTTAAATTGGGGGATAGTCTGTGTTGGTACGTGTGAGATCCACCTTTCCAAGTTTTTGGGGTTCATCTCATACTTCTGAAGATTTGAGGGTGCTGCCTGTTCCATACTCCTCCTACTCCTCATCCATCCTTTTAGGGGTACAAACAATAGTAATTGGGGCCTAGTGTGGTTGTGTACGTGTGAGATACATACACTTTTTTGGATCATATTTTCTATTCCGCTATTTAATCAAAAACCTTTGGGGATCAGTTAAATTGGGGGATAGTCTGTGTTGGTACGTGTGAGATCCTCCTTTCCAAGTTTTTGGGGTTCATCTCATACTTCTGAAGATTTGAGGGTGCTGCCTGTTCCATACTCCTCCTACTCCTCATCCATCCTTTTAGGGGTACAAACAATAGTAATTGGGGCCTAGTGTGGTTGTGTACGTGTGATATACATACACTTTTTTTTATCATATTTTCTATTCCGCTATTTAATCAAAACTTTTGGATATAAACAATTAAATTGCGTGATAGTCTGTGTCGGTACGTGTGAGATACACCTTTCCAATTTTTGGGGCGCATCTCATACTGCCGAGGATTTGAGGGTGCTTCAGTCTGCCTCCTGCCTGCTCCTCCTACTCCTCTTCCTCATCCTGCCTTTAGGGTAGAAAAAATTGTAATCGGGGCCTAGTTTGTGTTTGTACGTGTGAGATACACCGTTTTGTAAAATTTGTCCTATTCCGCTATTCAATATACACCCTCTTTGAGTGTAAAAAATTAAATTGCGGGATAGTCTGTATCGGTACATGTGAGATACACCTTTTTAAATTTGTTTGGCGCACCTCCTTCTACCGCCGAGGATTGCAGGGCGCTTCAGTTTGCCTCCTGTTCCCAACTCCTCCTACTCCTCTTCCTCATCCTGCCTTTAGGGTACAAAAAATTGTAATTGGCGGGGCCTAGTCTGTGTTTGTACGTGTGAGATACACCGTATTATAAAAGTTTTCCTATTCCGCTATTCAATATACACCCTTTTGGAGTGTAAAAAATTAAATTACGGCATAGTCTGTATCGGTACGTGTGAGATACACCTTTTAAATTAGTTTGGCGCATCTCCTTCCCCCGCCAAGGATTGCAGGGCGCTTCAGTTTGCCTCCTGTTCCCAACTCCTCCTACTCCTCTTCCTCATCCTCCCTTTAGGGTACAAAAAAATTTAATCGGGCCTAGTCTGTGTTTGTACGTGTGAGATACACAGTTTTTTATCCTATTCCGCTATTCAATATACACCCTTTTGGTGTAAAAAACATTAAATTGCGGCATAGTTTGCATATTTGACTGTGAGATACACCCGTGCGATACTGTTGTTCTTTTGTTCCCCTATTCAATAAACACCTTTCTAGGGCAAGATCTTAAATTACAGAAATATGAGGAGACCGTCAAATAAGGGCCGTGGCCTGGGTCGTGGTGCTGCTGGTAGAGCTCCTGTTGCAAGGAGAGGACGTGGTCGATCTGTGCCAGCTACACGCACAAGTGAAACACCTTCCTCAAGTGTGAGTAGGCGACAGAACCTGCATCAGTATTTGGTAGGGCATCATACGCCTCTAGAAGTGATGAGGCCAGAACACAGAGAGGCGATAGTAGATTGGTTTGCTGCAGACAGTGCCTCCAGTTCCTTCACATTGTCTCCCACCCAGTCTACTGCAGAAAGGTCAGAGTTGGCACCTGCAGCCGATGTCCAACCGTCTTTCACCTCACCCCCTTGCAAATCAGGCAAGCAGTCTGAGCCCCAAGCCATATAGCAGTCTCTTATTCTTTTTGAGGACTCTGTCAGCAGGGTTTCCCAGGGCCATCCACCTAGCCCTGCCCCAGAAGTGGAAGAGATTGAGTGCAGCGATGCCCAACCACTTATTTCTCAAGATGAGTACATGCAAGGACCATCGCAGCACGTCTCCGATGATGACGAAACGCAGGTGCCAACTGCTGCGGTGTTCAGCATTGTGGAGACCGACAAGGAGGGCAGGGGTGAAGACTGGGTGGAAGATGATGTGGAGGACGATGAGGTCCTCGACCCCACATGGAATGAACGTCATGCAGGTGACCTGAGTAGTTTGGAGGAAGAGGCGGTGGTCGCACAGAGCCACCAGCACAGCAGAAGAGGGAGCAGGGTGCAGAAGCAGAGCGGCCGTGCCCTAGATACTACGCCTGCCCAACGCAGCAAGGGAACGAGCGCACCAAAGTCAGCTCAAAGGAGTTCTCTAGCGTGGAAGTTCTTTAGAAAATGTGCTATTGACAGGACACGAGTGGTTTGCACCCTGTGCAATCAGAGCCTGAAGCGAGGCATAAACCTTCTCAACCTGAGCACAACCTGCATGATCAGGCATCTAAGTGCAAAGCACGAGCTGCAGTGGAGTACACACCTTCAAAACCAAGAAACGTCTCTGGCTCATCCTGCTTCCTCTTCTGCTGCAGTCTCGGCCGCTCCAGCCACATCTGTAGTGATACCGGCACCTGCCACCCCGCAAACAGACGATCTGTCAGCAACACCACCACCTGGGTCACCAACCATCTCCACAATGTCCCGTGGAAGCGTTCAGCTTTCCATCTCCCAAACACTTGAGAGGAAGAGGAAGTACCCCCCTACCCATCCGCGATCCCTGGCCCTGAATGCCAGCATTTCAAAATTATTGGCCTTTGAAATGCTGTCATTCCGTCTGGTGGAGACGCACAGTTTTAAAAACCTTATGTCGGTGGCTGTCCCACAGTACGTCGTGCCCAGCCGCCACTACTTTTCCAGGCAAGCCATCCCTTCCCTGCACAACCAAGTGGGGGAAAAAATCAGGTGTGCACTGCGCAACGCCATCTGTGCCAAGGTCCACCTAACTACCGATACGTGGACCAGTAAGCACGGTCAGGGGCGTTATATCTCCCTAACGGCACACTGGGTAAATGCAGTGGCGGATAGGCCTGAGGCGGATAGCAATTTGGCGCATGTCCTTCCACCACCGAGGATTGCAGGGTGCTTCAGTTTGCCTCCTGTTCCTAACTCCTCCTACTCCGCTTCCTCATCCTCTACCGCCTCCTCATCCGCACAGCGTAACACCTTCACCACCAACTTCAGCACGGCCAGGGGTAAACGACAGCAGGCAGTTTTACAACTTGCCTGTTTGGGGGACAAACCACACACCGCGCAGGAATTGTGGAGGAGCATGGAACAGCAGACAAATGAGTGGTTGCTGCCAGCGAGCCTCAAGCCCGGCCTGGTGGTGTGCGATAACGGGCAAAATCTCATAGCAGCTCTGGGCCTAGCCGGTTTGACGCACATCCCTTGCCTGGCGCATGTGCTGAATTTGGTGGTGCAGAGGTTCCTTAAAAACGACCCCGATATGTCAGAGCTGCTGCAGAAAGTGCGGGCCGTCTGTGCGCACTTTCGGCGTTCTCACCCTGCTGCTCACCTGTCAGCGCTGCAGCGTAACTTCGGCCTTCCCGCTCACCGCCTCATATGTGACGTGCCCACAAGGTGGAACTCCACCTTGCACATGCTGCAAAGACTGTGCGAGCAGCAGCAGGCCATAGTGGAGTTTTAGCTGCAGCACGCACGCGTGAGTCGCTCTGCGGAACAGCACCATTTCACCACCAATAACTGGGCCTCCATGCGAGACCTGTGTGCCTTGTTGCGCTGTTTTGAGTACTCCACCAACATGGCCAGTGGCAATGACGCCGTTCTCAGCTTAACTATCCCACTTCTATGCCTCCTTGAAAAAACAATTCGGGCGATGATGGAAGAGGATGTGGCACAGGAGGAGGAGGAGGAGGAGGAGGAGGATGAAGAGGTAACATTTCCAAGGCTTTCAGGGCAGTCATTCGCAAGGGGCTCCGAGGGTGGGTTCCTGCACACACAAACGCCAGGGACACAATTGTCCAGCAGGGGCACAGTTCTGGAGGATGAGGAGGATGAGGAGGAGGAGCTGGAGGAGGAGATGGAAGCATGTTCACAGCAGGGTGGCACCCAGGCCAGCTCATGGCCATCACTGGTGCGTGGCTGGGGGGATACAGAGGACACAGACGATGTACCTCCCACAGAGGACAGCCTTTCATTGCCTCTGGGCAGCCTGGCACACATGAGCGATTACATGCTGCAGTGTCTCCACAACGACCGCCGAGTTGCCCACATTCTAACTTGTGCTGATTACTGGGTGGCCACGCTGCTGGATCCCCGTTACAAGGACAACGTACCGTCCTTAATTCACTCACTGGAGCGCGATCGCAAGATGCGCGAGTACAAGCGCACGCTGGTAGACCCGATGCTGCTGGCATTCCCACCTGACAGCGGGGCCACGGTGGAAGCACAAGGCAGAGGAGGAGGAGGAGGAAGAGGTCGCCAACGCAACCAGGGCACCGCCAGCACCTCAGAAGGCAGGGTTAGCATGGCCGAAATGTGGAATAGCTTTGTCAGCATGCCACAACAAACAGCAGCACCAGCAGCTCAGATGGAACGTCTTAACAGGAGGCAGCATTTTACCAACTTGGTGGAGCAGTATGTGTGCACACGCCTACATGTAGTGAATGACAGGTCTGCCCCCTTCAACTTCTGGGTCTCCAAATTGGGCACATGGCCTGAGCTTGCCCTTTACGCCTTGGAGGTGCTGGCGTGCCCTGCAGCCAGTGTATTATCTGAACGGGTATTTAGCACGGCTGGGGGCGTTATAACAGACAAGCGCAGCTGCCTGTCCAGAGACAATGTGGACAAGCTCACGTTCATTAAAATGAACCAGGCATGGATCCCACGGGACTTTTCCGTACCTTGTGCAGAATAGCGATGGATACCGACCTTACCCACCCATTGTTCCATTTTTGCTCTTTCTCACTCTTTTGGGGTGTACCCTCATTTAAAATTTGTGAAAAGAAGCAGTGTTGGCTACCTCGTCCTCCTCCTCAGGGCCAGATTAACGTAGGGGCTATTGGAGCTGCAGCTCCAGGCCCCTACCTTTTATATAGGCCCCGGGTTGGCCATATTCACTGTTACCGCTCTTCTGTCACTTGTAAACACAGAAGTCTGGCTTCTATGCTCGCTTCCCCAGGCAGCACCCTCAGAACCTCCCCACACAGCACGAAGGCCGGACAAGGAGGGACAGTTGCCGATGCATGGATGTGTTTATGGGCTTCAGAGACCGCATCCCATGTTGAATTAGGCATGCATGGCTGCACCCTTCCTCCTCTGGGTGCATGCCAAGGCACGGCCCTTAAGGCCCTTCAAAATCCTCAGCACCAAGCCCATGATGCTCTTAATCCGGCCCTGGTCCTCCTCCACCGCCGCTTCCACCTACACCGTCCATAGGTGTGGGCAGCCTATTGCATTAGGCACCCCAAAGTTGAAATACACATGCATGTGTTTGCCTACATGTACATGGCCCCGATACATTACTCTCCCTGCTGGCAAAGAGAAATAGAGCAGAGCAGATCCGAGGGAGATCTTTCCCATCTCCTCACTGGCAAACAGAGTGATAATGCTATGTGCCCTAAGTGATTAGGGTGTGCCCAGGCACATCCGGCACACCCTGTGCGCACGCCTATGAGACCGCCACATCCACCACCACCTCAACCTCCCTCCTACTCCATATGGGCCTCGTCCTTCAGAAATGAAGAACATTGTTTTATTTTTCTGTTTTTTTTTTTTTTGTTTTAAGTTATTTCCCTATCCACATTTGTTTGCAGAGCACTTGCCATGCTCTTAATTACGTTTTGCTGCCATTTGCAGCACTCTAGCCCTTTCCTTTGGTGTTTTAGAGCCATTTTAGTGCCTGAAAGTTCGGGTCCCCATTGACTTCAATGGGGTTCGGTGTCCGGGAAAAGTTCGGCAAAAGTCCGGGACACGGACCCGGACTTTTTTTTAAAGTTCGGCCGAACCCATCGAACACGGACATTCAGGTGTCCGCTCAACTCTACTGGCAGCGTACGTGGGATAGTCTTGCATTAAGAGCATTCAGTGCACTGTTAGGAATTAGCTCTGCACTGAAGGATTGTAACATTTGTGGAACAGTCCTTAGAGAAAAGCCGGTGCATATTTTTTTGTTTTTAAAAGAGACATACAGCAACCTCTACTTTCTACCGCTCTTTCCTATCTCTGCTTTCTGTTCTATCTTTTCTGCTTACAAACATGCCTGGTTTATCGGAATATAAGAAAATGAGCAAAAGTGAACTGAGTGCTGAGTGCACATTTAGAGGACTCGACGTCAGTGGCAAAAATCGTGAAGGAATGATTCATGCCCTGCAGGAGCATGATATCCAGAGAAGCCAGAACCTGGCGGAACCAGGAGAAGAGGTTTCCGTTACTTCAGAGTCCAGTGATTCAGGAATGGCCTCGCAGGATGGGTCAGCAGAGACTGACACTGGAGTACCACTGGAAGTCACCTCCAAGCCACAGCATGAGCAGACCAGCCCCAGATTGCCTGCAACCAGCATAGACTCTCCTCAAATGCAGGAAACACTACAACGTATCAGGGAGATGGATCCTATGGCGTACCTGCAGTTTCTGGAAAGTCAGGCTGAGAGAGAGGCTGCGGAACGCCGGGCTGAGACAGAGGCTGCAGAACGCCGGGCTGAGAGAGAGGATGCACAGAGGGAGGCTGAACGTCGGCACAACCTGGAGATGGCTAAGCTCCAGCCGCAGTGACAGGCTCAGAACCTTGGATCCCTAGCGCACAGGGACACCTCTCTGCTTGTAGGCCAGGCAGCCAAATTTCCAGTTATGGAAAAGGACAGTGACATTGATGTGTATCTACTGTCGTTTGAAAAGACTTGCCTTCAGTACCATCTGCCCCAAGCACAGTGGGCCCGGTACCTGACGCCAGGGCTGCGAGGCAAGGCCATGGATGCTTATGTCGAATTGCCCGCAGCGCAGGACGGCGATTATGAGTCCATAAAGGCTGCGATCATCCAAAAATACCAGTTGCCCCCGGAAGTGTAACGGAAGCGATTTAGGTCCCTGCAAAAGGGGCCTGGGGACTCATATATGGATGTGGTAAGTCGCTTACGCACCACATTCCGGCAGTGGACTAAAGGCTTGAAAGTCATTTCTTTTGAGTCCCTGGAGGATCTTATGATTGGAGATCAACTCTTGCACATCTGTGCTACAGACGTCAGACAGTTTGTGTTGGAACGGAAGCCAACCTCTGCCCAATAAGCAGCAGAACTGGCAGATACCTACATCCACACTCGGGTATCTGACCATCGCAAGGCTCCTCTGTATGGCGCGAAAGGAGGGAAATCACACATGGCAACACCTCCTGCACCTATGAGTCAAGTTCCCCAGCAACCAGCACCTGCAGTCTCTGGTGTCACCTCAACTGCAACTGACACAGGTGCTACACCTGTGGGAAAGCTGGACATCTCAGGACACAGTGCCCTGAGCAGAAGAAGACGACATCACCTTGTCAGCTGGCCAGCAACTCTTCCTCAGTGCTGTTTGTCCCCAGGAAATCCCGGGTGACCGCCGCCAACTTGCAGCCAGTAACCGTGGGCAACCGGATCGTAACTGGTTTCCGGGACACAGGAGCTGAAGGCACCTTGGTCAGACCAGAAGTGATAAGAAGAAGGGACATAATCCCTGGAAAGTTTTTTACCCTCACTGGAGTCGGGGGGACCCACTCACGAGTACCCCATGCCTATGTTTTCATTGATTGGGGTGCTGGAAGTGGGATGAGAGAGGTGGGAGTCTCCGACGAGATCCCCACAGATGTTTTGTTGGGTGCCGATTTAGGTACCCTTGTTTCTTACTACACCCCTGCTAAGAGCACCATTGATGCCTCCAATGAACTCTCTGCACTTAACAAGGTACTGTGTGCAGATGTTGGGTTAATGTCTGGGCAACCTATGGATGGACAGAGCGAGGGGGAGAGGAAGGGTAGAGTCGAATTACAAGGTCCTCCATTTTTGAAGAAGGAGAGGAGGCCCCCTTGCCTGTGAAGTTACCAGGGGTAGGCTTTAATAATGCTACAAAGAGTAGAAATTATGATGCTAATGTTGATGCTAATGATGATGTTGATGATAATGATGATGATAATGATGCTGATGATAATGATAATGATGTTTTGCCAATATGTGTGGTCACTTGCAGTGCTGCAAAGGCAGCTGAGATGCAGGCCCTGGTCGCAGAACAGCAGGAGGAGGTCTCTTTGTCCTCTCCTTGTTCTGACCCAGTGGACTCCACCTCTGTTAAGCCTCAGCAGCTGTCTTTGTTTGCCACAGGATGGCTGGCTGGGACTTGTTGTTCCGCCTTTAAGCCAGCATTGCAGATAGACCAAGCTCTCAAGCAACTCAGGAGTGGAGCTGATCGCCCCCCTGCTGAGGAGAGTAAACAACCGTTTGAATGGGACAGTGAGCAGATAGGTATGACAGGCCAACAGGCAGGAGGCCCGGAGACTGAAGGGGTTAAACAGCTGCTCATTGTGTCCAGTCAACCTCAAAGGCATGTATTGAAGGTGTCACTTGATCTGGTCTGTAAGGATTCCTGTGAGATCAGGAGGACCAGGCCTGGAGTGAAAAGCAATGGTTTGTGGCCTAACCTGATTCTTACTAGGGATGATCGAACTTTTGAAAAGTTCGGTTCGACCAGAACACCCGAATTTCGGAAAAGTTTGGTTCGGATTCCAGAACCCCATTGAAATCAATGGGACCCGAACTTCTGGAATCAAAAAACACAATTTTGAAGCCCTAAAACCCAATAAATGCCCCTAAAAAGTGCCTAGGGTTCTGGGTCATGCCCCAGGGACTATTAATCACACAAAAAAAAGTTCTTAAAAATTGTCGTTTTTGATAGAGAGCCAATTATTGAAAAAATTAAAAAAAAAAAAAAAAAAAAGAGATTTCTTTGGATTTAGTGTCTGGGGGGTCTAAAAGGTGTACCTGTGAAGTTTCAGCTCTGTAGCATGTCCAGAACCAGAATTATAGCATACCAAACCTTCAAAAATGACTTTTTTGCTTAACCGCACCTTTCTTTTGCTCCTAATCAATGGCACAGCCAATGTGTATGATGGGGACATAATGCAGTGCATTGGGAACAAGATTAGAGTTTTTTTTGGAAAAAGGTGCTGTCTCTTTAAATGTGCATATAATTAACGGGTGTATTTCCACAATGGGGCTATTATTACCAAATGTTTTCAAGAAGTCCAAAGATGTATGTAATTGCAATTTATTTCATGTAAAATGGTGTTTGGTGCACTTTAACTTGAATTCTCACAAGAAACAGACATATATGCACGGATACATTGAGGGTTAGGGGTAGGGGCCACAATGTAGTGCAGAGTGAACAAGATTAGAGATGTTTTGGATGAATACTGTTGTCTCTTGACTTTGAATAGAAGTAAAGGATGCTTAAAAATTGGGCCTTTGGTGGTGCGGACGATGCCTTGACACCATATCCCTATGAAAGTGCTGGTAATGAAGGCAATAATTGCCTTTGTAAGGAAAAAAATTACAATGATATGCATCTGTGTGACAGGTGCGCAAAAATTGTTGTTTGGGTGTTGGCGGAGCCATACCACTGTAAGCCCAAAGAGCTGGTGTTGAAGAAGGCGTAAAAATTATGAAGGTGTGCACATGTGGAACAGGTGCGCAAACATGGTAGTTTTGGTGTTGGCGGAGCCTCCCCACCATAACCCCAAAGAGCTGGCTTTGAAGGAGGCCCAAAAATTGTAAAGGTGTGCACCTGTGGAACAGGTTCGCAAACATGGTAGTTTTTGTTTAGCATAGCCTCCCCACCTTAACCCCAAAGAGCTGGTGTTGAAGGAGGCCCAAAAATTGTAAAGGTGTGCACCTGTGGAACAGGTGCGCAAACATGGTAGTTTTTGTTTAGCATAGCCTCCCCACCTTAACCCCAAAGAGCTGGTGTTGAAGGAGGCCCAAAAATTGTAAAGGTGTGCACCTGTGGAACAGGTTCGCAAACATGGTAGTTTTTGTTTAGCATAGCCTCCCCACCTTAACCCCAAAGAGCTGGTGTTGAAGGAGGCCCAAAAATTGTAAAGGTGTGCACCTGTGGAACAGGTGCGCAAACATGGTAGTTTTTGTTTAGCATAGCCTCCCCACCTTAACCCCAAAGAGCTGGTGTTGAAGGAGGCCCAAAAAGTGTAAAGGTGTGCACCTGTGGAACAGGTTCGCAAACATGGTAGTTTTTGTTTAGCATAGCCTCCCCACCTTAACCCCAAAGAGCTGGTGTTGAAGGAGGCCCAAAAATTGTAAAGGTGTGCACCTGTGGAACAGGTGAGCAAACATGCTAGTTTTTGTTTTAGCATAGCCTCCCCACCTTAACCCCAAAGAGCTGGTGTTGAAGGAGGCCCAAAAAGTGTAAAGGTGTGCACCTGTGGAACAGGTTCGCAAACATGGTAGTTTTTGTTTAGCATAGCCTCCCCACCTTAACCCCAAAGAGCTGGTGTTGAAGGAGGCCCAAAAATTGTAAAGGTGTGCACCTGTGGAACAGGTGCGCAAACATGCTAGTTTTTGTTTTAGCATAGCCTCCCCACCTTAACCCCAAAGAGCTGGTGTTGAAGGAGGCCCAAAAATTGTAAAGGTGTGCACCTGTGGAACAGGTGCGCAAACATGCTAGTTTTTGTTTTAGCATAGCCTCCCCACCTTAACCCCAAAGAGCTGGTGTTGAAGGAGGCCCAAAAATTGTAAAGGTGTGCACCTGTGAAACAGGTGCGCAAACATGGTAGTTTTTGTTTTAGCATAGCCTCCCCACCTTAACCCCAAAGAGCTGGTGTTGTTGGAGGCCCAAAAATTGTAAAGGTGTGCACCTGTGGAACAGGTGCGCAAACATGCTAGTTTTTGTTTTAGCATAGCCTCCCCACCTTAACCCCAAAGAGCTGGTGTTGAAGGAGGCCCAAAAAGTGTAAAGGTGTGCACCTGTGGAACAGGTGCGCAAACATGCTAGTTTTTGTTTTAGCATAGCCTCCCCACCTTAACCCCAAAGAGCTGGTGTTGAAGGAGGCCCAAAAATTGTAAAGGTGTGCACCTGTGGAACAGGTGCGCAAACATGCTAGTTTTTGTTTTAGCATAGCCTCCCCCCCTTAACCCCAAAGAGCTGGTGTTGAAGGAGGCCCAAAAATTGTAAAGGTGTGCACCTGTGGAACAGGTTCGCAAACATGCTAGTTTTTGTTTTAGCATAGCCTCCCCAACTTAACCCCAAAGAGCTGGTGTTGAAGGAGGCCCAAAAATTGTAAAGGTGTGCACCTGTGGAACAGGTGCGCAAACATGCTAGTTTTTGTTTTAGCATAGCCTCCCCACCTTAACCCCAAAGAGCTGGTGTTGAAGGAGGCCCAAAAATTGTAAAGGTGTGCACCTGTGGAATAGGTGCGCAAACATGCTAGTTTTTGTTTTAGCATAGCCTCCCCACCTTAACCCCAAAGAGCTGGTGTTGAAGGAGGACCAAAAATTGTAAAGGTGTGCACCTGTGGAACAGGTGCGCAAACATGCTAGTTTTTGTTGTAACCAAAATGAAGTTCTGTGAATGTAAAGAGAATGAGAGGAGGATTTGAGGGTGGCACCATGGTCCAGGCTTAAACTGAGGCTCAGCTGCCACATCACAACGATAGCCTAGTCTACAAGGTCTGCATCAGGTGCATCAAAGCTTGATATCCACAACTGATTCATTTTAATGAATGTCAAACGGTCGACTGAGTCGGTGGAGAGTCTCGTTCGATGGTCTGTGAAGAATCCTCCTGCTGCGCTGAATGCCCGTTCCGATAGGACACTGGAAGCAGGGCAGGCCAACAACTCCATGGCATACTGGGCCAGTTCTGGCCAGTGGTCTAATCTTAAGACCCAGTATGCCAGTGGATCGGCATCGTCACATGAAAAGCCCTCTGTGTCACTTTGTGCCCTCACGTAATCGTCCACCATGTGATGCAGACGCTGTCGATGCGATGTGGCAGCTGAGAGGCCTGGGCGGTGAGGACTAAAAAAAGACCGAAAGGCATCCGTCAACCGCACGCCTTCTCCAACGCTCCTCTCGTGACCACCAGTAGAATCCATGGTAGGTTGTCCCCGCCCCTGCACCCTACGGGAGTCGGGGAACGTGTTCACCAGAATCCTCTTGAGACTGTCCTCAAGGGATTTGATCCTGTGGACTCTCTGGGTGGATGGAAAAAGCTCCGAGACTTTAGACTTGTACCGGGGGTCAAGTAGGGTGGCCAACCAATAGTGGTTAGTCTCTTTAATGGCCTTGATTCTGGGGTCCTTTCGCAGGCTCTGAAGCATGATGTTTCCCATGCGTCGCAAATTAGCAAAGGCCTGAGAAGCTGACTCCTCGGGGTCACTCATAACGACATTATCTTCAGCGGGCTCCTCCTCCTCCCAGCCACACACTACTCCAAAGTGTCCCGAGGGAGTCAAACTAGGCCTTGCAGATTGCCGCATGTCTTCCTCCTCCTCCTCAAACCCTGCAAAAGTTCCCGCAGAATCGTCCTCCTCCTCCTCCTCTTCCACCCCTGGATCCTGCTCGGGCCTCTGGGAGCTAGGCATAATGGGGTCAGGATTCTCAGGGTAAAGGGGGCCTTGAGAGGCAAGGAAGTCCTCCTCTTCCTCCTGCTGCTCTGCCTCCAATGCCCTGTCCATAATGCCACGCAGAGTGTGCTCCAACAAAAACAGTACCGGTAGGGTGTCACTGATGCATGCGCTGTCCCGGCTACCCATCCTTGTGGCCTCCTCAAATGGCGAGAGGACAGCGCATGCATCCTTAATCAAAAGCCACTGCCGTGGTGAAAAGAAGCCCAGGCACGCAGAGCCAGTGCTGGTGCCGTACTCGCATAGGTATTCATTAAGGGCCCTCTGCTGCGTGTACAGGCGCTGCAGCATAGCCAAGGTGGAGTTCCAGCGGGTGGGCATGTCACAGATGAGGCGGTGTACCGGCAGGTGAAACTCGCGCTGCACTTCGGCCAAACGTGCAGTGGCACTGTACCACCGCCTGAAGTGACTGCACACCCTTCTTGCTATCCTTAGCACATCCTACGAGTTCAAAAACCGCTGTACCACGAGATTCAGGACATGCGCCAGGCATGGCACATGGGTTAACTTTCCCTGCCGAAGGGCGGCCAGGAGGTTTGACCCATTATCAGTAACCACCATCCCTGGCTGCAGCTGGCGTTGTGTCAACCACCTCTGGGCCTGTGCCTGCAGAGCCCCAAGAATCTGAGGGGCAGTGTGCTGCCTGTCCCCTAGACACACAAGCTGCAGCACTGCGTGACACCTTTTGGCCTGAGACATAGAATAGCCCTTTGAACGTTTACGTGGTACCTCATCATATTCAAAGGACCATTCTGCAGATAAGGGCATTGAGGAGGTAGAGGAGGAGGAGCAGGAGGGGGTAGAAGTGATCGATCTACCCGGATCAGCGACACCACCAGCTGTTTGCAGACGTGGGGGCAACACTGGCTGCAGCACCGAGCCCTGGCTACAATCCCTTCCGCTGGCAAGCAGTGTCACCCAGTGAGCAGTGACAGAAATGTACCGTCCCTGCCCATTTTTGCTTGACCAAGTGTCAGCTGTCAAGTGTATCTTACGGCTGACTGACTTGGCCAGGGACGACACTACATTGCCTTCCACATATTGGTATAGGGATGGCAGGGCCTTACGGGAAAAGTAATGCCGACTTGGCACCTGCCACTGTGGAACTGCACATTTTGCGAAGTCACTGAAGGGAGCAGACTCTACCAGGTTAAATGGTAATAGTTGCAGAGCCAGTAGTTTAGCCAAACTACTGTTTAGACGCTGGGCATGTGGGTGGCGGGGAGTATACAGTTTTTTTCGTTCCAGCATGTGTGGAATCGAAATTTGGCATCTAGATGTTACAGCTGGTGGTGTGCTGGAGGTAGATGCGACACTGCCTGCTATATCATCATCCCTGTCAGTGGAGGCTGCCAACAGGTGATGAGTGACTATAGCAGGGCCAGGAACAGACTGATGTGCAGGTGGAGCAGGTGGAGCATGAGGAGGAGCGCGAGGAGGACTAGGAGGCCGACTGACCAATCTTTGGCCCTTTTGTGGGTTCTTTAAATGCTCCTGCCAATGGGCCGAGTGGTGGGTTGTCAAATGCCTGTTTAGGCAGCTTGTACCCAGGTGGTTGACATTTCTGCCACGTTTTATACCCTTCTTACAAATCTTGCAGATCACAACTGTTTTGTCTGCATGGGATGTCTCAAAAAAGTCCCAGCAAGATGAGGTGTGTATAGTGGCCCGGGAGACAACAGGTGCGGCCTTAGATGGAGCGGGCCGTCTGCTCTCCCCTCTTGCTTGCTCTGCCTCCTCATCAACCTCAGACCCAACATCTGACTCCATCAAAGACTGAGCATCAGGCCTGGCCCGGGAGACAACAGGTGCGGCCTTAGATGGAGCGGGCCGTCTACTCTCCCCTCTTGTTTGCTCTGCCTCCTCCTCAACCTCAGACCCAACATCTGACTCCATCAAAGACTGAGCATCAGGCCTGGCCCGGGAGACAACAGGTGCGGCCTTAGATGGAGCGGGCCAACTGCAGAAGACTGACCACTTTTCTCTGCCTGGGTCACTGTAGTTGCAGATGATGCCGATGATGAGGGTTTGGTCATATAGTCCACCACCTCCTGTACATACTGTGGATGTATAGCTTGGCCACTGCCGGAGAACAATCCAAATGGTGGCCTGGCTGAGGACTGACCACCACATCCACCCCTGCCTCTAGACACCCTAGAAGCTGTGCCCCTTTCCGCAGCAGGGCCACGTATGCCTTTTCTTGGTCTACCAGGCATATTTGTCCCTGATGCGTTGGCAACTGTGTGCGGTGAAAAACGCACACTGCTATGCGACCCACAGTTGTCGCTGGATACAGCACAGCAGATGTGTCACGCACAGTAGCAAAGCCTTTTGCACAGTGGACCTAACGCTTTGAACAACAGGCGTTAAGTTGTCACTGATGCGTTGGCAACTGTGTGCGGTGAAAAACGCACACTGCTATGCGACCCACAGTTGTCGCTGGATACAGCACAGCAGATGCGTGTCACGCACAGTTGCAAAGGCTTTTGCACAGTGGACCTAACGCTTTGAACAACAGGCGTTAGGTTGTCACTGATGCGTTGTCAACTGTGTGCGGTGAAAAACGCACACTGCTATGCGACCCACAGTTGTCGCTGGATACAGCACAGCAGATGCGTGTCACGCACAGTTGCAAAGCCTTTTGCACAGTGGACCTAACTCTTTGAACAACAGGCGTTAGGTTGTCACTGATGCGTTGGCAACTGTGTGCGGTGAAAAACGCACACTGCTATACGACCCACAGTTGTCGCTGGATACAGCACAGCAGATGCGTGTCACGCACAGTTGCAAAGGCTTTTGTACAGTGCACCTAACGCTTTGAACAACAGGTGTTAAGTTGTCACTGTATTTTGCTGCCTAGCAAGCACGTACACCTGCTGTGATACAGCAGCACTGTGCCACGTGCTCACTAAACAGAACCCTCACACTTTCCCTACAGAAACTCAATTTTTAAATATACTGTAACTAATGTAGTACAAAGTTCCCTAACTACACTAGATATCCCTTTCCACTAAATAGAAAGCTCCATACAGCAGAAGACTGACACTGTCCCTTAAGTTTTTTTTTTTTTTTTTGTAACTCTAAGAACCAGCACAATCGCTGTATCTAACTACACTGGCTGTAAGCTAAATACAATTCTGCTATATGGAGCTTTAGAACCACTCGATATGTAGGAAATGTAGTGTAGCAAAGCAGGAGTCAGAGAACTGCTTTAACTCTCTTCAACAGGATCTGGATAACTGTGCTAGGGGTTAGGCGGGGCCATCTTATATAGTGTGGGGCGTATTCACTCCTGATTGGCCTCTGGTCCCCGTAGTCACTCCAATCACGTTCCTAGGAGACTCCTGCCCCCTCATTGGCTTTTGCAGACGTTTCTGGGCCAATCATGGGCTTTTAAAGACCAGTTCCTGTCCCAGTGCATTTTGGGCGGTTCAAAAAGTTCGGTATTCGGCCGAATATCGAACATCCAATGTTCTGGTCGAACCGATGGTCGACCCGAATCGTTCGATCATCCCTAATTCTTACACAACATCCTAGCACAGCGCATGCCATGGGCAGAAGTAGTACACCTGAACTGGGAAAGACAGGTGTCCTGTTAGCGGTAGCTGACACTTAGGGAGTGGGCTTGGGCCTTCAGCTGAAACCACCCTTCTCCCTCCAGGTATCTATGCTGCTGGCAGTGCTTACAGCATGCCGTGTCAGAGATATTGAAGACCCTGGGAGGGCACACCATGACGTCCACGAGGTGGCGCCTGGGTGTCTGCTTCCCCCATACCTGCAACCTCCCTTGTCTCACAGGAGGCACAGGCAGATGGGGAAAGGGAGACCGAGAGAAGGCTTTGTGGAGCTTTTAACAGGCTGAACGTCAGCCCTGCAATTGTGGCCTACCCCGTGCCCAGGAACCATGAGGTGTCAAAGCAGCTGGCTGGTGCCCGCTGTCTAACCATCCTGAACCTGAGCAAGGGGCGTGGACCAAACCCTCTAACCGGGAAGGCTCAGGACAAGCCAGCCTTCACCACCACATGTGGCTTGACTGCATCTACGACAATGCTAGATGGGGTTGAGAACACATCAGACACCTCCCTAAGGGTCATGTGTGAACTACGGGGAGGGGTTAAACCTTGTGCAGTGGCCTGCTTTAGGGGCCTAGTCGTGTTTGGCCCTGTGTGGGTGGAACACCCAGGGCTCCTGTCAGCAGTCCCAAACAATCTGGCACGGCCTAGTTTGACAGTTCTGCAGAGTAACTGTCAGATGGACATGTCAGCGGTTTGGTACTGGGAACAGCAGGGAGGAGTAGGCACCCAGAGACCTGGAACTGAGGCTACCAGGACCTGGCCTACTCCTCAAACCAAAACATTGGTTACGTCATTCCTGGGTACAGCTGGCTACAGGAGAATGCTGGGGTGCGACTATAGTGGCTCAGCTGAACCTGTGACTGACCAATCCAATGGTACCCTGACTAAAATGGCACCCTTGACGCCAGTGTGTAAGAAGGACCGTTCCGCCCTGACGGAGGTATTGGCCAGTGCACCTGGGACATGGGCCCCAGAATTTAAATGCCCAGTCCCGGCACAACCCTATGCCACTACCTTTGGGCCAGATGCAGCCCTGGGCCAGAGGGATGCGAAAGGAGAGGAAATTCTCATCCTCTGCCTATGCAGGAAGGCACCTTCTAGGAAGGTAGCATAAGCCATCCTTGAGCAGAGGTGTCTTGTGATCGTGTGGGCACCACGGAAGCTCGCCCATCACAAACCACGTTTTCTGCCAAACTGTATTGCTAGGAAGAACCACCCACTCCTCAGAGGGAACCTGGTTCTCCAGCAACACTATTGGACCAGACCGCACACAGGTGAACGCCTTAGCAAGGTGGACCTGTGGGGTGACAAATTGAGCCTGCAACAGTTGGTTGCGTCAGGAGGGAAGTTGCAGTTCCCTCCCATGCAACCGACTGAGGGGGAAGGTGTAATGATATCCTGCACTGGATATACTAGAAGCTGTCGCAAGCAACCATTTTGTTCAGAGCTCTGCCATGACAGGCAGACCAAATGTATACTCAGATATTTTTCTTCCCCCCTCTCCCTGCCTCAATTAATTCCTGGAATGCAGAGAGTTTCGACTTCAAACAAGCCGTTATCTAAAAAGATGTCTGGACGGATATATGTTCTGATACTCAGGCCGGTCGTAAAGCCATAACCGACAAAGGAGGATAAAGGCTAATGGGTCGTAAAACAGAGCCATTCCAGAGCTCTGTTAATTGAACACATTCACACACAAATTCATAACTTTAAACACAAACAAGATATGTCTCTAGAAAGTGTATAGTTAAGTGCAAAATAAAATACTGAATGGAACGAGATCATAAATGACCACTTTAGCTCCTATGGGAGACAAGCTAGCTGTCAGATGCCTTACGGGTCAGAGGTTACTTTGAGATAGCCTGTGTTTGGTATCTATGGATATAAAATTCAATGCTGCACAATAATCTATCAGTTTCAAGAAGGCAACTGGTAGATATTGGAAGATATGAATTATGTTATAAATCTGTCTATACGGGAGGATCCTTGGTATGGTCATAAACCTTAGGGCAGCCCATGGCCACTGTGTTTATTGGTCAGGAGCATCTTTTACCACCCCCTGCGTTCTCATAGAAAAAGAGAGAAAAGCAGATGGGTTTAGAGTTCTCATGGTAACATCAAGAAGGAACATCGATCAAGTTTGAGAACCGATCACTGGCTCAGCTTCCGGACTCTGATAATACTCAGGACATTGAATGCAAGTATCCTTACTTCTCAATTCTATCTTATTCTTCTAAATTGCTTAATTATGTCGCTATTTCTTTGAAACACCTTTTTCTGTAAATATTTTATTTGCACCAATTTTAACCTTTTTATTATTAAACTTTATTTTGAAAAGTGTTAATCTTATCCCTAAGCTCTTAATGCAAACTAATAACGAACCTGTCTCTTGAAGAGTGCTACTGTATAGAATAAATCCTCTGAACATTCCTGTCTGTGGTGACAGTGCGTGTTACAGATGATTATTCTAAAGTCATAATTGGTATTTCTAAAATTACGAGCATCTGCTGGGCTCATAACGTAGCGGTGGTGGCAGTGAAAGGGTTAATTGCTTAAATTAGCCTGGGGACAATCGCTCTCAGCCTGCTGGCATCTAGATTGTGGTCCTGCAAGCTGGAAAATCTTTGTGCCGGGTGCAGCTGAGAGTGGCATTGTTACGCAAGTGACGGCAGGGTGTGAGATTGGCTGGTCCTTGGTCACGAGTTAGTGAGAAGGGCAGGGATCTGATACCCGCCACCGTCACAGCCTCCTCATCCGGTCAGCGTAACACCTTCACCACCAACTTCAGCACAGCCAGGGGTAAACGACAGCAGGCAGTTTTAAAACTTGCCTGTTTGGGGGAAAAACCCCACACCACGCAGGAGTTGTGGAGGGGCATTGAACAACAGACCAATAAGAGGTTGGTGCCAGTGAGCCTCAAGCCCAGCCTGGCGGTGTGTGATAATGAGCGAAATCTCGTAGCAGCTCTGGGCATAGCCAGTTTGACGCACATCCCTTGCCTGGCGCATGTGCTGAATTTGGTGGGGCAGAGGATCCTTAAAAATTACCCCGATATGTCAGAGCTGCTGCAGAAAGTGCAGGCCGTCTGTGCGCACCTTCTGCGTTCTCACCCTGCTGCTGCTCGCCTGTCAGCGCTGCAGCGTAACTCACCGCCTCATATGTGACGTGCCCACAAGGTGGAACTCCAACTTGCACATACTGGCAAGACTGTGCGAGCAGCAGCAGGCCATAGTGGAGTTTCAGCTGCAGCACGCATGCGTGAGTCGCTCTGCGGAACCGCACCCCTTCACCACCTGGCCATCGCTGGTGCATGGCTGGGGGGATACAGAGGACACAGACGATACACCTCCCACAGAAGACAGCTTTTCGTTGCCTCTGGGCAGCCTGGCACACATGAGCGATTACATGCTGCAGTGTCTACGCAACGACTGCCGAGTTTCCCACATAGTAACTTGTGCTGATTACTGGGTGGCCACGCTGCTGGATCCCCCTTACAATGACAACGTACCGTCCTTAATTCCCTTACTGGAGCGTGATCGCAAGATGCATGAGTACCAGTGCACGCTGGTAGACGCGCTGCTGGTGGCATTCCCACCTGACAGCGGGGGCACAGTGGAAGAGCAAGGCGAAAGGCAGAGGAGGAGGAAGAGGTAGCCAACGCAGCCAGGGCACCGCCAGCACCTCAGAAGGCAGGGTTAGCATGGCCGAAATGTGGAAAAGCTTTGTCAACACGCCGCAACAACCAGCACCACCAGCTGATATGGAACATCTTAGCAGGAGGCAGCATTTCACCAACATGGTGGAGCAGTATGTGTGCACACGCCTAGAAGTACTGAATGACGGGTCTGCCCCCTTCAACTTCTGGGTCTCCAAATTGGGCATATGGCTTGAGCTTGCCCTTTATGCCTTGGAAGTGCTGGCCTGCCCTGCAGCCAGTGTATTATCTGAACGTGTATTTTGCTTGGCAGGGGGCGTTATCATAGACAAGCGCAGCCGCCTGTCCAGAGCAAATGTGGACAAGCTCACGTTCATTAAAATGAACCAGGCATGGATCCCACAGGACTTGTCCGTACCTTGTGCAGAATAGACATGTATACCAGCCTTACCCAGCCATTGTTGTATTTTTGATCTTTCTCACTCTTTTGGGGTGTACCCTAATTAAAAAAAAAAATTAAATTAAACCAAAATCAGTGTTGGCCTCCTTGTCCTCCTCCACCGCCGCCGCTTCCACCTACACCGCCACATCCACCGCCACCTAAACCTCCTACTCCATATGGACCTCGTCCTCCTACATCAAGATTATTATTTTTATGTATTTTATGTTATGTCCCTATCCACATTTGTTTGCAGAACACTTACCATGCTCCTAACAACGTTTTGCTGCCATTTGCAGCCCTCTAGCCCTTTCCATTACTTTCTTAGAGCCATTTTAGTGCTCAAAAGTTCGGGTCCCCATTGACTTCAATTGGGTTCG
This sequence comes from Pelophylax lessonae, assembly GCF_965119305.1. Taxonomy (NCBI): domain Eukaryota; kingdom Metazoa; phylum Chordata; class Amphibia; order Anura; family Ranidae; genus Pelophylax; species Pelophylax lessonae. The sequence continues at coordinate 143,870,112 of NC_138769.1, read as the reverse complement.
GGTCAAGTTCGGGTCAAGTTCGGGTCCTGAACTCGAACTTTTTGCGAAGTTTGGCCGAACCTGTCGAACCCGAACATCCAGGTGTCCGCTTAACTCTAGACTCTAGCCAAAAGAATTTCTGAGCACATTGCAAATATAAGTAAGGGTTACAAGGACTATAGCGTGTCTTTACATTTTAGACGCAATCATAATAGAGACCTCTCTAATCTGAAATTCTGGGGCATTGAGAGAGTGCAGCCTGTTTGGAGGGGTTCTAACAGTGTTAGGGAACTCTCTAAATGAGAAAGCCATTGGATTTTCCTCACTAATGCCTTACATCCTAAAGGGTTAAATATAGATCTTGATGTGAATTGTTTTATAAGTAATTAATAATGTCTTTTAGAGTAGAAATTTCTTCCTATGGGATTGACAGATGCTAATAGCCCTTAATATTTATATCTTGGGCTTTGTCTGAGAGCTTGATTAGATGGGGGAATATTATTGGACATGGTACTGAGGTTTGATCATCGGTTTTATTATATAATAATTGGGGCAACTAAGACTGCATTTTCATTTTGAGTTGCAGTTTTATGTTCTCTTTATTTTATCTGTATTTACATTTTATATGACATACATTCTTTTCAAATTTTTGAATTGTGAATGTGGAATATTCATGTATATAAACATGTTCCTATACAAAAGGGACTTATAGAGATTCTATGTTATATACTTTATGGATATTATGCTCCATACCAGCCATACGCATGAACTTCGCATGATCCGTTAGACATGGGTGACTCTTGGCCCATAAAGGGAAGGAAGAGGTTAACTTGTCCAGAGAGGAAGCGAGATATTGTGCTGGCGGACGTTATGCATTAATGGTGTATCCCTGGTGTGGGCGGAAGTCTGTTCTGCTCCGTGTCATTTGTGAGAGCAGATTGGGAGTAAGCGCTGCCCTCCTGGGAGTGTATTTACTGTATATTGTATATCAGATATATTTTTTTAAAAAAATTTTGAATTGTGAATGTGGAATATTCATGTATATAAACATGTTCCTATACAAAAGGGACATATAGAGATTTTATGTTGTATACTTTATGGATATTATGCTCCATACCAGCCATACGCATGAAATTTCCATGATCCGTTAGACTTGGGTAACTCTTGGCCGCTAAGGGAATGAAGGGGTTAACCTGTCCGGAGAGGAAGCGAGACATGGTGCTGGTGGATGTTATGCTTTAATGGTGTCTCCCTGGTGTGGGCAGAAGTCTGTTTTGTTCCGTGGCATCTGTGAGAGCAGATTGGGAGTAAGCGCCGCCCACCTGGGAGTGAGATAAATGAAGGTGGCCGTGCCACGTGCCCATGTAAGGGCGTGACCACGGTAACGTCTGACATCACGCCACGGAACTCTGCTGGCTAGGTACCGAGCGGCAGAGACGGAGAGTGGAGTTGGCCTAAGAGTCAGGTTGCCGTTTGATTATATTATGCCCTATGTTGCTGTACTAAATGTGAGTGGTATATGTAGGGGGGCAGGGGACCATTTTTATTCACAATAAATTTATGTGAGTTACGCTATGAGTCCTTCCTCCTTTACTTTACTTACATGGTATACACATGAAATAAGGATTCCATTGGGCCAAGCATAACGTTTTGCTGAATTACATCTGTGGACAAGAGAGTATCCTGGCTTGGTGAGCAGCGGGACAGAGATCTTCCCTGGTGACACAAGCATTAGAGTGGTCCGATCAAGGCGCATTTAAAGCCATTTCTGGTGAGTGTGCATTGCTACAGGGTCATCACAGTGGTGCGGTGGAGGTGCACTATAGATCGCTTGAGCACGGAGGTTCTGCGATTCACTCATCTGATCTGTTTACGGAACTCTTAGTAGCTTGGGAGTGTAAGCTGCAACAGCAGTGCTCTCATTATTATTATTGTGGACTTGCACATATATGTAGCGATGCTAGTGTGATTTTGTTCTCATACTTGGACTGTGAGCACATTTTTCACCTATGTGATTTATATGCTTTGATTTAATAGCAGCAGCTCTGTCTTTTCCCTTAAGGGATTTATCATATTATTTGACAAGTATCTGACTACATTTATCCATATTGCTTATAGCGATTGGTGAGTGGGCATACTAGTATTTATCTGCACCTACTCCCTTTTTTCTGATATCTTTTATAAACTTTGAGCTGTTTAGGTGTGGTTTGATACATTTTCTTCTCCCCCCATTCTGCCATAAAGATATTTACCACACTCAGTGCAAAACCTGCCCCAATGAGCTTGTAGCCGGAGCCCCCGAAAGTCCCTAAGCCATCCTGTTGAACTGGAAGAACTCCAATGGGCAAATTAAACTGTTGCCAAAGCCCCTTTCTGTGAAAGCGAGGGGTGTTAAATCACCTAAATGTTTCATAGCCCTGTGGCTTAGGAAGTTTATTTTTCTGACATATCAGATTCAGTAGAAATCTCTGTCCAATAAATTAAAATCCAAATGTGCTGAAGCATTTGTAGGGCAAATAAAAGTAAAGAAAAAAGTTCCCTGGTCAAAATACTATGCCTTGTCAGTTACAACCGATATGAGACTCAATTCTTTAAGCAAAGCATGTGTTTTTTTTAATCAAAATGATCATTTTATTCAGCCATGTGAGTTTTCATTGGCTGTCATCAGTCTAAAAAATTGGAAGTCATAGCATAAAACGATTGTTATAGCTTAGTAAATTGAACCTTTAATGACCAGAAGTACCAAGTGGCTGTCTTCAGGTCATAATTCTTCTCTAGCATGCCCTCTAGTGTGTTCTCCAAAGCTATCCTGTGATGAAGATGCATGGGGGAAAAAAAAAGAGATAACAACTGGCAGATGTGTAGCCTCCATGGCAGGACCTAGTTCCCCCTTTTTTAGAGCTTTATTACTTTATTGGCCTTACAGGGGGTGGTAAGCCCAGGGTGAATATTACCAGCATTTTAAAAATTTATATTTTGTAAAAATAGCAAGCAGTGACATGGGGCAGCAAATGTGCTGCATAGCTAGGTCTGTCATTACCTTCTTTTTTTCCATTTAGCCATAGCAACAGGGTTGGATAAATCATAAAAATACACTCAGTTTTTTACATAATGTTGGCAATTGTAGTTCCTATAGATGTTTTACAACTGCTTATTCATTTGATTGGCTGGAGTGAGTTTAATAAGTAATTAAAAAACCTATTGAAATCATATTCTGTTAGGAAAAACCCTTAAGCCCCGTACACACGTAGCGATTGTCGGCCGTAAATATTCGGCCGCCGAACGATCGGCCGATTGTCGGCTTGTTAGTATGATGCTTCCGATAACCGACAGTGACTTTTCGGCCGAACAGAATCTGTTGTGCAGGCATTAAAATTTTTGTTGGCCAACACCAGAACGGCCGATTGTTCGCCAGTCAGTACAGAATTCGGCCGACAATCAGCAGATTTGCTGGGCATGCTCAGAAAAGAAAAAACACACGGAAAGTTAACCATCACATGACATCACTTCTGCAGTCGGCTGTTGTTGGCTGACAAATGTGTGCAGTCTTTTGCAGTTTTCAACAGACACGACAGCCCTGGACAAAAGACGGCCGATCGTTCGGCCGACGATCGGTACGTGTGTGTAGTGTATTAACACAGACAGGCTGTACAGGTTGCTTCTTTATTTACTGCACATCAGCATGCAACTAACTTCAGCCACACCCAGCTCCCAGACATATACATAATTATAACATTTTGCAGACAGCAACTTAACCCGTTGCTTACCATACTACATTCCCTCCTCTCTTTGAATAAAACATAACATGCACAACGTATTAATAAGATTAACAAAATGCATGGATGAACAACTAAAAATTTAAACTATAAACTCCTGACTATACACATAGTCCTTAAGGTAGGCCGGTGGATTTGTTGCTCGTTTTTCTCTTGGCCATTCCGATGTGGATGGTTGTGGATTGAAGTCTGGATCACTGGCAGTATCATCACTACTCTTTGCCTGTTCGCCATCTTCCGATACTTGACCTTCTGACTCAATAAATTTCTTCACAAATGAGGAATTACGCACTTTTGTGTGTCCATCTAAATCCTCTAAAACCACTTGAGTACCTCTTTTCTCCTTTACAACATAAGGCTCAGGTTCAAAGGACGGAGCCAGTTTGTTAAACCGATCATTTTGAAGCAACACCTTATCACCCTGTTGAAGGCCACTAGGTTGACAATGGCGGCGGTGGTTTGCATACTGTTCAGCCCGGATCTTCCTTTCCTCATCAATATGCCGAAAAGGTTTCTGACTTGTAGGAGGACCCCCAATGTCTGGCAATTTTGTCCTGAATTTGCGACCACAAAGAAGTTCCGCAGGACTAACGCCAGTGACAGTATGCAGAGTTGTGCGATAAGCCAAAAGAAAACGCCACAGTTCCTTTTTCCAGTCTCTTCTCTCTAAATGAGCAATCCGCAAAGCTTTCAGCAAGGTTCGATTCTGGCGTTCCACTTCCCCGTTAGCCTGTGGCCAGTATGGAGTTGTACGATGATGTTCAATAGCATTTGATTTCAGATAATCCTGAAATTCCTGAGAAGTAAATTGGGCACCATTGTCACTCACAATCTGTTTAGGCAACCCATGAGATGCAAAAATGCTCTCCAACCCCTCAATTACAGTTGATGATGTAGCTTTAGTGAGAACTACCACCTCTTGCCACCTTGAATAATAGTCCACAACAACTAAAAGATGGTGTCCAGATGGAATGTCGCACAGATCAATGGCTAAATCTTCCCATGGTCCCTCAGGTAGAACAGTGTGAGTTACTGGTTCTGGTTTAGGTTTGCTGCCCACCAACTGACATGCTCGACATGAAGAAACCAAACGTTCCACATCCTTGTCAATTCCTGGCCACCAGACTTTCTCACGTAATCTTTGTTTGGTGCGTACAATGCCTTGATGGCCCTCATGGGCTAAATGTAATGTACGTTTCCGTAAGTCTTTAGGCATCACAATACGATGGCCACGTAGAACTAGTTGTCCTGCAATACTCAGCTCTTGTTTGATTCTGTGATAGCTTGGGTCACAATCCACCCAAACCCCTTGTCTTACACATTTTCTCAACCGAGCAATTTCCGGATCCACAGATGACAATTCTTCAACCTCCCGCGGTGTCAATGCCTGAGGCATGGCGTTAGTAGCCACAAAACGAATGTACTCTTCTGCCAGGTTATGAACAGGTGCAGAAGACTGAGGCAATCTGGAAAGTGCATCTGCCGCATTAGTCGGTCCAGGTCTGTACCGCACTGTAAAGCGATATGGTAACAATCTGAGAACCCATCTCTCAATTCTGGCGGATGGTTTTGAGCGTGGCGAATATATCACTTCCAGAGGCTTGTGGTCTGTGATGATTTCAAAATCAAGGCCGTAGAGATAGGTGTGAAACCTTTCACATCCCCAAACAACAGCCAAAGCTTCTTTCTCGGTCTGAGAATAACGTCTCTCTACATCAGTGAGGGATCTGCTTGCATACTGAATAGGCCTGTAATCGCCTGTGCGTTGTCTCTGAACCAAGATGGCGCCTAACCCCACAGGGCTAGCATCGACAATAACTTGGGTGTGTGCAGTAGGATTGAAATAAGCCAAAGTTGTGGCGCAAGTCAGCCGTCTCTTAAGTTCATCAAATGCACCTTGTTCCAAAAAGCCCCACTTCCAAGGGACTGCTTTGCGAGTCAACACTCTCAAAGGTTCACTGACAGTCGCCATATCTGGAATAAACTTGGTACAGTAATTCACTAGCCCAAGAAAACTGCGTACTTCCTCTAGGGTTTTCAGGATTTCTGGCATCAGACACAGCTTTAATTTTACAGTCCTCCGGACCAATGCCCCTGTCAGACAGCACATGGCCCATAAAAGTCATTTTATTCATTTGAAATGTGCACTCATTTAATGTTAACCCTTTCTCCTTCAAGCGATTTAGCACTGCACGGAGACGTTCATCGTGCTCCTGTGTGTTTGTTCCCCACACAATTATATCATCAGAAATGTTATGCGTGCCTTCACAACCATGTAGCACTTGCTAAATCACATGTTGATAGGCCTCCGGTGCGGACGATACGCCAAACATCAACCTCTTGTATCTAAAAAGACCTTTATGGCTTGCAAATGTAGTGATGACTCTAGATGCTGGGGTCAATTCAATCTGATGATATCCCCATTTCAAATCCAGTTTACTGAAGACACTTGCCCCATTCATTGCATGTAGAACATCTTCAATAGTGGGAATTGGATGTCTCTCTCTCTGCACAGCTTGGTTAGCACATCTCATGTCCACACAAATCCGAATATCTGTGCCCTTTGGTACAACAACTAACGGCGATACCCACGGAGTGGGCCCTTCCACAGGTTCAATAATGTCAAGGTCTAGCAGCTCTGCCAGTTTGTGCTCAACAGGTGATGTCAGGCTATAAGGAAGTCTGCGTACTGGCTGTGCAATAGGCTTTACATGTGGATCAATGTGAAGCTCCAACTGAAAATCCTTTAATTTTCCAAACCCAGAGAAGCAATCTTTAAATTCCTCTTTCAATGCAGAAATAGCAGGAGACACCATATTCACTCTTGCGCTGCCTACATCATGGCCAATCTGTAACACCCCTAGTGCCATTGCGGTTTGACGACCAAGCAGAGGCGACCCTGTGCCATCTACAACATAGAATTCGGTCTGCAATGGAGGACCAGTCTCATGTGTTTGAACAGAGGTATAAAATTTGCCTTTAAGTTGCAGTGGTGTACTGGAGCCATAAGTATAAATCTGTTTAGTGGTGTTACACAATTTAAGGTGATTTTCTCTGCCATTAAGACTGTGCCAAGAAGCCAAGTCCATAACATTGCATGTAGCTCCAGAGTCAATCAACACTGACACATCCGTATTTCCAATCTTAATGGTTAACGTCCCGGCTTGCAGAGAACACAGGGAGAATATAAATTCACAGTCAAGAGCACTCTCTTTATCCTCAGCTATAACATTTACTTGTGCAGATTGTCCTTTGGTTTTGTTATCTCTGGTTGTACTTCTACACACAGCTGCAAAATGACCTGTCTTTCCACAAGCATAGCACATTTTATTCTTTACCACAGTGCAGTCCTGACTTGTGTGTCCCGCCCTGCCACATTTATTGCAGGTGATGTGTAAAATCCTCTTTGGAAGACTCTCTTTCCTACTCCAGATATTCCTATTATTATAGGTAGGTTTGGAGACTGTATTGACAAATGCAGTGTTCTTGGTTTCAATATGCAGAGCCTGGAGCTCAGACAGTTCAATGGCTCTTGCAATCTCCTGCAGACTAGTAAGTGTGAGACTAGGTTCTCTCAATAATCTCCTCCTGAGGTGCACAGATGTGCATTTCTCTATGACCTGATCTTTGATTATCTCCTCAGTTACAGTCCCAAAATCACAAGACTTTGCCAGATATTTCAGCCTAGTCACATAACCGTCTGTGGTTTCTCCCAGTTCTTGCACAGCCTGTCTAAACTTATATCTTTCATAGGGAATATTTTTCTTTGGCTCAAAGTACTCACTCAGTTTATTCATGGCTGTCTCATAGTCTGAATCTTCCCCTGTTGCTCCCAGGGTTTCAAAAATGTCCTGAACTTGAGGTCCAGCTAGATGCAGCAGCATGGCTCTCTTCTGAGCAGGTGCAGTCACTCCTGTGGCTATAACATAGAGCTGAAATCCCTTCTTCCACTTGTCCCAGCGCTGTGAGAGACTAGTGTGGTCTCCAGACACATCAAACGGTCCGATAGCCGGTAAATCCAGAAAGCTAGCCATCCTCGTCGCCAAAATGTAGTGTATTAACACAGACAGGCTGTACAGGTTGCTTCTTTATTCACTGCACATCAGCATGCAACTAACTTCAGCCACACCCAGCTCCCAGACATATACATAATTGTAACATTTTGCAGACAGCAACTTAACCCGTTGCTTACCATACTACAGTGTGTATGGGGCTTAACCCTCACTTGTAAATATGGTATCAGTTGCATTTTCTATTATGTTGTGATTAGGTCACTTCAAGCTGCAGGCATGATATAGGATCCCGTTTATTGGTTGCTAAGGCATAGTCTTTCACTATGCTAAACTTGATTATATTATTAAACATATTAACCACTTATGGACTGCCCCACGCAGATATACTGCGGCCCGACTGCATTAAATCAAGTACCTGTACGTGATTACCTGAGTAGGGCCTGGAGCAGGCACACGCGCCACAGGCAACGTGCTCCCGCTGTGATTAGACACAGTAGGAGCAAATCAGCCGGTCAGACAGCTGGGACCCGCTAATCGTTAACAGGAGAGGCAGAACGGCGGTCTGCGTATGTAAACAAGGCAGACCGCTGTTCTGTCAGAGAGGAAGATAGAGATCTTGTGTTTCTGCTAAGCAGAAACATGGATCTCTGTCTTCCTCAAGTTAAGCCACTCCCACACAGTTAGTAAGCATTCCCTAGGAGCACACTTAACCCTTTGATCATCCCTGATGTTAACCCCTTCCCTGCCAGTGTCATTAGTACACTGACAGTGCATTTTTTCAGCACTGATCACTGTATTAGTATCACTGGTCCCCAGAAAAGTGTCAGTTAGGTGTCCAATTTGATCGTTGCAATGTCGCAGTCCTGCTAAAAATCGCTAATCACTGCCATTTCTCGTAAAATAATAAATAAATAAAACATCCATAAAAATATTCCATAGTTTGTAAACGCTAAAACTTTTATTGGGATTTTTTTTACCAAAAATATGTAGCAGAATACATATTGGCCTAAATGGATGAATACATTTTTTTTTTTTCATTTTTTGGGTTTTTATAGCATAAAGTAAAAAATATTGTTTTTTTTTCAAACCTGTTGGTCATTTTTTGATTATAGCGCAAAAAATAAAAACCGCAGAGGTCAAATACCATTACAAGAAAGCTCTACTTATGGAAAAAAAAGGACATGAATTTTATTTGGGTACAGCGTTGCACGTCCGTGCAATTGTCAGTTGAAGTAACACAGTGCCATATCACAAAAAATGTCCTGGTCATGAAGGGGGAGGGTTAACCTTCCAGGGCTGAAGTGGTTAACCGAATCCTACTAATAGTTCTACTGCTCACATAGCATCCCTGCTATTCACACCATACATTACTTCATTTGAAAAGCAACTAGTGGACAAACATGTACAAGCTGTCGAAGGTTGCTGTGGTTACCCATAATGGTAATGTGACTCAGGCTTCTCCAGCAACCTAGTTACAGAGCTTTGACGTTAATGACACGTTGTATTCATATGATAAATTAAAGTGTCTATTTTTAAAATAAAAAGTAAACAGCAAACACAAATGCCCAAAAAAATGTTGATGCCTTGTCAAATGTTATGCTTGAATCATAAATTATTCCAAGGTTTAAAAAAGTAAGTTTGATTTCACCATTATAGTTATTTGATTAATATGATAGAAACAGTGGAAGAGATACTAATATTTTGTAATATTGTGACCATTTAACCTTATATTTAAGAAGAAAAAACAGCAAATGAAAGGCAAAAGAATCTTCTGTCTGAAAGGGTAAGTAGTTAGTGTTATGTAGAGGCAACTATAAGAAACCAAAGTTAGCTCCACTTAAGCAATAAAAATGTTTTTTTGTAATGTGGTACAGTTTAATGGGAGACTTTTGCCGCCACATAGTCCCCAGCATAACTTTGTATTCTGCTTATCTATTCCACAGCCTCATCAATGCAAGGTGTGGAAAAAGGCTTGGCCCCGGTTCACACTATAACCCACAAGTGAATCACACAGGAACTGCACCGCATTCCTGTGTGATTCAGCATGGTACGATTTGAGCTTATTAATTCTGAATGGCCTCAAATCGCACCACATTGCACCAAAGATGTGTATGCACCTTTTTTGGGGCCACACTACAACCGGATTGTATGGTCATTTTGTACTAAGTGGTCCAGTGTGATTCAGTGCAGGCAAACTGCACTGCATTTGCAATCTATTTGGGGTGTTGTAACTCTGTATTGACACCCACATCAGACCACAAACACAGTGCGATTGCAATACAGTGAGGGAAACGTGCAGGGATTGCATTATTTCTTGCACCTCATATGTGTGAACCGGGGCTAAACCCAAAACTTCATATTCCTCATATTTGCCTGCTATACCATGTACTCATATTAAAAAGTATGTTGTTTTTTTATTTGATTCCTTTGTGTGAAATACCTGGTGTTTCTTTCAGCCCCCCTGCTTTCCTATTAAAAACTGACCATGCAAGGCAGGAGAGCACAGCATGATCAGTTCCCTAGCTGTGCTGAGAACTCAGCCTCCTCTCCTCTAATAATCAGACTTGCATTGACATGCCCCCCTTTCCTACACAGCTATTCACTGGGAAGTTCAGTGCAGTGCTGTTTCTCCTCCCCTAGCTCCCATGAGCTCCCTATGCAACTGAGAACAGGAATTATGTGGTCACTTATTAAAAATGGGACATAAGAGATTTATAATGTTTTATATGTGTATACACAAATGTTTTGCCTTTCATTTTAAACTGAATGGGTTGTTTTGCAAGCTAAGGGTTTAGATAAACTTTAACTGACTGTGATGATCAGCTACAGTATGTACCAGAAAATGCCCTGTGAGTGTATCTGTCACGATTATATATATGTAGGAGGCTAAACTAGCCCCCGTAGACTGGGTCACTCACCCTGCACATGGGGAACCTTTACTCATGTCGTGCTCATCAATGCTCATGAACAAGGCGGAGGTCATTCTTGGGGATAACCCATCTTAAGGTGGACCTCCAGCTTAAAGATGGCCATACACTGTGTGCACTTGAACAAATAAACTGGACTCCATCCATACACTTTGTTAACTCTTCCTCTTTAATACCGGTATACAGACTGGGGACCTCTGTGTCACTGATCTTCTCCAATTGCTGTGGGAGACAGACTTGCTCATGGAGAGAGTGCCGATAACAACTCATCCTGCAAGAGGCTATCCTACCTGCCACATGTATACACTTGCAACAGACTGCTACAGAAACCTTTCTTACCCTGGGTAACCACTTGTATCTTCACACTGTATTAACTCTTACACTGGTATCTTCATAACCCTGTATGCTTAGCTGACCCATGCTGTAAACTATGTGTGCCAGTTACTTTCATCATACCCCTTGAGTAACTTCAGACCAAGCAAGGACAAAATTCCAGGTAAAGTGCACAGTCTTTTCCCTAAGCTAATCCCTAACACAGGCTTGTGGCTGCCCCAGCATGCCTGCACAGGCAAGAGTCCATACAAAGCAGAGTCCACAGTGGCAAATCCCCAGAACTTGTTTTCTTCAGGAAGGACTGCAGGTTCCAGCAATCCCCCTACATGATGGATGTGACAGCAGGCAGGCTTGAGGTGGAACCTTCTCTCTTCTCTGTAAGCAGCTGGAGATTATATGTTGTGGCTTGTCTGTGTCTTTCCTTCCCATGCAGGCTGTCTGAGTCTTGGCAGATCCTTCCCCCTTTATTATTATTTCTTTGGTTTAATGAAAGAAATGACTGGGACATAACCATACCAGGGTACTCTTTATACAGAAGAGACAGAGAAGGCAAGCAAGGAGGAGGAGTGGCCCTGTATGTGAAAGATAGCATTAAATCTAACCTAATACAAGTTGGTGAGGCCAACATAGAGTCAGTTTGGGTTACGTTGCAGTTTGCTAATCATGCAGTAACTCGTGTAGGTGTGATATATAGACCACCTAGTTAAAGAACTAGACGATCTACTAGTTGAAGAAATAGCTAAAATGACAATGAAAGGAGAAGTTTTCATTATGGGAGATTTCAATCTTCCAGATATAAACTGGAAAACCAAAATAGCAAGTTTTACCAGGAGTACAGATATTCTAAATTCCCTACTGGGGTTGTCTCTGCAACAAGTGGTTGAGGAGCCAACTCGGAGGGAGGCCATTTTGGATTTGGTATTCACAAATGGGGATTCGGTATATGATGTCATTGTAGGCGAAACCTTGGGATCTAGTGATCACCAGTCAGTGTGGTTTAATATAAGAACTGTGAAAGAGTCACACCACACGAAAACAAAAGTTTTAGATTTTAGAAAAATAGACTTTTCAAAAATGAAATTAGTCATAAATGAGTCCTTATCAGACTGGAACGGATTACATGGAGTCCAGGAGAAATGGGACTACTTAAAAGGTGCATTATTGAAGGCAACAGAAAATTGCATTAGACTTGTCAGTAAAAGCAAAAAAAGGAAGAGACCACTGTGGTACTCAGCAGAAGTGGCCCAAATCATTAAAAATAAAAAGCTAGCATTTTGTAATTATAAAAAAACCCAGAACAATGAAGATAAGGAAATCTACAAGATTAGGCAGAAAGAGGCCAAGCAAGTTATAAGAACTTCTAAAGCGCAGGCAGAAGAAAAACTAGCTCAGTCTATGAAAAAGGGGGATAAGACATTCTTCAGATATATAAATGAAAAAAGGAAATTAAAACAAGGAATAACTAAATTAAAAACAAAGGACGGAAGGTATGTAGAAGAGAATAAAGGGCTAGCCGTAATGAATACTTCTGTTCAGTTTTTACAGAAGAAAAAGAAGGAAAAGGACCTCCACTTGAAAGGATGACTAATGAATCGTTTGATGCATGTGTCTTTACAGAGGAAGACGTTCTAAGATTGCTGTCTAAAGTGAAGACAAATAAGTCACAGGGTCCTGATGAGATACACCCAAAATTATAAAAAGAGCTTAGTGGTGAGCTGGCAAAACCATTAACAGATTTATTTAACCAATCATTAGTAACAGGAGTCATCCTGGAAGATTGGAAATTGGCAAATGTCGTGCCCATTCACAAGAAAGGTAGTAGGGAGGAATCGAGCAACTATAGACCAGTGAGTCTGACATCAATAGTAGGCAAATTAATTGAAACCCTATTAAAGGATAGAATTGTGGAACATCTTAAATCCCATGGATTGCAAGATGAAAAACATGGGTTTACTTCAGGGAGATCATGTCAAACAAATCTTATAGATTTTTTTGACTGGGTGACTAAAATAATAGATGGTGGAGGTGCAGTAGACATTGCATATCTAGATTTTAGTAAGGCTTTTGACACTGTCCCACATAGAAGACTTATCAATAAACTACAGTCATTGAGCATGGACTCCCATATTGTTGAGTGGATTAGGCAGTGGCTGAGTGACAGACAACAGAGGGTTGTAGTCAATGGAGAACATTCAGAACAAGGTCATGTTACCAGTGGGGTACCTCAGGGATCTGTACTGGGACCAATTTTGTTTAATATATTCATAAGTGATATTGCAAAAGGCCTCGATGGTAAGGTTTGTCTTTTTGCTGATGACACAAAGATATGTAATAGGGTTGATGTTCCTGGAGGGAAACGCCAAATGGAAAAGGATTTAGGAAAACTAGAAGAATGGTCAGAACTCTGGCAACTGAAATTTAATGTGGATAAGTGCAAGATAATGCACCTGGGTCGTAAAAACCCAAGGGCAGAATATAGAATATTTGACACAGTCCTGACCTCAGTATCTGAGGAGAGGGATTTAGGAGTAATTATTTCAGAAGACTTTAAGGTGGGAGGACAATGTAATAAAGCAGCCCGAAATGCCAGCAGAATGCTTGGATGTATAGGGAGAGGTATAAGCAGTAGAAAGAGAGAAGTGCTTATGCCGCTGTACAGAACACTGGTGAGACCTCACTTGGAGTATTGTGCGCAGTACTGGAGGCCATATCTCCAGAAGGATATAGATACTCTAGAGAGAGTTCAGAGAAGAGCTACTAAACTAGTACATGGATTGCAGGAAAAAACTTACCAGGAAAGGTTAAAGGACCTTAACATGTATAGCTTGGAAGAAAGAAGAGACAGAGGGGATATGATAGAAACTTTTAAATACATAAAGGGAATCAACTCGGTAAAGGAGGAGAGCATATTTAAAAGAAGAAAAACTACCACAAGAGGACACCGTTTTAAACTAGAGGGGCAAAGGTTTAAAAGTAATATGAGGAAGTATTACTTTACTGAGAGAGTAGTGGATGCATGGAATAACCTTCCTGCAGAAGTGGTAGCTGCAAATACAATGAAGGAGTTTAAGCATGCATGGGATAGGCATAAGGCTATCCTTCATATAAGATAGGGCCAGGGACTATTCATAGGATTCAGATATATTGGGCAGACTAGATGGGCCAAATGGTTCTTATCTGCCGACACATTCTATGTTTCTATGTTATTATCAGCACAGGGAGAGAGGCAAGCTCAGCAGAAAGTGTGCGAAACACATTAACTGTTTCCCTCATGGTTGGGGCAGTAGCTGTCTCACTAACTAGTATTTCAACCTGCTTACAAGTGCATTTACTATAAAAATTGGTGACTATTGCTTTCTGCAATGGATTTTTTTCAGTGGTTACAGTCACACAACTATTATATTCTTTTTTCATGCTATGGGGCTTAAATTTCTTAAATAATTGTTTGTTTTATGGTGCGGGGAAGCTAACTCTGTAACCAGTCTCCCTATTTTCTTAAATCAGCCTTGAGAACTGCCCTGGCAGAGTCAGAGAATTCAATTTGCCTACTGTAGCTTTTGGGCTTTGTGGTGAAACTCCCACAAACACCACGAGAAGACAAATACTTCACAAAAATAGTGTCCTGAGTAAGAATACAGCCTAGAACTCTAGAATGCTAAAAAGCAAGGATATTAACGCCCTCAACCCCTGATTCTAGTATGGTGACCCAACCCTGAATGAAATGGAGAAGCAGAAGCATAGGATGCCAAGTGGGCTTTTAAGCCAACATGGAAGAGCCCATAAATCTTACCAGGAGGTCAGAATTGTGATATTCTGTCAAGCATATGTGGACAGCCACAGATAGCATAAAACAGTGAGATACGCATGGGGGTCAGACAACTTACTTTCAGAGGTTCTGAGTAGAAATCTGTAGAAATACACTAAATGGTCAACTATATGTGAATACACCTAAAGATTATTGAGGTCAGGTGCAGTGCAGAAAGCCAAGTGCTTAAATACATCCTTTGATGGGTTTGGTGTGGAATAAATCAAATGGCATGCACAGAGCCCTGACCTCAGTCCTGTTGAACACTTTTGGAATGAATTGGAGCATCAATAATACTCAAGGTCTATTTGTCCAACATTAGTACCTAACCTCAGAACCTAATGGTCTTTTATCCCGAATTGGCAAAAATTCCAACTCACATGCTTCAAAATCCCATGGAAAGTCTTCCTGGAAGAATGGATGATGTTATAGCCTCAAACTGGGAGCCAATTTCATATTAAAGTGGTTGTAACAGTAATATTTTTGTTTTCAAATAACAAGCATATCTATACTTACCTGCCCTGTGCAATGGGTTCTTCTCGGGTTCCCCTGTCAGCGCTCCTGGCTCCTCCTCTATGTCCAGTGCCCCCATGGGAACTGCCCCTTCCCATGGGGGCACTTGTGCATGCTCACTCCTGAGCCCCACTGGCTTTGATTGACAGCAGTGGGAGCCAATGGCTCCCCATGCCCCAGCAAAGCCAGTGAGACCCAGAAGTGAGAGAGAGAAGGGCTGCAAATGTGCACAGCACTGGATCACATGAAAGCTCAGGTAAGCAAAAGGGGGGGGGGAGAGGGGATACTGATGCCCAAACATTTTTTACCTTTATTCAAGGAATGCATAAAGGTAAAAATTGTTTAGGTTTTAGAACCACTTTAATGCCCATGCTTTTGGGAATGAATGTCCAACAAGCTCACAGGGAGAGAGACCCACTAACTTTTGGCTATATCGTTTATAAATTCCCTACTATAATATTTTTCTTTGTTTAATAAATTTATAAGTAACTATGCAAAAATAGTTCTAAGGTTGTACATTCAGGAAATCAGATTTCCTATATTGTACCAAATTCTTAAGAATTTAATGACAATCGTTGAAATATTAACATACAAATTCTAATACAATATTGGAAAACATGGAAGGAGAATGTGGACGCAGTATTCAAGAGCTCGGTAGTTGGGGAGCTGGTGTCGTTTTCCATGGTGAGGCTCCAAGTGACAACATCCGCATAGTGGCATCCGGCGTCTGCTAGGCCAGAAGGTGACACAATGACAATGGTCACAGGTTTTTACAGACCAGGTTTAGATTTTAGGAAGAACTGGTAAAGAGGTCAGCTATCCCCTCAGAAGTATGCTAAAAGCTTGATCTCGGGTATCCAAGAATATACTGAGTTTGAGCCTCAGACTATTGGAACGTCAAAGCGGTCTTTTCAGGGCATGCATGGTCCTTCAGAAGTCCTCCTCATATCGTATTCATTTCCCCAGATTTTGCCTCACTCTGAGGTAAAATTAAGCATATACTCTTGTATTATGTAAAGTCACTGGTGTCGCATACTGCTGCTGTGGCAGTCCCAGGATGCGTGAGATTTTAGGGCATGTACTCTCCTCTTTATTGCCATGAAGAGGAGAGGCTTGCAGGGGCCGATTTTAGACCTTGCGCACCTAAACCAATTTTCGTCAAAAAATAGGGGGTCCAGCCAGGTGACTGGCTCATTTCCAATAGAGCTAAAGATTCTTACTTTCATGTCCCCATTGTAGAAGACTTCCGCAAGTTCCTTCGGTTCGCTGTAGGTCAAGACCATCTCCAGCTTGCTTGTCTACCTTTGTCTACAATTCAGGCTTTCAACATCACCCTGTGTGTTTTAAGAATCTTATTTGTTGTTAAGGTCTTTATCAAAGCTAGGAGCATACGCCTGCATAGTTACCCTCAAAATTCAGCTGGGGGCTGATTCTGGAAAAGAGACACCTGGAGCCCACTCTGTGTCTTGTGTGCCTCGGGGCTCAGTTTAATATAATCAAGGGGACCATTGCTTTGTCTCTGGATCCTGATGTTCTGGAACAGAATACTCCTGGCCCTGTCTTCTTCTCACCTGCACGCTAGGGATGAGCTTTGCGTTTGAGTCGAATGCTTTGTTTGGCATCCATAATGCACTGCACTATGTGATTGGCCAAAGCATGAACTCTGACTTCTGATTCCACTTATAAATCATCTGCTGGTCAAGAGATTCAAACTCACTACCATCTCAATTGCAAGCTTGGTATTCTACCACCTACGCCACCATCAAGCCTGCTTAGGATGGGCACACTCTCCCTGCCTAACTAACTAACTTCTTTCTCATCCACTTTGTGTAGGGTGAGATAGAAGTTAGTTAGTTAAGCAGGGAGAGTGTATTCAGCCTAAGCAGGCTTGACGGTGGTGTAGGTGATAGAATACCAGGCTTGCAATTGTGAGGTTGTGGGTTCAAATCCCTTGGCCAGCAGGTGATTTATAAGTGGAATCCTATAGTTGATAATACATTGCTGGCAGAGAGAAAGACTTTTGCTTTTTACAGTTTTTTGAGATCAGATAGTGCAGTGTATACCACAAAGTTATATACTGTATATATATATATATATATAGGCACTTCAGTTTATATCAGTTTATGTCAGTATTGCTGAAAAAATGGCATGGGGTCCCCTCCCAGTCCATACCAGGCCCCTCGGGTCTGGTATGGATTTTAAGGGGAACCCCATGCCACAATTTAAAAAAAATGGTGTGGGGTTCCCCCTAAAATCCATACCAGACCCTTATCCGAGCACACAGCCTGGCTGGCCAGGATGGGATGGGGGAGAACCATACCAGGCCTGAACCATACCAGGCCACATGCCCTCTGCCCCCCCTACCCCAAAGCACCGTGCCCCCATGTTGATGAGGACAGGGGTCTCTTCCCGGCAACCGTGGGCTGTGGTTGTGGGGGTCTGTGGGGGAGGCTTATCGGAATCTGAAAGCCCCCTTTAACAAGGGGGCCCCCAGATCCCAGCCCCCCCCCCAAGGTGAATGGATATCGGGTACAACGTACCCCTACCCATTTACCAAAAAAGTGTACAAAAAAAAAATAACGACAAAAGCCAGTTTTAGACCAGTCCTTTATTAAAAAATAAAAATAAAAAAATAGTGTCCCCCGATGATCAGTCCCCGCCAGCAACCGAAAAAAAGAAAAAAAAAGAAGCTCCTGCCTCTTCGGACGCTTCCCGAGCTGTTTGAGTTTGACAGCTCTTTTATAGGATCTGACGTCACGAGCCGCCCCATAATGCACTGCTCAGGAGCAGTGAATAAATTACATGACGTCAGTAATATATTCACTGCACCTGAGCAATGCATTGTGGGGATTTGTTTCTATTTGACCGGTGTCAAAGGGTACATGCTATGAGGGAAAATCTCCTCGAAAGGGACCAAGACAACTATTAGCAAACATTTTTAGTAGAGTGGCATCATTTTAGTAGACTGTTTAAAAATATCAAAGATGTGTTTGCTACTGCTGATTCATTTTTGGGTCAGCCAAGTAGTGTTAGCAAATGTCAAGGAACTGCCTACAAATAATACCAATGTTACATGACTTGACAAGGCTTCTAAAAAAATTATCTCTTTTTTGTTTTAGTATTTGTCATATTATCTAAAATCATATACAAATGAAGTGCAGCGCAATCCTTAAAAACAATGCACAGTAATATATATTGATGTATATTAATTTAATATGTTGAAGAAGAGTCCTGAAGAATGCATAGTCCTGAAGAGTGA
Organism: Pelophylax lessonae; assembly: GCF_965119305.1. Classification (NCBI taxonomy): domain Eukaryota; kingdom Metazoa; phylum Chordata; class Amphibia; order Anura; family Ranidae; genus Pelophylax; species Pelophylax lessonae. The sequence goes on along the minus strand of NC_138769.1, from coordinate 143,851,507 downwards.
CATTTAAGTGAAGAAATAAAGTCCTTCTTAATAGGTGATGGAGATGATTCCCAACAGTAAATGACATCTGATCCACAATATTGGGTGAAGAGGTGCTCACAACATCCCACCACCTGTCATTCTCTGCCTCTCACTTCATAACAGAGACCCTACAGGGCCAAACGGTATATGATATCCAAGCCAGTCAGCAATATACCTCTGGACCACTTCTCCACAATTATCCACATACAGGGCCAATTGTTAATATCCAGACCTCAAACCTCAGTAATATCAAGGATCTTACACCAGATGGAATAATCACTCCAGGGGGCGCCTCCATGATATATGCAATGATATCAGATGATCAGATGTCATTTACTGTTTACTGTTGGGAATCATCTCCATCACCTATTAAGAAGGACTTTATTTCTTCATGTTTCATTCTTATATGTCACTATGCACTCTTCAGGACTCTTCTTCAACATATTAAATTAATATACATCAATATATATTACTGTGCATTGTTTATAAGTATTGCACTGCACTTAGTTTGTACATGATTCAGGAGGTTTTATGTGATTGCCCTTGAGTGTTCAGCTGCCAATCCGTCAGTTTTTGTCTCACATTAACCTCCCTGGCGGTATGATTATGTCAGGAATTATGTACCAAAAGCGGTACAATTTTTTTGCATGGAAATTTGGAGCTATGTATTGAAGGCCTACAATTCTTAGTAAATACTTACTTAAAACTTACCAAAACAAGACTCTAGTAGACATCCCAGATGTGATAAATTTGAAACACAAACACATGAATTATAATCTAATCAATAATATAATTTTATTCAATAATGCAATGAAAAATAATGAAATTTGTCAAACAAAGAAATTCAATACACATCCTGAGTGTGAAACAGTTTGAAGCATGGAACTAGACAAAGTCCGACGTTGCAACCAGGACAATAGTACCTTGTTTCCTTTCAGACTTTTTTTCCATTGCCATCCTTCTTGGAACAGCAAACGACGCACATCCTGGTAGGCGCTAACTTTCTTGCAGTTGGCGGTACAAAGTCTACAAAATGACGGCCTGTCAGGCGTTCTGGATTGTCAACGTCAACAGCACGTCGTCCGGGTCTGTTAGCAGATACTGATGGCGTCGGGTGGTTGACAAAAATCTGCTCAGCCACCTTCCAGATAAAGTCAGAATGAACAAGAGCTATGGTAGTGTTTGCTTTATAAAGGATATAGGCGTTCCAAAGGCATTGTTCAAGGAGATGCCTGAAAAACTTTTTGTAATACTTTTTCTGTTGCTTCCGCATCGCCGGGTAAAATGTCATTGCCTGATCAGCTCGGTCGACACCTCCCATTGTGTGATTATAGTCGATCACGACTTGCGGCTTCAGCACATCTGTTCCGTGTTTTGTGCGGACCATGGCAGTGGAGGTGCTGTGCACAGTGCTTATGAGACACACGTCCTTTTTGTCTCGCCACCGCATTGCCATCATTTTACCCTTTTGAAAGGCAACCATCTCTCCTTTTTTTAGTTTTTTCCTGCTAAACATTGATGGCATGTCACGCCAGTTTGACCTAATAGTACCATACCCATCAGTTTTGTTTAGGAGCAAAACCTCATAAAGTTTCGGAGAGGTGTAAAAATTGTCCGTTGTCACGCAATATCCCTGGTTCAGCAATGGGTCCAGCAGTGAAAGGACAGAGGATGTGGCCATCCCATAGCCGCTGTACCTGGGATTGAACTTGGTACCTTTCCCGGTGTAAATGATAGCATTCCAGATATATCCGGTGGACGACTCACAGAGCATATAAAGTTTGATGCCAAACCGCGCTCTTTTGGATGCAATAAATTCATATTCAAATATCCAGCTCAGGCGTCCCTTGTAGGCCATCAGACTTTCGTCCACACTGACATCCCTTTCTGGCACATAGTTCCGCTGGAAGTTGGTGACAATCATTTGGCACGCCTCCCAGATTTTTGAGTTTGGGCGCAGGATGCGTGGCCTCATCAAACTCTTCGTTGTTGGCGAAGTGTAAATTTTTCATGATCAGTGAAAAACGATATTCGGACATCACTGTGCCAAAAAATGGAGTGGCCAGCATCTTATTGGTGGTCCAATACCATTTCTGGAGCGGTTTCCCCACCACCCCCTGAAGGATGATGAGTCCCAGAAACCGCCAGATGTCCTCTTTACTGACCGGTTCCCATTTTCTGGATCTGGAAAATCTGGCACGGAGCGTAGCGGATTGCTGCTCATGGTAGCGGTTGGTTTCTGTGACGATTTTTAGAATTACCTCCTCAGTTAGAAATAATTTCAGGTACGCCAGAGGGTTGTCACTCTCCACATCAACCTTCATCCCAGGAGATCCAGTGAATCGGAATTTCGGGGGCGCTGCCTGGTCCGCACCGCTGTTTAGAGGGCACCAAGTGCGCACAACGATTAGGTCAGGTGCGGGATCATCGGTGTTGTCACTTTCTGGATCAGTGTCAGTGTCAGATGACAAATCTCCCCATGACTCACTGTCACTCTGTTCTGCGAGCAGCTCCGTGTCGCTGTCGCTCAGCTGATCCAAAAGCGCATATAGGACAGCGCTTTTTTGATGCCATTTTCAAATAATTTTATTTCTCACAAATGACAATGGCAAGGGGCACTGAAAGGGCACTGTGTCTTTTACTAAGGTGATACAGTGTAATCCTCTCAGATTACACTGTATCACCTCCTTTTTATGTGTTTGTGTTGGTGCAACTTTTGAGTTTCCCTCCCAGTTCCGCTCCCATGCAGCATTGCTGCTGCAGGGAACGGAACCAGGAAGTCATCATACCGACGGACGAGCGGCGGGGATCTCGGCGGCGATCACAGCAATGGGAGATCATCGCTGGATCGCCGGAGAAGGTAAGGAACCCCGCTGCACGCTCTGCACATCTACCCCGAGCGTGACTCGGGGATACCGATAGTAGCATGGAAAATCCACCCCGAGTCACGCTCGGGGATACCGCTAAGGGAGTTAATGTTCAGCACTGAATATTTTTATATATTTTATATTATCTAAAATGTATTACCAACAGTTACAATTTCAGCTTTATTATATTATAAACTTTTTTTTTTTTTCTTTAAAAAAACATTTACCAAAATCTACAGGCAATCAGATAATTACAAGAGGAACATAAATATGTAAGGTTACTGACATCACCCAGCCCCATTTATCAGTCTTAGCCTTTAATTATCATGTGGCAATGTTTCTGCCAGAGGCATATGTCTTGTCTGCGGTGAATTGGGGTCAATATTGTACTCTGAATGCTAATTGTAAGAGGTGTGATTTGTTCTGAATTATAAGGCTACATGCAGAGAAAATGAATAAAATTGAGCTAAAGGAGGTATACCCTACTAAGAAGCAGGTGTTCTAGGGAAAATATTGTAAACAACTGACAATTATGGCTTTAATGAGGATGATTAGGCAAATTATACAAAGATAAAAGTGTCTTTAGGCCTTTCACTGCAATAAATAGTATCATGTTGAGGAAAACTCAAAAAGAAACTGGATAGTAGAAACAGTGGGTTTATTGCAAAAAAAAAAGTGACAATAGAAGCTAAGAGCAAACTCGTGACAGTGCTAACAACAAGTGAGTGGCACGGGAAAGTGCACCTGAAAGTAGTTAGTCACATTCAGCTTGACTTGTTCAATATTACAGAGTCCAGTTAACTGGGTCCAACTACTACAGGTATACCATGACATAAAATATTGAGGGCAGATGTATGGACTGAGAAAAGTAAGTGATATAAGCCATGATGTGCAAAAAACAGCCAGGCATGTCTACCAGTGAGCCCCATATACAAGTGGTCAGTGCAAACTTGTGTGCAGGTGGATTTGTTTCTCAGACATACCCTGTGCTGCTTCTATGAAAGTATCTGTTTTGTTTCATCTAAAAAATCTGATGCGTACTCCAGAGGTGATGTGTACATTTTTGGAAGAGATCCCGGAAAGTAATGGTTATTTGAGTACCTTTCAGACAGGATTGTTGAAAATTAAGGGCTATGTATGTCCCTAGGGAATCATATAGATATCATCTGTGAGATGAGCTGTATGTAATGGGCTAAATGCAAGATGGATCCAAAATCCCAAATTCACAAAAGACTGGATGTCCAATAAGAAGTCATGCTTTATTCCAATAAAAAGTAGAAATTGGCCTTGTATGGATTTTGGAGGGACCCCACGCCATTTTATTTTTAACTCTGTCTTAGGATTCCCCTTAGCCACCTAAATACAGGGAACTTTCACCCCCTTCCTGCCCAGACCAATTTTCAATTTTCAGTGCTCATTGGCGTCTATGGGAAGTCTTGGTCAGCTTGACATGGCACTCCTCCCAAACCATAAGTGACAGGGACACCAAACTTGGAGAGCACAGAGAGGGGACCCAGGACTACAACATATTCATACATTTTAAAAGTGGGGCATGCCTGTACACTACACTAACTGCACTAAGCTGAAGGAACACACTATCCACTAACTAGCTGCCTAATCTCCATGGTCACACACTATACACAGCTGCCGTGTCAGCAGCAGCCTTAAATAGTGTGGGGCGTGGACTTAGCTCCAGTCCTGTTGCACTACTATGGTAGGAGGAATGGAGCCAGAATATTTAAACACCCCTTATATGCAGACTGTGTTTCCTGCATAGTAAAGAAGCACATGGGCAATTTTTAGTAGCACAATAATAATACTAAATGCCTAGCATGTGTTGTGGACCTGCTAGGTGTAACTAGAACCCTGTAGGGCCCCGATGCAAGAAACCATGAAGGGCCTCCCTGATCCACAGCTGGGGCCCTTCTCACTGATCCCTGGACCCTTTACTCCCATCATGGGGCCCTTTTTGCGGTTCCACAGTGGGACCCTTTTACATGTTCTGCAGTGGGCCCCTTCCTGCCATCTTTGCCCCCCCCCCCACAGTGGTGGAATGCCAGGGCCTGGTCGCAAGTGTGACCTTTGCGACCCTGGTAGTTCCACCAATGATGTCAGTAGTTTTTATTTTAGCTAGGGAGCAGCAGGACCTAGATAGGAGGGGTGGTTTTAATACCCCCATAATACTCTGTACATGACCCCTCCATATGACAGCAGAGCATTATGTGTGACATGGGCATAACTACAGGGATCACAATTGTGAAGGAATGGAAGGCATCGGTTCCTGTATATGCCACCCCTGATGTCCCTCCTAGCATGGGGCCTGGCCACAATTATGATCCCTGTAGTTATGCCAATGTCACATATAATACTCTGTTGTCATATCGAGGGGTCATATACAGAGCATTATGGGGTATTAAACCCCCCGCCAGGGTCAAGCATAAATTGGCGGGTCATAATATATGACCACTGTAAGGATCAGGGACAGGGGGGCAAAGCAGGCTCAGTGACAGGGGGGCAGGGGTTAACAGTCTCTAATCCTCTCCTCCATGCCAAGTCCCCATTACCCCTCTGACTGACCGGTGTAAGAATCAGGGGCTAATCTCTGGAGAATGTGACTAAGGTCTCCCTCTCATCTACACAGAAGCTTACACAGTTATTCATTGAGCATCGTACATATAACACCCCTACTCGTTTACATAAATGGCAGAGGAGGGACTCTCCGTTATGCCCTCGGTGTAAGATTCATAATGGTACGTTTATACATATGTTATGGAAATGCCCTAAACTTACTCGATACTGGAAAACAATAATATAAACTGTTAATAATATATGGAATATTACTCTCCCTTATGACCCAAAAATAGATCTATTAGGTTGTTTGAATGGGGAGAACTATCCTCCTTATATACAGACGGTAATTCTTAGAGTGCTTTTTCTATCCAGAAAGCTTGTTGCGAGGAAGTGGCTTTCTCCTTCTCCCCCCAGTGATTCTGAGTGGGTTGGGGAGGTGAATACGACATTACTTCGTCACCATCTCACGTATAAACATAGAGGCAGTTCTAGAAAATTTTAACGTACTTGGGAGCAATGGCTAGCTGTTCCGGGGTTGGCCCAGGCACACCTGGCCGCTATTAGAATTTTGGGAGGCATGTCCTCCTTAAGTCTAGAAAACTGCTGATTTTTGGAGGCCCTAAAAGGAAGACCAATGTAATATGTTAGGAGAAAACTATATTGATCCCGAGAATACCCGTCTTGGCAGAGAAAGCGGTGAAATAGAGTGAATATAGAGGCAAAAAGAGAGAGGGTTTTTTTTTTGGGGGGTTGTGTTAAGAAAGTAGTTAGTTAGGGATCAAAATGAAAAAAATTGTTATATACTAGAATATGTGCTTCTGACGAGATGAAGGTATTTTTGTATAGAGATAAATGAGGATCACATATACAGTATATGTATTGATGGATGTACATAGATCTGTTGTTATACTGGTCTATATATATGTGTCTGAGTTTTAATTATTGTACCTATCTTGTTGTATTGTTAATTTTTCTTTAATAAAAATTATCTGATTGAAAAAAAAAAAAAAGAATCAGGGGCAGGAGGGTGAAGCGGGCTCAGCAACAGGAGGGCAGGGTTACAAGTCTCTAATCCCCTCCCCGCATGACAAGTCCCCTTTACCCCTCCCACTGACTGGTGCATGGTTCAGGGACAGTAGGGCAGGTGGGCTCAGTGACAAGGGACAGGCTTACCAGTCTGTAATCCCTTGCCCCATGACAGGTGCATTTTCCCCCTCCCACTGACAGATATACAGCTCAGTAAAAGAAGGGTGGGGGAGGGCTGAGGGACATGGACCGGGGTTACTATTGATATACCAGGCTGGCACATGCGCTCTGCCGCCATACTGTCACTGTCCCCGGCAGTCACTGTCAGCTCCTCTCCCGCACTACCGGACTGTCATGTCATTCCCCCGCCCGATTTCTCCAATGCTCCCTCACACTGTGCTGGGCACTATGGAGTTCAGGTGGCGGATGAATGCAGAGCAGAGCGTGGAGGTAAGGAGTTTCTGAGGTGTGGGCACAATGAACTGGACCCAGCACACTGCAGCTGGACCTGCATAGGAGAGGCGGCATATAGAGGAACTGATGCCCTTTATTTCCTCCTGCAGTCGCTGCCCAGATAGCAAGGATAACTTGCTGCACATTTGTGGCAGTGTTTAATTGCAAGTCTGTTTACTTGCTGCACATTTTCACTGGCAAGTTGTACACTCAAGTTCTAGTTGATACTTTTCCAATTTATAGCAAATTTGCGAGGCAAGTCTGTAGCAAGAGCAACGTTTCAGTGGTGAGCCTACTGCAAGAGCTCTGCAATGCTACAGCATAAAAATTTAGCCACAGTGACCCCTGTGGTGGGATGACTATTGCACAACATAACTGAACCAGACTTGTAGCAGACTTGCAGACTGTTTGCAAAGAAAGTTGATCTGGAGTCATGCAATGTGCAACAAACTTGTGAAGCCTGGCAAGTCTAGCAAGTCTAGCAACAGCTTAGCAAGTCATTTTCAAACTTTCAGTACAATTGCTTGCTATCTGGGTGAGTGCCTGCAGGAAGGAGAAGAGGAGAAGCGGGCTTTCAGTGGCTGCAGGAGGAAATGGAGGGCATCTGTTCCACTACATGCCGCCTCTCCTAGTCAGGTCTACATGAAATCTGCACGGGCCCCCTGGAGCATGGGGCCAGGTCGCAATTGCGACCTCTGCAAACCCTGTAGGTACATGAAAACAAATAAGTATTGTGCTTGTGTAACTCAAACAAATAAACAAAGCTGCACCACAAACGTGAGATATTGACACAATTAATTATAAAAATATAAAGGGGTTACGCTAAATGATAACCAATAGAAAAAAAGTGCATAGACAAAACCAAAATGTGACAGTCTGAAATTAGGCCGGATTTTCCAGCTTCATAATATCCAGTGAAAAAGATTCCATATCACAGTTCAAAACTCCCTCCACTGCGTGTGTTCACCGCCACCGAATAAGGATGCACTCTTACCAATAAGCCATGAACCTCCATTACGAAGGTCATACAAGCTATAATGAATTCTCCAACACTGATCTCAAATAGAAGACTGGGGAGCTGTTCCAATCCTTTTATCTTCAGGCTGTACATTTGGTGGTAATGCACCCAGTAAATGAATACAAAAATGCTGATAGTGTAAAGCCCTCTCACGAGTAGAGTTTAATGAAAGGTATTGCACTTACATAATTCCAGATAAAAGACAGCAACATGCTAGCTTCAGTTCACATGAACTGGAACTGCTAGCCTCTTCTATTTATTACCAACAACATATGTGGCGAGGCAGCAGCGAGGGGTTCTACACACACAAATCTGTCAAGCTGACTGATGGCTTTCATATGGAAGTGATCCAATGTCTCCCACCTTATCATGTTTCCTAGGCTCTGCTATCCCAACTGTGGGCCCAGAAGCCACATGGTGGGTGTTGCTGGGTAGAGGGGAGAAAGATCAGTGGATCTTCCCTAGCTAGTAATAATTTGGAAGCAAAAAAGGTTTAGTCATTTCCATTTTTTGCTGTCACTTTCCTTAGCTACTGTATTGGGGAAGAAACTAATAGAGCACAATCTGAGCTCCATTAGCTTAGCGGAGGTCAGGGGAGACATCACTGGTCTAATAACCTCTGATGTCTCAAAAAGTGAACCTGTTACAGTGTATAGCCTTTATAACATATGGGGTTATTGGCCACAAAGTAAAAAAGTGATAACATTTAAGTTAAAGCCAAGCACTTAAATCTTACCCTCCAAAAATTATGAGAGCCAGCACACATGCATCAGGGAGGCCTACAGATGAATATGCTAATTGTACTATACATGTTACATATCACCATGCATGCCAGAGTGAGAGCAATAATTCTAAGGCCATTATTATTGGTTAACTGTAAAGTGATGATCTGTAAAAGCTTTTAAAATGTCACCTGTGGAAACATTGACATTTTTAAAAATAAAATACTTACCTTTACGAAATTTTCCTTTCCTGGTGCCTATCCATGGCAGCATACACACTGTTGGTTGCTCTGCCCCCAACCAACCCATGGGACTACTTTAACTCGATAAATTAAAGAGTCAGTTCCCCCCCCCTTGTCATTTTTGTAACTAGTTTCAAACGTTAAGGGTTATAGAAAGAGAGGGCATGTGCTGTAATGGATAGGCACCAGGAAAGGAATATTACAGAAAGGTAAGTATTTATTTTCCATTTTACTGGTGCCTCCATGGCAGCATACACATGGTAACTAACTTGCTAACAAGGAGGGTTGCTGCAAAAAAAAATATCTTGTTTAATTTTGATTACAAAACAGACAACTGCAAAGCTTTTTTCCCAGAGTTGCAGGAAGTAAGTGTGGCTGGATCCAGGCTATAGTGTGTCATGAAGGTGGTAAAAGACAACCAACTTGCTGCATGACAGATAGTTTCCGGAGAGACTCATGCTAAAGCCGCCCAAGAAGAGGCTATTCCCTGCATCGAGTAAGCAATGATTGTTTTCGGAACCGGAAGACCACTAGCCTGATGCTCTCTTGTATTAGACGTACAATCCAATTTGCTAAAGTTATTTTGGATACCGCCATTCCCCTTGTGGTGCCATTAGGGATTACAAAGAGGCATTGATCTTTGCAAAAAGGATGCGTTAGCTCAATGTATCACTGGAGAGTCCTTGCTACATTCAGCTCATGTAGTTTTGAAGTTGCTGGGTCTTCCTTGAAAGTTGGGAGAACCCATTCCTGATTAAGATGGTAAACAGAGAGGACTATGGGGAAGAACTGGTGTATTGGTTGCAGGACCATCCTGTACCAGAAAGAACATTTTGTAGGGGTCTTGAGCCCCTCAGACTTGGATTTCCGAAACTCTACAACAAGGGGTGAAGGCAATTAGAAAGGCTGCATTAGCAGCCTTTTCTGGAGAACATTCTTCAGTGGGTGCGAATAAAGGAGCTGTAAGAGTATTGAGTGCCAAAGGCAAATCCCACATTGGATATAGAGACTTTCACTGAGGTCTTAACCTTAGGATTGCCCTCTAAAAACACTCTATCAGAGAGTTTAGAGCCCATCCATCTGGTGTCTGTCAGGGCTGATAAGGCAGAGACTTGTACCTTAAGAGTACTAAGCCCCAGACCTAAATCCAACCTCCTTGTAGAAACAGAAGAATATCCTGAACACCTGGTTTTAACGAGCTGAACTGGCTCCCTTCTTCAAATTCTGAGAACTTTTGCCATATTTTGTAGTAGGTGCTATTGGTGGATGCCTTTCTGGCCTGAAGCAGTGTCTGGATTACTTTGTGGGAGCATCCCAACTTTTCCAGCCTCTTCTGCTCAATTGCCAGACCCCTTAAATCCAGGATCTCTGGATGCGGATGGAAGAAGTTTCACTGAGACAGAAGGTTGTGTGTGTTTGAAAGTGTTAAGGGATTGCAAAAAGATAGCTGGGTGAGGAGTGTAAACCAAGGTCTTCTCGGCCAGTAAGGGATTATTGGCAGGATGGTTACTTGTTCTTCTGTTAGGAGCTGAAGAAATCTGCAGTATCAGAGGGATTGGAGGGAATGCGTATTTACTCTGAAAAATTCATGGCTGGACTAGAGCATCCACCCCCGCCAATTTCTGGGCAGGAAATCTCGTGAGGAATCGAGGAGTTTTGGCGTTGAATGGTGACGCAAAAAGGTCTATTTGAGGCCTGCCCCATTGGTGGCAGATCCACAGGAAAACGTTCTGGTCCAAAGACCATTTGTTGTTGTTGGTGAACTCTCTTGATAGGTGAACCGCCAGTTGATTTTCGAGAGCTGGGATATAAGATGCTCTGAGATTGGGGAGATTCGTCTGGGCCCAAGATAAAATCTGGGCTACTTCGCTGGACAATGACCTGCTGTGCACCTCCTTTGGTTCTGGACATAGGCTACTGCTGCTTTGTTGTCCATTTGTAGCCAGATGGACTTGCCTCTCAGGAGAGATGCCCAGTGCGATATCACCATCCATGCGCCCTTAGTTCCAAAACGTTGGACACTATGCTTTCTGTGCTGAACTGTCATCTTCCCTGGATCAACTGGTCTTTGCAGTGGGTGCCCAACCCAACTGACTTGCGTCTGATGTAAAAGTGATCCAAGCGATAAGGCCAAGATGGCAATGATTTAGAAGGTTGGGAGGTTTCGTCCACCACCACAGACTGGACTTCATTGAAAGTGTAATTAGAATCCCCTGGGAAAAGGATATCCTTCTCCACTGGGAAAGAAAACCTCACTAAAAGATGCGGAGATGCCACCAGGCCCACTTTACCATTGGGATGCATGAGGAAAAGGATCCCAGGAGGCCTAGACATTCTGATGTTGACATGGTCCTGCTCACCAGTGCTCTTCCTACTTTCCCTATGATCATAGGAATCTTCTCTGGTGGCAGTGACACCTCTCTTTTCGGGGTATCGAAAAAAGGTATGTAAATTTCTGTACAAGAAAAAGCTGGCTTTTTGTATAACTTATTAGCCATCCGTACTTGATCAGTGTGTCTAGGACCACCTGTAGGTGGTTCTGCAAGACTTTGTCTTGAGAAAGGATCAGTATATTGTCTATATAATGTAGCACAAGGATCCCCTTCTGTCAAAGAGGATCTAGAATTGCCTCCAACACCTTCGGAAAGGTTCTGGGATCTGTCGATACACTGAAAGGCAGACATTGGAACTACAGTACAGGGGAAGTTCCCCTACTTTGAATTGTAGAAAAGACTGGAAATCGTGATAGATTGGTATGTGTAGGTAAGCGTCTCTAAGATCTATAGAGACCATCCAATCCTCTGGCTGTACTGCTAGATTTACTGTGTTGTGGGATTCCATCTTGAAATGTTTCAAGCAGATAAATCTGTTTAATCGTTTTAGGTCTAGAACCAGCCTCCAGCCTTCTGATCTTTTGGGTACCAAAAAGATTGGGGAATAAATTCCTAGGAACTTTTCTGATTGCGGAACTGGCACTACAGCTTCCTGATGTATGAAAGTCTGGAAATACTGGAGAAGAATCTCCCGCTTTTCTTTGGAACCTGGGATTTTGGTGGGCAGAAAGGAAGGACAGGGCGGATGGTACTTGAATCTCCAAAAATGCCCCTGAAGGATCGTGGAAGTGACCGAGTGATCTGAACAAGTTTCCACTCAAACCCGAGCGAAAGCCCTAAGACGGGCACCCAGCGGTCCGGTTTGGCTGGGCTAGAAGTCAAAAAGATTTCTGATTTTCCTGTTAAGTGGTTGTAGCCTTCTGCTTTTCATCTTCAAAAAGGTAGTATGGGAGCCTCTCCAGCCCCTTCTGTATTCTCTCCCTGGCCTATATGACCTGACTTCCTTGGCCTTGTGCTGAAGAGCAGGCTGAGCTGTAAACTTTCTCCTCCTATTCCTATCTTGAGGAATCAGATTACTCTTCCCTCCTGTAACTCTATTAATTGCAGTATCCAGCTTTTCACCGAACAAGGCTTTTCCGTCATAGGGTAAGTGGAACCAGGTTTGCTTAGAGGAGGGGTCCGCCGACCGTGGCTTTAGCCAAAGCACCCTTCTGGCGGTAATTGAGTATAGCATGGCTCGAGCGGAGCATTTCAATGTATCGATAGCCACTTCAGCTATAAAATCTGATGCCAGTTTTAACTCATCAAGGGCTTTAACCACTTTAAGACCTGAGGATTTTCCTGCTTAATGACCAGGCCACTTTTTTCAACTTGGCACTGCGTGACTTTAACTGACAACTGCGAGGTCATGCAATGCTTTACCTAAACAAAATTTACGTATTTTTTTCCCCACAAACAGAGCTTTCTTTTGGTGGTATTTAATCACCTCTGCGCTTTTTATTTTTTGCGATATTAATAAAAAAAGAGCGAACATTTTGAGAAAAAAATTACATTTTCTACTTTGTCTTTTAAAAAATATCCAATATACTCAATTTTGTCATGTATGTTGGCCAACATGTATTTAGCTACATGTCTTTGACAAAAAAAATCTCAATAAGCGTATATTTATTGGTTTGCACAAAAGTTATAGCGTCTACAAACTATGGTGTAAATAATGGAAAATTTATATCAAATACAGTAATATTCCTTTCCTGATGGACTCCATGGCAGCATACGTATCGGGTTTAGCCCCGCCTCCAAACCTACCCTATAGGACACCACTCCCATAAATCTTTGCACCTGTTCAGCACACATGTTCTGTAACTATCCTCCACAGAATCCGGGAGGGAACTCCTGCTGCCATGGAGTCCTTCAGGAAAGGAAAATTACGGTAAGTATTTGATATAAATTTTCCATTTTCCTGACAGACTCCGTGGCAGCCGTACACAAACAGGGTGGGCAGGTGCTGAACAAAAAGTTAAATTTACTCTGTCAACTGACAGGACTTGTAAACCAAAATTAACAGAAGAAAGAGCCGCTAGCTCAACACAATAGTGGGACAAAAAGGTATTAATGGAAGACCAGGATGCTGCTCTACAGATTACATCAGGAGTGACGTGTCTGGAGACTGCCCAGGAAGTGGAAACACTCTGAGTTGAGTGAGCCGTAACCGCCACTGGAGGGGTCAAGCCCTTTGCCCTGTAAGCCCATTGAATGGCCTGAATGATCCAGGAGGAAATTGATCTTGAAGAAGCTCTTGAGCCTTTATTTTTCCCATGAAAGGCGACAAAAAGGTATTCCGACTTTCGGAAGGGAACCGTGGCATCCAGATATTTCTTGATGCTACTACCTACGTCCAAAGGGTGGACTGGAGAGCCTTCCTCCTGCCTGAAGGTAGGCAACACAATCTCAGCATTCTCATGAAAGACAGAGGTAACTTTCGGTCTTGCATCCAACATAGGAATAAGTACCACTCTATCCGGAAAAAAGGTCAAAAAAGGGTCTTGTGCCCCCAAGGCCCCAATTTCAGACACTGTTTTTGCCGAAGTCACGGCTACTAGGAAGACCGTCACCAAAGTCAGCTCTTTGATGGTAAGAAACTCAGATGTATCTTGAACACGATGCGCTAAGAAATCCAGCACCAAAGGGAGTTCCCATTTGGGGAATCTTAGCTTCCTCTGAGGTCTGATTCTAACTGCTCCCTTGAAGAACTGGCGTACTAAGGTATGACTGGCCCAAGAGATTCCTGAAATGGCTGAAATGGCTGAAACTTGGACTCTGAGAGAGCTCACCGAAAGAGGGAGATCCAAACCAGTTTGTAGGAAACTCAGTACATCCTGGATTTTAATAGAAGACTGAGAATCAGGCCTTGCAGCCAGATGTGAGGAAAATCCCGCCCAGATCCTCTGGTATACTCTATTTGTCGAGTCTCTTCTGGCACTCAGGAGAGTAGAAATTGCCTCTTCAGGGCAACCTAAAGCTTGCAGCCTCCTCCCCTCAACAGCCACACCTTCAAGTGTAGACGAGCAGGGCACGGATGGAGTACAGACCCCTGAGATAACAGATCCGGTCTGATGGGCAGCGGAATTGGATCTTGAACACTGGGAATTGTCAGAAGGGAGAACCAAGGCCTGTTGGGCCAAAATTGAATCACCACCACTATCTCTACTGCCTCTGACCTGAGCCTCCGAAGAAATTGCAATATTATCAGAACTGGAGGGAAGGCATACGCTCTGTGGAACCTTCATTGATCCGAGAGAGCATCCACTCCGAGAGCTTGGGGATCCCTGAACCTTGTGTAATATTTCTGTAGTTTGCGGTTGCAGGGGGAGGCAAAGTGGTTGACTTCTGGAGAGAACCCCAGGGACAGGATCCAGCTGAATACTTCCTCATGGAGGGACCATTCGTTGTTGTTCAACTCCACACGAGACAGAAAATTGGCTTGGACATTTTGGATTCCTGGCACGTAGACTGCCAACAGGTCGGATAGATTCTTCTGTGCCCAGGACATGATAGGTTACACTTCTCTCAGCAAGGACCAGCTGCGTGTTCCACCCTGCCGTCTCACATAAGCGACTGCCGAGGTGTTGTCCAGTCTGAGCATTACTGGTAGACCCTTTGTCAGGTGGTGGAACGCTTGCAGCGTTTGAAATGCTGCCCATAGTTCTAGGACATTGGACACTATCCTTTGAGAGGGGAACCTCCACCTGCCCTGAGCCATTTCCATGAGACAGTGGGCGCCCCAGCCTGAATTGCTGGCCTCTGAAGTCACCACTACCCACGGAGTTGGTATCAGTGAATGGCCACTCAACAGGTGATCTCGGCACAGCCACCAAGGAAGGCTCGCTCTCATGGCTGGAGTCAGAAAGATAGGCTGATCTAGGTGCCATGTGTCCCACTGTTGCAGGAATCCCTTCTGAAAGGGTCTCATCCTCCATAAGGCCCACTTCACCATGGGGGATACTGCGACCATGGTCCCAATAATCTTCAGGCATTGACACGCTTGGAGATGGGAAGACGAGAGGGCGTGATGAACTCTGTCCCTGACTATCACGATTTTCTCCTCTGGAAGAGAGAGTGTTGCTCTTGCTGTGTCGAACAGAGCTCCGAGGTAGACGAGGGACTGGGTTGGGGTCAAATGGCTTTTTTCTACATTCAAGAGCCAACCGAACATCTGGAGCGTAGACACAACCTGATTTAGATGAACTAGCAACTGGTCTTTGTCTTGAGACAGAAGGAGGAGGTCGTCCAGGTAATGATGGAGTCGAATACCTCATGTTCCCAACAGGGATACCACAGCCAACAAGACTTTTGAACAGGTCCGTGGAGATGTGGAAAGCCCGAATGGGAGACAGGTAAATTGAAGGTGTGAGTGTCCTACGGCGAACTGGAGATACCTCTGAAACTCCTCTGCCACAGGGACATGAAAATACGCGTCCTTTAGGTCGATGGACACCATCCAGTCAGCTGGCTGTACCGCCTGTTGTATAGATAGAAGAGTCTCCATCTTGAACCTTTCTTTCTTTATGAACTGGTTTAGGAAAGTCAGGTCTATAACAGGTCTCCATGAGCCGTTTTTCTTTTGGACCAGAAAAAGAGGGGGGTAAATTCCCTGGCCTTGCTCGGGCTCTGGCACGGAAATGACAGCCCCTTGAGACACCAGAGACTCTACGTAGGAAAGCAGTACTTGCCGCTTCTCTCCTGAATATGGTAGAGCTGTAGGCAGGAATCTTGACCTGGGGATTTCATTGAAGACCCACTTGTGACCTGATGACACTGTCCTGGCGGTCCAGGGGTCCCGAATTGAGGCCGCCCAAACATGACGGAAGCATAGTAGCCGTGCCCCTACCCGACATGCCTGAGCGGGCCCAATTTCAAAAAGACTTTGTGGGTTCACGGTCACCAGAAGTAACATTTTTTGAAGACTTCCGGGAGGAGGATTGCCTTGACCTCCATTACGGCCAAATTCTCGGCCAGGCCTGTAGGTACGAGCTTCTCTGGCCCGATCTGGGACATATTTCCTGCTTGGTTGCCCCTTCTTCACGTTGAACGAGCGCCTGGGGAAGGAAACCAGACTTACCGCCTGTAGCTCGGGTTATGGCCTCATCAAGCTTATTCCCAAAGAGGGAGGAACCCTCAAAGGGAATGAGGCACCAAACCTGTTTAGATGCCGGGTCAGCCACCCAGGGACAGAGCCATAAAGCCAGTTTTGCTGTAACTGAGGAAAGCATAACCCTAGCCATAAGACGGATCAGGTCTATAGAAGCCTCCCCAAGAAACGACAAAGCCATCCTTAGTTCCTGGATCGGGGAACTTCTGGCCACTTCCTCTTACACACCTCTGAAGGATTCGTCTACAACATTGGCCCATGACTCCATAGCCTTGGACAGGGCTGCTAAGGCTAAAGCCGGCTTACAGGCCATACCTGCCATCAAATAGATCCTCTTCAGATCCAAATCCATCCTTCGGGCTAAAGGATCTTTGAAGGAGACCGTATCTTCCAGCGGAAGGGTCACATGCTTGACCAGCCTCATGACCGCTGCATCCACCAAAGGAGGAGATTCTAGATTTTTGACATCTTCCTCTTTGAACGGGTACAGTCTGGACATCTTGGAGATCATGGAGTTCTTCCTCTCCACCTTACTCCCTTCCTCTGAGATAATCTCTCCCAATTCACCCAAAAAGGGGAAGTTAAGGCGCTCCTTGTTGAGCTCTTTGAAAAACTTATTTTGCTTGGGAGGAGATACAGCTGAATCTTCCCAGTTTAAGGTCTCCCTGACTGCCTTTACAAGGGAAGGGACTAGGGCGAATTCAAAGCCCAGACAAGGGTCCTCTGCCTCAGAGTCGCTATCCGAAAGGAGCGCTGACTGATGACTCAGATGAGAAGACTCAAAATCTTCCTGAGGCTTTATTCTCACAGGAGAAGAGCTTGGAGGAATCGCATCAGGGCCCTGGGTCTTTCCGACACCTAATTCAGCCAAAGAATCCTTCACGACCCTCTTCACAAGGGCTTCTAGGCACTGATCAGAGGTATCCCTTTCTCCCGCAGCCTGGGAGAAACACTTGTCACATAAGGACTTATTTTCAGGGACCTGGGCGCCACAACCCCAACAACCCGCTTTGTCAGGTTTTCGTGAGGGGCCAGCTGATGTGGATGCTTTTTTATGACGCTGGGAGCCCGACGGGGACCTCCGAGCTGATCTTGAAGAGTGCCGGTGGTGTGAGCCTGATCCATGCTCGCTCCTATGTGAGGAGTGACGAGTATCCGAACGGGAAGGGCTGAAAAACAAGGGAAACAAAGAAAAACACAGACAGGGAGCCAGGAACATGAATAGTGCTCCAATCCCCCCTTACACACACACCCAACCCCAAAAGCCTCGAGTACCTGTGAAGGGCAGGCTGACCACAAGACGGTGGATAGGCTTCCATTCTGGCGCTATACAGGCAAACTGCCTCATATAAAGTCCCAATCTGTGTTTACACTGCATCCGCCAAGGGATTGGAGGTGTATGCTTCTCAGCTGGTCGTTTTCAGTTTGTACCATCTTAAGAACATTGCTATTAGAGCATTGAGATACCATAACAGCAGTGGCATCACTAGGGTGGGGCCAGAGGGGGCCATGGCCCCTCCAAAATTAGTCTGTGCCCCACCATGTGCCCCCCCAATTAATTATGACCACAACATACTGCACACACTGCACTGACTTTACACCACACAAATCGTCCTGCCGCCGCCGCTCAGCGCCTCTAACACACAGGAGGAGCAGGACAGCGAGCGGGCTGGGCGACCTGGCGGTGCACAGCGGAGCGGCTCAGCGGCATGACGTCAGGGGATCAGTGCGCACCAGCCCGCCCCAGCCTGGCCAAGCGTGCGCGGGAGTGGCGTGACTGGCGGCGGGCTGTCCAGTGTGTCTGTGTCCTGGGACGGTTGGGAGTCGGGACTCGCCGCTCGGGGGACCACTGACCAGACGCCGGTGACGGTGAGGCCGCGAGGAGCGGAGGAGGCCGAAGGCAAGACACTCACAGTGGCGTGGCGTCTGAGTCTCTCTGGAGGCTGGAGTGGACCACTGGACCAGGACTGGCAGCCAGCCAGCAAGCATAGGCCTAAGGCCTAGGCCAGCCCAGCAGAGTCAGCAAGAGCAAGCCAAGGGGGCCAAGCACTGGCACTGCAGAGGAGGAGTGGAGGATTCTTCAGACTGAGGAGCAGTGGAGCACGCAGGAGGAGTGACTGAGGACTCGGAGCCGACTGAGGAGCCAGCCAGGCCATTTGTGAGGTGATTCAATGCCCAGGCCCAACCCAGCCATTTGTAATGCATCGTACCACCCTCAAGCACATCCAACAATTGTCAATGTGGAGGGACAGTGCTTGACTTGCCAAGCTGACAGAATTTTACAGCTGAACAATGCTGTAAAATTCTGTCAGCATGTCACTGTCAGCCCACATTGTCATTTTCAGGGGTATGAGGGTGGTATGAGATGCAAATGTGCAATGGACTCACATTGAGTCCACTGCACATTTGCATCTCATACCACCCTCACACCCCTGAAAATGACAATGTGGGCTGACATGCTGACAGAATTTATTTTACAGCTGAGCTGAACTGCTCCACTAGTGCGAGTGCCACCTCTAAAACTGATGTACCCGGGCCTGCGTGTGCTGGCTCGCTGTGTCTGGTTCCATTGCTGTGTACTGCTGGCTCGCCTTACAGGTGACTCCGCTAATACTGTCTGCATGCTCTGGGCCTTCAAATATATAAACATGAAATATTCCTGACTGATGCCCATTGTCATGAATATTTCATGTTTGTCTTTATTTGGTCAATTTTTCACAAATGTTTCATGTTTTATGCTATTGAAGGCCCAGAGTGTGTGGACGACATCAGTGGAGTCACCGGTAAGGCGAGGCAGCAGCACGCAGCAGAGGAGCTAGACACAGCCAGCACGCAAGGAGCAGGCCCGGGGACATCGGTTTCAGAGGTGTCAGGTAAGTGGAGCAGTGAGTCCACTGCACATTTCCTTTCTCGTACCACCCTCACGCCCCTGAGAATGACAATGTGGACTGACCCGCTGACAGAACTTTACAGTTGAACATGGCAAACATGAATAATACATGTCTGTAAGTTTGCTCTGTCCAGCTGTAAAATTCTGTCAGCTTCTCAGTCCATATTGTCATTTAAGGTTTATGCTTTTATTATCCATTGTCAGTAATATTTCATGTTTATGCATTTGATGCCCATTGTCAGAAATATTTCATGTTTATGCTTTTGATGCCCATATCGGGGGGTCTATATATATAATGTGTGCATATGTATATATAATGTGTGTATATGTATATATAATGTGTGTATATGTATATATATGTGTGTGTATATATAATGTGTGTATATGTATATATATGTATCTATTAGGGCTGAACGATAGTCAATATGATATCGACTATCGTTCTGCGGCGTAGGCGATATTCATATCGCCGAGGTCACGATATTTTGCATAGGCAGGGGGAAGGGACTCGGAGGAGGACTCACACATCCATCCCACTGCAGCCCGCCCCACACGTTCAGTGAGTCTCACTCTCCGCCCTAGTTTTCTCAATGGCAAATGCAGGGAACCAATCAAGCTGTGAGCAGCTGCACAGCTAACCAATCACGCGTGCCTGCACACCTGATTGGTTCGCTGTGCCGCTACTCACGGTGTGATTGGTTCCCTGAATGTGCCATTGAGAAAACTAGGGTGGAGAGTGAGACTCACTGAACGTGTGGGGCGGGCTGCAGTGCACGAGTGAGTCAGTGTATGCGGCTGTGCTCCTTTCCCGGCTCCTAGTCCACCGCTCCAGCCTCCTACCACCACTGTGTGAAAGGAAGAGGAAGTGATTGGCGCTGCCAGTATATATGTGAAATACAATAAATAATCTATATTGACATGGTGTGTATACAAAAAGGGAAAAGTAGATGTATGTATGTATATGTAGAGGAAAATAAATTATTAATAATTCAGAGGTGATTTATAAATTTATATATTAATAATTTATTTTCCTCTACATATACATACATGCATCTACTTTTCCCTTTTCGTATACACACCATGTCAATATAGATTATTTATTGTATTTCACATATATACTGGCAGCGCCAATCACTTCCTCTTCCTTTTTATAATCTATTATATAACCCCTTCCAGGGTTATATTCTGAAGTGGGCTGCAGCCAACCTCCTTTATATTTCTCCATATATATATATATATATATATATATATATATATATATATATATATATATCCCTAGTTCTTTATTTTCTATCCTAAGGGCGGATCTTTCTAGTTTTTATTTACTGTGAGAAAGACTGTCACTGAATAATCCGATCGATTCCACATTAGAAACATAGAAACATAGAATGTGTCGGCAGATAAGAACCATTTGGCCCATCTAGTCTGCCTAATATATCTGAATCCTATGAATAGTCCCTGGCCCTATCTTGTATGAAGGATAGCCATATGCCTATCCCATGCATGCTTAAACTCCTTCACTGTATTTGCAGCTACCACTTCTGCAGGAAGGTTATTCCATGCATCCACTACTCTCTCAGTAAAGTAATACTTCCTCATATTACTTTTAAACCTTTGCCCCTCTAATTTAAAACTGTGTCCTCTTGTGGTAGTTTTTCTTCTTTTAAATATGCTCTCCTCCTTTACCAAGTTGATTCCCTTTATGTATTTAAAAGTTTCTATCATATCCCCTCTGTCTCTTCTTTCTTCCAAGCTATACATGTTAAGGTCCTTTAACCTTTCCTGGTAAGTTTTTTCCTGCAATCCATGTACTAGTTTAGTAGCTCTTCTCTGAACTCTCTCTAGAGTATCTATATCCTTCTGGAGATATGGCCTCCAGTACTGCGCACAATACTCCATGTGAGGTCTCACCAGTGTTCTGTACAGCGGCATAAGCACTTCTCTCTTTCTACTGCTTATACCTCTCCCTATACATCCAAGCATTTGTGCTGCTCTATTACATTGTCTTCCCACCTTTAAGTCTTCTGAAATAATTACTCCTAAATCCCTTTCCTCAGATACTGAGGTCAGGACTGTGTCAAATATTCTATATTCTGCCCTTGGGTTTTTACGCCCCAGGTGCATTATCTTGCACTTATCCACATTAAATTTCAGTTGCCAGAGTTCTGACCATTCTTCTAGTTTTCCTAAATCCTTTTCCATTTGGTGTTTCCCTCCAGGAACATCAACCCTGTTACATATCTTTGTGTCATCAGCAAAAAGACAAACCTTACCATCGAGGCCTTTTGCAATATCACTTATGAAGATATTAAACAAAATTGGTCCCAGTACAGATCCCTGAGGTACCCCACTGGTAACATGACCTTGTTCTGAATGTTCTCCATTGACTACAACCCTTTGTTGTCTGTCACTCAGCCACTGCCTAATCCACTCAACAATATGGGAGTCCATGCTCAATGACTGCAGTTTATTGATAAGTCTTCTATGTGGGACAGTGTCAAAAGCCTTACTAAAATCTAGATATGCAATGTCTACTGCACCTCCACCGTCTATTATTTTAGTCACCCAGTCAAAAAAATCTATAAGATTTGTTTGACATGATCTCCCTGAAGTAAACCCATGTTGTTTTTCATCTTGCAATCCATGGGATTTAAGATGTTCCACAATCCTATCCTTTAATAGGGTTTCCATTAATTTGCCTACTATTGATGTCAGACTCACTGGTCTATAGTTGCTCGATTCCTCCCTACTACCTTTCTTGTGAATGGGCACGACATTTGCCAATTTCCAATCTTCCGGGACGACTCCTGTTACTAATGATTGGTTAAATAAATCTGTTAATGGTTTTGCCAGCTCATCACTAAGCTCTTTTAATAATTTTGGGTGTATCTCATCAGGACCCTGTGACTTATTTGTCTTCACTTTAGACAGCAATCTTAGAACGTCTTCCTCTGTAAAGACACATGCATCAAATGATTCATTAGTCATCCTTTCGAGTGGAGGTCCTTCTCCTTCTTTTTCTTCTGTAAAAACTGAACAGAAGTATTCATTAAGGCAGTCGGCTAGCCCTTTATTCTCTTCTACATACCTTCCGTCCTTTGTTTTTAATTTAGTTATTCCTTGTTTTAATTTCCTTTTTTCATTTATATATCTGAAGAATGTCTTATCCCCCTTTTTCATAGACTGGGCTAGTTTTTCTTCTGCCTGCGCTTTAGAAGTTCTTATAACTTGCTTGGCCTCTTTCTGCCTAATCTTGTAGATTTCCTTATCTTCATTGCTCTGGGTTTTTTTATAATTACAAAATGCTAGCTTTTTATTTTTAATGATTTGGGCCACTTCTGCTGAGTACCACAGTGGTCTCTTCCTTTTTTTGCTTTTACTGACAAGTCTAATGCAATTTTCTGTTGCCTTCAATAATGCACCTTTTAAGTAGTCCCATTTCTCCTGGACTCCATGTAATCCGTTCCAGTCTGATAAGGACTCATTTATGACTAATTTCATTTTTGAAAAGTCTGTTTTTCTAAAATCTAAAACTTTTGTTTTTGTGTGGTGTGACTCTTTCACAGTTCTTATATTAAACCACACTGACTGGTGATCACTAGATCCCAAGGTTTCGCCTACAATGACATCATATACCGAATCCCCATTTGTGAATACCAAATCCAAAATGGCCTCCCTGAGACTGAGTAATTGATTTGAGTACCATTATTAACCCTGACCTGCCCAGTGCCCTGTATCTGCAATTCAAATTTAGAAGGCTGCCTGCATGCTTCATGATTTCCATTCCCAGCATCCTTCCCAATCCCTTGTTGACTTTAGCCTGGATTGACGGGTCCCTCAATATCGCAATATATATCGTTGGAAAAAAATATCGCAATATATTTTTTTTCCAATATCGTGCAGGCCTAGTATGTGTGTGTGTATGTATATATATATATATATATATATATATAAAATGTGTGTGTGTATATATATATATATATATATATATATATATATATATATGTATATATATATATATATATGTATGTATATATATATATATGTATGTATATATATATATATATATATATAATGTGTGTGTGTGTACCTTAGATTTTAAGCTCCTTGCGGGCAGGGACTGATGTGAATGTGCAATGTAGATATAAATTGACAGCGCCATATAAGAACCTGAAATAAATAAATGTGTATATGAGAGATATTTGATAAAAACCACCAGAAAAATGTGACTTGCACATTATCGCAAATCCCTATACACATTTTGATAACTGGAGGTTTTGTAGCATCACTACATTAACACTAAGGCTACGTTCACATCTAGGCGTTGCTATTTTATAGGCATTTTATAGTTTTTTTTTTTTCTTCGGGCGTTTTATAGGCGTTTTTGTGCAGGCGTTTTTAGGTTGACAAGTGACCAATGGAAAAAAACCAAAAAATGCCTGTAATCCAGGGCTGTGGAGTCGGTAGATAAATGTTCAGTTTTTTGTACTTCCGAGTCCCCGACTCCTCTATTAATATGTATTAATCTTTCGATAGATAGATAGATAGATAGATAGATAGATAGATAGATAGTGTTTATATATATATATATATATATATATATATATATATATATACAAATTGCATTTTATAGTTGGCCCCCCTACTTTTGTCCCTGTCCCCCCATGTGCCCCCCCTAAATATGAAAGCTGGAGACGCCACTGCATACCAGTCGTGGACGGAAGTGGGTGGGGGAAGTTTTGGCTGCTCCCTCCCACCTGCTTCCTATCCACCCATTAGCAACCATGTGCTCCCAGAGTGGAGACACTTACATTTAAAAGTGTTAGGGACTGCAGATATAACAGGGTGCCGTGTCGTGGCTCTGCAGCTTACATATGCGTTTGCAAATGCGTGTCAACTAAACCCCTGTTCTTTATGTATATTGAGACTGGTCTACTTGGTTGGTGGCAGACTGGAGGGTGAGTACATCAGACTGGGGGCTGGCTGGCTTCCATGCACCTCTTTTAATCCTTTTCAATTCGTTTTTTCCATTCTGGCGCTGACCTGCAGGGATGAGCCGGACAACGGGATCAGAAAGGAAGTGGAGAAGGGGGGGAACTCCCAACCCTGGGGTCCAGAGTACTCACCAGGAAGCCTGGGTGGGCTTAGTGCAGAACAGCAGCAAGGCAGCAGGCAAAACGCTTCACAGGTCCACCAAAACGACTTTACAGGACTGCAAAACGTCTTCCAGAAGCAAAGTGTGCATTCAACACACTCTGCTGACATTCTGAGGGATTTAAATATGGCGCCCTGCTGTTTTCATCAACCGGCGCCGAAAAAAAACTACTGCGCATGCGCGAGAACCAAGCCTTGTTCCGGAGGCATTCGCGCATGCGCAGTAGCAAAAAACCGGTGTCAGGAAGTAAGACGCTGACCGGCCCCGGAGCACTAGCCACCATGGAAACATTAGAAAAACACAGGTAAGCACACAGCCTGCAAATATAAAGTACAAAACAGCTGCCATAGAGTTAGATAAACCATAAGGGGTACTCACAGACCGCTAGCCACCAGGGATGGATGGAACACACACCGGACTTCACATATTAGGGGACAGGCCACCCGCAGCAGCTGGGTTTTTCAGCCAAGGGCTGTAAATAAGTGAATCTTCGCCCCTACTCCATACCCCGCAGCAGCTGGGGCTTATTGGAGAAAACTCAATACCCGAATGGTAGAGTCATCCATCTCCTGGGATCCACTTTCAGGCAGGGCCGGCGCTACCACTAGGCAAGTTAGGCAGTCGCCTAGGGCGCTCTGCCGCCAAGGGCGCCTGGCTGCTGGTTTCCTTCTTAGTTTCTCCCTCTCCTGAGTCCCCCCCGCCGCCTGTGCATCCGCTCTGGTCTCCGTGTAGGCGCCAGCCCAGCTGTCCACTGCAATGCTGAAAAACTGACCTGGTGATCTTTCAGGATCTCCCTCCGAGTCCCTGACAGTCTGAGATGCAGTGAGTGACAGAACAGAGGCTCCCTGCGCCGCGCCTCTATGATCACAGTGACAGACAGGTCACAGCCTATGACCTGTCTGTATCTCTCAGACTCTCTGGTGCCCGTGCCTGAGAACCTTTAGAAGTGGTGATCGTCCATCCCTCCCTCCTCCCAGCAGCAATCTTCATCAATAAGACCAGACAGTCCACACTCCACAGCCAGCACTGAAGAGCAGAGGCTGCAGAGCAAAATCTGATCAGTGGCACTGGTGCTCCGGGGGGTCGGTTCAGTGTGGTGTGTGTGAGTGTCAGTGTGACAGTGACACTGACACAGCCTGGACTGGAGACACCGCAGAGGCAGGCTTTGTTGGGTCTGCCCTGGAGACAGAGGGAGAGCCGGTGGTGAGTAATCAGTAAAGAACATATTGAGTTTTTTTTTTTTTTGGACTTCTTTCTACTGTTCTGTAAATGTGTTTAAATAAAACTTTGAAATCCTGAAAAAAAACATATTGAGTTTTTTTAACTGTCTGTGTACTGTACTTGTCCCTAAATTCCTGAAATGTGTGATGGCATCCCCTCCTCCACCTTCTTACCCCCTCCCTCCCCTCCTCCTCCTTACGTTACCTCCTTCCTCCTCTCTCCCCACCCCTTCCTCCTTACCCCCTTTCCCCTCCACCCACCCCCTCCTCCTCTCCCCCCTCCCTCATCCTTACCCCATATCCCCTTCTCCTCCCCCCACCCCCCTCCTGTCCCCCTCTTCCTTACCCTCTCCCCCTCCTCCTTACCCTCTCTCCCCTTCCTCCTCTCCCCCCACCTCTCTTTCTCCCCCCCTCCTTACCCTCTCCCCCCTCACCCCCCGACCCTCCTCCCCCTCTTCCCCTCCCCTCCTCCTTACCCGCCCTCCTCTCCTCCTTACCCGCCCTCCTCTCCTCCTTTCCCTCCTCTCCTCCTTTCCCTCCTCTCCTCCTTACCCCCTCCCCCCCTCCCCTCCTCTCTCCTCTCGCCTGCTCCTCCTCCCCTCCCCTTCCCCTTCCCCTCTCTCCTTCTCCCCCCTCCTCCTCTCCTCCCCCTCCTCTCCTCCCCCTCCTTAGCTGGTCTAGCAAAGCATTGTATGCAAAATGGTAGCAGTCATTAAAAAGGTGGGGTATACATGTGCAGGGCAAATGAGGTGGAGTCAGGGCGGAGCCAAGGGGCGGTGCCAAGGGGGCGGCAAAATGAGGTTTTGCCTAGGGTGTCAAAAATCCTTGCACCGGCCCTGCTTTCAGGTAGGATACAGATAATCCTTTGGAGGACAAAAAAGGAACGTGTGCTGAACAGGTGCAAAGATTTATGGGAGTGGTGTCCTATAGGGTAGGTTTGGAGGTGGGACTAAACCCGATACGTATGCTGCCATGGAGTATGTCAGGAAACTGGAATTTATGCAGCTTTTACTTTTTGACTGCCTATCTCATTATCTCTTTTCTTGAAGTGCTAAAATGGAATGGCAGTACAAACCCCTGCCAAATTACCCCTTTTTGGAAAGTAGACATCCTAAGAAATGTCCTGAGAGGCATGTTGAGCCCATTTAATTTTTTTGTGTTTGAAAAATGACAAAAAAAAAAAATATTTTTTTTTACACAAAGTTGTCATTGAAATGATATATTGCTCACGCATGCCATGGGTATATGTGTAATTACACCCCAAATATATATTCTGCTGCTTCTCCTGAGTACAGGGATACACATGTGTGAGACTCTTTGGGAGCCTAGCTGTGTACTGGGCAGAGAAGGGTTATAGTGTACCTGCGCTATGGAGTGCCTTATTCAAGAAATATATTATTTTGATTTAAGCTGCCACCAACCTACCACTGAGGTAGAGTGAAGATAGGGGTTATAAAAATGTTGGTAAATGGCGCTACCACTGTATAAAAACTCTGTGTGTAGGCTTAATATTAATCCAATATTAGGATGAAATCAAGAAAGTGCACTGTGCTGAGATGTTGGGTCATGTCCCACTGTTATTAACATAAAACCACATATATAATGCAAGGTGCACAGTGGTAAAATATTTAACAAATAACTGATAATGAAACTATAAAAAGTGCACAGTGCTGTGGTAATAAAGTGCCAGAGTGCTGGATGGTAAATCCAGATGCTGCCTAAAAATCTGTATTAAGCAGATACCATTTTTAGTGATGGTAAGTAATAAAAGAAAAATTCAGTGCTAGAGTAGTAAAGTGCCAGCGTGCTGGATGTGTTTCCAGAGGCTAAATATATAATGTTTTAAGTGATGGTAAGTAAATAATAATAAAAGAAAAAAACTCAGTGCTGGAGTGGTAAAGTGCCAGCGTGCTGGATGTATTACCAGAGGCTATATAATGGGTGATGCACAAACCGTTAGTAGCTGTGCGGTAAACCCCTAAGGTGCTATGTGCTTGATAAAAGGTGCTACAAAATAAAAATGAAAGTGCTGGTAATAACTTTTAAAAGGTGTTGGTAATGGCTTTTATTGTGCTCACAAAATCCAGGGAGTGGGTATGATTATGAGCCCGGTGTTAAATACCAGAGGGGGATGGTATAAACACAATAGTCCCACAAAACGGTGTCCGTGCTAATACCTGTGGCCCCCCACTAGGTAAAGCACTTACTGCATGGTTACAGGCAAGGAGTATAAAATTAAGGAGACCATAACTTGCACGAGCACACACATGACCTATGTGGTTGAATGCCCCTGCCGGCTACAATATGTAGGAAGAACCACCCGGCCATTATTTGTTAGAATAAGGGAGCACATTAAAAATATAAGAAAAAGCTTTGACAAACACAGTCTGTCACACCATTTTAAAATAGCCCACTCCCAAGATCCCTCAGTTATGACCTTCTACGCTATTGACAAAATCAAGGGAGACTGGAGGGGCAGCAACAAGAAAGTAAACATATCACGTAATGAAATGAAATGGATTTACTTAATGCAAACCCTCCAGCCTGAGGGCTTCAACATAGAAATTGATTTGAACTGTTTCATCACGGATTTTTAGATATTCCACTTTTTTTTTGAAAATTTGTTTTTATTGAATTTTTGCACAAAAAAACAGACAAGACAATGCCACGCAGGGCGACAACCATAAACAGTGACAACAGGTCAAACCCCTCCCACACCACCCCCCACCCACCCCCCCCCCCATCCCAGGCTCCATCCAGTACGTCCAGTGGAAAAACAAAGCATCCATCAGTAATAGAGATACCCCTCAAGACTGCTCCAATTATCCAGTAGCAAGGTCATAGAACATTCTAGAGTAGTCCAGCACAGAGCCCACTAGCAGCAACCCCATGGCTTAGTCAATAAAAAAAATAGAGAGACTTCTATACATGCAGTAAGAGCACAATGAACAGGAATATATCACCGACCGGCATGGCCATCCCCCCCCCCCCAGACAGTCCCGAACATTAGCACATAGAACACTAAAGCTGATCTACGGAGGTCGAGGCCGGAGAGTCTATCCATGTTTTCCATACTTTATCAAACTTGCGGGGGCATCCCCTACTGAGATACGTGGCCTTATAGAGCGGAGTCACTTTATTAACCAAGCCTTTCCAGAAAAGGATCGTGGGAGCCAAGGGACTCTTCCAGTGTAAGAGCAAAGCCTTGCGCGCATAGAAAAGCAGCAATCTGACCAGAGTACGAACGGCCCTCGCAGGGGCCAAGCCATCCACCAACCCCAAGAGGCAAACCTCCACGGAGCTGGGGACCGGAATCTTAACCACCTCCACAATACAAGCTAAGACGGATGCCCAATAGTCCTTGACCACCGGGCACCCCCAGAAGATGTGACTGAAGTCCGCCGGTGAATGGGAACAACGCCAGCACTCCGCCGAGGCCGTCCGATAAATACGTGCCAGCCTCGCCGGCGTGTAATAAATCCGATGCAGAAATTTAAAGTGAATCAGACGGTCCCTCGCAGAGACCAGGTAGGCGAAGGGTAAACTCCACATATCCCAGTCATCACCATCCAGATAAGGCACCTCCTCCACCCAGCGTTCCCGACATCTACGTACAGCAGGCGGAGTGACAGCGAACAATTCCCTGTACAATTCTGAGAGAGGCTTCCGCATACCCGCCGCTTGTATCGCTGTTTCAAGAGCTGAAGCTTTAATCACAACCCGAGAGGAACCGAATTGTGCCACAAACGCATGGCGAAGCTGGAGATAGCGAAAAAAATACCCATTTGGAAGATCATAACGCGCCTTCAGGGCATCAAAGGAGCACAGCTCCCCACCAGAGACAATATCCCCCAGCAACTTCACCCCCTTAACGGCCCAGATGGTAGGATCAGGGATCGAGGCAAAATGCGGAAACTTGGGGTTCCACCACAATGGGGAGGCCGGGGAAACACCAGTGGCTCCTGGCTCCACCAGCACCTGCATCTGTTCCCAGGCTTTGATGGTAGAACGCATCGTTCCTGTCAGCTGAAATGTAGCCCTGGACCCTCGATGCAGTAAAAGGTGAAGACTCTCGTAGGAGCCCAAAACAGCCGCCTCCAGCACCGTGGCGGAGTCCCCATCGTCCCCTGCAAGCCAGCGTCGCGCCACCACCCCCTGCCCAGCCAGGAAATATTTATAAAGATCAGGTAAAGCCAATCCCCCCTGACCCCAGGGCTCCTGCAACACCTGCAGACCAATTCTAGGAGGAGAGGTACCCCAAATAAAGGAACCTATCAGGCCATGAACGCGGCGGAAGAAAGAACGCGGGACCCACACCGGGGAATTTCTAAGGAAGTATAGAAAGACAGGGAGAAGTTTCATTTTCACCAAGTTAATGCGCCCCAGAACCGACAAAGGTAAGTCGCGCCACACCTCCGCCCTGCGTTTAAAGACCTCCAGCAGTGGGTTAAGATTCAGAGTAAGATAATCCGCCACCCTCGCCGACACCCTGACTCCCAGGTAGGTGAACTCCGTCACCCATTTCAATGGTAGCGCCCCATCAGCTGCCGCAATGGCACCAGGATCAATAGGGAGCATAGTGGATTTATCCCAATTCACCCTTAGGCCGGAAAACTTTGCAAAAGTGTCTAGGATATTGAACACCGCCCGCAGAGAAGCATTGGGATCCTTCAAAAATAAAAGCATATCATCCGCATAAAGTGCCAGGCACTCCTTAATGGAGCCCACTTCCAGAGCCCCCACCTCCGGAGACGCACGCAACGCAATAGCCAAGGGTTCAATCATCAGAGAGAACAAAAAGGGCGAAAGAGGGCAGCCCTGCCTAGTCCCCCTACCCACTGCAAAAAATGGAGACAGGGAAGATCCAATCTTCAACGCCATACGCGGGGAGGAATACAAAAGGGAAATCCACTTGCAAAATTTAGGACCAAACCCCATGCGCCTCAGCACCACCCCCATGTACCCCCAATCCACCGTGTCGAAGGCCTTGGCAATGTCCAAGGACACCACCACCCTAGTGCCAACGGAGGCATGGGACACCTGCAAATGAGTAAACAGACGTCGAAGGTTGGTGTCCGTGGACTTGCCTGGCATAAACCCGGTCTGATCAATGTCCACCAGGGAAGGCAAGACCACCGCCAGCCTAGTAGCCAAGACCTTCGTGAGTATCTTGAGATCCACATTGAGTAAGGCAATGGGGCGATAGGAGGAACACAGGGTGTGATCTTTTCCCGGCTTGGGCAGGAGAACAACATACGCCTCGAGCATGGAACCCGGCAGGGCCCCCTGATCAAAACACGCAGCATACAATGCCTGGAGCCTGGGAGCCAGGGAGTCCGAGTACTGCCGATACCATTCCACCGGGAACCCATCAGGGCCCGGCGATTTATTGGAGGGAAAGGATGAGATGGCTCTCTCTATTTCCTTCAACGTGATGTCATTGTCCAGCCACGCACTGTCCTCACCCTCCAAGACCGGAACCGGCAAGCTAGATAAAAGGCGCTCCAACTCCTCCAGGTCATATGCAGGTAGGGGGGAATAGGTGTCAGAGTAGTAATCCATAAAGACCCGGGAGATCTCCCCCGGGTCCCTAACCAGTTCCCCCGAACTAGACTGGATGCACGGAACACTTACCGAAGCCCTCTGATCTGCCACCAAAAAGGCCAAAAGCTTACCATTCTTGTCTCCCTTCTCAAAAAGTGACTCCGCTCTATGTTTAAGGTTGGCATGCGCAAAATCAGTATCCAACAAAGCCAAACGCCTCCTGGCCTCCTCCAGGGCCGCATAGGCCGCCGGTCCCGGAGTGGCCGAGTATTCATCTTCCAACCTACGGACCTCCAGCAGAACAGCTTCCCTGTCAGCATTAGCCTCCCTACGAGATTCCTTAATCACAGAGATGTAATGACCCCGCATAACCGCTTTGAAAGCATCCCACAGGACCACCCCTGCCGTGGACGAGGCATTATCTTCCCAATATGTAGGCATCTGGGGCTCCACCTGCTGCATCACCTTGTCAGTTTGTAGCCAACCCGGCGAAAGGCGCCATGCACCCCTAGTTCTACCCGTTCCCACCCGCAGAGTCAATAGCAGTGGGTTGTGATCAGAGAGGCCACCCGCCAAATATGTAGCATCCTGGACCAAAGCAAGACAAGGCCCATTAGCAAAAGCCAGATCTATCCTGGACGCCGTTCTGTGCACCCCAGACCAACAGGAGTAGCCACGCACCCCAGGGTTTTTCCAGCGCCACAGCTCCGTAAGCTGAGCCAGCGGAAGACCAGGACACCAGTTCAAGAGACGACAGTCTACCCGGGTTAGAGGAGTCCAGCCCGCCGTCCAGAACAGCATTGAAATCCCCTGCCATAATTAGAGGAAGATGCATATAAGGGGCCAAGGTCACCAGGAGATCCACCAGAATCTGAGAGTGGAACGGGGGAGGTAAGTAGACACTCACCAGTACCACCTGCCGGTGAAAAATCTCCAGTAGAACAATAACATACCGTCCGCCAGGATCCGTAATTACCTTTTGAATCGAGCAGGGTGCATTTCTACCCAGCAAAATAGACACCCCACGGGCATACGTGGAGTAAGTAGCATTGAAGATCCTCTGAATCCAAGGCCTCTTCAAGGCAAGCACCCTGCTCCCATCCAAATGCGTCTCCTGGAGGAGGATAACATGCGGTTGAACAGATTTAATATACCTAAAAATGGCTGTGCGTTTCACCTTGTCATTGAGACCCCGCACATTCCATGACATGATTTTAAGTAGCTCAGCCATAGAACAGCAGAGGGACATATAGCAGGAGGGAGCCGGAGGACCAAGCACAGCCCGAGGACCAACCCGATCCCCCAACTCCATCCAGACATTCAGCAATACAGACACATAAGTAAAAAAGAACAGTGACCACCGGATGGAGCCTGGAGCCAAAAACAAAAAAACATCCCTGCTGTGATACCCAAACCTGGAACAAAAAAAAGTGCAACAGGGTACCCAGCCTAATCCCAAAACCCAGCAAAAATTTTAAAGGCATGGCTGCAACATAAAAACCGCAGCCGGCGTTACTCTTGTCCACAAACGGCAGCCCCAAAAAAAGGGGGGGCCGCTAGATAGTCATTCCTCAAAAAAAAGGAAAAAAACCTAAAGGGAGGAAAAATAGAGTCAAAACAAAAAAAGTGAAAAATGTCAGTTCAACAACGTGTAGCACACAGAGCTCCAATGACCTGTAGACCAGTCCACAGCCCCAGGAATAGAAGCATGGATCCAGCCCAGGGCAACCCAGGAAACTTCAGGGCAGGATCAACAACACAGGAACCGTAGATGTCCCCCCAGCAGCAATAGAGGAGGCAGACCGTGCGTAAACAGGAGCTGCAAATAGGGAGTACAGTGCAGCAGGGCCCCAAGAGCCCCATATCATCCAAGATAGCAGGTGCAGCAGAGGAAATTAAATGGAGTCCAACCAGTCAGCAGCCTCCCCCGCCGAATTGAAGAAAAGGACAGATCCCTTGTAATCCACACGCAAGCGGCTCGGGTACATCATGCCATATTTC
Organism: Pelophylax lessonae; assembly: GCF_965119305.1. Taxonomy (NCBI): domain Eukaryota; kingdom Metazoa; phylum Chordata; class Amphibia; order Anura; family Ranidae; genus Pelophylax; species Pelophylax lessonae. The sequence continues at coordinate 143,818,295 of NC_138769.1, read as the reverse complement.
AGGCCCTTGGTCCTCAGGAGTTTGCGCACTTCAGTAAATGATCTGCGTTTCTTCTGCGTTTCCACAGAGAAGTCAGGAAATAACATTATCTTGCTGTTCTCAAACTGCAATTCCTCCTGCTTCCTGGCCTCAGAGAGGATACGATCCCTGTCACGGAAGTTCAAAAAGCGGACCAGAAACGGGCGCGGGGGGGCCCCGGGTGGCCGAGATCCCGTGGGAACCCTATGGGCCCTCTCCACCACATATGTCGGGGGAGGGGGAGGCAATTTGAGTAGATCACAAAAGAACTTCTCAGCAAACAATGTAGAATTAGATCCCTCAGCCTTCTCTGGCAAGCCGACCACCCTGATATTGTTGCGACGCTGTCGGTTCTCAGCATCCTCCATCTTGTCCGCCAAAGCATTCACCTGGGCCTGCATGGCAATGATTTGTGCCGAATGGGAAGCGGTAACATCCTCCACCTCAGACACCCTGCCCTCAGTCTCAGTCAGGCGCCCCCTGATTTTATCCAGATCATGGCGGATTAGGGTACATTCAGAGGCCAGGTGGTCAATCCGGAGCATCAGGGCAGTTTTTGAGGCGTCTATAGCAGCCAGTATGGGAGCAGTAATATCCCCCCCTCCATGCGACCCCCCATTCTGACCAGCGGTCCCCGGCAGAGACCCCCCGGTACCTGAGTCCATAGGCTGTGCCAGAGGAGGGTCCCCGGCCCCCGCGGACATCTTTCCCGACTTCAAGAAGGCCTGGGCGCCTGTGGCTGCAGAGGAAGAAGATGAGGCCTGGACCTGCAAGATGGCGGCGGCCGCTTTCGCGCCTCGCGGCGGGACCGCTCGTTTAGGCCGCGGGGTCGGTGCTGAAACCCGGGATTTTCTCCCCGGCATCCGTGCACCACCTGTGCCCGATGTGGAGGAGGGCAAAACCGCCGCGATCCGAGGCACAGGGGCCGTGGATGGAGCCGGATAAGATCAGGATGGTGGAGAGCTCTGCCAACACACGTCCGGCGCCGTCTACATCCCGGCCACGCCCCCCTAGATATTCCACTTTAACCACCCCCCACTCTTGCTGCTTCATTGCTGATTTTTTGCTAACTTTCTGCTGATGTTCTAATTTTTAACATTCCAATTTAAAAAAAAAAAAAACTTTATTATAGTTTCACCATCCTCCACCGGCATACTCCTAACACATCCCTTCCAATACACATAATTATTTTTTAATATGTCATAACATACCCTTGGGGGTGTTTGGCTTTAGGGATATCCCCACCCAGTAGCGCATTCTTCCCCCAACTTGGTAGATTACCCCCACTCTCCCCTTTTTTGGGGTTTTTATTTCTATTTTTTATATTTATACTTATCCTCCAATATTTAAAAAAAAAAAAAAATATATATATATATATATATTCTTTTCCCTAGTTTACATTTTATACAATTTTTCCAACTATCACATATGCCAATCAAAAGGCTGGCAGGATGTATGTATACACATCCACTGGGTGTTCTCATGAGCAATATTAATTTTAAGTTTCTAATTTTAAGTTTATATAGAATTATCTGGATTGTACATCTTAATTAGGTTCTATTGTCTACGCATGCATATACAGTTTCATTTTATTTTATTTTTATGTATTACAAAAAAATAATGTTTTTAGGGATATAGTCCCAATTGGCATCGCCAGGTGCCATACATGGGGAAGAAGTTCAAATCATGAGTTCATCTCAGGTCTGCTGTATCCGCAAAGTTCTATTGGCCCTGGTAACACTATAGTAATCTGGTCTAGTGTGCACCAAGATGGCTGCTGGATGGCTTCAATATACATACCAATATGGCGGTGGCAGACAAATTAGTTAGTAGGATACAGAGGCCTATTTAACTACCGGGATTAGCGCAATATGGCGCAGCTCCAGGTGACGTGGTGACGAAACGCGTAGGATGGAGTTTACAGCGTCACACGTCACTTCCGGTAGAGTGGTTCCGGACCGTGGAACGCGGAAGCGCTGAGGTGGCCTGACACTGTATGCTGATAGTGAACTTCCTCAACAGTGAGTGCATGCTTCTTGTTTTCTCTACTTTTGAATTTACTATGCAATGGAAGCTTTTCTTTTCTGTTAAAAGTAAACGGTACCCATGAAGAGTTTGAACAGGGGCTCCTGGCGGGGCATACAGGGGGAGACCCCTTCGCTGGGACATCACCCACTAGCCCTGTATCCTCCTCAACAGGAGAACCCGTGTGGTAAGTGCTTTACCTAGTTGGGGGCCACGGGTATTAGCACTTGCACTATCAGCACGGACACCGTTTTGTGGGACTATTGTGTTTATACCATTCCCCTCTGGTATTTAACACCGGGCTCATAAACATACCCCCTCTCTGGATTTTGTGAGCACAATAAAAGCCATTACCAACACCTTTTAAAAGTTATTACCAGCACTTTCATTTTTATTTTTATTTTGTAGCACCTTTTATCAAGCACATAGATAAAAATAAAATAAAATGAAACTGTATATGCATGCGTAGACAATAGAACCTAAGATGTACAATCCAGATAATTCTATATAAAATTAACATTAGAAACTTAAAATTAATATTGCTCATGAAAACACCCAGTGGATGTGTATACATACATCCTGCCAGCCTTTTGATTGGCATATGTGATAGTTGGAAAAATTGTATAAAATGTAAACTAGGGAAAAAAAGATATATATATATATTTTTAAAATATTGGAGGATAAGTATAAATATAAAAAATAGAAATAAAAACCCCAAAAAAGGGGAGAGTGGGGGGTAATCTACCAAGTTGGGGGAAGAATGCGCTACTGGGTGGGGATATCCCTAAAGCCAAACACCCCCAAGGGTATGTTATGACATATTAAAAAATAATTATGTGTATTGGAAGGGATGTGTTAGGAGTATGCCGGTGGAGGATGGTGAAACTATAATAAAGTTTTTTTTTTTAAACTGGAATGTTAAAAATTAGAACATCAGCAGAAAGTTAGCAAAAAATCAGCAATGAAGCAGCAAGAGTGGGGGGTGGTTAAAGTGGAATATCTAAAAATCCGTGATGAAACAGTTCAAATCAATTTCTATGTTGAAGCCCTCAGGCTGGAGGGTTTGCATTAAGTAAATCCATTTCTTTTCGTTACGTGATATGTTTACTTTCTTGTTGCTGCCCCTCCAGTCTCCCTTGATTTTGTCAATAGCGTAGAAGGTCATAACTGAGGGATCTTGGGAGTGGGCTATTTTAAAATGGTGTGACAGACTGTGTTTGTCAAAGCTTTTTCTTATATTTTTAATGTGCTCCCTTATTCTAACAAATAATGGCCGGGTGGTTCTTCCACATATTGTAGCCGGCAGGGGCATTCAACCACATAGGTCATGTGTGTGCTCGTGCAAGTTATGGTCTCCTTAATTTTATACTCCTTGCCTGTAACCGTGCAGTAAGTGCTTTACCTAGTGGGGGGCCACAGGTATTAGCACGGACACCGTTTTGTGGGACTATTGTGTTTATACCATCCCCCTCTGGTATTTAACACCGGGCTCATAATCATACCCACTCCCTGGATTTTGTGAGCACAATAAAAGCCATTACCAACACCTTTTAAAAGTTATTACCAGCACTTTCATTTTTATTTTGTAGCACCTTTTATCAAGCACATAGCACCTTAGGGGTTTACCGCACAGCTACTAAGGGTTTGTGCATCACCCATTACATAGCCTCTGGTAATACATCCAGCACGCTGGCACTTTACCACTCCAGCACTGAGTTTTTTCTTTGATTATTATTTACTTACCATCACTTAAAACATTATATATTTAGCCTCTGGAAACACATCCAGGACGCTGGCACTTTACTACTCTAGCACTGAATTTTTCTTTTATTACTTACCATCACTAAAAATGCTTTCTGCTTAATACAGGTTTTTAGGCAGCATCTGGATTTACCATCCAGCACTATGGCACTTTATTACCACAGCACTGTGCACTTTTTACGGTTTTATTATCACTTATTTGTTAAATATTTTACCACTGTGCACCTTGCATTATATATGTGGTTTTATGTTAATAACAGTGGGGCATGACCCAACATCTCAGCACAGTGCATTTTCTTGATTTCATCCTAATATTTGATTAATATCAAGCCTACACACAGAGTTTTTATACAGTGGTAGCGCCATTTACCAACATTTTTATAACCCCCATCTAGCTGTGTACGGGACCAATCACCACCTTCAGAATTTCAAAGGGCGTAAATTTCTCATTGCACTTTCTCACTACCTATCACGGTTTCAGAGGTGCTGAAATTTAAAGATAGCACAAAACCCAACAAATGACCCCAATTTGGAAAGTAGGCACCCCAAGCTATTTTCTGAGAGGCATGGTGAGTCCATGGAAAATTTTATATTTTTCCACAAGTTTTGGAAAAATTACATTTTCTTTTTAACACAAAATTGTCACTAAAAGATAAATTGCTCACACGGGCCATGGGTATATGTGGAATGAAACCCCAAAATACATTCTGCTGCTTCTCCTGAGTACAGGGCTACCCCATGTGTGAGACTTTTTGGGAGCCTAGCTGTGTATGGGACCCCGAAAACCAACCACCACCTTCAGGTTTTCTAATGGCGTAAATTGCTTATTTTACTTCCTCACTACCTGTCACAGTTTTGGAGACCCTGAAATTTTAAGATAGCACAAAACCCCCCCCAAATGACCCCATTTTGGAAAGTAGACACCCCAAGCTATTTGCTGAGAGGCATGTGGAGTCCATGGAATATTTTATATTTTGCCACAAGTTTTGGGAAAATTACATTTTTCTTTTTTTTATTTTTTTTTTTAACACAAAGTTGTCACTAAAAGAATAAATTGCTCCCACATGCCATGGGTATATGTGGAATGACACCCCAAAACACATTCTGCTGCTTCTCCTGAGTACAGAGATACCACATGTGTGAGACTTTTTGGGAGCCTAGCTGTGTACGGGACCTCGAAATCCAATCACCACCTTCAGAATTTCAAAGGGCGTAAATTGCACATTTTTCTTCCTCACCACCTATCACAGTTTCGGAGGCCCTGACATTTTAAGATAGCATAACCCCCCACCCCCACAAATGACCCCATTTTGCAAAGTAGACACCCCAAGCTATTTGCTAAGAGGCATGGTGAGTCCATGGAATATTTTATATTTTGCCACATGTGATATCCCTGTACTCAGGAGAAGCAGCAGAATGTATTTTGGGGTGTCATTTCACATATACCCATGGCATGCGTGAGCAATATATCATTTAGTGACAACTTTGTGTAAAAAAAAAAAAAAAGCCAATTTGTAATTTTCCTGAAACTTAGGACAAAATATAAAATACTCTATGGACTCAATATGCCTCTCAGCAAATAGCTTTGGGTGTCTACTTTCTAAAAAGGGGTCATTTGGGGGGTGTTTGAACTGTCCTGGCATTTTATGCTCAATCTTAGCCACACATTACCCACTCTTCTAACCACTTGAAGACCAAGCCTTTTCTGTGACTTTTTGTTTCCATGAAAAAATATTTTTTTTTACACGAAAATTACTTTGAACTCTCAAACATATATTTTTTAAAGCAGAGGCCCTAGAGTACAAAATGGTGGATGTTGCAATTTTTTTCGTCACACGGTATTTGCGCACAGATTTTCCAAACGGAATTTTTGCGAAAAAAAAACACTTTTTTAAAATGTAATGCACAAATAGACTGCAAAATTTAAATGATTATCTTATGCCGAGTACATAGATACCAAACATGACATGCTTTAAAATTGCACACGCCCGTGCAGCGTCAAAAAAATACATACATTTTTAAAAGCCTTTTAAAGTCTTTACGGGTTACCACTTTGAACTTACAGAAGAGGTCTACCACAGGAATTACTGTCCTCGACCTGACGTTCGTGGCGATACCTCACATGCATGCTGCAATTGCTGTTTACATATGACATCAGACCGACGCTTATGTGCACCTTTGTGTGCAAGCACGGGGGGACAGGGGTGCTGGAATTTTTTTTTATTATTATTTATTTTCCTTTTTTATGTTATTTTGACACCTTCCCTTTCATTTTTTTATCATTTTTATTGTTATCACAGTGAATTTAAACATCCTCTATGATAGCAATCTGTAGTGACAGGTACTCTTTTTTTAAAAATTGGGGTCTTTTAGACTCTAGATCTCTCCTCTGACCTTAAAGCATCTGACCACACCAAGATTGGTGTGATAAGATGCTTTCCCAATTTCCCAATGGAGCTGTTTATTTCTGGCGAAACAGAAGTAATGAAATGCTCGTAGCTTCCGGTATCTTAGGCCTTAGAGATGATTGGAGCCATTCTCGTCTCCAATCAACTCTATGGTTAGATAATTGAACCACCAGCTGCACTCTCTGGTTACCGGGTGGGACAGGAGAGCCCGAAAAAAACCACGGAAGGTGGCGAGAAAGGGGGAGTCCCCTCCCACTGCTTGTAAAAGCAGTCTAGCGGCTAATTATCCACTAGGATTGCTTTTACATGTAAGCCGACCGCTGGCTGTAAAAAACAAAACCAAGATGATGCCTAAATCTGCAGGCATCATCCTGGTATAACCACTCAAAGTCCAGCAACGTACGAGTACATTGCTGGTCCTTGTTTGGCATATATTGTAGGTTTTGTTTTTTTCATGCAGCCTGTGGAAAAAAAGAGAACCTAACAGATTCCTTCATCCACATCGATTGATGTGGATGAAGAAATATCCACCAGAAAATGTGTAGTATACCCAACATTAGCCGCCCAAAACATCTAACCCACTTTCTAATGATGGGTATACATGACAGACGCCATGTATACCTAATTTTTTTTTTAACTGCGGTGGTGAAATCACCTCCTACAGCGCTGCCATCATAGATTTCCATATATGCTGAGCGCAAACGGTGTTTGTGTCAGAATATATAAAAGCAGTGTGGCAGCTGATGAGTGTACCTGCAAGGCAAACTGGTTAACAATAGAATAGAAATAAAACATTACATTGGTACCTGAAAAGTAAAAAATGGTTACTAACGAAAAACAGTAACAAAGTACAGTAAAAGTAGGAAGAGCAAAAGTAGAGAGTTAGAACAGAAAAATAACTCATACTACAACTATTTTTGGCTTTTTTATTTTATATTTTGTTTGTAATTTTTTTTGTAACTTATTTTTTTACACTTTTTTTTCTTCAACTGCAACATTCCACCTTAGGGTCTCTCAAAATGATGATAGCCATCGAACATCTTTCAAGACCCTGCGTGAGTGTGCCCTAGACTGTGCCGTGCCGTACCCTACGCTAATACTCCACTAATGTGCGGTAGCGTTGTAAACATTCCCCCGATGCAGAGACCAGGTTGGCCAGGACAGAAGAGACAATAAGTGCGGGTGTCACGCCTAAATCCACGCTTATGACAGGCACGACATCTTATTTGGGGGTGTTTTTGGGTAGGGGTACTCTGGAGGACATGTGGAAAATTCCTCTCATGCAGGAAAAACCAAGATGATGCCTAAATCTGCAGGCATCATCCTGGTATAACCACTCAAAGTCCAGCAACGTACGAGTACATTGCTGGTCCTTGTTTGGCATATATTGTAGGTTTTGTTTTTTTCATGCAGCCTGTGGAAAAAAAGAGAACCTAACAGATTCCTTCATCCACATCGATTGATGTGGATGAAGAAATATCCACCAGAAAATGTGTAGTATACCCAACATTAGCCGCCCAAAACATCTAACCCACTTTCTAATGATGGGTATACATGACAGACGCCATGTATACCTAATTTTTTTTTTAACTGCGGTGGTGAAATCACCTCCTACAGCGCTGCCATCATAGATTTCCATATATGCTGAGCGCAAACGGTGTTTGTGTCAGAATATATAAAAGCAGTGTGGCAGCTGATGAGTGTACCTGCAAGGCAAACTGGTTAACAATAGAATAGAAATAAAACATTACATTGGTACCTGAAAAGTAAAAAATGGTTACTAACGAAAAACAGTAACAAAGTACAGTAAAAGTAGGAAGAGCAAAAGTAGAGAGTTAGAACAGAAAAATAACTCATACTACAACTATTTTTGGCTTTTTTATTTTATATTTTGTTTGTAATTTTTTTTGTAACTTATTTTTTTACACTTTTTTTTCTTCAACTGCAACATTCCACCTTAGGGTCTCTCAAAATGATGATAGCCATCGAACATCTTTCAAGACCCTGCGTGAGTGTGCCCTAGACTGTGCCGTGCCGTACCCTACGCTAATACTCCACTAATGTGCGGTAGCGTTGTAAACATTCCCCCGATGCAGAGACCAGGTTGGCCAGGACAGAAGAGACAATAAGTGCGGGTGTCACGCCTAAATCCACGCTTATGACAGGCACGACATCTTATTTGGGGGTGTTTTTGGGTAGGGGTACTCTGGAGGACATGTGGAAAATTCCTCTCATGCAGCCGGCTCACTGCATCTGGTAGGGAAAGTGGGGCAGAAGAACCTCCTGGATACAGGTAGGCACTGATGATCTCTTCCTGGAATTCTAGGATGTATCCAGTTCGTCCTGACGCTTTGTATAGCACAAAAGCGTTCAGCAAAGCCAATTGGAATAAATAAACAGACACTTTTTTGTACCAGTGTCTGGCTTTACGGGCAACTAAGTACGGCGCCAAAAGCTGGTCGTTGAGGTCCATCGCTCCCATATTAGGGTTATATTTGTGGACACAGAGGGGCTTCTTCAAAACACCAGTTGCCGTATGAATTTGGACATTCCGTGTATCCCTCCATTTCACTGCAAGCAATTTGTCCGTTTTCAAGCAGGCTCTCGCCCCCCAACTAAGTTGGGAATCTACAAGCCATTGGGTGATTAGGTCGCACTGTGCCACATGCGCCAATTTGAATTTCAAGCAGGTGACTAAAAAGTGGCACGCTTGAATAAAAATTGTCCATGTACAAATCGTACCCCTGTAACGGAACCGTCGACCCACACCGTGCTTGTGGTCTTCCGTCAGTATACGGCTTCCTACAGTCTGGACTTATAGAGATATTCCAGCCGCCCCCCATACAAAAACTAGCCTGAACTTAGCTTGTATGTCTCTGAAAGCAACTAACTCTTTTATTAAAACAAGTAGCAGACTTTTATACACTTGAGAAGCATGACAGTCACTACATGAACAATGACATGAATATTTACATAAAGCATCACACAATGAATAGCTAACGAGGTACAGCTGACTCATGGCTAATCCCATCTAGACAAGGTTATCATTCACATGCTAATTAGCTCAGCGTACTTAAGTCAGCCTGGAAGCCCAGACTGCCGGCACCAAAGGTAAAACAAGATACAAATACACATATCATAGTGTAAATACTGAGAACCCACAGTAAACAATAGATGAGCAAATCAACATGATTTACAATCCATGGAAGACAGGTGTTTGAGCTGATGGCATGCATCTGTTACAAGTCTGATCAACTGAAGCAGTCCAAACCATCAATTTATCTGTCACATAGTTTTTTCAGTCTCAGTGACGGCGAGTACCATCACATATCTTCCCCCAAAGGTTGACGAACCAGGTACCAGACCCCCAACTGGTCTGTGCCTGAGTTCGTCGGGTAACAAGTACCAAAGAGTCAATCCATCATGGCAGCTTCCTTGACAAAGTTCCACATAGCTTGTAAGTTTGTCCTGGCAAGGCGCATGGAGCTCTCGTAGCCAATCAGTCTGTGGAAGTCTGGTTTGGGCAGGCCAGACTGGGCTTTTTGGTCACCCTGTGTCCCTAAAAGACACAAGGTGATTTAGACATAAGAAGTGCCTAGGGGGTTGAGAGAGGTATTTCCCAACCTCTCTAAGGTAAGCTGTGTTCCAAGGGCCCCCCAACCAAAGTGACTACCGTCACATCTCTCTGCTTCTGGAAGGAGACTAACACAGGAGGGGACCCCAAATGGGTTGACTTTTAAGGTAGTCTGTAGTTCCAGCCCCCCAATGTCTATACCCACACAGTACCCCAAGCAAATTGTCCCAAAGGGAGCATTACTCACCTAACCAACCTCTGCCTCTCTCGCAGAACATACCCGCTGTAGGGAAGAAGCGTGGACTGGCCCTTCTCCCTGGAGTCCTTTCAGCTGCTGGAGAGAAGACAGGGTGGCTGGACTCACTCCCTCATGCTGTTGGGGACCTGGGCCAACTGCCCAGCATCCCTGGGATATAGAGGTTTTTATTGCAGTCCCATCCACTATCACAGGAACTCCATCTTTTGTACATTGAGGGCAGAGGCCAGCCGCACTCTGCTCTGTTGCCAGCACTTCTGCTGGGGACTCCACGTAATCTGCTCCGGCAACCTCTTGTCTCTTCTCCCCCTGGATCCTGATCTGCTGCTGGGGAGTGACCACCACCTTCTCACCCTGGGCCTCCGGGACTGCTGCAGGTGTGGGGCAGAGGTCTTGGACCCTCTGTCCAGTTGTCAGCGCTTCTGCTGGAGAAGTTTCTTGTAACTCCACACATGCTGCTGGCCTGAAATCCCGTGTCCCTGTCAGTGGTGTGGCAGAAAGGTCAGCTGCCTCTTCTCTCTGGGAGGCTGAAGCTGCTGTTGGTGTTGGGCAGAGCTCAGTAGTGCTAGGCCCTGATGCCAGCTTTTCTGCAGGAACATAAACTGAAAAGTCAGTGGCCTTGCACACATCTTGCTGGGTCACCAATTGTTGCAGGCAGAGGTCAGGGAGCTGTGCCCGGATGCCCGCTCTTCCGCTGCAGGCTCACTGGGAGGTTCCTCCTCAGCAGAAAAGTCTATTAAATCCCCAGTTTCTGGAATTGCTGAAAGTCCAGGGCAGGGGCTGGTGGCACTTGGGCCCAGTGGCAACACTTTGGCGGGTGAATTATCTTCCATATCATCCTCTGATGGAAAGTTAATTAAGGCTGTGATCCATGGTTGGGGAACGAAGATGGCTTCCTCTTCTCCCATACCTTTATCCAGCGGCTGATCAGATGCATTCCTCCATCCAAGCTCGTCCTGTGCAGAAACAGGTTGGTCAAGGTGAGTCAGCACTTGCTGCATCCTGCCATAAGACCTTCGCATCCAAAACCGTGGGTGCAGGTGTGCAAAGCACACTATTTTTGTGCCACATTGCCGACTCTTCAGTCAGGATTTCTGGACTGTCAGCTGGTACTTCTGGATATTCCCAGGCAAGGGGAGCCCAGGCCCGGCGCTGAGCAGAGTCTAGCAGCCGTCTGTAGGCGATCTCCAGCTCCCATTCCTGCTTGGCGAGAAATTCCAAATCTTCCAGTGCCCAGTGCACGTCCAAGACATTCAGGATCTGTTCTCTGTATTCTAAGATTTCCTCCAAACGCCACTCCAAATCGCTCCCAAAGTCAGGGTCCTCAGACAGCCTCTCTAACAACAGCCCCAGGCCGCCGTAGCAAAAGCCTTCCGTTGGGCTGCCGTCTGCTGTCCATGGGCACATTTGGGTTACGTACCAGCGGAGGGCTCTATAGCTCTCATCCAACCGCATCTCCACCTGGACCAGCCTGCTTAACTCAGCTTTCCATTCATTATGCGGTTGTCTCCCCAAGAACACCATTCGCACTTCGTACTGCGACCAGTACCTTTCCTGGAAGGAGGGGAGGATTTTTCCCTGGTGTCACTGCTCATGAGCTAGCGCTTCCTCCCAGAGTTCCAATCGGATTGAATCGTGCCATCCCAGTAGGACCTTCTCTGACACTGGTCCCCTGTGCTGTATCCGCATCTCTCGCAACCTCCTTCTGAATTCCTCTTCCATGGCGGCTGATATCTGTACCTCTCCTCTTCTGCTCCCCAGACCTTGGATCCCGGTGGAGTTTTAGATGTTCCAGACTGCAGGAAGCATCCCACCGCTTGCCACCAATGTAACGGAACCGTCGACCCATACCGTGCTTGTGGTCTTCCGTCAGTATACGGCTTCCTCCAGTCTGGACATATAGAGATATTCCAGCCGCCCCCCATACAAAAACTAGCTTGAACTTAGCTTGTATGTCTCTGAAAGCAACTAACTCTTTTATTAAAACAAGTAGCAGACTTTTATACACTTGAGAAGCATGACAGTCACTACATGAACAATGACCTGAATATTTACCTAAAGCATCACACAATGAATAGCTAACGAGGTACAGCTGACTCATGGCTAATCCCATCTAGACAAGGTTATCATTCACATGCTAATTAGCTCAGCGTACTTAAGTCAGCCTGGAAGCCCAGACTGCCGGCACCAAAGGTAAAACAAGATACAAATACACATATCATAGTGTAAATACTGAGAACCCACAGTAAACAATAGATGAGCAAGTCAACATGATTTACAATCCATGGAAGACAGGTGTTTTAGCTGATGGCATGCATCTGTTACAAGTCTGATCAACTGAAGCAGTCCAAACCATCAATTTATCTGTCACATAGTTTTTTCAGTCTCAGTGACGGCGAGTACCGTCACAACCCCTTTCCGAATAAGGGTGACATCAAGTCCCAAACTATCTTGCTGCTGCTCCCTATGTAGTCTGGGCAGTTGGGTGGCTCCACAGTGCTATCTTTACCCTCGTAAACACGGAAACTAACTGTATAGCCTGTGGCCCTGTCACACAGCTTATACAGCTTGACCCTGTATCTGGCACGCTTGCTGGGGAGATACTGCTTGATAGCAAGATGGCCAGTTAACCTTATCAGGGACTGATCAACACAGACAACTTGTTGGGGTGTAAACAAGGCTTCAAACCGCTGATTGAAGTGGTTTATGAGGGGCTGAATTTTGTGGAGCTGGTCATATCCAGAGTCTCCCTGAGGACGACAGAGTTCATTGTCACTGAAGGGCATGAACCGCAGAATTTGTTCGTATCTCACCCTGGCCATGGAAACAGAGAACACGGGTATATGGTGAATTGGATTAGTGGACCAATATAACCGCAACTTACTCCTTTTAGTTATACCAATGTTGAGGGAAAGGCCCAGAAAAGTCTTAAATTTGGAAACCGTTATAGGTTTCCAGCCGAATGGTCTGGCAAGGGACAAATTGCAATGAATGGGGGAAATACGGGCGCTGTAGAATCTGTGGGCTGCCAATTAGGATATGCCAGCACTTCAGGGAGGGCACTATGGGCTCTATAGGCCTGTCTTCGATTTCTCAGTGGCTGTGGGCCACTACTTGTGCTAGCCACCGCACCAGCTTCAACTGCACTTATTGGACTCGCCACGTCACCAAGTCTTACTGGAGTACTGGTTTGTCTAGCACCAGGGTGTACTAGGCCGCTGGTGCTTGCCAGTTCACCAGAAGTGTGAGTGGCACTAGTTCTGGCTCTCTGCTCCATACGAGATCCCTGTGATCTCTGCACCTCAGCAACTCCAGAATAGGGTCGGGTACGCCTGACCTTAGCAGCGACCCCTCCATCGTTGGAGCTATCTGTCAGGGAGCCACTGCTGTCTACAGGCTCGTATACTGACCCTGATTCTGCCAGTGAGGCTTCCCCATCGCTCTCATCTGACATGGTCAGTATGCTGTAGGCCTCTTCACTACTGTACCAACATTTGGACATTTTAGCCACTAAAATTTACAGGTACACTAGTGTGACTCACAGGTAAAAAAGCACCTGGTTGTCAAGGACTATTTCAAACGCTACAAAAAAACTGCTAGTGCTAGCAGGGATCAGGCCTGACTCTGCTAATGCTGCAGGTTTGTGTGTTTGTGTTTTTGGAGGTGACAGTAATCTATTGATTACTACACTTGCCTGGGTGGGGTGGGCTGGGCGGATGGGGCTAAATGCAGGTGCTGGCAGGTGTCGTGGCCCATCCTGCTAATGATGCGTTTTGGGAACCCTAAACTATTGGGGACACTAGTATAGTTCTGATCGGATATTGATCCGTTTAGATACTATACTAATAATGTGACAGGGGGTGAAGGGGCTAACTGGGGGTGATCAGGGGGGGTCAGGGGGTTAAATCTTTATTGGAGGGGTGGCGGGTATCCTAAGCCTAAAAGCAATGGTCGCTAGCACTAAACCAAGTCACAAAGTACACTATTACAGAAATATAGAAAAACGCTTTATACTGTGTATAGCAGTGTTTCTCAACTCCGGTCCTCAGGGCACACTAACAGGCCAGATTTTAAGTATTACCTTGGGGAGATACAGACTAGAATACTGCAATCACTGAGCAGCAAATGATATCACCTGTGACGTATTTCAGTTTTCTTGCAAACCTGGCCTGTTAGTGTGCCCTGAGGACCGGAGTTGAGAAACACTGGTGTATAGTGTGCAATGTGACAGGGGGTCTAGGGGTTAACTGGGGGGGGTGATCGAGGGTTAAATGTGCCTATCTACGTGTGTGTGTGTGCTTGGTGCAGTACTCACAGTTTTGATCCGCTCTCCTCTCACGCTGGAATCCAAAAAGGATTTTGGGAGGGGAGAGAGGGTAATTTCTGTGCCTGTGTTTACATTACACAGGCACAGCTAGGTCTGTGATTGGTCAGGAACGATCAGCAAAATAATTGGCCTGGACCTGATGACTGATCGGTTCTACCGAATCAGTGGCAGCGTGCCCCAGAGCCCCGGGAACGAGTGACGTAGAGCTAGGAGCGGCTGCCTGCCGCAGTAAATCTGCTGTGGGCAGTCGTCAAGTGGTTAATAATCTGGTCAGACTCTATGCCTTGCCTGAGGGCTAACTCGATATTATCTCTCCAGGCCCTTGAGACTGCAGTTAAAGCTACTGCCGCCTTACAAGCTCCCCCAGGTGCCTGGTATGCCTTTTTGAGGTCTGAGTCAATTTTGCGTTTGAGTTCGTCAATAAAGGAAACTGCATCTTCTAAAGGCAGTGTTGTGTTCCTCGCTAGCCTTATGATAGAGATGACTACTGTCAGCATGGAATCAAACAGTTGCGCATCTGACTCTGCTATGGGGCATAATTTGTGGAAACTGTTATGGGCAATCAGCCTCTTTTCCACCTCCCGCCTTTTCTCTGTCACTACATCCTTTATTTCTTCCATAAGTGGAAAGTTCGGGGACTTTTTCTTCAAATAGGGGAAGTATTTCTGGGATTTGGCAGGGGTTTCCAGGCGCCTCTTCCCACTGAATTGCATCTTTTACTACAAAAGGTATGATTAGGCCAAAATTGAAAGAAAAACATCTTTCTTACGCTGTATCTTTGTCATCATAAGAGCTAGAACCTGTGTCCACCTCCTGAATTGAAGTCTCCACAGATATTTTAATTGTGGAAGGAGCTGTTAAATCCTAGGAGGAGGACCATTCCTGAAGTGAATCTTTAATCAACTTCTTCATAGTGTCTATAGACACTTGTTTA
Organism: Pelophylax lessonae; assembly: GCF_965119305.1. Lineage (NCBI taxonomy): Eukaryota > Metazoa > Chordata > Amphibia > Anura > Ranidae > Pelophylax > Pelophylax lessonae. The sequence goes on along the minus strand of NC_138769.1, from coordinate 143,802,992 downwards.
TCCTTTTCATTGTCTTGAGCTGCCTCTAAGAAACATTTTTTACACACTATTTTCTCTGGATGGGCCTCATTTCCACAGACCCAGCAGGCTTTTTCTCTAGAACGGGTGGAACTATGCTGAGAAGTAGCCCTCTTATATTTATGAAGAGATGATTTCAGTCTGTGAGATGTACAAGCAGAGGATGAATGTTCTCGAGTGCGTCTTGCACTACCATGACCTCTGGACCTTCTGTCTGGCGAGTCTCTGCAGAACGATCAGTGGTGCAGGCTGTAATGAAACAGACAGGAGATTCCGGTGTTTCATACAATATGCCCAAATGCTCTTTTAACTTAAACTATCCTGAATGTTGCAGCCACTTACCTAGTGGTATGTTGAGGATGTTTTTGATGCGGAAAGCGGCTGAAACTGAAAGGGTTAATATTAAACAATGTGGGATTTTTGAAAAAAAAAAAAAAAATTTTTTTTTTGATGCTCCAAGCTCCGTCCCTCCATGATACCTTGGGCTGACTCCATAGGTGCAGAATAAAAGGCTCAATGCCTTCACAAGTGAAAGGGGAACTCTCCCAGACCTCACAGGAGATGTTTCCCTATTGACAGCTTCCTCCACAATGAACCCAGAAGCTTCTTATATATGCACAGCTTATATGGGTGTACCAAGATGGACGCCAATGGCTTCACAAATCCACCACGCATGCGCCGATGCTGTCATACCCCTGCGACGCAGCTCCGCCTCAAAATACAGAAAACTAGCCCCAGGAGGCACGCGCGGAGCGCCGCTGCCCAGCAGGAAGGAGATGTCATAGAGCCGCCATGGGGGGCCCTAATTAGGCATGTGAGGGCTGGAAAAATGGCTCCCATACTTTTTGGCATATTTAGCAGCTTAAGTCCTGGGACTCCATGTACAGGAGGAGAGCATGAACCTCTTATGGTTGCACCAACATAGTGGTGTAGTAAGGGCTGTTTCCAGGTGATCCATGATCCTGCAGGCTTATGGGCAGAAAAAAGAATGACGTGGGGGAGGTGGGCTGACTCTTTCTTTTATAGAGTTAAAATGGTCCAGTGGGTTGGTTGGGGGCAGAGCAACTAACCATGTGTATGCTGCAAAGTTTATTACCACTTCACAAGCACATATAATCTTAAGGTTTGATATGTTGGGTATCTATTTGTAGCACACCCCCATAGGGACTGTTGATGAATCTTGATCCCCCACTCCTGCACAGCCAGGCACACTGAATTTTCACAGGCACTTCAGAGTCAGAGAACAGTCTGTGACTTTATTTTTATTTTATTTATTAAGGGTTAATAACTTGGACAGGGATGCCAAATTGACTTTAGCAAAACTTTGGCAACAACTTAATGGACATCTTCCTTTATGCAGTCTATATACAGTCTCCTCAACTTTCCTGCTGCACACGCTTGCTAACTCACTGTAAGTTGATCTGACAAGCTCTCAGTCATATCTAGCAATGGCCCTTTACAGGCAGAGACTCCCAGCCCCTTGTTGTTTAGCAAAGTGTCAGTAAAACAGTTGCACTTCTTCTTCCATGGCTACTGATCCCTGCACCACCTCTTCAGGCACTTCCAACCCACCTGGCTGCAGCTTGTAAGTCCCCAGCAGTGCTGATCTACTCACGCTCTCCTTCCTCTTGCTCCCGTGCTTGCAGAAAGGGCTTCCTCCTCTGTGTTATGGCAGGATCCTTCCAGCACCCAAGCCCCGGCCCAAGGTAGGAATCCCCCCCACCCAGATTAGGGGGCACCCCTGAGGGCTACCGACAGCCTTCTCAGCACTATATCTCCATCTTCCACCCGACTGCCCTGCTGGCATGGATCATACCTATTTATGAGGTAAGCTCTGCCCTCTGCCAGCCCACTACTGGGGATTGGCCGAGGCCTCATAAATATTCCAGGCAGCTCCTCCTATCCTCCTGCCCACTAGCTCTAGAACATTCTCCAATGTTCCAGAAACAGGAGGAAGCACCAGAGTAGCTCTCAGGATAGGTCATCCAGCCTTGAGTCATTGAACCCTGATCCACAGTTAAGACTTAGCCCTGAGCTAAACTAAATTTACCTACTCTAACACAACCTACACTATTTCTAGCACACACAAGAGGGTGCTACAGTTTACTCAGCACAACCTCATATTTTAAATTTTAACAACAATAATTGAGTAATACAGTACATTGCTTCTTTGTGTACTTAAATTAACTTTAGTATATTTTTTTACTGAAAATGTGCACTTAACAAACCTCTGGGCTAACATTATGTGACAAAAAATTGGAACTACAGCCATTGTATTCTCCAAGGTCTCTGCTTTTAGACAGTATACATTTTTGGGGGAGTTTTTACTACCTAAATGATTAAAATAATTAATTTATCATGTGTGCAAAAATTACACTGGCAGTAAAAGGGTTAAAGGGGAGGGCTTTTTTTTTTTTTTTTAAGATTTTTCAGCCACTGTTCTGTCTCCTCCTGGGTTGCCGTAGCTTTTAAAGCAGATAAAAATGACATTCCTATTCAAAAAAAGTAGTAATCAATGTTACATCCAATTGTCAATTTTTACTATAAGTTAGTTGTTTTAGACAATTTAAATCCCATAATTCTGCCCCCCACACTGGCACACTCCATCTTTGAATGTTCAGAGCTTGTGCAGATTTGCCATAAGGCACCGCCTGCCCTTTGGGACCTGGCAGAATACTGTGGCACATCTGCATGTGAATACAGAGATCCAGGACCTCCTTAACTGCAGTGCCTTCGCACAGGCCCACAGGAAACCTATACATGTGCAAATGTGCCAGAGGTCTCTACTGAGTCCCAAAGGCGGGACAGGGCCCTTCCGAACATCTGTGCATGCATTAGATTGAACACAATATCAGTCTTGCACAAATTGAAGCACATTAAAAAAATCCAGCTGGGGGAGGAGGCTGGAGCCAGTTGCAAGCAATTTGTTTTTTGGGGTGAGAGTCCACTTTAACAATAGCCATAGTAGTCCACGCAGCTGCAATGGGGCCTGGAGGCAGACATGAGCCCCATTAGGGGGTTGGTGAGGCAATGTAAACATAGAAAATCTGTGTGCATGTGAAGATAAAAAACATCCATCTTTGTATTGTTAGGGTAGCAGAGATTGCGGTTGACACTGATCCTCTGCCCCTGTGACATTTCCAATCAAGAAGAGCTGACATCAGATGTACAGGAGGAGACTTTATGAAAGCATTTTCGTACGAAAATTCATATGAAAATTCTCGTACGACAAAGGCTTTTTTTTGTTGCTTATTGTTTCTGATCATTCTTTTCTGATTTTTCTTGTACAAAAATTGTACGAAAATGGTACACATTAAACCAAAATGGTTCATTTTTTCACGTACGAGAAACATTTTGGAGTTTGTCCCTTCGAGAATTTTCGTACGAAAATCTGTAGAAAGTTCTGTACACATTATACGAAAATCGTATGAAAATTCTTTGGACGAAAATGTTCGCCTGATTTTCTTATAGTGTGTATGAGCCTTTAATAGTATGGCCTTGGAGAGCTTTTGGTCATCTATGTCAGCAACGAAATGTATCCTGTATGCCTAAAGCAATCTTTCTCATACTGTAAAAAATACTATAATACAGTTATAGTTATAATTGTGTGCAAAGGTACTAACAATTATGTTATCATATAAAACAATTGTGATGCTATTGATATTGCTACTACTATTATACATTACTATTACTATACTATTATTATACTATTATACAACTATCATTTTTTTTTTCCGTTTAACTACAACACTACCTGTTTCAGCCCTTGCTTGCTGTGGTGGTTGTTGTTGGTGTGAGAACTTATTTCGAGGCCCTAAATTCTGAGATGTCAAGTAATGAATTGGAAGCTACTGAGGACAGAGTAGTTCGCTGTAAAATTAAGTTTACAAGTTAATTCCCTTATGTCCCCTTCTTCCTTTACAAATTCTATCCTCAGCACTGGTCTCTATTAACCACTTTACCACCGGAGGATTTTGCTGTCTTCCGTCCAGGCCACTTTTTGCGATTCGGCGCTGTGCGACTTCAACTGACAATTGCGCGGTCGTGCGACGCCGTACCCAAACGAAATTTACGTCCTTTTTTTCCCACAAACAGAGCTTTCTTTTGGTGGTATTTGATCACCTGTGTGATTTTTACTTTTTGCGCTATAAACAAAAAAAGAGCGTTTATTTTGAAAAAATAACAATATTTTTAACATTTTTTTATATGAAATTCCCCCCAAAAAAGATGTAAAAACCTATTTTTTTTAAAAATTTTTGGCCAATTTGTTTTCTGCTACCTATGTTTGGTAAAAAAAATCGCAATAAGCGTATTTTGATTGGTTTGCACAAAAGTTATGGCGTTTACTAACAAAGGGAAAGATTTCTGTCATTTTTGGTGTTTTTTTTTTAACGCGTAATGGCGGCAATCTGCGATTTTTTTTTGCGGGACTGCGACATTGCGGCGGACAGATCGGACCCTTGACTGACATTTTTGACACTTTTGGGGGTACCAGTGACATTACTGCAGTAATCAGTGCTATATATATGCACTGTTACTGTAAAAATGACACTGGCAGGGAAGGGGTTAATTTTATTGGTGAGGGAGGGGTTAATGTATGCCTGGTGCTTACTAACGTGTGGGGGGGGGAGGTGACTGAGTCAGTCATGGACAGATCGGATGTCCAGCTATGCTGAACACTCCGATCTGTCACTCCCTGTCACTATGGAGATCCGCCCGCTTGTGTTTACACAGGCGGGCGGATCTCCACACTAGATCCCCGGCGATCGGGGCAGAGCAGCGGCGATCGCCGCTGCTCCTCCCCTGGCCCGACTCCCGCTGTGAATGAAAACAGCGGGAGCGAGCCTCCGGCGGCGCGCAAGCGCCGCCCAGAAGGGGGAGTGTCTGACGACGTACTACGTCGTCAGACGATAACGAGCCACTCTGCCGCAGTAATATTACTGTGGGCGGTGGTAAAGTGGTTAATATACTGACCATGCAGACAGCTGCCCTGCTACTTGATTTAGACATACTTTATGTTAAGATCAATGACAGCAGGGAGGTGGCTGGGAGGCCCCGTCACAATTTTTTATTAAAGGGTTACACCCCTGCTGTAAACTCCAGAACACCCTGACTGGTCAATGTGACTACCTAAATATTAAAAAGGAAAAATTGGAAGCAACAAAAGATTCTTTAACAAGAAAAGTCTAGGCTAGCGTGTACGTTTTGCTTATATTATATGGGTCTTCAGATGATTTTGGCATTTGGTTTTTCATTAGATAGCCTCTGTTTATGCATTTTTTTTATCATAAGATCAGGTTACTGAAAAAGCAATAGAATATTGTGTTTAAGATTTTATATAGAATACCATCTGTGGACATTGCCTATTTCTCTGCTGAAACTTTTTGTAGAAAGACAAACCCAGCCTGAAACAGCAGGTAGTCTAATGAAACATCATCTTTTCATTTACACAAAACAAGCTTAGAAAGTGCTGTAATTGCTCCGTTGCCTTAACAACCTTTTATGAGTATTTAACAGATCCACTCTGAATCCCGGATATCAGCATATTACAGGCAATGGCAAATCCCATCCAGTTACGAAAGCAATAATGGGCAATACTGAAGATAACCAGATGTTGTTTTTTAGACATTTTTTATTCATTTAACCACTAGCTATCCAGGGGTATTTTCATACATGTTAAAATTATGATTTTTTGCTAAAAAAAAAAAAATAAATAAATAAAAATTATGTAGCACCCTCTAGTGCAGGGGTCTTCAAACTATCGCCCTCCAGTTGTTCAAGAACTACAATTCCCATCATGCCTAGTCATGTCTGTGAATGTCAGAGTTTTACAATGCCTCATGGGATGTGTAGTTTCACAACAGCTGGAGGGCCATAGTTTGAGGATCCCTGCTCTAGTGTGTGCTAGATATTAGTGTAAGTAAAATTTGTTTAGCTCAGGGCTAAGCCTGGGCTGTGAATCTGGGTCAGGGTTCAGTGAATCAGAGCTGGATTACTCATCCTAGCAGCTTCTCTGGTGCCTCCCCCTGTTTTCTGGGACATTAGAGTATGTTCTAGACATAGTGGGTGGAGGTTAGGAGGAGCTGTTTGGAATATTTACAAGGGCCTCAGCCAATCCCCTGTAACGGACTGGCAGGGGGCTGGCCACCTCATCAATAGACATGAATCATGGCAGCATGGGAGTTGGGTGGAAGAAGGAGTGCTGAGGAGGCTGTCGGAGGCCCTCAGAGGTGCCCCCTAGTCTGGAGGGGGTGACCTGGGGCCAAGGCTCGGGTGCTGGAAGGATCCTGGCCAAACACATAGAGGAAGCCTTTCCTGGAGGCACGGGAGCAAGGAGAGAGGACAGCAGGAGCAGATCAGCACTACTGAAAGATTTCCTGAGAGTCAGTTAAATGGGCTGCTGAAGGTCAGTCTGGAGCACTGTAATGGAGAAGAAAAGGGGCAGCTGCAGCCAGGTGGGTTGGCAGTACCTGAAGAGGTCGTGCTGACATCAGTAGCCACAGGAGGAAGTTTACAAGCTGGACACTGTAATTTTTGCTACACAACCAAGGAGCCTTGAGTTCCTGCCTGTAATAAGCCATTACCTTTAATCTGACCGAGTGACTGTCAGATTTTCATCCAGTGATCCAGCTAGGTTCTGCAAGCAAGTGTGTGCTGGAGGAAGAAGTGGTGCTGTATATAGAAACTGTATATCGGAAGAATGTCCCTGAAGTTCTGCTAGAGTTTAGTGGGCATCACATGACTTTCTATCCCTATCCAAGTTATTGCCTTCAATAAATAAAAAAACAAAGTCACGGAAGGTTCTCTGTCTCCGGAGTGCCTGTGAAAATTTGGTGTGCCTAACTGTGCACGGTGGGGGATCCTAGTTTAACTGTGGCTCCTTAGGGGGTGCGCTACACTTAGAACCACCAAACATTATATATTTTCTGAAAGCAGAGACCCTGGAGAAAAAATAAGATGGTGGCTGTTGCAATTATTTATGTTGCACAATATTTGTGCAGCTGTAGAGTGGCGATACCTCACATGTGCGGTGCAGTCACCATTTACATACTGTATGCATTCCAGACCTATGTGCATTTGCATGTGTGAATGAGGGGATGGGGTGCTTTTACATTTTTTTGTTATGTCTATTTAAATACATTTTTCCTGATAGACTTTCATGGCAGCATTTGTTTGGGTAGCCCTGCCTACGCTCCTGCCCCAAAAGACCCCCCTCCCATACCTTTTCAGGCCACGTTCCTTTTTTGTCCTCCTCACTCATAAAGAAGTTTGTATGAATTTTCCTATCTTTTGAAAGATGTGGTGACTGGGGTCTCACGCAGGACTACCTTGTGGATATTGGGAGCATCCTGTGGTGTCCTGTGGTGTCCAGAAGTTTCCAGGATGGCTCCAGTAGTCATGAGTCCCCAGCTAACAGCAGGGTGGTGAATGGCACACATGCACAGAAGAGTTAAACTCTGCATCGATTGCTATGTGGAAGAAGTCCAGGATATGTTAGTAGTGATGGACGAACATCGGCCGGGGCGGTTCGCGAAAGTCAGCCACAAATTTTCTCAAAAGTCAGCGAACCGCGAGTTTGCGGCGGGCCCCATTGACTTTAATCGGAGGCGAACTTTAAAAACCTTTAGGTCATATTTGCAGCCACAAAAAACGTACTAGCTGTGCACAAATAGTCCCAGCACATGGACAATGTCATAACAGAAGTATTGCAATTGGAAACGTTGCCCTAAAAATTATTTTTTTTTTACAGCAAACAATTATTATTTTTTTTTTCATAAATCAGCCAGAACTGACAGCAGCCGGTAAACACATGTTAAATACACATAGGGTCCATTCACACATCTGTAAAATGGGTCTACATCCATTCCACAATTTGGCGGAATGTTTACAGAGCCATTGATTTTCAATTCCAGTCTGAAAAAAATGGATTTTTGTAAAATCTTACCGTAAAATCCTTTTCTCTTAGCTCATTGACAGACATAGTCCTCGGTGATTCAACACCCTCGGGTTATGCTGCCCTCTACAGGAGTAGGACTAGACAGGAAAGAAAACGTTCTGGCCACACCCTAGGGGCAGTCCCAGAGGGTATATCCTCTCACTTCCTGCTACAGCAAATCAGTTATGTCACAAAGCAGTGTTTAGAGAATTTAACCCAACCCAACTCAAAAACAGAGGGGCGGGTACTACGTCTGTCAATGAGCTAAGAGAAAAGGATTTTACGGTAAGATTTTACAAAAATCCATTTTTCTCTATCGCTCATTGACAGACGTAGTCCTCTGTGATTCAACACCCTCGGGACGTCCCAAAGCAGTACCACAAATGAGGGGTGGGAAAATGGAAATCAAATCCAATCTAGAAGGCCCAACCGGTGCCAACTAGAAGTTTACAATGCTCATCCTCAATGATAAGACTCAACAGAAATTTTTCAACAGAAAAAAACCCCTGAGGTAGACCACCGGTCTCCTCAAATTGCGGCCTGCAAAACCTTGCGGCCAAATGAGGCATCCGCCGATGCCATCACATCAATCTTATAAAATTTTGTAAAGGTATGTACCGACGACCAGGTGGCCGCCTTACATACCTGGACCACTGACGCCTGATGGCGATAGGCCCAGGAAGTACTGAGCGCTCGAGTGAAGTGCGCCCTAACAGGGAACGGAGGATTCCGACCCTTAATAGAATAAGCTTGTACCACCGTCTGACTGATCCATGAAGATATGGTCGCGGCAGACACAGGCAACCCCCTTCAAGGGCTATCCGTGATCACAAAAAGTGAGTCCGTCTTACGAAAACAAGTTCGTAGTAGTCAAGTGTATCCTTCTGAACCCCATCCAAGGAGTGTAATGCAAACTCCCAAGGATGGCTAGTCTTAGGACACGGGGAAGGTAACACAATACTTTTATTCAGATGAAAAACTCTGAAAACCACTTTAGGAAGGAAGGATGGATTCGGAAGAAGAACCACCTTATCCCTATGAACCACCAGATATGGGGAACGACAAGATAATGCGGCCAGTTCTGACACCCTGCGTGCAGAAGTAATGGCCACCAAGAAGGCCACCTTCTGGGATAATGTAAGCAAGGGAATCTCCCTAATATCTTCAAAGAGAAGTTTCTGAAGAACCGACCACACTAAATTAAGATCCCAGGCGGTAAGGGTGCGCGCACTGGCGGAGCCAGATGTCACACCCCCTGGATGAAATTCCGCACCAAGGAATGATTAGCCAAAGGTTTCTTGAAAGAAGATTGCTAACGCCGAAAACCTGACCCTTGATCGTGCTCAAGGATAGTTTCTGCTCAACCCCTTGTTGCAGACAGACCAAAATTCGGGTCACCGAATAGGTATGTGGGGGAAATCCAATAGATTCACACCATGCAATATAAGACTTCCATGTGCTGGAAGTCGCTTTCCTTGCTTTAACTGGAGGTAGGAATAACTGAAGCTGACACTCCCTTGTCCTTCAGTACCTGGGTCTCAATGGCCAGGCCATTAAGCCAGCGACTGTAAAGCAAGATGGAAGATCGGTCCCTGAGACCGCAAATCCTCCCTGAGAGGAAGTCTCCAAGGAGCGTCCGAGACTAGCCTCACCAAGTCGGCGTACCAGGCTCGACGAGGTCAGTCCGGAATTTCCAGAATAACTGGAATTCCCTCCACCTCTATCCTGCAAAGAAGTTCCCCACTAGCAACTTGAGAGGATGGAAGGCATGCCGTAGCTGATACTGCCCCCACGGGGCGATCAGCGTTTCTGCTGCGTCCGCTAGAGGATCGCGGCGCGAGCAACAAATCTCCGCACCTTCCTGTTACGCCAAGGTGCCAACAGATCCACATCCGGGATGTCCCAATGAAGGGACAGCTAGTGAAAAACCTCTGGATGAAGAGGCCATATGCGATTGGATCCGAATCGGGCTGCTCTAGAGCTGCTCGATCCAGTAAATCAGACAAAATCTGATCGCTCTCAGTTCGGATACCCTTATTGGTAATCTGGATACTATCGGAAGAAATGACTTCCCCTGGTTGAGCATCGGAGACTTCCTGGTCCGCTCGCTCAACCGGATCCGATTGTCCAGGGAATCGGAATTCTGATTCCATTAAAAAAGAATCTCCTTCAGGAGAATTCGGGTATGAGACTGGGTATACGGTACTGCCTCTAAGAAGGCCACCATCAGTCCCAGCCAATTGACGGACAGCAACATCCGAATCGTTGACTGAACCTTCTGGAGTTTCTCCGCAAGGAAAAACTCTCTTGCCCAGGATGTATCCAACCTTAGGCCCAGATAGTTCAGTCTCCTGGTGGGAACCAGGGATGATCTTTGGGAAAGCGAAAAAACGCTGATGTCCTGCGATGATGGGGATATAAAGATAGGCCTCCTAAATGTCTATGGACGCCAGGAAATCCCCCTGATGCAGGGAGGCCACCACTGTACGGATGGACTCTATTTCTTCCCAAGTCCAGATTTGGACGCACCTTGCCCTCTTTCCTGGGCATTGTGAATAGGTTCACATAGAACCCCTGAAACCGTTCAATGTTAGAAGGGAAGAATCGCACCGGTGGAAGTGATCGAAACTCGATCCTGTGTCCTCCAGAAACCGGTGAAGACATCCCCCCCACCCCAGAGATGGGTAGGGGCGCATCAGGCTGTATTCTTCAGGCTTGGCTGAGCCGGACTTTTTGTTTAGCCGACCAGCGCCCTTTGAAACCCCTCTAAAGGGGCTTTGGAGGGTTTCGCCTTATCGCCCGCCCTCGCGGAACGAACAACTCTTTATGAGCAGAAAAGGAAGGTCCTCGTTAGTTACGAGGTCCTTCTATCCTAACAGTCTGTGGCAAGACAGCAGGTGGTACCGTCTATCCTCTAAAGAGGAATTCCTCAAACGGATAGCACCTAGCCATGCTTTTGGAAATAACAGGGGTTCATTTCAAAACGACCCCATTTGGGTAAAGGAAAATCCTTCGCCCTTTTGGTAGGCTAACAAGTACCAAAAAGGAATCTCAGTCTCAGCTACCTCTGCCGGTGTAACCTCAAGACTAAAGGTTTCCCGGACGGACACAACTAGTGCATCCACCACTCTTGTGCTATGGCGGAGGCAGGAACGTGCTCCTCACTGCTGAGGAGATATTACCTGAGACAACAGTCCCCTAGGAGGGACCTGCAACTGCATTGACCAGCTCCGAATCCGTATCTGAAGTATCTGATAAACAATAGGGGTAGGCGGGGGTCGCTTCTTGACCCCCGTCCCTGACAGGCCACCTCCACCCGGGATACCAAAGACTCCAAAACTGCCGATAATGCATTAAAAACAAGTGGGGTACTGGAGGGTCCTGCGGCCACCTTGAGGGGATCAGGTGGGGATACCTATGCGGCAGGGTCAATGATTATACAAGACACTTGCCAGCGACAAAAAATGACAAAGTAAAAAACTTTTTTTTTTTTTTTGTGTCCCCCAGTCGCAACAGCGCCCCTCAGTGTTACCTGCCTTTTTGGACCCCACAGAGAGAGAGAGAGAGACCCCAAGGCTCATCCCTGATGCACAGAAGTTTTCATCAGCTTGCTCAGTGCTTGTCTTGTTACAGACAGGAAGTCTTTGGCCCTATTTCCTGGGTAAAGGAGGCGGCTCCGCCCCTTAACACGCCTGCCGGCGCCTCCCCCTGGCTCCATGAGGTGTTTGAGTCACCTCAAACATGGCCGCCCCCATGCTGGAGACACGAGGCTACACCAAAATGGCGGCCTCGTGCGATCTACCAGACAATGGCGGCGGCCTGCACAGAATAGCGGCATGTCTGCAGAAGGATCTCGGCCTCACAACCCTTCACCCTCATGGTGGTCAGCGTGGTCGGCGGTACCGGACCCTGGCGGGCCGTATGCGGTCCGTGGCCATCGGGAGGCATCTGCTTAGCTGGAGGAATGATCTGGGATGCAGTATGCATGTATAGACATCGCCCTGTGGCTACTGACAGGTAGGATACCTTATACTATCACAGTAAAGTTCTAGTACTGCCACTGACTACAATCATTTTCACATTTTTACAATTAGATTGTCAGCTCCCAAACCAAGCCTCCTGGCTTCTTGTACACAAAAATCACACTCAATTAGGGGGATCTGTGACATGTTATAGGATAGAGGGGAACCCATCCTTACCATTACAGAGAGGGGCCCGCGTTCACCGCAAGACCCGTCAGGGGGAAAGGGGGAACATACTACTCACCATACCGGAACCAGGCGGGCGCCAACTCCTGATAGTACCCCTCTCCACCGAGGTAGGAGGGCTGTCGACCAATACGGACGCGGTGACTCATGGTCTTTGGCGTTTCAGCGAGACGTTTAACTCGCAGGGTCAGTCCCCGTCCAGTGGGACTATGTCGCGGCCGACCCAGCGCGGAGCTATGGCCTGCACGCGCTCGTAGGCTGAACTGGGGTGACCACTGGATCTCAACATCCAACCCGTCGCCCAGTTCAGCTTTCTTGCTTGAAGATCTCACAGGAACACTGGAGAAAAAAAAAGCTGTCTAAAAAATCTTTTCTAAGAAAAAAATCCTGCCAGGATCGAAGATCCCAGCAAGGTATCTAGGTCCTTACTCCTAACTAGACAGAAAAAAAATGATTTGCTGTAGCAGGAAGTGAGAGGATATACCCTCTGGGACTGCCCCTAGGGTGTGGCCAGAACGTTTTCTTTCCTGTCTAGTCCTACTCCTGTAGAGGGCTGCATAACCCGAGGGTGTTGAATCACCGAGGACTACGTCTGTCAATGAGCGATAGAGAAATTAGGCATTCACAGGATAAAGTAGTAAGTGTTGGCCAGTATTGGCCCCAAAAAATAGCCCACATGGGTTTACCTGACAGCTAAGAACGTTGTATTGTGTGGCTGAAGGTACATTAGGCATTCACAGGATAAAGAAGTAAGTGTCGGCCATGAAAGGCCCCAAAAATTAGCCCACATTGGTTTACCTGACAGCTAAGAACGTAGTATTCTGTGGCTTAAGGTACATTAGACATTCACAGCATAAATAACTAAGTGTCGGCCAGTATTGGCCCCAAAAATTAGCCCACATGGGTTAACTTGACAGCTAAGAACGTAGTATTTGGTGGCTGGAGGTACATTAGTTCACAGGATACGGAAGTAAGTGTTGGCCAGTATAGGCCCCAAAAATTAGCCCACATGGGTTTACCTGACAGCTAAGAACGTTGTATTCTGTGGCTGGAGGTACATTAGGCATTCACAGGATACAGAAGTAAGTGTTGGCCAGTATTGGCCCCAAAAATTAGCCAACATGGGTTTACTTGACAGCTAAGATCATAGTATTTGGTGGCTGGAGGTACATTAGGCATTCACAGGATACAGAAGTAAGTGTTGGCCAGTATAGGCCCCAAAAATTAGCCCACATGGGTTTACCTGACAGCTAAGAATGTAGTATTCTGTGGCTGAAGGTACATTAGGCATTCACAGGATACAGAAGTAAGTGTCGGCCAGTATTGGCCCCAAAAATTAGCCCACATGGGTTTACTTGACAGCTAAGAACATAGTATTTGGTGGCTGGAGGTACATTAGGCATTCACAGGATACAGAAGTAAGTGTCGACCAGTACAGGCCCCAAAAATTAGCCCACATGGGTTTACCTGACAGCTAAGAACGTAGTATTCTGTGGCTGAAGGTACATTAGGCATTCACAGGATAAAGAAGTAAGTGTCGGCCAGTATAGGCCCCAAAAATTAGCCCACATGGGTTTCCTGACAGCTAAGAACGTTGTATTCTGTGGCTGAAGGTACATTAGGCATTCACTGGATAAGTAAGTGTCGGCCAGTATTGGCCCCAAAAATTAGCCCACATGAGTTTACTGGACAGCTAAGACTGTAGTATTTGGTGGCTGGAGGTACATTAGGCATTCACAGGATACAGAAGTAAGTGTCGGCTAGTATAGGCTCCAAAAATTAGCCCACATGGGTTTACCTGACAGCTAAGAACATAGTATTTGGTGGCTGGAGGTACATTAGGCATTCACAGGATACAGAAGTAAGTGTCGGCCAGTATAGGCCCCAGAAATTAGCCCACATGGGTTTACCTGACAGCTAAGAACGTAGTATTCTGTGGCTGAAGGTACATTAGGCATTCACAGGATACAGAAGTAAGTGTCGGCCAGTATTGGCCCCAAAAATTAGCCCACATTGGTTTACCTGACAGCTAAGAACGTAGTATTCTGTGGCTTAAGGTAAATTAGACATTCACAGGATAAATAACTAAGTGTCGGCCAGTATTGGCTCCAAAAATTAGCCCACATTGGTTTACCTGACAGCTAAGAACGTAGAATTCTGTGGCTTAAGGTACATTAGGCATTCACAGGATAAATAACTAAGTGTCGGCCAGTATTGACCCCAAAAATTAGCCCACATTGGTTTACCTGACAGCTAAGAACGTAGTATTCTGTGGCTTAAGGTACATTAGACATTCACAGGATAAATAACTAAGTGTCGGCCAGTATTGGCCCCAAAAACTAGCCCACATGGGTTTACTTGACAGCTAAGAACGTAGTATTTGTTGGCTGGAGGTACATTAGGCATTCACAGGATACAGAAGTAAGTGTCGGCCAGTATTGGCCCCAAAAATTAGCCCACATGGGTTTACCTGACAGCTAAGAACGTAGTATTCTGTGGCTGAAGGTACATTAGGCATTCACAGGATAAAGAAGTAAGTGTTGGCCAGTATAGGCCCCAAAAATTAGCCCACATGGGTTTACCTGACAGCTAAGAACGTTGTATTCTGTGGCTGGAGGTACATTAGGCATTCACAGGATACAGAAGTAAGTGTTGGCCAGTATAGGCCCCACAAATTAGCCCACATGGGTTTACCTGACAGCTAAGAACGTAGTATTCTGTGGCTGAAGGTACATTAGGCATTCACAGGATACAGAAGTAAGTGTCGGCCAGTATTGGCCCCAAAAACTAGCCCACATGGGTTTACTTGACAGCTAAGAACGTAGTATTTGTTGGCTGGAGGTACATTAGGCATTCACAGGATACAGAAGTAAGTGTCGGCCAGTATAGGCCCCAAAAATTAGCCCACATGGGTTTACCTGACAGCTAAGAACGTTGTATTCTGTGGCTGGAGGTACATTAGGCATTCACAGGATAAAGAAGTAAGTGTCGGCCAGTATTGGCCCCAAAAACTAGCCCACATGGGTTTACTTGACAGCTAAGAACGTAGTATTTGTTGGCTGGAGGTACATTAGGCATTCACAGGATACAGAAGTAAGTGTCGGCCAGTATAGGCCCCAAAAATTAGCCCACATGGGTTTACCTGACAGCTAAGAACGTAGTATTCTGTGGCTGAAGGTACATTAGGCATTCACAGGATAAAGAAGTAAGTGTTGGCCAGTATAGGCCCCAAAAATTAGCCCACATGGGTCTACCTGACAGCTAAGAACGTTGTATTCTGTGGCTGGAGGTACATTAGGCATTCACAGGATACAGAAGTAAGTGTTGGCCAGTATAGGCCCCAAAAATTAGCCTACATGGGTTTACCTGACAGCTAAGAACGTAGTATTCTGTGGCTGAAGGTACATTAGGCATTCACAGGATACAGAAGTAAGTGTCGGCCAGTATTGGCCCCAAAAATTAGCCAACATGGGTTTACTTGACAGCTAAGATCATAGTATTTGGTGGCTGGAGGTACATTAGGCATTCACAGGATACAGAAGTAAGTGTCGGCCAGTATAGGCCCCAAAAATTAGCCCACATGGGTTTACCTGACAGCTAAGAATGTAGTATTCTGTGGCTGAAGGTACATTAGGCATTCACAGGATACAGAAGTAAGTGTCGGCCAGTATTGGCCCCAAAAATTAGCCCACATGGGTTTACTTGACAGCTAAGACTGTAGTATTTGGTGGCTGGAGGTACATTAGGCATTCACAGGATACAGAAGTAAGTGTCGGCTAGTATAGGCTCCAAAAATTAGCCCACATGGGTTTACCTGACAGCTAAGAACGTAGTATTCTGTGGCTGAAGGTACATTAGGCATTCACATAAAAAATAATTGTCGGCCCTGAAAGGCCGCAAAAATTTGACATTCCATGGACTTGAAATGCCTTTTATGCCGCTGTATTTAGAGAAGACAAGGACCAGGAATTGTTGTGGGTGGATGACGGTCTGGCGGATATTTGTGGCTTGGCATGAGGAATATCAATGAAACATGGTCTACTGGTCACATGTGTTGAATTCCTCAGAGATCCATGCCTCATTCATTTTTATAAATTTTAGGTAGTCTACACTGTCATGAGCTAGGCGAGTGCGCTTATTGGTCACGATCCCCCCTGCTGAACATCCTTTCGGACAGGACACTGGACGGGGGGCAAGCCAACATTTCCATTGCAAATTGTGCAAGCTCTGGCCAGAAGTCAAACCTGCCCACCCAGTAGTGCAGGGGTTCATTTCTCCTCAGAGCGTCCACATCGGCTGTTAACCCGATGTAGTCAGACAGCTGTCGAACTAGGCATTCCCTGATGCTGGATCTGGAGTACAGCTGTCAATGTTTTGGCTGAAAGAAGGATCTCATATCTGAAGTGACCAAGACATCTTTAAACCACCCTCTTCTTGCAGGCGCTGTTGGATTGCTACCCGCAACTGTCTCTCTGTGACTGGAAATTCCTCTGCCAGCGCACGCAAAAGCAAAATGCAGCATTTCCCACTGCAAGGCCTGGAAGTGCTGCATTCTGACCGCCCTCTGCGCCCTCTGTGATTGTGGTAACATTACCGCCATTTTTTGTTTGTACCGGGGGTCTAAGTACATTGCCACCCAGTACTGGTCCTTGGCCTTTATGCTTTTTATACGGGTGTCCCCCTTAAAACACTGGAGCATGAAGGCCCCCATTCGCACTAAACTGGAAGCTGTGTATTGGCCTGCTTCCAGCTCATCATCCAGGATAATGTCGTCCTCGTTCTCCTCCCCCCATCCATGGATAACACCAGGGATCCCAGAAAGGTTTAAAGCATGCTCTTCTTGCTCCTCCTCATCCCCCCCAGCACCATCCTCCTCTGACTCCTCTTCAGACTCCTGCTGTTGACTTGTCTCAGATGGAGTAGCACCCACTGGGAATTCATCCAATATTTGCGACTTCCTCATCTTCCTGCTCCTGCTCCTCGACGGCTTGATCAATGACACGACTCAATGCATGCTCCAGAAAGAAGGCGTAAGGTATGCTGTCACTGATGGCGCCCTGGCCGTGACTGACCAGTTTGGTGATCTTATCGAATGGCTGCAGAAGTCTGCATGCGCCCCGCATGAGCTGCCACTGGCGAGGTGAAAAAAACCCAAGCTCCCCAGAACCTGTCCTGCCGCAGAGTTCGTACAGGTAGTTGTTAACTGCACGTTTCTGCTGGAGCAGCCTATCAAGCATACGCAACGTTGAGTTCTATCGCGTCGGGCAGTCACAAATAAGACGCCTGACAGGCAGGTTGTGTCGCCGCTGAATGTCAGTAAGGTGAGCCATGGCTGTGTAAGATCTTCTGAAATGGCCCGAGATTTTCCTGGCCTGCAGCAAGACGTCCTGGACCCCAGGGTATTTGGCAACAAATCGCTGCATCACCAAGTTCAGGACGTGTGCAATGCATGCACATGTGTTATTTTGCCCTGTTTCAGTGAGCTCAGCAGATTGGCACCGTTGTCACCCACCACTTTACCAACTGTCAAATTCAGCGGTGTCAGCCACTGATCTGCCTGTGAACGCAAAGCTGAAAGGAGTGCAGGACCAGTGTGGCTCTTGGCTTCCAGGCACAACAGACGCAGCACAGCATGGCAACGTCTCACCTGGCATGTGGAATAGGTTCAGGGTTTTTTCTGTGGTGCAGCGGAAGAGACGGTAGCAGCGGAAAAGGAGGAGTCAGCCGAGGAGGAGATGGAGGATGGAGGAGGAGGGGGAGGAGGAGAAGAAGCGGCAGGCCTGCATGCAATCCTTGGCGGTACAACCAAATCTACACGGGTGCCACAGGTTACATGCTTGACGGCCGTCAGAAGGTTCCCCCAGTGGGCAGTAAAAGTGATATACCTTCCCTGCCTGTGTTTGCTAGACCATGTGTCTGTGGTCAGATGTATCTTGGCACCAACACTGTGTGCCAGAGATATATTCACTTGCCGCTGAACATGGCCATACAGCTCTGGAATGCCCTTCTGCGAGAAATTTTTTCTGCCTGGGATCTTCCATTGTGGTGTTCCAATGGCCACAAATTTCTGAAAGGCCTCCGAGTCCACCAGTTGATATGGCAGTAGTTGGCAGGCTATCAGTTCCGACAAGCCAGCAGTCAAACGTTGGGCAAGAGGGTTATCCGGCGTCATCATTTTTTTCCGCTCCAACATTTGGGCCACAGAAGCCTGCCTTTTTCCAGAACAACGTGACGACGGCATCATGGATGGTGGAGTGGAGGACAAATGTGAGGAGAGAGAAGAAGGAGAAGAGGCTGGACGGTGAGAGCCTGGAGTGTAACTTTGTGGGTTCTGACGGTGTTGCTCCCACTGGGCTCGGTGATGGGAGTTCAGGTACCTTCTTAAGGCGGTCGTCCCTAGGTGAGTGTTGGGCTTACTGTGACTTATGCGTTGACTGCAAAGGCTGCAGATGGCAACAATGTTGTCAGCAACGGACACATTAAAAAAAGCCCACACTGAGTAGCCATGTGCCGGCATCCTGGGAGCGCCAGATGTTACTGTAAATGGTTGATGGCTCACTCCTGATACATTTGCTGTCTGCTTTGTACCTCTAGTGCAATGCAAGTTCTGCCTGCCTCTCCTCCCTATCTGCCGGTCCGTCTCTCCCTCTGAACTCCCCTCCTCTTCCTCTCAGGTGGGCACTCGCGTGACGTCCATAGACACGTCATCATCCACGTCACCTTCCCCACCACTTAAAATCGAGATCTTGGAGTAGGTAGCAAAAGCGGGGACCAACCTCCTTGGGCTGATCTGGGTACTGTCATCAGACTGCTGAGTGGCGGCTGTTGCTACCTCCTCTTCCTGATCCGACGCCAAGAATGGCTGCGCATCGCAAATGTCTTGTGATGGATCAGAAAATAATTCCAGAGACTCAAGCGGAGGGTATGTGTTGGTGGTGGTGGTGGTGTTTGTGGTGGTGTCTTTGGGGGTGCACACAGCAGAGAGTGAAGAGGGTGCAGATAGAGAGGATGAGGAGGGTGCAGAAGAGCAAGGCAGAGTGAGCCACTCAACCAAGTCTGGTGCGTCCTTTGACGTAATCGAACGCGCCTTCTGAAACTTCACACTTTGGCTCCGGCCTTCTGCTCCTGCCCTACCCCTACCATCCCTGCGTAAGTGTCTACCTCTTCCTCTGCCTGTCATGTTTTTAAAATTACCCTGTGACAAAAGTCTCTAGAGAATCGCAGTATATCTGGAAAAAGGTATAGAACACCCGCTTCAGTCTGTGGTATTTGGGGGCCACAGGTTTATCACACCAGTTCTACAAATAATTGGCCAGTAACTGTTGTCACTGTGTGTAGCACAGTTAACACAGCAAAAGAGGCCACATTTTTGCAGGACTAAAATACAATCTTAGAAAAGTATAATGTTAAATAACATCCCACTTCAATATGTGGTATTGGGGGGGGGGCACTGTTTTATCACACCAGTTGTTCCAAAAATTGGCCAGAGAATTTGTGTAACGTTCATTCGTTTTTGTTAGTGGATGGATTTACAGCTGCAGAATTATTACACTCAGTAGCCTTGTAGAGAATCTGTTGAACAAACATATCCAACTCTCAGGACTTCATCACCGTGTACAGCCTGTTATATACCATATATATTAATAGATGTTAATGGAGGGATAGAATATATGAGGATATATAGATGAGAGACAGGCTATTGTATGGTGAACACTAGAAGTAGTATTAGGAGAGTTTGCAGGTGATGGTAAAGCAGATAGGTTCTGATGTCAAGTATAGTGCAGATGGTAAGAGGACACAGATGGAGTATACTTAGACAGAGTAACCTAGTGCAAGGATAGTTGAAGGTAGTCCCAAGAGCTAACAGTCTATGCAGATGATAGTGAATAGATAGATACAGATAGTCTTGGTAATTGCAGTAGATGACAGTAGGAGATTGGTTAGTAAGAATCCCCTGTGGGGTACTTATCACTTAGATAGGTTTAGGTGTAACAGTGTCCATTGGAGAAGGGTGATCCCGTAGCGAGATACGGATCACCAGCGAGGTTTCCGGCTTCAGTTCAGTAAGGGAGAATGTCAGCAGCTCCGACTTCACAGGAGTAGGTGCGGTGAACATGCGGTTTGAACGAGCGATGAGTGAGAGCAAACCGGCGATTGAAATAGCCGCTCATAGCGGCGCTCGGCAATGATGTCATCCGGTCTTAAAGGTATATGCGTCCCTTGTTATACAAGATGGGACGCAATTAGGAGAGGAGAAATATGGAGACAAGGGTACCAGAGGTACCAGAACATTACAGTACCCCCCCTTAAGGCTGGCTCCGGAAGGCCTCTAGAACTGGTTTTTCCGGATATTTCAAGTGGAAATTGCGAATCAGTCTAGGGGCATGTATATCGGAGGTATCCAGCCAGGTGTCATCTTGGGGCCCATAGTTCTTCCATCGTACAAGATACTGGAGTCTTCTTCTATTAAACCGGGAATCCAAAATTTCTTTTATCTCAAATTCTTCTCCGCCCTCCACTTGTACAGGAGGTGGAGGTGAGATAGTAGGCCTTATTCCTTGGTTAGGAACATGGGGCTTCAGTAGAGACACATGGAAGACAGGATGTATCTTGAGGTCTACTGGCAATGTGAGTTGTACTGCAGCTTTTCCAATAAGCTTCTCTATTGGAAAAGGTCCCAGAAATAGAGGTCCAAGTTTTTTACTAGGGATTTTTAGTCTCAGATTTTTTGTAGAAAGCCAAACAAGATCCCCAATGGCATATTGGGGAGAGGGTTTCCTACGGAGGTCGTAGTACTTTTTTTGTTGGCTATGAGCATGGGATATGGTATTGTTGAGTAATCCCAGAGAATCCTTTATCTGGGCAAGATAATCAGATGCCACTGGATTACTTGATGGCAAGATACGTGGAGGAAGGAGTGTGGGATGAAACCCATAATTCAGGTAAAACGGACTTTGCTTAGTAGTGCTATGAGTAGCGTTGTTATAGGCGAATTCCGCCAGCGGGAGGAGATCTGCCCAATCGTCCTGTAGATACGAAGTATAGCAACGCAGGTACTGTTCAATGCACTGGTTAACTCTCTCTGTCTGTCCGTTGGTCTGAGGGTGGTAGGGAGAAGTAAGGTTACGCTCTATTCGCAGTATCTGACATAGAGCTAGCCAAAACTTTGAGATGAATTGTGAACCACGGTCAGACAGCAGTGTTTTTGGAATACCATGTAACTTAAAGACATGTTTCACAAGTAATTCCGCTGTTTGTTTGGATGAAGGTAGTTTTCGGATAGGAGTGAAATGTGCCATCTTGGTCAGATGGTCCACTGACACCAAGATGGTGTTGAATCCTTTGGAAGGTGGTAGTTCCACTATGAAGTCTAAGGATACCACTTCCCACGGAACCTGGGGTATCGGTAAACTACAAAGTAACCCCGATGGTTTCGTGTTGTCAATTTTAGACCTTGCACAGATATCACAAGATGAAACAAACTTTTTTATGGTTGTCTTCATGTCTGGCCACCAAAATTGCCTAGTGAGTAGATTGAGAGTTTTAGTCATACCCATATGTCCTGCCATAGGTACATCATGCGACAATTCTAAGATCTTGGTTCGCATAGTAGGGGGTATGTATAATTTATCGTTGTAGTAGAGGAAGCCTTCTGCGTCAGTAGTTAGTTGTGGTGGAGGTGAATCCAATCCTATGCTGTGCAAAATCTCCTCCTTCAGGGAGCGAACGACTCCGATAATACATTCAAGTGGTATTATAGGAACTGAGGGAACCTCAGTACAATCTTTCTCGGCTAGTCGTGAGAGTGCATCCGCTTTTTTATTTTTGTCTGCGGGCGTGTAAGTCACTAAAAAATTAAATCTCAGAAAGAATAACGACCACCGTACCTGCCGGTGGGAAAGAGTTCTATTAGTCTGAAGGTATTGAAGGTTTTTGTGATCAGTATATATCAGAATTGGCAATTGAGTGCCCTCAAGTAGATGTCGCCAATTCTCGAACGCCAGTTTTATTGCTAATAACTCCTTCTCACCTACTGGGTAGTTCACCTCGGGGCTACTTAATGACTTTGAAAAGAAAGCAACTGGGTGAAGAGGTGAGGTGTTTGTTGGTCGTTTTGAGAGAACTGCTCCTACTGCCATATTAGACGCATCTACCTCCAAGATGTATTGAAGGGATGGGTCTGGATGGCATAGTATGGGGGCAGTAGTAAAGCTTGATTTCAGTAGAGAGAATGCTCCATTTGCTTCTTTTGACCAATTAAATGGTCTCTTCGTGCTTGTAAGTTGTGTGAGAGGTTTCACAATCGCAGAGAAGTTCTTAATGAATTTCCTATAGTAATTAGAGAATCCTAGGAACCTTTGTAATGCTTTGCGAGTGGTTGGCACAGGCCAATCCAGAATGCAGGATATTTTGCTCATGTCCATTTTGATTCCACTTTTAGATATAATATACCCTAGGAATAGTACTTCCTCTTTATGAAACAAACATTTCTTTGATTTAACATATAAGTTATGTGCAAGTAGTCTTGACAACACAAGTCTCACATGTTTTATGTGTTCAGGTAAGGAATGAGAATAGATAAGTATATCGTCCAAATATATTACCACACAAACATCAAGCAAGTCTCGGAATATCTCATTTATAAACCGTTGGAAGGCTGCGGGAGCATTACATAGCCCAAATGGCATTACAAGGTACTCAAACAGTCCGTATCTGGTTCTGAATGCCGTCTTCCATTCATCCCCTTTACGGATTCGAATCAAATTGTATGCCCCTTTTAGGTCCAATTTTGAAAAGAAAGAAGCCCCACGCACCTGTTCGATAAGTTCAGGAATAAGGGGTAAAGGATAACGATCCTTTATTGTGATGGCATTTAATTGTCTGAAATCAATGATAGGCCTAAGGCTAGAGTCCTTATTGCGGACGAAGAAGAGCCCAGCAGCAGTGGAGGAAGTAGAAGGTCGGATGAATCCTTTTGCCAAGTTCTCATCCAGATACTCCTTAAGATGAGAGAGTTCATCCTGTGAGAGAGGATAAACATGTCCGAAAGGCAACTTGCTATTAGGGAGTAAATCGATACAACAATCATAGTCCCTATGGGGAGGTAGCATTTGAGCGTTTTTCTCAAGGAAAACCTCCGATAAATCCTGATAACACTTAGGAATAATGTCATCCGGCAGTACAGACAGGATCCTATCATGTGTGGGGAGGTTACACGTCGTCTCACAATAGTGAGAAGAGAAGGCTAACGTTCTTGTTTTCCAATCGCTGATTGGTTGATGTATGTGTAACCAGGGAAGTCCCAAAATGATTGGAAAATGTGGTGAAGTTAATACATCAAAGGTGGTGGTCTCCACATGAGACTCGTCAGCAGTTACAAGAAGTGCCTGTGTCTGACTGGTGATAGGACCAGAGGATAAAGGGGTACCGTTAATAAAACTAACGGAGACAGGTTTGGGTTTTGAAACAATAGGTATTTTATTAAGGGAGACAAAACAAATGTCAATGTAGTTTCCACAAGATCCGGTGTCAATCATAGCCTTGGTGGTGATCCTAGTTTGGTCCCACTGCAATGTTAATTGAACAAAAAGATAGGGATTAGAAAAGGAAGTTGTGAGTCCCCCTAGCAAGACATTTGAACACTCACCCTCTTTTCTGCGGACAAGAGGACAGCCGTTTACCAAATGATTCGGGGATGCGCAGTACATGCAAAGATGTTCGGTTTTCCTCCTGGCACGTTCAGAAAGGGTCAGAGGTGGACGTATCATTCCTACTTCCATAGGAGTAGGGTCAGCAGGCAACATCCGAGAAGGACTGGAAAATGGTGAGCCCATCTTCTCAGCCTTTCTTTCTCGTAGTCGTCTGTCAATATTGATACTGGTCTGTATCAGTCCCTCTAGAGTGCCAGGTAAATCCGCTCGGGCGAGCTCGTCTTTAACGGCCTCAGATAGGCCGAGTCTAAACTGCGTTCGCAAAGATGTGTCGTTCCACCCTGAATCAGGGGACCATCTTTTAAAATTCGCCACAAAATCTTCAACAGGTCTCCTTCCTTGTTTTAAGGCCCGTAATTGGGTGTCAGCGGTACTCTGCTTGTTGGGGTCTTCATATAAACTAGCAAGTTGTGCTAGAAATAAGGGATAAGAATTAAGGAGTGGATCATCCTTTTCAAAGAGAGCATCTGCCCAGGCCCGGGGTTCACCCGTTAAATAGGAGATGATGGTACAAACCTTAATTTGGTCAGTGGTGTAGGTTAGAGGTTTTAACAAAAAAAACAATCGACATGCGTTTTTAAATTCACGGAATTTGCTCCGATCACCAGAAAACACTATAGGAGGGTTTATCTTAGGCTCACGGGGCTGAGCAGCAGGAGGCTGTGTGAGACGGCCAAGCTGCTGTCTCAAGGTCTGATTTTCATTTTGTACCTTTGTAAGCGCAAGGATCAATGCATCTACTTGCTGTTTTAATTGTAGTACATGAGTGGATAATTCTGCTGAATCCATATTTTTTTTAAAGGCTCGTTCAATCTGTAACGTTCATGCGTTTTTGTTAGTGGATGGATTTACAGCTGCAGAATTATTACACTCAGTAGCCTTGTAGAGAATCTGTTGAACAAACATATCCAACTCTCAGGACTTCATCACCGTGTACAGCCTGTTATATACCATATATATTAATAGATGTTAATGGAGGGATAGAATATATGAGGATATATAGATGAGAGACAGGCTATTGTATGGTGAGCACTAGAAGTAGTATTAGGAGAGTTTGCAGGTGATGGTAAAGCAGATAGGTTCTGATGTCAAGTATAGTGCAGATGGTAAGAGGACACAGATGGAGTATACTTAGACAGAGTAACCTAGTGCAAGGATAGTTGAAGGTAGTCCCAAGAGCTAACAGTCTATGCAGATGATAGTGAATAGATAGATACAGATAGTCTTGGTGATTGCAGTAGATGACAGTAGGAGATTGGTTAGTAAGAATCCCCTGTGGGGTACTTATCACTTAGATAGGTTTAGGAGTAACAGTGTCCATTGTAGAAGGGTGATCCCGTAGCGAGATACGGATCACCAGCGAGGTTTCCGGCTTCAGTTCAGTAAGGGAGAATGTCAGCAGCTCCGACTTCACAGGAGTAGGTGCGGTGAACATGCGGTTTGAATGAGCGATGAGTGAGAGCAAACCGGCGATTGAAATAGCCGCTCATAGCGGCGCTCGGCAATGATGTCATCCGGTCTTAAAGGTATATGCGTCCCTTGTTACACAAGATGGGACGCAATTAGGAGAGGAGAAATATGGAGACAAGGGTACCAGAGGTACCAGAACATTACAATTTGGCACTGTGTGTATCAGAGTTAACACAGCAAAAGAGGCAATATTGTTGCAGGACACAAATACACTTATGAAAGTATACTCAGATAACACCCTGCTTCAATCTGTGGTATTGGGGGGGCCACAGGTTTATTACACCAGTTCTACAAATATTTGGCCAGTAACTGTTGTCACTGTGTGTAGCAGAGTTAACACAGCAAAAGAGGCCAAATTTTTGCAGTACTAAAATACACTTTTAGAAAAGTATACTGTTAAATAACACCCCTCTTCAATATGTGCTATTGGGGGGCCACTGGTCTATCACACCAATTGTTCAATATAATTGACCAGGGAGTTTGGCACTGTGTGTATCAGACTCGACACAGCAAAAGAGGCAATATTGTTGCAGGACACAAATACACTTGTAAAAGTATACTCAGATAACACCCCACTTCAATATGTGGCATTGGGGGGCACTGGTTTATCACACCAGTTGTTCAAAAAATTGGCCAGGGAGTTTGGCACTGTGTGTATCAGACTTAAAACAGCAAAAAAAGCAATATTGTTGCAGGACACAAATACCCTTGTAAAGGTATACTCAGATAACACCCCACTACAATATGTGGTAATGGGGGGGGGGGCACTGGTCTATCACACCATTTGTTCAAACAATTGGCCAGTGAGTTTGGCACTGTGTGTAGCAGAGTTAACACAGCAAAAGAGGCAATATTGTTGCAGGACACAAATACACTTGTAAAAGTATACTCAGATAACACCCCACTTCAATATGTGGTATTGGGGGGCCACTGGTCTATCACACTAGTTATAATACATTAAAAGTGCTTTTGTCATTGTTTGTAGTATTGCTGCAGCAACACTCAGTCACCACACCAGTCACAATACTGCACAGTGCACAATACAAATTCACTATAATATACTTTCTATATTACAAAGTATATTATACTGTGGATTACACCCCTATATAGTGCACTGCACACCAATACCAAAAAATTGCAGCCCTTTAAATTACTTTTGTGGACATTAACTGAGCGATTTCTGTCACTGCTGATCTCTGTCCCTGGAGCACACTGGATACCTGTCCCAAAACTGAACAGAAACTGCACACCAATACCAAAAAAATTACAGCGCTTTAAATTACTTTTGTGGACATTAACAGAGCGATTTGTGTCACTGCTGATCTCTGTCCCTGGAGCACACTGGATACCTGTCCCAAAACTGAACAGAGACTGTACACCTATACCAAATAAATACCAGCCCTTTAAATGACTTTCGTGGACATTAACAGAGCGATTTGTGTCACTGTCTGCCGATCTCTAACTCTCCCTAAAGCACAGGCTGGATACCTGTCCCTAAACTCAAAAGAGACTATAGTAGGTCTATACCGAAATACCAGCCCTGAAAAGGACTTTTGTGGATCTTAACAGAGCTATTTGTGTCTGGCAATCTCTCCCTCATGAACACAGCAGACCTTTCCCTATGCTGACAAAAAGCAGAATGTGAAATGGCCGACAGCTCTGGTCTATTTATGAGGTAGGGGGCATGTCCATGTGCTGAAATGTTTCAATTGGCTGTCCCGTTCCACCTGACGGCTGTGTCATGGGTCAAAGTTCTTCCCAATGTAAACTAATATGGCTGCCGCGAACAACGCCATGTGTTCGCAAAATTGGCGGATAGCGAACAAGCAAAATTTGCCGCGAACCGACCGCCGGGCGAACCGCAAGGCCATCTCTACCCAGCATCTCCTTTGGAAAGGCAGAAACTTCTGTTGCTTTAGTGTAAACATTTGCTAGATGGGGGATTAGAGTTTGATAATGTAATTTATGATGGATAATATATATATATATATACAGGGCCGCTGTTAGAAATCATGGGGCCCCCTACAGCCTACATGATGGGGCCCCCTTTGATCCCACCCTTGGCCCTTCCCTCTGCCCCACCCCTGGCCCCACCCTCTGCCCCACCCCTGGCCCCTCCCTTGACTCCGCCTGTTCAGTTTGTGTTTGCATGCACCATACAATGGACAAGGGTGGAATTGTGATGGCTCTATGGGTGACCATTTGTAAATCTGCTCTGGAAAAAAAAGAAAAAGATGCAGTCCTTTTCCATAGTTTTTTCTATCCTGAACGGACATAGAGCTAGGTGTAGACCTAAAGAGTGCTTTCAATTAAGTCCACATGAAAAACTGACAGGCGGCCCTAACTGGAAAGCTTGGAACGTTCTTGACCTCTTCACGCCGGACGCATGCATCAATACAGCCTCTTGGCGGGTGGACCAGAATGTACACATTGCTGTGCGGAAAGCGTGCGCCCTGTGCGCTCCCTGGACAGTTATTGGCGATTAATGGAAAGCTCCTAATCTCTACTTACAATTGGGAGATTTCCGATCATGTGTCTGCCAATCATGGTCAGGAACACTGCCCCACCTCCCAGCATCAGAAACCTCTTAAAAAGCATGGAGGCACTGACATTAAGGGGTTAAAGAGGAGTGGTTGGGGCAGTAAAAAATGCACAGCTCCTCCCCCCAAAACACAAATGTACAGTATACTCTTACTGTGTCTTCTAAACATCAGCATTAGTATATACACACAGTACAGCAGGCTCACAGCACATCACATGGCAGTTCATTGCTGAATTTATCATAGCTGTACTGGGCTGCAGTCTGTAACACTCAGTACAGCCATAATTGAGCAAAGTCAGCAATGAACTGCCATGTGATGCGCTGTGAGCCTGCTGTACTGTGTGTATATACTAATGCTAATGTTCAGAAGACACAGTGAGGATTCTGGGGACTGTATCCGAATACTAGTGTCACTCACTGTGTGATGCTGCCTCCGCAGCTGGAACTAGTGCTGCTGCTTCTCCCTGTCAGTGTCAGCAGCCTCCACTCGTTCTCTGCATCTGTCCTGATAGAGCGGGACATGTACATAAAATCACTCCGCCAGAGCAGGCAGCTGACTGACCGGAACTATAACTTAGCAGAGCAGGTTGCAGCATAGGGCTTGTTCTTACGCCCCGAAAAAGATTAAAAAGTCCCTGCAATGCTACGACCTCCTGGACCCCACAGCTGATCTGATGGGCCCCAGAAAAATGTGTTTATACACCCCCAAAGCATGTAAGAGTGAGGAAGGTGTATTTTAGTAAGCCCTATTTCTTTATTTGGCAGACACTGACTACAAAGCTTTCGGGGCCCCTGATGGGGCCGGGCCCGGTACAACAGGGCCGGTTGTACTGCCCTATCAGCGGCCCTGTATATATATATATATATATATATATATATATATATATATATTTATAATGGATAATAAACTTAAATGCCACCTTACCCCAGAACCAAATGATTCTATTATTTATTTGGAGGGTTTCATATCTGGTGGATGTAAGGAATAAAACACAAAAGGACAAACTCACTTAAAATTAAAATTAAAATCAATACTAAGCTCACTTGATTTAATATATGAGTTTCAGGTTCTATATCGGCTCCCACTCCATAGGATGCTACATCTTTACATATACGACTATTGGTGGGATGTATGTATTGTTTGTTCTGTCATTTATATACTGTATGTCCTCTATTACTAGTTTTCAGATAGATATATGCGGAACATTTGCTGTAATTCTGTCATTGGCCATTATGCATGTTTATCGACATAATTTTTTTAATTATATACATATAACCAACCATTTGATATATGATCCTAAACCAGGTCAGTGTATTTATACTTTTATAAATCGGCCTCTGCAGACATATGTGGGCTATTTAATAGACAACATTGCTCAGCAATTTTTTGTTTCAATGTCTTTATCTCTACAATGCTTCTGTACTGTGTATAGATTGTGTGGACACACACTCCTATTCTCAAATTCCCTCTCACCCCAGGTGCCCGTTGGTCTCTTTGGAGGGCGCCTTGCTTTTCATATACATCTAATTTTTGGAATGCTGCCGGAGGTTAAGCTACATCACCATCAAGCACGCCTGTGCACTCCACCAATGGACGATCCCATTGGCCAGCTTTCACACATGCGCAGCGATGATTCCACGCTGCGCGTGCGCCGGTGTCCCACGCCACCCGTTATATAACCGAGATACACCGGCGGCTCATCAAACTGAGCTGCCGGGTATCGCTTATACATTTAATTGGAGAGCTGTTGGTAAGTTTTTCCAGCCCACTCTCTGCAATGTCCTATTTTGCTGAAATTAGAGCCTCTCAGACATCTTCATAACAATTGACATTGTTGTTTTATACCAGACTCTCTTATCCAGTTTGACTTTCCCCCTCTTGGGAAGATTCACACTCAAAGGATCCATCAATATTTCAGGTAATGATGCAAGGAAACTTTGCTTTCTTACACTATAGCCTAATATAATCACCTACTCTGTGAAATATAATTGAACAGGGAGGTTCGGTGCATGTAACAATGCTAATGGGAAATTGTATCCTTGATATTGAACTTTTGAACTTGGAAAAGTGTGGGGGCCCCTGCAAACTGTAGAGATACTACAGACATGGATTATTTGTTTCTCTCTTTACGTTACTGTCCAGAGCAACATGCAGCTCCCTGGTAGCAATATACAGTGTATATATATATATATATATATATATATATACACACAGTATCTCACAAAAGTGAGTACACCCCTCACATTTTTGAAAATACTTTATTATATCCTTTCATGTGACAACATTAAAGAAATTACAGTTTGCTACAATGTATAGTAGTGAGTGTACAGACTGTATAACAGTGTAAATTTGCTGTCCCCTCAATATAACTCAACACACAGCCATTATTATCTAAACCGCTGGCAACAAAAGTGAGTACAACCCTAAGTGCAAATGTTTAGATTGGGCCCAAAGTGTCAATATTTTGTGTGGCCACCATTATTTTCCAGCACTGCCTTAACCCTTTTGAGCATGGAGTTCACCTGAGCTTTACAGGTTGCCACTGGAGTCCTCTTCCTCTCCTCCATGATGACATCACGGAGCTGGTGGATGTTAGAGACCTTGCGCTCCTCCACCTTCTGTTTGAGGATGCCCCACTGATGCTCAACAGGGTTTAAGTCTGGATACATGCTTGGTTACCTCAATGAACTATAGCTCCCCAGTGTCGGCAGCACTCATGTAGCCCCAGACCATGACACTCCCACCGCCATGCTTGACTGTAGGCAAAACACACTTGTCTTTGTACTCCTCACCTGGTTGCCGCCACACATGCTTGACACCATCTGAACCAAATAAAATTTATCTTGGTCTCATCAGACCATAGGACATGGTTACAGTAATTAGAGATAGACGAACATCGGCCGGGGCGGTTCGCGAACGTCAGCCGCAAATTTTCT
This sequence comes from Pelophylax lessonae, assembly GCF_965119305.1. Taxonomy (NCBI): domain Eukaryota; kingdom Metazoa; phylum Chordata; class Amphibia; order Anura; family Ranidae; genus Pelophylax; species Pelophylax lessonae. The sequence goes on along the minus strand of NC_138769.1, from coordinate 143,772,170 downwards.
CAAAAGTCCGCGAACCGCAGTTCGTGGCAGGCCCCAATGACTTTAATGGGAGGCGAACTTTAAAAACCTTTAGGTCATATTTTCAGCCAAAAAAGACGTACTAGCTGTGCACAAATAGTCCCAGCACATGGACAATGTCATAACAGAAGTATTGCAATTGGAAAAGTTGCCCTAAATTTTTTTTTTTTTAATAAATCAACCAGAACTGACAGCAGTCGGTAAATACAGACCCATTGATTTTCAATTCCAGTCTGAAAAATTAGGCATTCACAGGATATAGAAGTAAGTGTCTGCCATTCCAGGCCCCAAAAATTAGCCCACATGCGTTTACCTGACAACTAAGAACGTAGTATTCTGTGGCTGAAGGTACATTAGGCATTCACAGGATACAGAAGTAAGTGTCGGCCAGTATTGGCCCCAAAAATTAGCCCACATGCGTTTACCTGACAGCTAAGAACGTAGTATTCTGTGGCTGAAGGTGCATTAGGCATTCACAGGATACAGAAGTAAGTGTCGGCCAGTATTGGCCCCAAAAATTAGCACACATGGGTTTACCTGACAGCTAAGAACGTAGTATTCTGTGGCTGAAGGTACATTAGGCATTCACAGGATACAGAAGTAAGTGTCGGACATAAAAGGCCCCAAAAATTAGCCCACATAGGTTTACCTGATAGCTAAAAACATAGTATTCTGTGGCTGAAGGTACATTAGGCATTAACAGGATACAGAAGTAAGTGTCGGGCAGTATAGGCCCCAAAAATTAGCCCACATGGGTTTACCTGACAGCAAAGAACATAGTGTATTTGATGGCTAGAGGTACATTAGGCATTCGCACAGTATATAGAAGTAAGTGTCGGCCTGTATAGGCCTCAAAAAGTAGCCCACATGGGTTTAACTGACAGCAAAGAACGTAGAGTATTTGATGGCTAGCGGTACAATAGGAATTCACACAGTATACAGAAGTGTCGGCCTGTATAGGCTCCAAAAATTAGCTCACATGGGTTTAACTGACAGCAAAGAACGTAGTGTATTTGATGGCTAGAGGTACATTAGGCATTCACACAGTATTGTATTTAGATATTCACTCGCGCCACTGGGATAATAGTCTCAATTTGGTAAGCTGCAAGTTAAAATAACTATGGGTTTAGTTATGTGCATATGAGTAGAGTGAATAACTGCGCTAACCTCTGGTAAGTGGGTTGTGTAACCCCACTACTAAATTAGTCCGCATTTAATATATGTTTTACCTTATGAATAAGATTCTTATCTATATGGCACCCATAAAGTGCATATTGTGTTTAAATATATTGTATGTGCGTTGTAACCAACTGTTACTATAAATTGTAAAAGCTAGTATAAAAAAGTACCCATCAATCTACTATATAAATATTGACCATAAAATTCATGCTGTAAACAAAACCTCATGCCAATAAATTAAAACTTATAGTCCATGCAAAATTAATTTCAAGAACCCAAAATTGACTTAATGGTTTATATAAAGTTCATAGTAATACTGTGCTGGGAAGAAGAAAGTGCAATAGAGCAAAAAGTCCTTTCAGTGCAATATCGTGCTGAAGTAGTAGTGGTGTGACCCTCCACTGTTCACCTCGAGTGCTGAATGGTAAGATGGCTCACTTACCAGATGCCGTGGATTCCTGTTGGCGTATGCCAGCAAGAATCAATTTGCGCTTGATCTTTTATACTCCAGGTTCCTGTAGATATAGGAAGGATCCTCTGGATATGGCTTGTAACCCAAGGTATAAAAGGCAGGGAGCTCCTTCTCTAGATATGGCTTATAGCTCAGGATATAAAAAGCAGAGAGCTCCTCATCGTGCAGAGTGTTAAAAAACTCCTTTATTTTAAAATATCACACGAACATCAGTAACGTTTAAAAGCACTCCAAATATTTGTTAAAAAACACTCCAAGAAAAATGTGCACTCTTGTGTTTAAAAAGTCACTCCAATGCGTGGACAAGCTAAAGCTATGTAAAAATAACCGCTCATGCCCTTTGCTAGACACCCATCTGCCTTGCGGCTACTATACCGTGTCTGTATGTGAAGAGTTCGCCATACCCGGAAGCGGGATCTCGGCGTGCGGTTCACCAGCGGGCTCAGAGCGAGGCAGCGTGCGTACCAACTTGACGCGTTTCGTCAGAGATATGATGTCTTCCGAAGTTGTACGTGCGCTGCGTAAGTCAGGTTAAATAGGGAATGCGGAAGTCATATCCGCTGTTCGATCCTCCCCCTTGTTTACAATTTTGTAACCAACCCAGATATATCTCACAATGTCCGTTATCCTATTTTGGTGTGGTTTGGTGATGTTTTTATTATATAAGTATCAAATGTCAAGGATTATTTCTTTTGGAACATTGTGTTAGATATCACGGAAATTTGAATCACGTTCTTTTTATCCCAAAAATGCATTATAGAAGCCCAATATTGATTATGGAATCCAATTATTTATATAGCAATTTGTGCTACAATGTGTATAATAGTATGCACTGAAGGGTTAATATAGTGAAATCATATAAAGTGCATAGTGCAAGATTACTCCGTGTGTTCTATGTGCAAAAACAATTATGTGTATATACCCATCTGAAAAATATTAAGTGGTGAGGATACAATAAATTGATGATTAACTATAAATATATTAAATTGTGGAACATATCCTATGTGTTTATGAACTATAAGGTGATGTGATTTGTACAAGAATAAAACTAGTGTGTGTAATAAAAATAAAAATATAAATATATAATAAATATAGTGTATTACATAATACTGTCTGCGCAGTTATTCACTCTACTCATATGTAGTGTTGAGCGAACACGGACTGTATTATTCGTGTTCGTACCGAATAATTGGATTTTTGTTACCCGAACACGGACACGGACACTTTACTGTATGATCGGGTAAAAAATCAGTGTTCGGTCGTTTTATTTCCGGGTTTTGCATGTTTTGGCGCTCTTTTCATGGCGGGCTTTCAACAGCCAATCAACAATCGTTTAACTGGTGTGCCTTAAGCTATCCCAGCCATGCCTGCAAATGTATGAGTAGCTGTGATTGGCCGTCTGAAGCATGTGACCAAGTCTTTATAAGTTCGAGGCAGCCGCAGCGGCGTCATTCTGCTGCTTAGCTCAGGGACAGAGCACACATACGTGCTGGCTGCTGATTAGGGAAAGACAGGCAGGGAAAACAAATTGGTGTCCGGATAGAATTTAGGGTCAGGTCGGAGTGTTTAGGCAGGGCGAGTTGTAGGCATTTTAGGGATAGAGTCTGCTGAATTATAGGGTCAGTGTGTTCTACAAACTACAATCGATATTGCTGTGTGGGGTGGGGTCTGCACTTAATCCTGATCTACGATCTCTTCTCAATCCTGTTAGGGAGAGGCTGCTGCTGAATTATAGGGTCAGTGTGTTCTACAAACTACAATCGATATTGCTGTGTGGGGTGGGGTCTGCACTTAGTCCCGATCTACGATCTCTTCTCAATCCTGTTAGGGAGAGGCTGCTGCTGAATTTTAGAGAAAGTGTGTTCTACAAACTACAATCGATATTGCTGTGTGGTGTGGGATAGGAGATAGGCAGGTGTCAGTGATCCACATCCATTTTTCTGTGTGTGGGCTGCAGTGAACACAATCTTTTTGGGGTGCAGTGAACACAATCCTTTTGGGGTGCAGTGAACAAAATCTTTGTGGGGTACAGTGAACACAATCTTTGTGGGGTGCAGTGAACAAAATCTTTGGGGGGTACAGTGAACACAATCTTTGTGGGGTACAGTGAACACAATCTTTGTGGGGTGCAGTGAAGACAATCCTTGTGGGGTGCAGTCAAGACAATCCTTGTGGGGTACAGTGAACACAATCTTTGTGGGGTGCAGTGAAGACAATCCTTTTGGGGTGCAGTGAACACAATCTTTGTGGGGTGCAGTGAACAAAATCTTTGTGGGGTACAGTGAACACAATCTTTGTGGGGTACAGTGAACAAAATCTTTGTGGGGTACAGTGAACACAATCTTTGTGGGGTGCAGTGAAGACAATCCTTGTGGGGTGCAGTGAAGACAATCCTTGTGGGGTGCAGTGAACAAAATCTTTGGGGGGTACAGTGAACACAATCTTTGTGGGGTACAGTGAACACAATCTTTGTGGGGTGCAGTGAAGACAATCCTTTTGGGGTGCAGTGAACACAATCTTTGTGGGGTGCAGTGAACAAAATCTTTGTGGGGTACAGTGAACAAAATCTTTGTGGGGTACAGTGAACACAATCTTTGTGGGGTGCAGTGAAGACAATCCTTGTGGGGTGCAGTGAAGACAATCCTTGTGGGGTGCAGTGAACACAATCTTTGTGGGGTACAGTGAACACAATCTTTGTGGGGTGCAGTGAAGACAATCCTTTTGGGGTGCAGTGAACACAATCTTTGTGGGGTACAGTGAACACAATCTTTGTGGGGTACAGTGAACAAAATCTTTGTGGGGTACAGTGAACACAATCTTTGTGGGGTGCAGTGAAGACAATCCTTGTGGGGTGCAGTGAACAAAATCTTTGGGGGGTACAGTGAACACAATCTTTGTGGGGTACAGTGAACACAATCTTTGTGGGGTGCAGTGAAGACAATCCTTTTGGGGTGCAGTGAACACAATCTTTGTGGGGTACAGTGAACACAATCTTTGTGGGGTGCAGTGAAGACAATCCTTTTGGGGTGCAGTGAACACAATCTTTGTGGGGTACAGTGAACACAATCTCATACTTCTGAAGATTTGAGGGTGCTGCCTGTTTCATCCTCCTCCTCCTCATCCATCCTTTTAGGGGTACAAACAATAGTAATTGGGGCCTAGTGTGCTTCTGTACGTGTGAAAAACATACACTTTTTTTTGATCATATTTCCTATTCCGCTATTCAATAAAAACCTTTGGGGATCAATTAAATTGCGGGATAGTCTGTGTCGGTACGTGTGAGATCCACCTTTCCAAGTTTTTGGGGTTCATCTCATACTTCTGAAGCTTTGAGGGTGCTGCCTGTTCCATACTCCTCCTCCTCCTCATCCATCCTTTTAGGTGTACAAACAATAGTAATTGGGGCCTAGTGTGCTTCTGTACGTGTGAGATACATACACTTTTTTTGATCATATTTCCTATTCCGCTATTCAATAAAAACCTTTGGGGATCAATTAAATTGCGGGATAGTCTGTGTCGGTACGTGTGAGATCCACCTTTCCAAGTTTTTGGGGTTCATCTCATACTTCTGAAGCTTTGAGGGTGCTGCCTGTTCCATACTCCTCCTCCTCCTCATCCATCCTTTTAGGTGTACAAACAATAGTAATTGGGGCCTAGTGTGCTTCTGTACGTGTGAGATACATACACTTTTTTTGATCATATTTCCTATTCCGCTTTTGAATAAAAACCTTTGGGGATCAATTAAATTGCGGGATAGTCTGTGTCGGTACGTGTGAGATCCACCTTTCCAAGTTTTTGGGGTTCATCTCATACTTCTGAAGCTTTGAGGGTGCTGCCTGTTCCATACTCCTCCTCCTCCTCATCCATCCTTTTAGGTGTACAAACAATAGTAATTGGGGCCTAGTGTGCTTCTGTACGTGTGAGATACATACACTTTTTTTGATCATATTTCCTATTCCGCTATTCAATAAAAACCTTTGGGGATCAATTAAATTGCGGAATAGTCTGTGTCGGTACGTGTGAGATCCACCTTTCCAAGTTTTTGGGGTTCATCTCATACTTCTGAAGCTTTGAGGGTGCTGCCTGTTCCATACTCCTCCTCCTCATCCATCCTTTTAGGTGTACAAACAATAGTAATTGGGGCCTAGTGTGCTTCTGTACGTGTGAGATACATACACTTTTTTTGATCATATTTCCTATTCCGCTATTCAATAAAAACCTTTGGGGATCAATTAAATTGCGGAATAGTCTGTGTCGGTACGTGTGAGATCCACCTTTCCAAGTTTTTGGGGTTCATCTCATACTTCTGAAGCTTTGAGGGTGCTGCCTGTTCCATACTCCTCCTCCTCCTCATCCATCCTTTTAGGTGTACAAACAATAGTAATTGGGGCCTAGTGTGCTTCTGTACGTGTGAGATACATACACTTTTTTTGATCATATTTCCTATTCCGCTATTCAATAAAAACCTTTGGGGATCAATTAAATTGCGGAATAGTCTGTGTCGGTACGTGTGAGATCCACCTTTCCAAGTTTTTGGGGTTCATCTCATACTTCTGAAGCTTTGAGGGTGCTGCCTGTTCCATACTCCTCCTCCTCCTCCTCATCCATCCTTTTAGGTGTACAAACAATAGTAATTGGGGCCTAGTGTGCTTCTGTACGTGTGAGATACATACACTTTTTTTGATCATATTTCCTATTCCGCTATTCAATAAAAACCTTTGGGGATCAATTAAATTGCGGGATAGTCTGTGTCGGTACGTGTGAGATCCACCTTTCCAAGTTTTTGGGGTTCATCTCATACTTCTGAAGCTTTGAGGGTGCTGCCTGTTCCATACTCCTCCTCATCCATCCTTTTAGGTGTACAAACAATAGTAATTGGGGCCTAGTGTGCTTCTGTACGTGTGAGATACATACACTTTTTTTGATCATATTTCCTATTCCGCTATTCAATAAAAACCTTTGGGGATCAATTAAATTGCGGAATAGTCTGTGTCGGTACGTGTGAGATCCACCTTTCCAAGTTTTTGAGGTTCATCTCATACTTCTGAAGATTTGAGGGTGCTGCCTGTTCCATACTCCTCTTCCTCATCCTCCCTTTAGGGTAGGAAAAAATTTAATCGGGCCTAGTCTGTGTTTGTACGTGTGAGATACACAGTTTTTTATCCTATTCCGCTATTCAATACACACCCTTTTGGTGTAAAAAAACATTAAATTGCGGCATAGTTTGCATATTTGACTGTGAGATACACCCGTGCGATACTGTTGTTCTTTTGTTCTGCTATTCAATAAAGACCTTTCTAGGGCAAGATCTTAAATTTCAGAAATATGAGGAGAGCGTCAAATAGGGGCCGTGGCCTGGGTCGTGGTGCTGCTGCTAGAGCTCCTGTTGCAAGGAGAGGACGTGGTCGATCTGTGCCAGCTACACGCACAAGTGAAACACCTTCCTCAAGTGTGAGTAGGCGACAGAACCTGCATCAGTATTTGGTAGGGCATCATACGCCTCTAGAAGTGATGAGGCCAGAACACATAGAGGCGATAGTAGATTGGTTTGCTGCTGACAGTGCCTCCAGTTCCTTCACATTGTCTCCCACCCAGTCTACTGCAGAAAGGTCAGAGTTGGCACCTGCAGCCAATGTCCAACCGTCTTTCACCTCACCCCCTTGCAAATCAGGCAAGCAGTCTGAGCCCCAAGCCATACAGCAGTCTCTTATTCTTTTTGAGGACTCTGTCAGCAGGGTTTCCCAGGGCCATCCACCTAGCCCTGCCCTAGAAGTGGAAGAGATTGAGTGCAGCGATGCCCAACCACTTATTTCTCAAGATGAGTACATGGAAGGACCATCACAGCACGTCTCCGATGATGACGAAACGCAGGTGCCAACTGCTGCGGCGTTCAGCATTGTGGAGACCGACAGGGAGGGCAGGGGTGAAGACTGGGTGGAAGATGATGTGGAGGACGATGAGGTCCTCGACCCCACATGGAATGAAGGTCATGCAGGTGACCTGAGTAGTTTGGAGGAAGAGGCGGTGGTCGCACAGAGCCACCAGCACAGCAGAAGAGGGAGCAGGGTGCAGAAGCGGAGCGGCCGTGCCCTAGACACTACGCCTGCTACTGCCCAACGCAGCAAGGGAACGAGCGCACCAAAGTCAGCTCAAAAGAGCTCTCTAGCGTGGAAGTTCTTTAGAAAATGTGCTGATGACAGGACACGAGTGGTTTGCACCCTGTGCAATCAGAGCCTGAAGCGAGGCATAAACCTTCTCAACCTGAGCACAACCTGCATGATCAGGCATCTAAGTGCAAAGCATGAGCTGCAGTGGAGTACACACCTTCAAAACCAAGAAACGTCTCTGGCTCATCCTGCTTCCTCTTCTGCTGCAGTCTCGGCCGCTCCAGCCACCTCTGTAGTCATACCGGCACCTGCCACCCCGCAAACAGACGATCTGTCAGCAACACCACCACCTGGGTCACCAACAACCATCTCCACAATGTCCCGTGGAAGTGTTCAGCTTTCCATCTCCCAAACACTTGAGAGGAAGAGGAAGTACCCCCCTACCCACCCGCGATCCCTGGCCCTGAATGCCAGCATTTCACAATTATTGGCCTTTGAAATGCTGTCATTCCGTCTGGTGGAGACGCCCAGTTTTAAAAAGCTTATGTCGGTGGCTGTCCCACAGTACGTCGTGCCCAGCCGCCACTACTTTTCCAGGCAAGCCATCCCTTCCCTGCACAACCAAGTGGGGGAAAAAATCAGGTGTGCACTGCGCAACGCCATCTGTGCCAAGGTCCACCTAACTACCGATACGTGGACCAGTAAGCACGGTCAGGGGCGTTATATCTCCCCAACGGCACACTGGGTAAATGCAGTGGCGGATGGGCCTGAGGCGGATAGCAATTTGGCGCATGTCCTTCCACCACCGAGGATTGCAGGGCGCTTCAGTTTGCCTCCTGTTCCTAACTCATCCTACTCCGCTACCTCATCCTCTACCGCCTCCTCATCCGGACAGCGTAATACCTTCACTACCAACTTCAGCACGGCCAGGGCTAAACGACAGCAGGCAGTTTTACAACTTGCCTGTTTGGGGGACAAACCACACACCGCGCAGGAGTTGTGGAGGAGCATGGAACAGCAGACAAATGAGTGGTTGCTGCCAGCGAGCCTCAAGCCCGGCCTGGTGGTGTGCGATAACGGGCAAAATCTCATAGCAGCTCTGGGCCTAGCCGGTTTGACGCACATCCCTTGCCTGGCGCATGGGCTGAATTTGGTGGTGCAGAGGTTCCTTAAAAACTACCCCGATATGTCAGAGCTGCTGCAGAAAGTGCGGGCCGTCTGTGCGCACTTTCGGCGTTCTCACCCTGCTGCTGCTCGCCTGGCAGCGCTGCAGCGTAACTTCGGCCTTCCCGCTCACCGCCTCATATGTGACGTGCCCACAAGGTGGAACTCCACCTTGCACATGCTGCAAAGACTGTGCGAGCAGCAGCAGGCCATAGTGGAGCTTCAGCTGCAGCACGCACGCGTGAGTCGCTCTGCGGAACAGCACCACTTCACCACCAATAACTGGGCCTCCATGCGAGACCTGTGTGCCTTGTTGCGCTGTTTTGAGTACTCCACCAACATGGCCAGTGGCAATGACGCCGTTCTCAGCTTAACTATCCCACTTCTATGCCTCCTTGAAAAAACAATTCGGGCGATGATGGAAGATGATGTGGCACAGGATGATGAGGAGGAGGAGGAGGAGGATGAAGAGGTAACATTTCAAAGGCTTTCAGGGCAGTCATTCGCAAGGGGCTCCGAGGGTGGGTTCCTGCACACACAAATGCCAGGGACACAATTGTCCAGGAGGGGCACAGTTCTGGAGGATGAGGAGGAGGAGGAGCTGGAGGAGGAGCTGGAGGAGGAGATGGAACCATGTTCACAGCAGGGTGGCACCCAGGCCAGCTCATGGCCATCACTGGTGCGTGGCTGGGGGGATACAGAGGACACGGACGATACACCTCCCACAGAGGACAGCCTTTCGTCGCCTCTGGGCAGCCTGGCACACATGAGCGATTACATGCTGCAGTGTCTCCACAACGACCGCCGAGTTGCCCACATTCTAACTTGTGCTGATTACTGGGTGGCCACGCTGCCTGATCCCCGTTACAAGGACAACGCACTGTCCTTAATTCACTCACTGGAGCGCGATCGCAAGATGCGCGAGTACAAGCGCACGCTGGTAGATGCGATGCTGCTGGCATTCCCATCTGACAGCGGGGCCACAGTGGAAGCACAAGGCAGAGGAGGAGGAGGAGGAGGAGGAGGAGGAGGAGGTCGCCAACGCAACCAGGGCACCGCCAGCACCTCAGAAGGCAGGGTTAGCATGGCCGAAATGTGGAAAAGCTTTGTCAGCACGCCACAACAAACAGCAGCACCAGCAGCTCAGATGGAATGTCTTAGCAGGAGGCAGCATTTTACCAACATGGTGGAGCAGTATGTGTGCACACGCCTACATGTAGTGAATGAGGGGTCTGCCCCCTTCAACTTTTGGGTCTCCAAATTGGGCACATGGCCTGAGCTTGCCCTTTACGCCTTGGAGGTGCTGGCGTGCCCTGCAGCCAGTGTATTATCTGAACGGGTATTTAGCACGGCTGGGGGCGTTATAACAGACAAGCGCAGCCGCCTGTCCAGAGACAATGTGGACAAGCTCACGTTCATTAAAATGAACCAGGCATGGATCCCACGGGACTTTTCCGTACCTTGTGCAGAATAGCAATGGATACCGACCTTACCCACCCATTGTTCCATTTTTGCTCTTTCTCACTCTTTTGGGGTGTACCCTCATTTAAAATTTGTGAAAAGAAGCAGTGTTGGCTACCTCGTCCTCCTCCTCAGGGCCAGATTAACGTAGGGGCTATTGGAGCTGCAGCTCCAGGCCCCTACCTTTTATATAGGCCCCTGGTTGGCCATATTCACTGTGACCGCTCTTCTGTCACTTGTAAACACAGAAGTCTGGCTTCTATGCTCGCTTCCCCAGGCAGCACCCTCAGAACCTCCCCACACAGCGCGAAGGCCTGACAAGGAGGGACAGTTGCCGATGCATGGATGTGTTTATGGGCTTCAGAGACAGCATCCCATGTTGAATTAGGCACGCATGGCTGCACCCTTCCTCCTCTAGGTGCATGCCAAGGCACGGCCCTTAAGGCCCTTCAAAATCCTCAGCACCAAGACCATGATGCTCTCAATCCGGCCCTGGTCCTCCTCCACCGCCGCTTCCACCTACACCGCCCATAGGTGTGCGCAGCCTATTGCATTAGGGTGTGCACCCCAAAGTTGAAATACACATGCATGTGTTTGCCTACATGTACATGGCCCCGATACATTACTCTCCCTGCTGGCAAAGAGAAATAGAGCAGAGCAGGTCCGAGGGAGATCTTTCCCATCTCCTTACTGGCAAACAGAGCGATAATGCTATGTGCCCTAGGCGATTAGGGTGTGCCCAGGTACACCCGGCACACCCTGTGCGCACGCCTATGACACCGCCACATCCACCACCACCTCAACCTCCCTCCTACTCCATATGGGCCTCATCCTTCAGAGATGAAGAACATTGTTTTATTTTTCTTGTTGTTTTTTTTTGTTGTTTTAAGTTATTTCCCTATCCACATTTGTTTGCAGAGCACTTGCCATGCTCTTAACTACGTTTTGCTGCCATTTGCAGCACTCTAGCCCTTTCCATTGGTGTTTTAGAGCCATTTTAGTGCCTTAAAGTTCGGGTCCCCATTAACTTCAATGGGGTTCGGTGTCCGGGAAAAGTTCGGTAAAAGTCCGGGATACGGACCCGGACTTTTTTTTAAAGTTCGGCCGAACCCGTCGAAAACACGGACATCTAGGTGTCCGCTCAACCCTACTCATATGCACATTACAAAACTCAGTTATTTTAACTTGCAGCTTAGCAAATTGAGACTATTATACCAGTGGCGCGAGTGAATATCTATATACATTGCTACATATTCCACACAGGTGACTTTTGACACACGCAGCCATGGAAATTTACGATATATTTGATTATACTGGCAATAAGAAAATAGATGTAGACCTTCTATTTGCAGGAGGACACATGGACACCAGTACCCCAAACCTGGAACAATTATTTAAAACATTGAAATCCAATATGGATAAACAAATCCGTACTTGGTGGGATATCACTTCCCTAGAGAAGTATATTAGGGAGGATATCACACCAAGAAGGTTAAGGTGGGACTTAGCTCCCAACAATGGGATAGAAGACAAAAAATTGGAAGAAGAATGGTATAGATTTTTTAAAAACAGTGAAATAAAACTCCTAGAACTAATAGCATCAAGTGTAAGATTCTGGTACCTTTGGTACCCTTAATTTCCATTTCCTTTCCAACATTGCGTCCCACCTTTCTAGTTAGGTGGAACGCATACACCTTTAAGACGGATGACGTCATCGCCGAGCGCCGCAGAGCGGCTATTTCAACCGCCGGCGTTCTCTCTCACGTTGTTCGTTCAATGCCATCTGTGAAGCAGCCATACCTGATGTCACTCGCTCTTGTATCTCGCTACCTGAACTTGTTTCACTATCTGATCCTGTATTTCGCTACCCGATCACTCTTGGTATACTGCTTTCACTCTCTGTGTGCCTGTGTGTCTACATGCTTACAAGCTTGTCTTGCTGCCGGAACCTCCAGCTATTTGCTTTTACCTGGAACAGACCGGAACCTCGCTACTGATCCCTGTATCTCGCTACCGGATCACTCCCTCACTACTGGACCCCTCTACTACTAACCTTACTAGTGATAAGTACCCCACAGGGGAATCCTCCATAAACTAACTTACACTATCTACCTCTGCACATTAAGGACTGTTACTATCTATGCATACTAATTCTATCATCTGCACTGTTACATAGATTGCTAGCTCTTGAGTCTACTACCATCTATCCTTGCACTGGGTTAGTCTATCCTGTATTTGTCATCTGCTGTCCTTACCACCTGTTACCATACTCGATTACTAACCTATCTGTATTCTACCTATTACCATCTACTACTCTCCTGAACATTACTATCAAGTACTTACCATTACTGTCACTGTTCACACCTGTCCCTTCAGCACATCACCTCCATACTATCATATACATCCTATCACTCCAGGAACATCTTATTGAGTGTGTGTATATCTGTATGCTGAAGCAGACAGGCCCACAGTGATGAGTCTGGAGAGTTGGATCTGGTCATTCAACACATCTCTACATGACTACTGAGTGGAGATTCTGCAGCTGCAAATCCAGCCTACTACAAAAACGCAGGAGCGTTACAGATTGAACGAACCCAAAAAATGGATTCAGCAGAATTACCCACTCAAGTGACACAATTAACACAACAAGTAAATGCATTAATACTTGCTCTTACTGAAGTAAAAGAAGAAAATCAGACTCTGACACAGCAGGTAACCCGTCTCTCACGGCTTACTGCTGTTCAGCCCCCTGAACCTAAAATAAACCCTCCTCTAGTGTTTACAGGTGATCGGAAAAAACTTTGTGAATTCAAAAATGCATGTCAATTGCTTTTTTTGCTAAAACCTCGTACATACCCAACTGATCAAATTAAAGTCTGTACCGTTATTTCATACTTAACGGGTGATCCACGGGCCTGGGCAGACTCTCTCTTTGAGAAAAATGATCAGCTTCTCAACTCCTATTCTTTATTCCTAGCGGAACTCGCTAGTTTATATGATGACCCCAATAGGCAGAGTACTGCTGATATCCAATTGAGGGCTTTAAAACAAGGAAGGAGACCTGTAGAAGACTTTGTAGCAGAGTTCAAAAGATGGACCCTTGATTCAGGGTGGAATGATACATCTCTGCGAACTCAATTCAGACTCGGGTTGTCCGAAGCCGTTAAAGACGAGCTCGCCCGAGCGGATTTACCTGGCACCTTGGATGCCTTAATACAACTCAGTATCAACATTGACAGGCGACTGCGAGAAAGAAAGGCTGAGAAAATGGGAATGCCATTGTCTAGTCCTTCTCGGATTTCGGCCGTTGACCCTACTCCTATGGAGGTAGGAACCATACGCCCACCTTTAACAACTACTGAACGAGCCAGAAGAAGATCCATAAACCTCTGCATGTACTGCGCATCCCCGGATCATTTGATAAGCGTCTGTCCCCTTGTCCGCAAAAAAGAGGGTGAGTGTTCACATGTCTTGCTAGGAGGATTAACGACTTCCTTTTCTAATCCCTATATCTTTGTTCATTTAATATTACAGTGGGACCAGATAGGATTACCACCAAGGCTATGATCGACACAGGATCTTGTGGGAACTATATTGATACATGTTTTGTTACCTTAAATAAAATACCTATTATTTCAAAACCTAAACCTGTTTCTGTTAGTTTCATTAACGGTATTCCGCTATCTTCTGGTCCAATCACCAACCAGACACAAGCACTCCTTGTGTAACGCTCCTGCGTTTTATGTATGATGTGGATTTACAGCTGCAGAAATATTCCACTTCAGTAGTCATGTAGAGAAATGCTGAGACACCAATCCCAACTCCCAAGACTCATCATGTGTGGATGATCTCAATTCAGCATACAAATATACACACTCAATAAGAAGTTCCTGGAGTGATCTATGTATATAGTAGTATAGAGGTGATAGGCTGAAGAGACAGGTTGAGTAGAGACGATAGGTGACAGACACTTGAGAGGAATGTTCTTGAGAATGAGATAGTAACAGGTGGCATGCAGATAGGTTAGCAATCATGTATGGTAGTAGATGATAGGATAGCAGATGACATACAGGAGAGACTAACCCAGTGCAAGAGCAGATGATAGTAGGCTCAAGAGCTAGCAATCTAGGTAGTGCAGATGTAGTAACAGTCCTTAGTATGCAGAGCTAGACAGTGTAAGCTTTAGTATGAAGGTTATTGAGGTTTCCCCTGTGGGGTACTTATCACTAGTAGCAATGTAGCAGAGGAGAGGTTCGACAAGAGCGGATGATCCGGTAGCGGGATACAGGGATCAGCGCAGCGTGGTTCCGACAGCGAGGTATGCTTGCAAGCATGAGAGCTTCAAGACAGGTTAGCATCAAGGCACATCTAGGCACACAGCAGGTTGAACGAACACATGTGAGTGAGAGCTGGTGATTTAAATAGCTGTTCAGTCCGGCGCTCAGTGATGATGTCAGCACTCTTAAAGGGTGTAATGTTCCGGTACCTTTGGTACCCTAAATTACACTTTCCACAAGTGTATGCGCCCTACCATTTACTTTTGGAAAGGTGCGCATACACCTTTAAGACTGGAGCTGTCATCACTCAGCGCCGGACTAGATGGCTATTTAAGGCGTCGGTTCTCACTCACATGTGTTCGTTCAAACACCCTTATCTGGATGCTAACCTTGCTTGAAGCTTCCATGCTTGCAAGCTTACTTCGCTGACGGAACCTCGCTGCGCTGATCCCTGTATCCCGCTACTGGATCATCCGCCTCTCCTGAATCACCCTTCGGCTGTATCGCTAATAGTGCTAAGTACCCCGCAGGGGAATTCTCTATAAACTTATACTAAACTTACACTATCTAGCTCTGCATAGTAGAGACTGTTTATCACATCTGCATAAACTAGATTGCTAGCTCTTGAGACTACTGCTACTTTTCTGCACTGGGTTGATCTCTTTTGTATGTCCACCTGCTATTCTATCATCTGCTATCATACAACATTGCTAAACCTTCCTGCATCCATCTGCTACTGTCTCACCTTCAAGTGTCTATCACCTACCACCTCCACTCAACCTATCCCTCAACCTTCATCATTGTGTTACCACATATATAAAGTCACTCTAGGAACCAGCTTGCTAATTGTGTGTATTTACTGGCTGAAATAAGACCTTCCACACATGATGAGTCATTGAGGTTGGGAATGGTATCTCAGCATATCTCTTACATGACTACTGACGTGGAACTATTTCTGCAGCTGAAAATCCACACCATATAAAAACGCAGGAGCGTTACAGATTGAACGAACCAAAAAATGGATTCAGCAGAAATAACCACTCAGGTGACACAATTAAAACAGCAAGTATCTGCGTTAATACACGCACTTGCTGAATTAAAAGAAGACAATCAGGCTCTGTCGCAGCAGGTAAGTAGACTGACACAACTTACCTCTGCTCAGTCCCCTGAACCCAAGATAAATCCCCCTTTGGTATTTACAGGCGATCGCAAAAAATTTCGCGAATTTAAAAACGCATGTGAGTTACTTTTTTTGCTAAAACCTCGTACCTACCTTACTGATCACATTAAGGTTTGTACTATTATTTCTTATCTATCAAGCGATCCTCGAGCCTGGGCAGATTCTCTTTTTGAGAAAAACGACCAGCTTCTCAACTCCTATGCCTTGTTCCTGGCAGAGCTCACTAGCCTATATGATGACCCCAATAGGCAGAGTACTGCTGATCTTCAGTTAAGATCCTTGAAACAAGGAAGCAGGCCTGTAGAAGACTTTGTCGCAGAGTTCAAGAGATGGACCCTTGATTCCGAATGGAATGATGCATCTCTGAAAACCCAATTTAGGCTTGGCCTATCAGAAGCCGTTAAGGACGAGCTCGCCCGAGCGGATCTGCCAAAATCCCTGGATGCATTAATACAACTCAGTATTACCATAGATAGAAGACTACGAGAAAGAAAGGCTGAAAAGATGGGAATGCCATTATCCGTTTCCTCTCGGAGTCTGGCCGTTCCTATGGAGGTAGGAACCATACGCCCACCGCTATCAACTATGGAAAAAGCCAAAAGACGAAATGAAAATCTCTGCTTGTACTGTGCATCCCCGGATCACAAGATAAACGTCTGCCCCCTAGTCAACAAAAAGAAGGGTGAGTGTTCACATGTCTCCCTAGGAGGATTGACAACTTCATTCACTAACCCCTACATTTCTGTTTTGTTGACATTACAGTGGGACCAGAACAGGATTACTACTAAGGCCATGATTGACACAGGATCTTGTGGAAATTATATGGATATATGTTTTGCTGCTTTAAATAAAATTCCTATTATTTCTAAACTCAAACCTGTATCAGTAAGTCTTATTACCGGTGTTCCGTTATCCTCTGGTCCGATCACCGATCAGACACAAGCACTTCTAGTCACTATTAACGAGTCTCATAGGGAGACTTCTACCTTCGATTTAATACCATCACCCCACTTTCCCATTGTGTTGGGACTTCCCTGGTTGCACACACACCAAACAACCATAGATTGGAAGAAACGGTCCTTGACCTTCCCTTCTTGTTATTGCGAGGAAACGTGTAACCTCCCGTTTTCCGGGAAGATTCTGTCTGTGGTGACAGATGAGATTGCACCACTATGTTATCAGGATCTTTCTGAGGTTTTTCTTGAGAAAAATGCTCAAGCATTACCTCCTCATCGAGACTATGATTGTAGCATTGATCTACTCCCAAATAGCAAATTGCCGTTTGGTCATGTTTATCCTCTTTCACAGGATGAACTTACCCATCTCAAAACCTATTTGGATGAGAACTTGGAAAAAGGTTTTATTAGACCTTCCACTTCTTCCACAGCAGCAGGACTCTTTTTTGTTCGCAATAAAGATTCAAGTCTCAGACCTATCATCGACTACAGGAAATTGAATTCTATCACAATAAAAGATCGCTATCCTCTACCGCTTATCCCTGAGCTCATTGAGCAGGTGCGTGGAGCTACCTATTTTTCAAAATTAGACCTGAAAGGAGCATACAATCTCATTCGAATCCGTGATGGACACGAGTGGAAGACTGCCTTCAGAACTAGATACGGATTGTTCGAATATCTTGTGATGCCATTCGGACTATGCAATGCCCCTGCAGTTTTCCAACGATTTATAAACAATATTTTTAAAGACTTACTAGATGTCTGTGTTGTGGTATATCTGGACGATATACTTATATATTCACGGACCCTGTCTGAACACATAAGACATGTAAGACTTGTATTATCGAGATTGCTTGCACATAATCTTTATATGAAGCTGAAGAAATGCTTGTTCCATAAAGATGAGGTACTCTTTCTAGGCTACATCATATCCAAAACAGGAATCGAGATGGACATGAGTAAAATATCCTGCATTCAGGATTGGCCTACACCAACTACACGCAAGGCGCTACAGCGATTCCTGGGATTTTCAAATTTCTACAGGAAGTTCATAAAAAACTTTTCTGCTATTGTGAGACCCCTCACACAGCTCACTAGCATAAAAATACCATTCAAATGGTCAGAAGAAGCAAATAAGGCTTTCCACTTGTTAAAGACAAGGTTTACTTCCGCTCCCCTATTACGCCATCCAGACCCATCCCTCCAATACATTCTGGAGGTAGATGCGTCAAACATGGCAGTAGGAGCAATACTCTCCCAACGACCTACCCCCACTTCACCACTTCATCCAGTCGCCTTTTTTTCTAAATCCCTGAGCAGTCCCGAGATAAATTACCCCGTGGGTGAAAAGGAACTGCTTGCTATAAAATTGGCTCTGGAGAATTGGCGACATTTACTCGAAGGCACCCAATTACCAATAATTACATACACGGACCATAAAAACCTCCAATATCTTCAGACTAGCAAAACTCTCTCGCATCGACAGGTACGATGGTCACTATTTTTTCTACGGTTTAACTTCCTAGTGACCTACACACCTGCAGATAAGAACAAAAAGGCGGATACACTATCACGACTAACTGAAGAAAACTACTTTGAAATTCCTTCCGTTCCTATAATACCTCACAAACGCATTATTGGAGTTGTCCGTTCCTTGAAGGAAGAGGTTCTGCATGGTATAAGGTTGGATTCACCCCCGCCACAACTAAATACCGATGCAGAAGGCTTCCTCTACTACAACGACAAACTTTACATACCACCTACCCTACGCACCAAGATCTTGGAATTATCGCATGATGTGCCTATGGCAGGACATATGGGTATGACAAAGACTTTCAATTTGATTTCTCGGCAATTCTGGTGGCCTGACATGAAAACATCTATACAAAAATTTGTCTCTTCATGCAATGTCTGTGCCAGGTCCAAAATTGACACTACGAGACCATCCGGTCTACTATGCAGTCTACCAATACCCCAAACTCCATGGGAGGTTCTGTCATTGGACTTCATCGTAGAATTGCCTCCTTCCAAAGGATTTAATACCATCTTGGTGTCAGTGGACCATCTGACAAAGATGGCACATTTCATTGCTATTCGCAGACTACCTTCGTCCAAACAAACGGCAGAACTCCTGATGAAACATGTCTTCAGATTACATGGTATCCCAAAAACTCTTTTGTCTGACCGTGGATCCCAATTTATTTCTAAATTCTGGCAAGAACTATGTCACATACTACGGATTGAGCGGAAGCTCACTTCTCCTTACCATCCGCAGACCAACGGACAGACTGAAAGAGTCAACCAATGCATCGAGCAGTATTTACGTTGTTACACTTCTTACCAACAGGATGATTGGTTGGATCTTCTCCCCCTGGCAGAATTTGCCTACAACAACGCAACTCACAGTACAACCAAGCAGAGTCCGTTCTACTTGAAGTATGGGTTCCATCCCTCTATTCTCCCTCCACGCATCCTTCCTTCAAATAACCCAGTAGCCTCAGACTATCTTTCCCAAATAAAGGATTCTCTGAGTTTACTAAATACTACCATTGCACACGCTCACAGTCAACAAAAGAAGTACTATGATCTTCGTAGCAGACCTTCTCCACAGTATACTATCGGGGACCTCGTTTGGCTCTCAACAAAAAACTTGAGACTGAAGATCCCTAGCAAAAAGCTTGGACCTCTGTTCTTGGGACCTTTCCCAATCAAGAAACTTATTGGAAAAGCTGCAGTGCAGCTTACATTGCCAATGGACCTAAAAATCCATCCCATTTTCCATGTGTCGCTACTAAAACCCCATGTTCCGGACCAAGGAATAAGGCCTAATATTCCACCTCCGCCTCCTGTACAAGTTGAAGGTGGAGAAGAATACGAGATAAAAGAGATTCTGGATTCTCGTATCTACAGAAGAAGACTTCAGTACTTGGTTAGATGGAAGAACTATGGGCCCCAAGACGACACCTGGCTAAACACCTCTGACATACATGCCCCTAGATTAATCCGCAATTTTCATGCGAGATACCCAGACAAACCAGCTCCAGAGGCCTTCAGGAGCAGGCCTTAAGGGGGGGGTATTGTAATGTTCCGGTACCTTTGGTACCCTAAATTACACTTTCCACAAGTGTATGCGCCCTACCATTTACTTTTGGAAAGGTGCGCATACACCTTTAAGACTGGAGCTGTCATCACTCAGCGCCGGACTAGATGGCTATTTAAGGCGTCGGTTCTCACTCACATGTGTTCGTTCAAACACCCTTATCTGGATGCTAACCTTGCTTGAAGCTTCCATGCTTGCAAGCTTACTTCGCTGACGGAACCTCGCTGCGCTGATCCCTGTATCCCGCTACTGGATCATCCGCCTCTCCTGAATCACCCTTCGGCTGTATCGCTAATAGTGCTAAGTACCCCGCAGGGGAATTCTCTATAAACTTATACTAAACTTACACTATCTAGCTCTGCATAGTAGAGACTGTTTATCACATCTGCATAAACTAGATTGCTAGCTCTTGAGACTACTGCTACTTTTCTGCACTGGGTTGATCTCTTTTGTATGTCCACCTGCTATTCTATCATCTGCTATCATACAACATTGCTAAACCTTCCTGCATCCATCTGCTACTGTCTCACCTTCAAGTGTCTATCACCTACCACCTCCACTCAACCTATCCCTCAACCTTCATCATTGTGTTACCACATATATAAAGTCACTCTAGGAACCAGCTTGCTAATTGTGTGTATTTACTGGCTGAAATAAGACCTTCCACACTTGATGAGTCATTGAGGTTGGGAATGGTATCTCAGCATATCTCTTACATGACTACTGACGTGGAACTATTTCTGCAGCTGAAAATCCACACCATATAAAAACGCAGGAGCGTTACAAAGGGAAACACACCTATATGTGCTTCATCTATCTAGGTAGATGGAAAGCACCCGGAAATGATGTGATAGGAGGCACTGAGAGTGCCAGAACCTTACACCTTGTCACTGCTAACGAGTCTCATATGGAGACCACCACTTTTGATATACTACCTTCACCCCATTATCCCATTATTTTGGGACTTCCTTGGTTACACACACATCAACCAATCATAGATTGGAACCGACGGACTTTAACTTTCCCTTCTCACTATTGCAAGATTACGTGTAACCTCCCATCTTATGGAAAGATCCTGTCTGTGGTGTCAGATGAGATTGCACCACTATGCTATCAGGATCTGTCCGAAGTATTCCTTGAGAAAAATGCTCAAGTGTTGCCTCCCCATAGGGATTATGATTGCACTATCAATCTACTCCCTAACAGCAAATTGCCTTTCGGTCATGTTTATCCTCTTTCACAGGATGAACTTTCTCATCTCAAGGAATACTTGGATGAGAATTTGACAAAAGGGTTCATTAGACCCTCTACTTCTTCCACAGCTGCAGGACTTTTCTTTGTCCGCAATAAGGATTCAAGTCTTAGGCCTACTATCGATTATAGGCAATTAAATACGATTACGATAAAGGATTGCTATCCTTTACCGCTCATCCCTGAACTCATCGAACAAGTGCGTGGGGCTACTTACTTCTCTAAATTGGACCTAAAAGGGGCATACAACCTAATCCGAATCCGTGACGGAGATGAGTGGAAAACAGCATTCAGAACCAGATACGGATTATTCGAATATCTTGTGATGCCATTCGGGTTGTGTAATGCTCCCGCAGCTTTTCAAAGGTTCATAAACGACATCTTTAGAGACTTGATGTCTGTGTTGTGGTATATCTGGACGATATACTTATCTATTTTCGATCTCAGTCTGAACATATAAAACATGTAAGACTTGTGTTATCCAGATTACTTGCACACAATCTATACGTGAAATTAAAAAAATGCCTATTTCATAAAGAAGAAATATTATTCCTAGGATACATCATATCCAAAACCGGAATCAAGATGGATATGAGCAAGATATCCTGTATTCTGGATTGGCCTATACCAACAACCCGTAAGGCATTACAGCGATTCCTTGGATTTTCAAACTTCTATAGGAAGTTCATCAAGAACTTCTCTGCTATTGTGAGACCTCTCACACAACTTACAAGTATAAAGAAACCATTCAAATGGTCAGAAGAAGCAAATGGAGCTTTCCGCTTGTTAAAATCAAGCTTTACTTCTGCTCCCATACTACGACATCCAGACCCATCCCTCCAATATATTCTGGAGGTAGATGCGTCAAATATGGCAGTAGGAGCAGTTCTCTCCCAACGACCAACAAATACTTCACCACTCCACCCAGTTGCTTTCTTCTCAAAATCACTAAGCAGCCCAGAGGTGAATTACCCAGTGGGTGAAAAGGAGTTGCTTGCCATAAAACTGGCACTGGAGAATTGGCGACATCTACTTGAAGGTACCCAACTACCAATACTCATATATACAGACCATAAAAACCTTCAATACCTCCAGACTAACAAAACTCTTTCCCACCGGCAGGTACGATGGTCATTATTCTTCCTAAGATTCACCTTCCTAGTGACCTACTTCGCCTGCAGACAAAAATAAGAAAGCGGATGCGCTATCACGATTAACAGAAGATAACTGCGCCGAAATCCCTTCCATTCCTATAATACCCTATGAACGTATTATTGGTGTAGTTCGTTCCCTGAAGGAAGAGATTTTGCACAGTATAGGATTGGATTCACCTCCACCACAACTAAGTACTGATGCAGAAGGCTTCCTCTATTACAACGACAAACTCTACATACCCCCTACTATGCGCACCAAGATCTTGGAATTATCACATGATGTGCCCATGGCAGGACATATGGGTATGACGAAAACCCTTAATTTGCTTACCAGGCAGTTTTGGTGGCCTGATATGAAGACGTCTGTACAAAAATTTGTTTCTTCATGTGACATCTGTGCAAGGTCCAAAATTGACACTACAAAACCATCTGGTCTACTCTGCAGTCTAACAATACCCCAGGTTCCATGGGAAGTTGTGTCCTTAGACTTTATAGTAGAACTACCACCTTCCAAAGGTTTTAATACCATTCTAGTGTCAGTGGACCATCTGACAAAGATGGCACATTTCATTGCTATTCGCAGACTACCTTCATCTAAACAAACAGCGGAACTACTAATTAAACATGTGTTCAAGTTACATGGAATTCCAAAGACTCTCTTATCCGACCGTGGTTCACAGTTCATCTCCAAATTTAGTGTATAGAACAATATCTGCGTTGCTACACATCATACCTACAGGATGATTGGGTGGACCTCCTCCCTCTGGCGGAATTTGCTTATAACAACGCAACCCACAGTACTACTAAGCAAAGTCTGTTCTACTTGAACTATGGGTTTCATCCCACACTTCTTCCACCATGCATCCTACCATCAAGTAACCCAGTAGCCTCGGACTATCTTACTCAAATAAAAGACTCTCTGGGTTTACTTAATACCACTATCTCACACGCTCATAGTCAACAAAAAAGGTACTACGACCTTCGTAGAAGACCTTCTCCGCAATATGCTATTGGGGACCTCGTTTGGCTATTGACAAAAAATTTAAGGTTAAAGATCCCTAGCAAAAAGCTTGGACCTTTATTTCTGGGACCCTTCCCAATTAAGAAACTTATTGGAAAAGCTGCAGTACAGCTCACCTTACCAGCAGAGCTCAAGATCCATCCCATCTTCCATGTGTCGCTACTGAAACCCCATGTTCCTAATCAAGGAATAAGGCCTACCATCTTGCCTCCACCTCCAGTACAAGTTGAACGCGGAGAAGAATATGAGATTAAGGAGATTTTGGATTCTCGTATCCATAGAGGAAGACTCCAGTATCTCATAAGATGGAAGAACTATGGACCCCAAGACGACACCTGGTTGGATACCTCTGATGTTCACGCACCTAGGCTTATACGAAGGTTTCACTCGAAATACCCAGAGAAACCAGTGCTATAGGCCTTCCGGAGCTGGCCTTAAGGGGGGGGGGGTACTGTAAGATTCTGGTACCTTTGGTACCCTTAATTTCCATTTCCAACATTGCGTCCCACCTTTCTAGTTAGGTGGAACGCATACACCTTTAAGACGGATGACGTCATCGCCGAGCGCCGCAGAGCGGCTATTTCAACCGCCGGCGTTCTCTCTCACGTTGTTCGTTCAATGCCATCTGTGAAGCAGCCATACCTGATGTCACTCGCTCTTGTATCTCGCTACCTGAACTTGTTTCACTATCTGATCCTGCATTTCGCTACCCGATCACTCTTGGTATACTGCTTTCACTCTCTGTGTGCCTGTGTGTCTACATGCTTACAAGCTTGTCTTGTCTTGTTACCTCCAGCTATTTGCTTTTACCTGGAACAGACCGGAACCTCGCTACTGATCCCTGTATCTCGCTACCGGATCACTCCCTCACTACTGGACCCCTCTACTACTAACCTTACTAGCGATAAGTACCCCACAGGGGAATCCTCCATAAACTAACTTACACTATCTACCTCTGCACATTAAGGACTGTTACTATCTATGCATACTAATTCTATCATCTGCACTGTTACATAGATTGCTAGCTCTTGAGTCTACTACCATCTATCCTTGCACTGGGTTAGTCTATCCTGTATTTGTCATCTGCTGTCCTTACCACCTGTTACCATACTCGATTACTAACCTATCTGCATTCTACCTATTACCATCTACTACTCTCCTGAACATTACTATCAAGTACTTACCATTACTGTCACTGTTCACACCTGTCCCTTCAGCACATCACCTCCATACTATCATATACATCCTATCACTCCAGGAACATCTTATTGAGTGTGTGTATATCTGTATGCTGAAGCAGACAGGCCCACAGTGATGAGTCTGGAGAGTTGGATCTGGTTATTCAACACATCTCTACATGACTACTGAGTGGAGATTCTGCAACTGCAAATCCAGCCTACTACAAAAACGCAGGAGCGTTACATCAAGACGGAAAAAGAAGATAGGGATCATAAAAGATAAGATTAAGGCTCCATGTACACGGGACGTTGTTAAAAGTCCCTTTGAATGCTGGAATTTTTAGGACGTTTGAAACATCCGTTCGGTCGCGTTTGTACCCGCGTTTAGCGGGCATTTAGCGGGCGTTTGCGTTTTGAACAGTTCCTAGAGGTCAAAAAAATGATTCCCTTTTAAAATGGAAAAACGCGAACGCTAAACGCGGGTCATTGCGTTCGGACGCGTTCGGACGCGTTCGGACGCGTTTGTGCATTTGAAACGCCGGGAAACACACGTTCGAACGCAAATAATTGCGTTCTAAAAAAAGTCCCTGAACGCAACTGCCTGCAAATGACTGTAAACGACCTGGTGTACATGGACAGATAAGATAAAATGTAGATGGGTTCAGGGGCTTCTGAAAAAAACGCCCAACTGCTCCTAAACGGCCATTTCCAGCGTCCCGTGTACATGGAGCCTTAAGCTATAGAAAGCCAATTGGAACCACATGTAGATACCGTGGAATATAAAGATAGATGCAAACATCTGAAAGAATTCTTGGATAAAATAGACAGAGATACCCAAAATAAAAAAATTTAAAAATACCAAAAGGGACCTAAAAGACTATCAAAGTAAAATGGTATATAAGTGGCAGGAACTGCAGGAGGAACCGGCAACTGCCTCTAGAGCATCATCTCCAGTCCGAGTAAACCAGGAATATTCTCTGGACTATGAGGTACAGCCCAATCAAACTCCAGCAAGAAATAATTATTCCAATACCAAAAGGAAAAATAATAACACAAACACCCCAGTAGGTTCCAACCACACTATAACACCAAGACATCCACCCAGACCAAATTTCCAGAGCCCATACCATAGAGAATATGTACAGGGGGATTATTATTAACTTAACTATTATAATCAACCTCAAAAACTGGATTTTCCCAACAGAGAGTATGGGAATCCACCAGGACCCCCCCCCCATCACCCCAGGGTACACAGAGGATGGAACCAACCTCATCGAGTTAGAGGCAGGGGAGGGAGGGGCAAACCCTGGTATCAACCCTACCCATACTATCAGCCACCTCCACCACCACCACCCCCCCAAACAGAATATGGAAGAGGGGAAAGAGACGGAGAGGATGTAGGGGGGGCCGCCACAAAAAGGAAACGAGAATACTAGGTCAGGGGATCTACAACTTGAGTAATGAAACCTTCTCGGAGGAAGAACTCAGAGTACTAGACCAGGGATTAAAATATGCCCCAGATAAACAATTTAATGAGTTCCAAACATCCATAGACCTCCAAAAATTCGTAAGAAAAATCAACATAAAAAAACATTACCATAACAACGAGGACACCAACCCAACAGACATAAATACAGAATATCAACATAGCCAATTAAAAAACAAATCCACTTTTAACGCCAAACCCCCCAATAACCATTACATGGAAATGTTTAAATCCATGGTTATACAAGACCTTAAGAAAATCACAAAAACCAAAGGCAGAAAGAAACAAGATATATGGGAAGGTATTAAAAAATTAGAATGAAGAAAAAATGTAGTTATCCGCCCGGCGGACAAAGGGGGGGGGGGCATTGTAGTTTTAAATAAAGAAATGTACAAGAGAGAATTGATCAGATTGGTGCACGATGTATCTACGTATGAAAAGTTAAAAGACAACCCCACTAGCCAATATAGAAGCAAATGCAAACAACTCCTAAAAAAGGCACATAAAAGAGGGATATTGAACAAAAAGGAATATAGATACCTCATACCAGGCCACCCTAGACTCCCTATAATATACCAAGTACCGAAAATACATAAGAACCCATCAGACCCACCGGGGAGACCCATTATAAGTGGGATAAATTCTATATTTTCTAAGATGGGCGAGTACAACCTCTGGCCCAATCTTTCCCAGCCTATCTTAGAAATAGTAAGCATCTAATAAATGTTTGGATGGGACAGAAAGTGACTCAGACATATTCATGGCGACGATTGATGTTGAGTCACTGTACACCAACATTGACCAAGATGACGCCCTTAGGGCAGTCATGTGGGCCTTAAAAGAAAAAACTAATATTAAACATGAACAACAAGTGCTGATTGGAGAGATGCTCAACCTAGCAATGGGGAGAAACTATTTTTGGCATGAGGGCCAGTACTATAGGCAACACAGGGGCGTAGCCATGGGGGCAAAGTACGCCCCTAGCGTTGCCAACATTTTTCTTAGCAAGTGGGAACAGGAGGACATTTTCGGGAAAAACAATGAGGACCTTTTAGTCTACAAAAGATACATCGATGACATATTTATAATTTGGAAGGGCACGGAAGACTCCCTAAAACAATTTTTACATGATATAAATATTAATAACTATAAAATAAAATTCACTGGTACATATGACAAACAAGAGGTTAACTTTTTAGACTTGACTATTTATTATAAACATCCTGTTTTTTTATACAAAAACATTTTTTTAAAACAACTGACCGCAACGGGTATATTCCCACTCATAGCTGTCACCACCCCAGGTGGATCAAGGGGATCCCCAAGGGGCAGCTACTGAGGATGCGGAGAAACTGCAAAGACGACGATGATTACAACCAACAAGCAGACTTATTAATAAACAGGTTCATAGACAAGGGATATGACCACAAACAAATGATAACACTTCGGGACCAGATCCACAACATTGATAGAAAACCCTATTGGAAGACAAAAATAAAAATAAAAACAAAAATAATAACAATGCCTATCCCAATGTTGCCTTTTTCACACAATACAGTAGAAACTTTAGACAATTTGAAAAAATTGTGAAACAACATTGGCACATCTTGATGAGGGACAATATTCTCAAAACCATCCTTCCATCAAAGCCAAAATTTGTCTACCGCTAAGTACCTAATTTAAAGGATAGATTGGTAACTAATGTTCCAGACCCTCCCAAAAAGATGTCTTCCTTCCTAGACTTTAAAGGTTTTTACTCATGTGGCAAATGAAAACCTTGTATAACAGTAAAACATAGAACGAGAAAGTTGACCACATTTAAATCTAATAATACTAGTAAGGAATATCAGATAAGAAAGCTGATAATGTGTTCTAGCACACACGTCACTTATCTATTATCCTGTCTACAGCCGGACTACAAGAAAACTGTCGAGAAGA
This sequence comes from Pelophylax lessonae, assembly GCF_965119305.1. Taxonomy (NCBI): domain Eukaryota; kingdom Metazoa; phylum Chordata; class Amphibia; order Anura; family Ranidae; genus Pelophylax; species Pelophylax lessonae. The sequence goes on along the minus strand of NC_138769.1, from coordinate 143,744,228 downwards.
GTAGGGGAACATTTAAATAATATAAGGAAAGGATATAAAAACATAGTGTCTCTATGCACTTTAGAATACACCACAATAGAAACCCCACATTACTAACATTCAGTGGGATAGACCAAATAGATACCCACTAGCGAGGTAGAGACATGCGGACAGCAGTATCAAAAAATGAGACATATTGGATCTATGAACTAGGAACTCTGCAGCCTGGGGGTATGAACATAGACGTGGACCTTAATTGTTTTATTTCTAATTTTTAAAGTATAAAATAGACTGGAATTGTTAATGTATATTTTAGAATATTTATTATTAATCATTTTTAATATAATACTTCGCTGACGGAACCTCGCTGCGCTGATCCCTGTATCCCGCTACTGGATCATCCGCCTCTCCTGAATCACCCTTCGGCTGTATCGCTAATAGTGCTGAGTACCCCGCAGGGGAATTCTCTATAAACTTATACTAAACTTACACTATCTAGCTCTGCATAGTAGAGACTGTTTATCACATCTGCCTAAACTAGATTGCTAGCTCTTGAGACTACTGCTACTTTTCTGCACTGGGTTGATCTCTTTTGTATGTCCACCTGCTATTCTATCATCTGCTATCATACAACATTGCTAAACCTTCCTGCATCCATCTGCTACTGTCTCACCTTCAAGTGTCTATCACCTACCACCTCCACTCAACCTATCCCTCAACCTTCATCATTGTGTTACCACATATATAAAGTCACTCTGGGAACCAGCTTGCTAATTGTGTGTATTTACTGGCTGAAATAAGACCTTCCACACATGATGAGTCATTGAGGTTGGGAATGGTATCTCAGCATATCTCTTACATGACTACTGACGTGGAACTATTTCTGCAGCTGAAAATCCACACCATATAAAAAACGCAGGAGCGTTACACTAAGTCCCACCTTAACCTTCTTGGTGTGATATCCTCCCTAATATTCTTCTCTAGGGTAGTGATATCCCACCAAGTACGGATTTGTTTATCCATATTGGATTTCAATGTTTTAAATAATTGTTCCAGGTTTGGGGTACTGGTGTCCATGTGTCCTCCTGCAAATAGAAGGTCTACATCTATTTTCTTATTGCCAGTATAATTAAATATATCGTAAATTTCCATGGCTGCGTGTGTCAAAAGTCACCTGTGTGGAATATGTAGCAATGTATAAAGATATTCACTCGCGCCACTGGTATAATAGTCTCAATTTGCTAAGCTGCAAGTTAAAATAACTGAGTTTTGTAATGTGCATATGAGTAGAGTGAATAACTGCGCAGACAGTATTATGTAATACACTATATTTATTATATATTTATATTTTTATACACGCACTAGTTTTATTCTTGTACAAATCACATCACCTTATAGTTCATAAACACATAGGATATGTTCCACAATTTTATATATTTATAGTTAATCATCAATTTATTGTATCATCACCACTTAATATTTTTCAGATGGGTATATACACATAATATATATTTGCACATAGAACACGCGGAGTAATCTTGCACTATGCACTTTATATGATTTCACTATATTAACCCTTCAGTGCATACTATTATACACATTGTAGCACAAATTACTATATAAATAATTGGCTTCCATAATCAATATTGGGCCTCTATAATGCATTTTTGGGATAAAAAGAACGTGATTCAAATTTCCGTGATATCTCACACAAAAGAAATCCAAAAGAAATAATCCTGGACATTTGATACTTATATAATAAAAACATCACCAAACCACACCAAAATAGGATAACGGACATCGTGAGATGTATCCGGGTTGGTTACAAAATTGTAAACAAGGGGGAGGATCGAACAGCGGATATGACTTCCGCATTCCCTATTTAACCTGACTTACGCAGCGCATGTACAACTTCCGAAGATGTCATATCTCTGACGAAACGCGTAAGTTGGTACGCACGCTGCCTCGCTCTGAGCCCGTTGGTGAACCGCACGCCGAGATCCCGCTTCCGGGTATGGCGAACTCTTCACATACAGACACGGTATAGTAGCCGCAAGGCAGATGGGTGTCTAGCAAAGGGCATGAGCGGTTATTTTTACATAGCTTTAGCTTGTCCACGCATTGGAGTGACTTTTTAAACACAAGAGTGCACATTTTTCTTGGAGTGTTTTTTAACAAATATTTGGAGTGCTTTTAAATGTTACTGATGTTCGTGTGATATTTTAAAATAAAGGAGTTTTTTAACACTCTGCACAATGAGGAGCTCTCTGCTTTTTATATCCTGAGCTATAAGCCATATCCAGAGGAGGAGCTCCCTGCCTTTTATACCTTGGGTTACAAGCCATATCCAGAGGATCCTTGCTATATCTACAGGAACCTGGAGTATAAAAGATCCTGCGCAAATTGATTCTTGCTGGAGTACGCCAACAGGAATCCACGGCATCTGGTAAGTGAGCCATCTTACCATTCAGCACTCGAGGTGACCAGTGGAGGGTCACACAACTACTACTTCAGCACGATATTGCACTGAAAGGACATTTTGCACTATTGCACTTTCTTCTTCTCAGCACAGTATTACTATGAACTTTATATAAACCATTAAGTCAATTTTGGGTTCTTGCAATTAATTTTGCATGGACTATAAGTTTTAATTTATTGGAATAAGGTTTTGTATACAGTATGAATTTTATGGTCAATATTTATATAGTAGATTGAAGGGTACATTTGTTTATACTAGCTTTTACAATTTATAGTAACAGTTGGTTACAACGCACATACAATATATTTGAGCACAATATGCACTTTATGGGTGCCATAGAGATAAGAATCTTATTCATACAGTAAAACATATATTGAAGCAGACTAATTTAGTAGTGGGGTTACACAACCCACTTACCATAGGTTAGCGCAGTTATTCACTCTACTCATATTCACACAGTATACAGAAGTAAGTGTCGGCCTGTATAGGCCCCAAAAATTAGCCCACATGGGTTTAACTGACAGCAAAGAACGTAGTGTATTTGATGGCTGGAGGTACATTAGGCATTCACAGGATACAGAAGTAAGTGTCGGCCTGTATAGGCCCCAAAAATTAGCCCACATGGGTTTAACTGACAGCAAAGAACGTAGTGTATTTGATGGCTGGAGGTACATTAGGCATTCACAAGATACAGAAGTAGGTGTGGGCCTGTATAGGCCCCAAAAATTAGCTCACATGGGTTTAACTGACAGCAAAGAATGTAGTGTATTTGATGGCTGGAGGTACATTAGGCATTCACAGGATACAGAAGTAAGTGTCGGCCTGTATAGGCCCCACAAATTAGCTCACATGGGTTTAACTGACAGCAAAGAACGTAGTGTATTTGATGGCTGGAGGTACATTAGGCATTCATAGGATACAGAAGTGTCGGCCTGTATAGGCCCCAAAAATTAGCTCACATGGGTTTAACTGACAGCAAAGAACATAGTGTATTTGATGGCTAGAGGTACATTAGGCACTCACAGTATACAGAAGTAAGTGTCGGCCTGTATTGACCCCAAAAATTAGCCCACATGGGTTTAACTGACAGCAAAGAACGTAGTGTATTTGATGGCTAGAGGTACATTAGGCATTCACAGTATACAGAAGTAAGTGTCGGCCTGTATAGGCCCCAAAAATTGGCCCACATGGGTTTAACTGACAGCAAAGAACGTAGTATTTGATGGCTAGAGGTACATTAGGCATTCACAGTATACAGAATTAAGTGTCGGCCTGTATAGGCTCCAAAAATTAGCCATTCAATGGACATGAAATGACTTTTAAGCCACTGTATTTAGCGAAGCCAAGGACCAGGAATTGCTGTCGGTGGATGGCGGTCTGGTGGATATTTGTGGCCTGGCATGAGGAATTTCAATGAAACATGATCTACTGGTCACATGTGTTGAATTCCTCAGAGATCCATGCCTCATTAATTCTTATAAATGTGAGGTAGTCTACACTATCATGAGCTAGGCGAGTGCGCTTATCAGTCACGATCCCCCCTGCTGCGCTGAACGTCCTTTCGGACAGGACACTGGACGGGGGGCAAACCAACTGTTCCATTGCAAATTGTGTAAGCTCTTTCCAGAGGCAAGCCTGCCCACCCAGTAGTCCAGGGGTTCATCACTCCTCAGAGCGTCCACATCGGCCGTTAACCCGATGTAGTCGGACACCTGACGGACACCTTTTTGTACGCTCCAACATTTGAGCCGCAGAAGACTGCCTTTTTCCAGAACAACGTGACGACGGCATCATGGAAGGTGGAGTGGAGGACAAATGTGAGGAGAGAGGAGAAGGAGTAGGAGAAGAGGCTGGACGGTGAGAGCCTGGAGTGTGGCTATATGGGTTCTGACGGTGTTGCGCCCACTGGGCTCGGTGATGGGATTTCAGGTGCCTTCTTAAGGCGGTTGCCCCTGAGTGTTGGGCTTACTGCGACTTATGCGTTGACTGCAAAGGCTGCAGATGGCAACACTGTTGTCAGCAAGGGACACATTAAAAAAAGCCCACACTGCGGAGCCATGTGCCGACGTCCTGGGAGCGCCAGATGTGACTGTACATGGTTGATGGCTCGCTCCTGATACATTTGCAGTCTGCTTTGTACCTCTTGTGCAATGCAAGTTCTGCCTGCCTCTCCTCCCTATCTGCCGGTCCGTCATTCCGCCAGTTCTACAAATAATTGGCCAGTAACTGTTGTCACTGTGTGTAGCACAGTTAACACAGCAAAAGAGGCCAAATTTTTGCAGGACAAAAATACAATCTTAGAAAAGTATACTGTTAAATAACACCTCACTTCAATCTGTGGTATTGGGGGGCCACAGTTTTATCACACCAGTTCTACAAATAATTGGCCAGTAACTGTTGTCACTGTGTGTAGCACAGTTAACACAGCAAGAGAGGCCAAATTTTTGCAGGACTAAAATACACTCTTAGAAAAGTATATTGTTAAATAACACCCCACTTCAATATGTGGTATTGGGGGGCCACTGGTCTATCACACCAGTTGTTCAAAAAATTGGCTAGTGAGTTTGGCACTGTGTGTATCAGACTTAACACAGCAAAAGAAGCAATATTGTTGCAGGACACAAATACACTTGTAAAAGTATACTCAGATAACACCCCACTTCAATCTGTGATATTGGGGGGCCACAGGTTTATTACAACAGTTCTACAAATAATTTGCCAGTAACTGTTGTCACTGTGTGTAGCACAGTTTACACAGCAAGAGAGGCCAAATTTTTGCAGGACTAAAATACAATCTTAGAAAATTATACTGTTAAATAACACCCATTTCAATATGTGGTATTGGGGGGCCACTGGTCTATCACACCAGTTCAAAAATTTGGCCAGTGAGTTTGGCACTGTGTGTACCAGACTTAACACAGCAAAAGAGGCAATATTGTTGCAGGACACAAATAAACTTGTAAAAGTATACTCAGGTAACACCCCACATCAATATTTGGTATTGGGGGGCCACTGGTCTATCACACCAGTTGTTCAAAAAAATTGGCCAGTGAGTTTGGCACTGTGTGCACCAGACTTAACTCAGCAAAAGAGGCAATATTGTTGCAGGACACAAATACACTTGTAAAAGTATACTCAGATAACACCCCACTTCAATATGTGGTATTGGGGGGGCAATTGGTCTATCACACCAGTTATAATATATTAAGTACTTTTGTCACTGTGTGTATAGTTGCTGCAGAAACGCTCACCACCACACCTGTCACAATGCTGCACAGTGCACAATAATACTATTAATCCACTATAATATGCTTTCTACAAAGTATATTTTACTGTGGATTACCCCCCCCCCCCCCTTTTTAGTGCACTGCACAGCAATACCAAAAAATTTGCAGCCCTTTAAATGACTTTTGTGGACATTAACAGAGCGATTTGTGTCACTGCTGACGATCTCTAACTGCCCCTACAGCAACAACTGGATACCTCTCTCTATACTAAAGAGACTGTAATAGACCCTATAACGACATTGGAGCACTTTAAATGACTTTTGTGGACATTAACAGAGCGATTTGTGTCACTGCAGATGACGATCTCTAACTGCCCCTACAGCACAGACTGGATAACCTGTCCCTATACTGAAGAGAGACTGGACCTATAACAATATACCAGCCCTGAAAAGGACTTTTGTGGACATTAACATAGCGATTTGTCACTGCAGCCGATCTCTAACTGCTCCTAAAGCAACGACTGGATACCTCTCCCTAACCTGAAAAGAGACTGTAGAAGGCCTATACCGAAATACCAGCCCTGAAAAGGACTTTTGTGGATCTTCACAGCGCTATTTGTGTCTAGCAAACTCTCCCTCATGAGCACAGCAGACCTCTCCCTACACTGGCAAAAAGCGGAATGTGAAATGGCCACCAGGTCAGGTCTATTTATAGGGTAGGGGGATTGTCCATGTGCTGGAATGTTTCAATTGGCTGTCCCGTTCCACCTGACGGCTGTGTCATGGGTCAAAGTTCTCCCCAATGTAATCTAATATGGCCGCCCCGAACGATGCCATGTGTTCGTAAATTTGGCAGGTAGCGAACAAGCAAAATTCGCCACGAACCGACCACCGGGCAAACCGCAAGGCTATCTCTATCTATTACTAATAGATCGATCGGCATTGGTTCTAAGCCAAAATATCCTTCAGACTGTACATTTTTTGAAATGTCTGGGTTGGCTACTGAACTTAGTAAAGTCAGCATTACAGCCAATCCAGTGTCTGGAATACCTGGGGCTTCTGGTCGACATAGTGCAGGCAAAGATATTCTTGCCAGTAAGAAGGGTGTCAGACCTGAAGGATCAGGATGGTCTATAGCAGGGATTCCAAACTACGGCCCTGCAGTTGTTCAGGAACTACAATTCCCATCATGCCTAGTCATGTATGTGAATGTCAGAGTTTTACAATGCCCCATGGGATGTGTAGTTCTGCAACAGCTGCAGGGCCGTAGTTTGGGAATCCCTGGTCTATAGTAAGACTGAGATATCTGTCTATATGTCTTTGCATGATGTTACTGGGGAAGCTGGTGTCCACATTTCAGGCAATTCCCTATGCTCAATCCCATGCCAGACTCTTGCAGAACAACGTTCTGTCTGCGTGGAACAGAAAAGTTCAGTCCTTGGACCAGTCCATATCTCTGCTACCAAGAGTACGATAGAGTCTGAATCGGTGTTTGTTGACCAGAAATCTGGAGAAGGGAAAATCCTTTCTTCCAGTGACCTGGAAGGTGGTGGCAAAGGTTTTAAATGCATTTTTCTCCTCAGTTTTCACAAACGAAATGGGGGATATAGTAACCAAGACTGTAATATTAATAAAACATCACAGAATGCACCCTCATGGCTAACAGAAGACAGTATCAAAAATAAACTTGAAAAACTTAACATAAATAAGTCACCAGGACCAGATGGCTTGCACCCGTCAGGTGATAGCTAGACCATTGTTCCTAATTTTATTGATGGACAGTTTCCTGACTGGAATGATACCAGCTGATTGGAGAAAAGCCAGCATGGTACCAATATTTAAAAATGGGCAGAGATATATCCACGGGAACTAAAGGCCAGTTAGTCTAACATCACTAGTCTGCAAGCTATTGGAAGGAATGATGATAATTAGGGATGGCCTTGCGGTTCACCCGGCGGTCGGTTCGCAGCGAATTTTGCTTGTTCGCTACCCGCCAAATTTTCGGACACATGGCGTCGTTCGTGGCGGCCATATTTGTTTACATTGGGGAGAACTTTGACCCGTGCAAAGAAGTGGTAGAACCGCACTCAGGTAGATGAAAGTAAATAGAATACTTTTTTATTCTTCAAATCATAGATGAACAGACAGTGCAGGGGAACAGGCAATCCAAGGTTAACGCGTTTCACGGCACATACAGCCGCTTAATCATAACCGGTTATGAGTAAGCGGCTGTATGTGCCGTGAAACGCGTTAACCTTGGATTGCCTGTTCCCCTGCACTGTCTGTTCATCTATGATTTGAAGAATAAAAAAGTATTCTATTTACTTTCATCTACCTGAGTGCGGTTCTACCACTTCTTTGCACTTCATCCGGATGACGGGTCTTACCAGCACCAGGTCGGACTGACACACCTGAGCGGCTCTATCTCTCCCATACCCTAGAACTTTGACCCGTGACACAGCCGTCAGGTGGAACGGGACAGCCAATTGAAACATTCCACCACATGGACAGTCCCCCTACCCTATAAATAGACCCGATCTGGCGGCCATTTCACATTCCGCTTTCTGCCAGTGTAGGGAAAGGTCTGCTGTGCTCATCAGGGAGAGTTTGCTAGACACATATAGTCCTTTTCAGGGCTGGTATTTTTCAGTATAGGTCTAGTATCTTTTGAGCTTAGGGAGAGGTATCCTGTGGTTGCTTTAGGGGCAGTTAGAGATCGGCTGCAGTAAAACAGAAATCGCTCTGTCAATGTCAACAAAAGACATTTAAAATGCTCCAATGTCGTTTTAGGGTCTATTACAGTCTCTTTACTATAGGGAAAGGTATCCAGTGGTTGCTTTAGGGGAAGTTAGAGATCGGCTGCAGTGACATAGAAATTGCTTTGTCAATGTCCACAAAAGTCATTTAAAATGCTCCAATGTCATTTTAGGGTCTATTACAGTCTCTTTACTATAGGGAGAGATATCCAGTTGTTGCTTTAGGGGCAGTTAGAGATCGGCTACAGTGACACATAAATCGCTTTGTCAATGTCCACAAAAGTCATTTAAAATGCTCCAATGTCATTTTAGGGTCTATTACAGTCTCTTTACTATAGGGAGAGGTATCCAGTGGTTGCTTTAGGGGCAGTAAGAGATCGGCTGCAGTCACACAGAAATCGCTTTGTCAATGTCCACAAAAGTAATTTAAAATGCTCCAATGTTGTTATAGGGCTATTACAGTCTCTTTACTATAGGGGCAGGTATCCAGTGGTTGCTTTAGGGGCACTTAGAGATCGGCTGCAGTCACACACAAATTGCTCTGTTAATGTCCACAAAAGTCATGTAAAGGGCTGCAAATTTTTTTGTATTGCGGTGCAGTGCACTAAAAAGGGGGGTGGGGGAGGGGGGTAATCCAGAGTATAATATACTTGTAGAAAGCATATTATAGATGATTAGTACTATTATTGTGAACTGTGCAGCATTGTGACAGGTGTGGTGGTGAGACTGAGCGTTTCTGTAGCAACACTACACACAGTGACAAAAGCACTTATAATGTATTATAACTGGTGTGATAGACCAATTGCCCCCCCCCCCCCAATGCCACATATTGAAGTGGGGTGTTATCTGAGTAATTTTTTACAAGTGTATTTGTGTCATGCAACAATATTACCTAGTTTGCCGAGTGAAGTCTGGTACACACAGCGCCAAACTCACTGACCAATTTTTTGAATTGGTGTGCTACACCAATGCCCCCCCCCCCCCCAATGTCCACATATTGAAGTGGGGTGTTATTTAACAGTATAGTTTTCTAAAAGTGTATTTTAGTCCTGCAAAAATTTGGCCTCTCGCTGTGTAAACAGTGCTACACACAGTGACAACAGTTACTGGCCAATTATTTGTAGAGCTGGTGTAATAAACCTGTGCCCCCCCCCATGCCACATATTGAAGTGGGGTGTTATTTAACAGTATAATTTTCTAAGAGTGTATTTTAGTCCTGCAAAAATTTGGCCTCTCGCTGTGTAAACAGTGCTGCACACAGTGATGACAGTTACTGGCCAATTATTTGTAGAGCTGGTGTAATAAACATGTGGTCCCCTCCAATGCCACATATTGAAGTGGGGTGTTATTTAACAGTATAATTTTCAAAGAGTGTATTTTAGTCCTACAAAAATTTGGCCTCTTGCTGTGTAAACAGTGCTACACACAGTGACAACAGTTACTGGCCAATTATTTGTAGAACTGGTGTGATAAACCTGTGGCCCCCCAATACCACATATTGAAGTGGGGTGTTATCTGAGTAAACTTTTTCAAGTGTATTTGTGTCATGCAACAATATTGCCTAGTTTTCTGAGTGAAATCTGGTACACACAGCGCCTAACTCACTGGCTAATTTTTTGAACTGATGTGCTGCACCAATGCTCCCCCCAATGCCACATATTGAAGTGGGGTGTTATCTGAGTAAACTTTTTCAAGTGTACTTGTGTCATACAACAATATTGCCTAGTTTGCTGAGTGAAGTCTGGTACACACAGCGCCTCACTCACTGGCCAATTTTTTGAACTGGTGTGCTACACAAATGCTCCCCCCCAATGCCACATATTGAAGTGGGGTGTTATCTGAGTAAACTTTGTCAAGTGTATTTGTGTCATGCAACAATATATCCTAGTTTGCTGTGTGAAGTATGGTGCAAACAGCGCCAAACTCACTGGCCAATTTTTTGAACTGGTGTGCTACACCAATGCCCCCCCAATGCCACACATTGAATTGGGGTGTTATCTGAGTAAACTTTTTCATAAAAGGCATTTCATGTCCATTGAATTGCAAATTTTTGGGGCCTTTCAGGGCAGACAATTATTTTTTCTGTGAATGCCTAATGTACCTCCAGCCACCAAATACTAAGTTCTTTGCTGTCAGTTCAAACCATGTGAGCTAATTTTTGGAGCCTATACAGGCTGACACTTACGGTTCTGTGTACTGTGAACGCCTACCGTACCTCTAGCCATCAAAAAATAAGTTTTTTGCTGTGAGTTCATACCATGTGAGCTAATTTTTGGAGCCTATACAGGCCGACACTTACGGTTCTGTGTACTGTGAACGCCTACCGTACCTCTAGCCACCAAATACTAAGTTTTTTGCTGTCAGTTCAAACCATGTGAGCTATTTTTTGGAGCCTATACAGGCCGACACTTATGGTTCTGTGTACTGTGAACGCCTACCGTACCTCTGGCCATCAAAAACTAAGTTTTTTGCTGTCAGTTCAAACCATGTGAGCTAATTTTTGGAGCCTATACAGGCCGACACTTATGGTTCTGTGTACTGTGAACGCCTACCGTACCTCTAGCCATCAAAAACGAAGTTCTTTTCTGTCAGTTCAACCCATGTGAGCTAATTTTTGGAGCCTATACAGGCCGCCACTTACTTCTGTATACTGTGAACGCCTACTGTACCTCTAGCCATCATATACTACGTTCTTTGCTGTCAGTTCAACCCATGTGGGCTAATTTTTGCAGCCTATACAGGCCGACATTTGCCGTTCTCTGTACTGTGAATGCCTACTGTACCTCTAGCCATCAAAAACGAAGTTCTTTGCTGTCAGTTAAAGCCATGTGGGCTAAGTTTTGGGGCCAATACTGGCCGAGACTTACTTATGTATCCTGTGAATGCCTAATGTACCTTCAGCCACAGAATACTACGTTCTTAGCTATCAGGTAAACGCATGTGGGCTATTTTTTGGGGCCTGGAATGTCCGACACTTACTTCTTTATCCTGTGAATGCCTAATTTTTCAGACTGGAAATGAAAAACAATGAGTCTGTAAAGGTTCCGCCAAATTGTGGAATGGATGCGGACCCATTTTACAGATGTGTGAATGGACCCTATATGTATTAGACAATGTATTTACCGGCTGCTGTCAGTTCTGGCTGATTTATGAAAAAAAAAGTATATATTTTTTGCTGTAAAAAAAAAAAAATAGGGCAACTTTTTCAATTGCAATACTTCTGTTATGACATTGTCCATGTGCTGGGACTATTTGTGCACAGCTAGTACGTGTTTTGTGGCTGCAAATATGACCTAAAGGTTTTTAAAGTTCGCCTCCCATTAATGTAAATGGGGCCCACCGCGAACTCGCGGTTTCCGGACTTTTGAGAAAATTTGTGGCTGGCGTTCGCGAACCGCCTCGGCTGATGTTTGTCCATCTCTAATGATAATGGGCTACATCCAAGATATTATTAAGGAAAACTGTATTATTAGTGGTAATCAGTACAGATTCATAAAGAATCGTTCTTACCGTGCCAAATTATTAACATTCTTTGAAGAAGTGAGCTGCCATCTAAATAAAGGTAGTCCTGTGGATATTGTGTATCTGGATTTGGCAAAGGCATTTGAAACAGTTCCCCACAAACGTTTGCATGGACCATAGGGCGAGTACCTGGATTGAAATCTGGCTACAGGGGCGGGTCCAAAGGGTGTTGATAAATAATGAGTATTCGGAATGGTCCGGTATGGTAAGTGGAGTCCCTCAAGAATATGTCCTGGAACCAATTCTGTTTAATTTATTCATAAACGATATAGAGGATGGGATAAACAGCTCAATCTCAATATTTGCAGATGATACAAAGTTAAGCAGGGCAATAACTACTGCGCAGGATGTGGAAGACCTACAACTACATGGCAAATGAGGTTTAATGTTGAAAAATTTAAAGTATTGCATTTGGGTGTTAAAAATACGAACACAAGCTACTCGCTAGAGGGAGAACCTCTGGGGGAATCTAGGATGGAAAAGGAGCTGGGGGTCCTAGTATATGAAAGTCTCAGCAATGGCATGCAATGCCAAGCTGCTGCAAAGCCAACAGAATATTGGCATGCATTAAAAAGGGGATTCACTCCAGAGATAAAATGATAATTCTCCCACTCTACAAGACTCTGGTCCAGCCGCATCTTGAGTTTACCATCCAGTTCTGGGCACCAGTGCTCAAGAAGAATGTTCTGGAACTCGAGAGACAGAGAAGGGCAACAAAGCCTATAAAGGGACTAGAGAATCTCAGCTATGGAGAAAGACTACAAGCATTGAACTTCTCTCTGGAGAGGAAACGCTTGAGAGGGGCTATGATAGCAATGTACAAATACCGTACTGGTGACCAGTGTTGGTCATCTTACTTTAAAAAAGTAATTAGTTACAGTTACAAATTACTTCTCCCAAAAAGTAATTGAGTTACTGACTCAGTTACCACATTGAAAAAGTAATTAGTTACTCAGAATAGTAACTGCGACTTTTTTTACTATTCTATAATGCAATTACGTTCTATGAGATCTTTAATAGTTGTGGCGATGTGGCACACTGTGGGGGTCTGAGTCCTCCTGACTGTGAGTAACTGTATTTTGTTTTTTGGTACCTGCTGCCTGGAGTGGCTGGCTGTTGATGGTGTGGCACACGAGTGGTGGCAGTGTGGCACACTGGTGGTGGCGGTGTGAAACACTGGTGGTGGCGGTGTGGCACACTGGTGGTGGTGGTGGTGTGGCACACTGGTGGTGGTGGCGGTGTGGCACACTGGTGGTGGTGGCGGTGTGGCACATTGGTGGTGGCGGTGGCGGTGTGGCAAAATGGTGGTGGCGGTGTGGGTCTGAGTCCTGACTGACTGTGAGGTTTTTTTTTTTGGTACCTGCTGTGCTGGGCTGGCTGCTGGAGGTGGTGTGGCCTGGCAGGCACTGGCACACTGTCCGGGTCCGTCTGGCTCCGTCCTCCTCCTGGGGCTGGCGCGCTGTGCTCTCTGCCTCTCGAGCCCGATATACCTTGATATGATTAACCCATTATGAGATGATGGCTGCAGAGGGGCGGAGAAGATGGCTGCGGAGGCGGAGATGACGGGAAGATGCAATGCTCTGGCAGAACCTGCCTGGCTACATATCCATAGAGGGTCCTGCAAACTATGGAGATGACTACAGCGGGCGGAGGCAGATCGTTTTTCATGCTATGGAGCTGCGGTGTGGAGTATGGGGAGATGCACTGCTCTGGGGGGGGGGGGGGGCTAGTGGCTACATATCCATGCAGGGTCCTGCAAACGTCAGGAGTTGGGGGTTGCCATCCACCATCCAGCAACGAACTCCCATCCCACTACTAAACAGGCCCAATGCACACTCATCTGCAGCCCCCCCCCCCCAACTCCTGACGTTTGCAGGACCCTGCATGGATATGTAGCCACTAGCCCCCCCCCCCCAGAGCAGTGCATCTCCCCGTACTCCACACCGCAGCTCTATAGCATGAAAAAACGATCTGCCTCCGCCCGCTGTAGTCATCTCCATAGTTTGCAGGACCCTCCATGGATATGTAGCCAGGCAGGTTATGCCAGAACATTGCATCTCCCCGTCATCTCCGCCTCCACAGCCATCATCTCGGCCCCTCTGCAGCCATCATCATCTGCCGAGTCTCTAGTGTCTCCTTGGCTGAGTCTCCTCCTCTTCTACTTCCTGTACCGCAGACAGCGGTCATAGAGGAGAGGGGGAATTACAATTACATCTACTGCCATCTGGTGGCAGTAGATGTAATTGCAGTAACGCAGCCGGAAGTAGCGACAGCGGCGTTACAGGGAGAGAACGAGTAATCTGATAGATTACTCGTTACCCTCAAAAGTAACTGCGTTAAGTAACGCCGTTTACTTTAACGCAGTTACTTCCATCACTGCTGGTGACCCTAGCTTAGGGAAAAAAACTTTTCAGTGAAAGGGAATTTAAAAAGACATATGGCCATTCACTGAAATTAGAAGAGAAGCTGTTTAACCTTAAACTGTGTAGATGGTTCTTTACTGTCAGAACGGTAAGGATGTGGAATTCTCTTGCACAATCAGTGGTATCAGCAGGGAGTGTTGATAGTTTCAAAAACTATTAGATGGGCACCTTAACGATCACAACATACAGGGATATACTATGTACTATTGACATAAACACAAGCACAATCACTCACCACAGGTTTAACTGGATAGACTGCTGTCTTTTTCCAACCTTATTAACCATGTAACTATGTAACCTCCTAGCCCCCCAATACTCAAAGCTCCCCCACCTCCTAGCACCTCCAGTATACAGATATACTAGCAAACCCAAATACACAGATCTCTCCCCTCCTCCTAGACCCCCAATAAACAGAGCCCCCCATCTCTTAGCACTCCCCAGTACACAGATCTCCCCCATCTCATAGTACTCCCCAATACACAGAGCTCCCCCCTCCTAGCCCCCAATGCAAAGAGATTCCTGTGGCCTTCCAGTACACAGATCTCCCCCCTCCTCCCGCAGCCACCCAATACAAAGCGCTCCTGTGGCCACCCAGCACAGTGCTAGTGAAGAGTGCTCCGTGCCTAACCTCCTGGCAGCTGCTCCTCTTAAACTGAGAAGGCACTGTCACTTGAACTGTGGACACGCTGGGTCATAAGTAAACACAGAATTAGCACTGGAAGCCGCTTCTTTGTTTACAAGTGTAGCACTGTTCCCGTAGGGCTTGCTGTGTGATGACTTCTTGGGCCTCCTCTGATTACCAGAATACAGTCACTTAGGGTACAGTCCACACTTTAATCCTTAATCTCAATGGCTCGTTGCTCAACTAACAGTCCAGGGGTATTGGTTTTTAGTATTTATTGTGGAACTTGGATGGGAGAAGGGAATAGTGGGATACTCCAACTTGAACTATATTCATTGGATAAGGACAACTCTCACTTGGCCTCACCAGGTTGCTTGTGGAAGCAGTCTCACTGCCTAAACCCTACTGTCACATGTATGGAAAAGGTTAAGTCTCCTTGCTCTTTCTCAAGCAATAGACTTGGTGATCTACTTTATCTTCAACATACTCTCTAGCATCCCCTTTACTGACACCCATCAACTGACTCTTCTAGCTGCAGGAGTGGCCCCCCTCAGGACAGGCCCCTTGACACATATCTGTAATTACTATACTGCAGAATCAGATCTTCCGGAGTCTCCCCTCCTAGTCAGCTTTACTGGACAACCTGGTTCAGTTCCTCTCTAGCTCTTTAGGCCCTCAGGTCAACCACCTGAGGCTGCATGGCATATCTACAGAGGAGGAGGCAGCCACCCCCTCCCTCCGGGACTCCGCTCTCAAGCTGAAAGACGCCGAGCACATGTGCTCCTGGCATTTATACAGTATCCCAGCATGCATTGATGCATTTTCCTCTGCCAAATCACCAGGGCTGTACTAAATGCCTGTGCACTCATTTTTCAGGTTTCCTGCAAGACTGAGTTGCACCTGAGCACATTGAGCAGACCTTGCTAGCAGATCCTGTTCTCTGGTAGGCAGAGAACAATATTGATTTACCTACTATCTGTAAGATTCTGGTACCTCCGGTACCCTTAATCACCACTTTCTCTGTAATGCGTCCCACCTTTCTCTTCAGGTGGTACGCATATACCTTTAAGAACGATGATGTCACTGCTGAGCGCCGCAGA
Source organism: Pelophylax lessonae (assembly GCF_965119305.1). NCBI lineage: Eukaryota > Metazoa > Chordata > Amphibia > Anura > Ranidae > Pelophylax > Pelophylax lessonae. The sequence continues at coordinate 143,728,121 of NC_138769.1, read as the reverse complement.
GCGGCTATTTCAACCGCCGGCGGTCTCACTCACATTGTTCGTTCAACCTGCCTTGTTATCCACATGCTTTCAAGCCTGTCCCTCGATCGGAACCTCCAGCTATTCCCTTTACCTGGAGCAGACCGGAACCTCGCTACTGATCCCTGTATCTCGCTACCGGATCATTCCTTATCTACTGGACCTCTCTAAACTACTAACATTACAAGTGATAAGTACCCCGCAGGGGAACCCTCCATAACCTTATTGTACTATCTACCTATGCACATTAAGGACTGTTACTACCTATCCATACTATTCTATCATCTGCACTGTTACATAGATTGCTAGCTCTTGAGCCTACTACCATCTATCATCTGCACTGCTGCATAGATTGCTAGCTCTCCTGTCTACTACTATCTATCCTTGCACTGGGTTAGTCTATCCTGTATTTGTCATCTGCTGTCCTCACCACCTGTTAGCATACTCGATACTAACCTATCTGCATTCCTAAATACCATCTTGAACTCTCCTGTACAAACCTATCAAGTGATCAGGGCCGGTTTTAGACAAAGTGTGGCCCTGGGCAAACCTAAAAGTGGGGCCCCAAATTTTTTTATATTCTATCAAAAATATAGGCGCATTTAATCAATTTAGCCAAATAAAACCTACAACTACATGAAAATATGCTTTCATTAAATAACATTAAATAGAATAAATAAAATATAACAAAATCAATGCAACTATGAATTTTTCATCGAGGAAAAAATCCAGTGTAGACAAGGCTTTAAGGCCACAGGCAGCACAGCGCTGCGCAGCGCATTGTATCCGCCCGCCGGCACATAGTGGAGCGGAGGCAGCGTGACACTGACAGGGGGCGGCTGGGGGCCCTTTGGAAGATGAAGCCGGCTCCTGACAGTGACGGGGCCCCTTTGTAAAATGGAGCCCGCTGCTGACAGTGACACGGGGCCAGGGCCGGACTGGGTATGAAAACCAGCCCTGGAAAAAAATTACATACCAGCCCCATAGCATTGCGTCGTCATACCAGCACAACATTGATTTCTTGTTCATAAAAGGTAAAATCATGCAGTGCGTGCCCCTTTCAATGCAGACTGACCACAGCGTGCCCCCTTTCAATGCAGACTGACCACAGCGTGCCCCCTTTCAATGCAGACTGACCACAACGTGCCCCCTTTCAATGCAGACTGACCACAGTGTGCCCCCTTTCAATGCAGACTGACCACAGCGTGCCCCCTTTCAATGCAGAGAGACCACAGCGTGCCCCCTTTCAATGCAGAGAGACCACAGCGTGCCCCCTTTCAATGCAGAGAGACCACAGCGTGCCCCCTTTCAATGCAGAGAGACCACAGCGTGCCCCCTTTCAATGCAGACTGACCACAGCGTGCCCCCTTTCAATGCAGACTGACCACAGCGTGCCCCCTTTCAATGCAGACTGACCACAGCGTGCCCCCTTTCAATGCAGAGAGACTACAGCGTGCCCCCTTTCAATGCAGAGAGACCACAGCGTGCCCCCTTTCAATGCAGAGAGACCACAGCGTGCCCCCTTTCAATGCAGAGAGACCACAGCGTGCCCCCTTTCAATGCAGAGAGACCACAGCGTGCCCCCTTTCAATGCAGACTGACCACAGCGTGCCCCCTTTCAATGCAGACTGACCACAGCGTGCCCCCTTTCAATGCAGACTGACCACAGCGTGCCCCCTTTCAATGCAGAGAGACCACAGCGTGCCCCCTTTCAATGCAGAGAGACCACAGCATGCCCCCTTTCAATGCAGAGAGACCACAGCGTGCCCCCTTCAATGCAGACTGACCACAGCGTGCCCCCTTTCAATGCAGAGAGACCACAGCGTGCCCCCTTTCAATGCAGACTGACCACAGCGTGCCCCCTTTCAATGCAGACTGACCACAGCGTGCCCCCTTTCAATGCAGAGAGACCACAGCGTGCCCCCTTTCAATGCAGAGAGACCACAGCGTGCCCCCTTTCAATGCAGAGAGACCACAGCGTGCCCCCTTTCAATGCAGACTGACCGCAGCGTGCCCCTTTCAATGCAGACTGACCACAGCGTGCCCCCTTTCAATGCAGAGAGACCACAGCGTGCCCCCTTTCAATGCAGACTGACCACAGCGTGCCCCTTTCAATGCAGACTGACCACAGCGTGCCCCCTTTCAATGCAGAGAGACCACAGCGTGCCCCCTTTCAATGCAGACTGACCACAGCGTGCCCCCTTTCAATGCAGAGAGACCACAGCGTGCCCCCTTTCAATGCAGAGAAACCACAGCGTGCCCCCTTTCAATGCAGAGAGACCACAGCGTGCCCCCTTTCAATGCAGAGAGACCACAGCGTGCCCCCTTTCAATGCAGACTGACCACAGCGTGCCCCCTTTCAATGCAGAGAGACCACAGCGTGCCCCCTTTCAATGCAGAGAGACCACAGCGTGCCCCCTTTCAATGCAGACTGACCACAGCGTGCCCCCTTTCAATGCAGAGAGACCACAGCGTGCCCCCTTTCAATGCAGAGAAACCACAGCGTGCCCCCTTTCAATGCAGAGAGACCACAGCGTGCCCCCTTTCAATGCAGAGAGACCACAGCGTGCCCCCTTTCAATGCAGACTGACCACAGCGTGCCCCCTTTCAATGCAGAGAGACCACAGCGTGCCCCCTTTCAATGCAGAGAGACCACAGCGTGCCCCCTTTCAATGCAGAGAGACCACAGCGTGCCCCCTTTCAATGCAGAGAGACCACAGCGTGCCCCCTTTCAATGCAGACTGACCACAGCGTGCCCCCTTTCAATGCAGAGAGACCACAGCGTGCCCCCTTTCAATGCAGAGAGACCACAGCGTGCCCCCTTTCAATGCAGAGAGACCACAGCGTGCCCCCTTTCAATGCAGACTGACCACAGCGTGCCCCCTTTCAATGCAGAGAGACCACAGCGTGCCCCCTTTCAATGCAGAGAGACCACAGCGTGCCCCCTTTCAATGCAGAGAGACCACAGCGTGCCCCCTTTCAATGCAGAGAGACCACAGCGTGCCCCCTTTCAATGCAGACTGACCACAGCGTGCCCCCTTTCAATGCAGAGAGACCACAGCGTGCCCCCTTTCAATGCAGACTGACCACAGCGTGCCACCTTTCAAAGCAGACTGACCACAGCGTGCCACCTTTCAATGCAGACTGACCACAGCGTGCCACCTTTCAATGCAGACTGACCACAGCATGCCCCCTTTCAATGCAGAGTGACCACAGCGTGCCCCCTTTCAATGCAGAGTGACCACAGCGTGCACCATACAGGCCGGTCCCCCATAGATCCCCCTTTGGAGCAGGCCTGACCAGGGTGAGGGTCCCCCATATTTATACATCCCTCTTTAGAGCAGGTAAGGGAGGCAGGTCCCCCATAGATCCCCCTTTAGAGCAGGCCAGAGTGAGGGTGCCCCATAATTATACATCCCCCTTTAGAGCAGGCAAGGGCAGGCAGGCCCCCCCATAGATCCCCTTTTAGAGAAGACAAGGGCAGGCAGGTCCACCATCCCCCATAGATCCCCCTTTAGTGCAGGCAAGGGCAGGCAGGTCCCCCATAGATCCCCCTTTAGAGCAGGCATAGGCCAGGGTGAGGGTCTCCCATATTTATACATCCCCCTTTAGAGCAGACAAGGGACTCCCTTGCCTGCTCTTAAGGGTGATGTATAAATATGAGGGACCCTCCCCCTGGCCTGCTCTAAAGGGGATCTGTGGGGGACCTGGGATGGCTGACCTGCCTGCTCTAAAGGTGGATTTATAAAAATGGGGGACCCTCACCCAGGCCTAGGCCTGCTCTAAAGGGGGATCTGGGGGGGGGGCTGGGATGGCTGACCTGCCTGCTCTAATGGGGGATCTAGGGGGACCCCCTAGATCCCCCTTTAGAGCAGGCCTAGGCCAGGGTGAGGGTCCCCCATATTTATAAATCCCTCTTTAGGGCAGGCAGGTCAGCCATCCCAGGTCCCCCGTAGATCCCCCTTAGAGCAGGCCTAGGCCAGGGTGAGGGTCCCCCATATTTATAAATCCACCTTTAGAGCAGGCAGGTCAGCCATCCCAGGTCCCCCACAGATCCCCTTTAGAGCAGGCCAAGCAGGGTTCCCTTCTCAGACCTCCAGTTCAGTGAGTCCACACAACCTACCGTTACCATCCATCCTGCTTTTCTTCTCCAGGTCAGAAGTTCTCCTGGTCAGTCAGACAGTCCCTCCCCCAGCCGAGCCAGCCCAGAGTCACTCACAGAGAGAGAGATCACTGCGCAGCCGCGCACGCAGGTCTCTCTCCAGTCTCCCCCACCACTCGACTTTGTGGGCGGTGCCAAGAGGTGGAGCCAAGCGGGAGACGGGAGCGGACAATCCGAGGGAGGCCTGAGGCTCCGCCCCCGAGCGTTCGCATCGCATCGGGGATTGAACAGATTCTTCTCGGCAGATGGGCAGACCCGGCAGAGTGACACTTGCGGCGCGGCGGACACTGCAAGGACCGCTCACGGACACCAGTGTCCGTGTGCGGGCACCTTGCCGACCCCTGCCGATTGGCAAGTCCGGCCCTGCATGGGGCCCGGGGCCCCTGGACATCCGGGGCCCTGGGCAGTTGCCCAGTTTGCCCCCTCCTAACGCCGGCCCTGCAAGTGATTACCATCCTTGTCACTGTTCACACCTGTCCCTTCAGCACATCACCTTCATACTATCATATACATCCTATCACTCCAGGAACATCTCATTGAGTGTGTATATATCTGTATGTTGAAGCTGACAGGCCCACGATGATGAGTCCTGGAGAGTTGGATCTGGTATTCAACACATCTCTACATGACTACTGAGTGGAGATTTTGCAGCTGCAAATCCAGCCTATAATAAAAACGCAGGAGCGTTACACTATCCCTCTGGTAAGCAGAAAGGATTAAAAATTATAGTCTCTCTCTAGCACAGTGGTTCTCAACCTTCCTAATGCCGCAACCCTTTAATACAGTTCCTCATGTTGTGGTGACCCCCAACCATAAAATACTTTTCGATTGCTACTTCATAACTTCATACTACTGTTATGAATCGTAATGTAAATATATTTTATATGCGGGATGTATTTTCATTGTTATAAATTGATGCAGGGGCTGTGGGCATGGTTCAGGAGATGCAGGGGCTGTGGGCATGGTGCAGGAGATGCAGGAGCTTCAGGCATGGTGCAGGAGATGCAGGGGCTGCGGGCATGGTGCAGGAGATGCAGAGGCTGCGGGCATGATGCAGGGGCTGTGGGCATGGTGCAGGAGATGCAGGGGCTGCGGGCATGGTGCAGGAGATGCAGGGGCTGCGGGCATGGTGTAGGAGATGCAGGGCTGCGGGCATGATGCAAGGCTGTAGGCAGAGCTGTGGGCATGGTACAGGAGATCCAAACACAGGAAGATAGACCGCACTCCAAAGTTAAGATCCGACTTTATTGAACAAAAATAATGTTCCATGGTACAGACATCAAGGACACACGAACAGTAGAAGTTACCTGCTCCTGTTCGCGTGTCCTTTATGTTTATAACATGGAACATTATTTTTGTTCAATAAAGTCCATTTGATCTTCACTTTGGAGTTTAGTCTATCCTGTGTTTGGATATTGCTGGGTTCACGGACAGGACATGCACCTGTTGTTTGAAGACTTCATTGCTTGCACCCGAGTGGCAGCAGCTCTATGACTTTGATTCCTACCATGGTACGGGAGAGACAGTGCTGCGGGCATAGTACAGGAGATGAAGTGCTGCAGGCATGGTACAGGAGATCCTGCCTAACACCATCGGAAATATGTGTTTTCTGATGGTCTTAGGCGACCCCTGTGAAAGGGTCGTTCAACCCCCAAAGGGGTCATGACCCACAGGTTGAGAACCGCTGCTCTAGCACCTATCTAGGAGGGTGCTACACAAGTGACAACAGCCGCTGGGTAGCAGAGGATTAGTGAGAGAGGTGGTGCTACAAAGTACTCCTGCGCTCCGAACAGAAAAAAATCCTGGCCGACAGGATTGACACTGCAGTCAATTCGGTCTGTCAGTGAAAGACAGAGAAAAATTAGCTCTTAGAGCGCCTCCCCAACTGCACTTACAGCCAGCTCCCAGAGCAGGTGTCCCTTCTGCCACGCCTTGCCCTGGCCCTGCCTAATGGGCCATACACACTATACAATTGTCTTTAGATTTTTCCTTTAGATTTACCAAAACCATATAACATGAGGTGAAATCTAAACACTTTCAATTTGTATGCAATCAGGCAGTACCTTGCACTACATAGTTGAAGGTAAATCTAAAGGAAATCTAACAACAAAAGTTGTATAGTGTGTATCTAGCTTAAGACCTGCATTCGTTAAAATGTTTGTCTGACTGTCCATTGTTCTCTCCATTAGCACAAATGGTACATTACTACAGAACACACCTAGCACACATATCACTGATATGGTCAGGAAAGAGAACCCTTTGTTTTGTTTTTTTATGTGATCTTTATAGTGCAACAGCTCTGCTAATTCAGGTACTTGGTAACTTTACTCAAATGTTTTCAAATAATATGTTTTCTTTCATTACTTAGCTTGAAATCCACTGTTGACTTGTTGTCCTGTGTACACTACTCATGGGAAGTGTGCTATCAACATAACATACTAAGTAGCGTAGGAGGCAAGATAAATCCATATTCTTATGTTTATTTCATGATCTCTATCGTTCGTCAAATCCCTAGTGACAATATTAGCTAATTTGGATTCTTTAAGGTCAAAAATTCAAAGTATAGTCTTCAAACAATTTTCCAATCAAGTTTTTAATGCTTTTTGGCAGCAGTTCTGTTAATTAGAAAAGAGCCCGATCGTTTGATTTTCAATGTGACAGCTAGTTTGTCTTTATGAATTAGCACAGACAATTGATGTTGTAACACTGTTAAGCCCAAAGGGAGACTGCTAATCTCTTTTGTATTCTAATTACTTTCTTGCTGCTGAAGGTATTACATCTGAGATCTCAAGAAACTGGATACATTTCCTCCCAGGCTCTGCTAGTTGCTAAGCGTAAACTGGTTCCTGCCCCTAATAAAACATGGATAGTGTTGAAGTGCCATTACAGATCTTCAAAGTCTTGCTATTAGAACAGTGGCTGTGCCTGAGGGTAAGGCTTTGTTTGTGTGTTGGAAGAATCAAACTGATGACAACCATCTACTGTGACTGATTTAACAAACTGTACCAAGATCTCCTTATGCATGGGATCCTTAACTGAAAACTTTACCTAATGAAACTTGTAGGCTACTGTTTCTGTTGGAAATAGTAGTTGCTGGCTGTCTCCGGCTTAAAAAAAATTCTGAATCACTGGATAGAAATAATCCTGTGGCCAAAGTAAGTCAGAGCTCCTGGACAGCCATTGTCAACCAGGGTGCCTTCTGGTGTCTTTAGGGGTGCCTTGGAAAAATGCCTAGAAACTGACCAAAATTGGATACAAGTCAGCAGGTGGTTGAAGCCTGCCTATTAGCTACATAATAGGTTTTCATTGTGCACCATTACAACCTTCTAGCCGCCAATGTCCTAACAACCAATGACATCATCGGTTGATAAGAAAAACATTGGGCCCCTGCATAGCACCCTTGTTTGCCCTTCCTCTGCCCCTCTCCATCAGCACTGGAGTCACATTAGCTGAGTGAGGAAGAGAAACTGAGGGAGAATAGAAACATTGGAATACTAGTCAGTACCGGTGTACAAAGTTGTTTGCTTTGGAACAATAAATCACCTCTAATGTTGGGTGTCCTACGCATATGGGTGTTGCTGCGTTAGGTAAAGCTATTCATTTAGTTTTTTAAATTTTAGAATGGGGTGCCTCGAGATTGTGGAGAATTGTAAAGGGTGCCTTTGAAAAAAGGTTGAGAAACACTGTTCTAGGACATTGACTCAAAGTATTGAAGCTACTAGATGAGCAGACAGGCCAGGTGACAAACATTTCCAGAAGAAGAGATCTGCAATGGCATTGTCCATATTTTTCTCTGGATAAATAATGGATAAAGTGTCCACTTAAAATGCTGTTTAAGATTTTGGTCAATTTTGCTTCCAAGAGTCCGTTATTTTGAGGAGATATTTAAGGTGCCTATGTATTGTTCTTAACGGTTTGCCTTTAGAACATGTTACATGGTATGCCTGTTATTAAGGTGTAACATGTAAATTTCTCTAGCTCACGCACTCCTCTCCCCTGACCCCCTTCCCCTCTGACAATGGGTGGGGGATCCTCTCCCCTAGAGCTACTGTCACATTAATCACCGCGGCTATGTAGGTGCGAATAGATAAACCTTCAAGTCCTGTCTGCCACTGCAGCAGATGGCTTGTAGTTCTCAATGGACTATGAGTGCACTGATCAGTTCAGTTAATTCATTCTTCACCAGCGCTCTTACAGAAAGCCTGTATAGGGGCACAGGTAGAAAGCTGGAGGGAGAGTGTGCAGGAGCTTGACATTGCACCTGCAAGCCACTGTTGTGGGTGCAAAGCTTTGCAGGGCCCTGTAGCTTAAAAAAAAAAAAAAATAATTACACATTTTTTTTCTTGAAAAAATTCTCGCAACTCAACAAACAATTACTCAACATTAAATATGTAGTAAAGAACAGTCCACTGTGCTAATTTGCAAGAAAAAATATAAATATGTTTCAACTTAAAATATATAATGATACAAAAAAAGTCCAATAAATCAGCCACGACTGTGACATAATGTACGGGTTAATATAGTGTGCTTTGTGTCCCCACCACCCATATAAATTGGCTGCTCACCTCACAGCTATTGTTGCTGCAAATAGTTATTGAAACCAGAAATTAAATTTGGACGCAGACTTTCAGGAAACAAAACTTTTTTATTCACTAGCGAAAATGATTTAGCCCGCCTCATGCCTATTTGCCAAGTGCCTGAAATAGACGTGTACATCACTTATATATCAACAGTTATGTCACAAGTGCATATACAAAAAAAAATTACAGAATTTTCCTTTTACTTAAGTGAAACACACTTCTCTCTTTATGCATCTTCTTTCCTGTAAATTGTTATTTCAGACTTGTGATTTTGTCTCACATGTCTGTGTTCATTACTAAAAGAGAAAGTCAGAGGGGGTGAGAGTGAAGGGACTAAAGCCTGCGTGGTTTATCTGGCTCATGTACAATGCCTTGCGAAAGTATTCGGCCCCCTTGAACTTTGCGACCTTTTGCCACATTTCAGGCTTCAAACATAAAGATATAAAACTGTAATTTTTAGTGAAGAATCATCAAGTGGGACACAATCATGAAGTGGAACGAAATTTATTGGATATTTCAAACTTTTTTAACAAATAAAAAAACTGAAAAATTGGGCGTGCAAAATTATTCAGCCCCCTTAAGTTAATACTTTGTAGCAACACCTTTTGCTGCGATTACAGCTGTAAGTCACTTGGGGTATGTCTCTATCAGTTTTGCACATCGAGAGACTGAAATTTTTGCCCATTCCTCCTTGCAAAACAGCTCGAGCTCAGTGAGGTTGGATGGAGAGCGTTTGTGAACAGCAGTTTTCAGTTCTTTCCACAGATTCTCGATTGGATTCAGGTCTGGACTTTGACTTGGCCATTCTAACACCTGGATATGTTTATTTGTGAACCATTCCATTGTAGATTTTGCTTTATGTTTTTGATCATTGTCTTGTTGGAAGACAAATCTCTGTCCCAGTCTCAGGTCTTTTGCAGACTCCATCAGGTTTTCTTCCAGAATGGTCCTGTATTTGGCTTCACCCATCTTCCCATCAATTTTAACCATCTTCCCTGTCCCTGCTGAAGAAAAGCAGGCCCAAACCATGATGCTGCCACCACCATGTTTGACAGTGGGGATGGTGTGTTCAGGGTGATGAGCTGTGTTGCTTTTACGCCAAACATAACGTTTTGCATTGTTGCCAAAAAGTTTGATTTTGGTTTCATCTAACCAGAGCACCTTCTTCCACATGTTTGGTTTGTCTCCCAGGTGGCTTGTGGCAAACTTTAAACAACACTTTTTATGGATATCTTTAAGAAATGGCTTTCTTCTTGCCACTCTTCCATAAAGGCCAGATTTGTGCATTATACGACTGATTGTTGTCCTATGGACAGAGTCTCCCACCTCAGCTGTAGATCTCTGCAGTTCATCCAGAGTGATCATGGCCTCTTGGCTACATCTCTGATCAGTCTTCTCCTTGTATGAGCTGAAAGTTTAGAGAGACGGCCAGGTCTTCGTAGATTTGCAGTGGTCTGATACTCCTTCCATTTCAATATTATCGCTTGCACAGTGCTCCTTGGGATGTTTAAAGCTTGGGAAATCTTTTTGTATCCAAATCCAGCTTTAAACATCTCCACAACAGTATCTCGGACCTGCCTGGTGTGTTCCTTGTTCTTCATGATGCTCTCTGCGCTTTAAATGGACCTCTGAGACTATCACAGTGCAGGTGCATTTATACAGAGACTTGATTACACACAGGTGGATTCTATTTTATCATCATTAGTCATTTAGGTCAACATTGGATCATTCAGAGATCCTCACTGAACTTCTGGAGAGAGTTTGCTGCACTGAAAGTAAAGGGGCTGAATAATTTTGCACGCCCAATTTTTCAGTTTTTTATTTGTTAAAAAAGTTTGAAATATCCAATAAATTGAATTCCACTTCATGATTGTGTCCCACTTGTTGTTGATTCTTCACAAAAAATTACAGTTTTATATCTTTATGTTTGAAGCCTGAAATGTGGCAAAAGGTCGCAAAGTTCAAGGGGGCCAAATACTTTCGCAAGGCACTGTAGTCCCATAAGGGTTCAAGCACAAAAAAACTTGTCAGAAGGCTTTTCTGCCAAGTTAGAAGGCTTTTCAGCTGATGCCCCTTTGATGCTATCGTAGCGAGAGTTTAACCGGTTGCCGACCGCCGCAAGTACATATACTGCGGCGGTCAGCCCCTGCCAGGTAAAGTGACGTATATATACGTCACTAGCCTGTCACTTGCTTGTGAGCCAATAGCGGGCAAGCGCGCGCCCGCGGAGGCGCGCTCCCGCCCCGGCTCGTTGCCTAGCAAGTCCGTGCGTGTGACCGGCAGACCCGATGTCCGCCGGTCACTCGCGATCGTCCGCCGTGAAGGGAGAAAGGCAGGGGGCTAATGTAAACAAAGCCGCCTGTCATTCTCCCCTGTGTAAAAATGGAGATCATATGGTTCTACGGATCTCTGTTCTTACACCAGTAGCCATGTCCAATCACAGTTAGAAGCATGCCCCTAGGGACACACTTAACCCCTCCTTCCCCAATAAAGTTAACCCCTTCCCTGCCAGTGTCATTTTTACAGTAACAGTGCATATGTATAGCACTGATTACTGTAGTAATGTCACTGGTACCCCCAAAAGTGTCAAAAATGTCAGTCAAGGGTCCGATCTGTCCGCCACAATGTCGCAGTCCCGCAAAAAAAATCGCAGATCGCCGCCAAAACTCGTTAAAAAAAAAAAAACAACAAAAATCTTTCCCTTAGTTAGTAAACGCAATAACTTTTGTGCAAACCAATCAAAATACGCTTATTGTGATTTTTTTTTACCAAGCATATGTAGCAGAAAACAAATGGCCAAAAATGTTAAAAAACTTTGATTTTTACATTTTTTTGGGGAGGAATTTCATATAAAAAAAAGTGAAAAATATTGTTATTTTTGCAAAATTGTCGCTCTTTTTTTGTTTATAGCGCATGATCAAAAAATCGCACAGGTGATTAAATAACACCAAAAGAAAGCTCTGTTTGTGGGAAAAAAAGGAAGTCAAATTTGTTTAGGTACAGCATCGCAGGAACGCCTAATTGTCCGTTAAAGTCACTCGGTGCCGGATCGCAAAATAGGCCCTGGTCAGGAAGGGGATAAAATCTTCTGGGGCTTAAGTGGTTAATATTTATGTGGACATTTCTTTAGGATGTATTTTTAGTTAAATTGCCATTATGTCTCCCAGTGTCAGTTTAACGGTAATCGCTATGCACAGCAAATATTGCTTTAACTGGCATTGAGGAAAGGCCTGTTAGTGGAAATCTTCCATTAGATGGGATTGCCCAATACTTGTAGCCTGATTTATGGCAGCGCAAGGAGAAATCCAATTGTACAAATATATACCCACCATCCGGGGCCCCGGCATTCACTGCAGGGACGTGTTTGTGATGTGGAATTCTTATTGTTTTACCAAGATTAATGGATGGCATCTTTCAGTCATATTTGATCCATATGATTGAAATACTGCTGCTATTGTCTTATGCAGATATAATAAAGTCTCATTCATTGGAACAAATAGCCTGATCACTATCAAATGTGGTTTTCTTTTAAATTTGATGGGATCCACTAACAGGTAATGAGTCTGTGTTTGTGAATTACTGTGGCGGAATCGTGAGAGGCCATGTGCTTTGTCCTTTGTGGCAGTTGGGAGTCTCTGCATTCAGCCATGTTTATGCAAAGGCATTCACTCCTCCTTTTCTATTCTACTTTTGAATGTATACATGTTCTGTAATTGGTGGTCTTGAAGCCACTCCCTGTAACCCCCCTTTTGTTCACTGACTGTAAATAAAGCTAGCCTGCTCTGGGACACACAAAGGAAGCTCACACACAGACATTTTTCACAGAAGGACAAAGAGACAGTGACACACACACAACCACTCACTCTCACTCACAGTCACGCACCCACACACACACATACATACCCACAGAGAAACCCGGGCAAATGGCATTGATATGACCCAGCGTGTCTGTTTCTTTTTTATCGTCTAGAGCGATGGCCTAGCCTTATACAAAAGAGCTGTACATCAGTACAAGGGATTAATGGCGTTTGGTTATTAATATCCACAAGTGCGCTTTTCAGTGCAGCAAAGCTTTTCAGCGCATCAAGTGAATTTCTATGAGCCAAGTCAATGGAGGCCAGCTTTGTATTTGGTGGGACAAACATTCCCTCTGAAATGGTGAGTAGGTGGATTATATTTTTTAAGTCTGTAGATAGATTTCCTCCTCTCCCCTCCCTCCTCACACACACACCCCCAACTAGCCCTTACCTTTTTACCTTTTCTTTTGCCTCCCCCCTTGGTTGCTTCTGCTTTTTTGATTCCCCTACAGAGTTGGGTATACTAGTCTTCCCTATTTTTAATACTTAGATTTGTGGTATTGTCCAGTACCATATGGGGGCAAGTCTTTTGAGGATTTGGAGACATTTCCCATGGGCCAACCAGGCTATTTATCACTAAACACAACAAAATATTATACCGGTGATTGTTTATATTATTTTTACATCATACCTTTTTAGTGAATCTTCGCAATGGATAGAATCATTTGATACAGATTTGTTAAATATTTTTGAGATTTGATACCACATTATCTAGAATAAAATATGACCTGCTGTTAAAAATTAAATGTTTATTATGATTATTTTTTTCTGTGTATTATTAAAGTATTTATTTGGATCCAAGGCCTTAACGAAGCCGGTCAACCCAGGAAACGCGTTGGAAATACAAGTTGGATCCTAAACCCAGGACAACATCACCTTGGATAATCAGTTTGAGAACTTTTTCTTAAAAAATTAAACACATTTTTAGAAATTGTAAAATACTTTGAATAAAGCTATTTGAATTTTTATATTTGATTAATTCATTTTTAAGTACATAGTGACCTGATTTTTAGGTATCCTTTATGAACTGGGACTGTATGTAAATTTTCCTACATACATTATTGGATCTTACCATGCACATAAATGCTGAAATGTGCTGAGCTGTAAAATGGTATGTTATTGCAGAATGCAAGTATTGAACAAGGAGTGTAATTTATAATTCATGATAAGTGCCACTGCTGCTCATTTAATTAGTCCTCCTTTGCATTATCTAGAGATTACAGAGCAACACTACAGCTCATGCAGTGAGTAGCCTTGACAAGTTTGCTGGAGTCCTGGTCAATCAGGCATACAGTGAAAATCTGACGTCATCAAAGGCTCTGTGATGCATAATATAGTAGTGTTAATCATGCATGGGTATATTCAGAACAATGGGAGCAGGTTATTTAGTTTACAGCACAGCGGCAAGAATATCTCTGAAACCTTTTAGGCTCATGACTTGTACTCATAGGATATTATCACCCCTTACTGTGACAGATTTATGCAAAATGCCTTTTTGTATTGCACCGAGAGTTTGCCTTCCTTTGGTTATATTATGGTTCCTACTAAAGGGGATTTTAGATCAAATCTGCAAAAATACTGTTTTTATTATGGATGTTTGATATGAGTGCCAAGTAGTAGTAAAATATTCTTTAACAATTTCAATCTCCTGACCTTTCACTTTCTTTCAAACATTAAAGAGACCCTGTCATGGGAAGAACAGTGCAACTGCTGCAGAAATGAAACGCAGGCACCAGAACCACATTTCAGATGATGAACCATGGGGGGGGGGAGAGAATTTGGGACTTTATAGGAGACTCATGACCAACAGAGTCTCCATCCCTGTGTGCAATAAAGCAAAACTGCTTCATGACCGTATTTACTCTTAATTTGTATTTTGATCAATATTTCATTACCATGATAATATTGTTTTATTTTGTATCATTTTTGTATCATTGTTATGGTTCTATTTACATCTATATTCTTACCATTCATGTCTATTCCCATGTTATGGGTTACAGATTCAATAACATGGGCTCTACATTTATGAGTCTATGTATTTTTACCATTGGTTTACATATTTTAATAAATCTATTATACATCATATATTTGTTTTTTACTTTCATGTAGTCTTATCAGTATACATTAGCTGGCACACAGGGATGGAGACTCTGTTGGTCATGAGTCTCATATAAAGTCCCAAATTCTCTCCCCCCATGGTTCATTAAAATTAGGGCTGGAGGTGTGATTCACCAGCATTCATTACTATTTTCATACCCTGCATTCCTTTATATTGTTTGAACATCATGGCTTTTTATTCCATTCCTATATATCTATCCCCATTTTAGGCCTCTATATGTTGTTATTTCTGTAATTGGTTGCGGTGTTGTCCGCGGCTCTGTCTGTTCCTGGGAGCTGCGATGCGCTCTGCCCGTTTCCTTTCCCTCCCCTTCTCCTCTGGCCCGGGTGGGCGGTGTTGGAGGCGTGGGACTGGGAGGCGGCCGCAGCGCATCGGCACCACGCATCTCCGTGCGGACCTGACGTCACTTTTGGCGTTGACGTCCTGTCACCTGATATCCATCTGTGTTTAAATGGGGAGGCTATACCTGGCGGCTTTGCTGGCTTGGTAGCTTCCCGCGTACTTAGGCACTAGCGTGACGCTGGGTGCGAACCCTGTTCTTAATCTTTGTAGGTATGTACCTCCCCTTGGTCTACTTCTTAGTCCTATCACCTTTATATTTTCTAATATTTCATTTGGCTACGCTTAGCCATTCATTCTTAATTCGGGGTTCACATTTTATCTTGGTGCATCATATTTGTCACAGATAGCTATTTCTCTGCACGTGGCTTCATTCCTCTCCTTATTGTGTTTAAGTGGTTTTCACGAATTTAACTATCTTCACACGGCTATTACACTCATTGGTGTTTTACATGCTATCTATCAGCCTCTTATATCTCCGGGTTTATCCACTCTTAATGAGGTGGTCCTACAATATGTCTTAGTACTATTTCACCTCTCTGGGTTTGGCCTCTTCCTGATCTCACCCTAACCCTACCCTCGCAGCATTCTATCATTTTACTATACCTACTATACTTACCCATGCAGTCTTTGCTATTTTTATAGATACCTACTTTTGGTGAGTGAGGGGTTTGAGATCCTCTATGGGAGAGCCGCCCTGTGCACTTCTGAATCTACATGCCTGCTTGATGCATGAGGGCTTCGCTCCCTCAGCTCCCAAGTGGGACATATCCCCGGATAATCTTGTTACCCTTAAATACCTTATGCGTTTGACACCTTTATTGTAAGTCATATTTGGATTGTTCAAGACCTTGTGCCTATCGGATGTATACTGTTGTTCATGCATGTCCATTTTTTCTAGATGCTTGAAACATGCCTACTCCTGATGAAGTGAAATTTTTTCACGAAACGCGTTGAGTTCAACACAGGCAATCTCATTGTTACAAGCTTACATGTGTAATCAATAGAGATGTCCCGAACTATTCGCCGGCTAACAGTTCCCGGTGAACATCGCTTGTTCGCGTTCGCCGGCGGCGGGCGAACATATGCGTTGTTCGGTCCGCCCCTATACATCATCATTGAGCAAACTGACCCTGTACCTCACAGTCAGCAGACACATTCCAGCCAATCAGCATACCCTCCCTCCCAGACCCTCCCACCTCCTATAAAAAAGCAAGAACAGCATCCATCTTAAATTCATTCTGAAGCTGCAGTGTTAGTTAGAGCAGGGAGAGTGCTGCTGCTGCTGCTGAATTAATAGGGAAATCGTTAGCTGGGCCAGTGTTTTGTGTCCGCTCCTGCTGTAAGGACAGCGTCCTGACAGCACCCCAAAAAGCCCTTTTTAGGGCTGGTACATCAGTTTGCTTTTATTTTTTTTATATATATATTGCAGTTGCCTGCCCGTGAGAGGCCACAGGCCCACAGACTGTACTGTGTGCACACCACTCATATTGGGTGGCATAGTACCTTGCAGATAAAGTCATTTAATTTTACCTCTGTAATATAATTGCAGTTTCCTGCCAGTGAGTGTCAGGCCCACAGACTGTACTGTGCCCACTGCCTACCACTCATATAGGGTGGCACAGCACCTTGCAGATAAAAAATTCATAGAATTTTTCCTCTGTAATATAATTGCAGTTGCCTGCCAATGAGTGTCAGGTCCACAGACTGTACTGTGCCCACTGCCCACCACTCATATAGGGTGGCACAGCACCTTGCAGATAAAAAATTCATTGAATTTTTCCTCTGTAATATAATTGCAGTTGCCTGCCAGTGAGTGTCAGGTCCACAGACTGTACTGTGCCCACTGCCCACCACTCATATAGGGTGGCACAGCACCTTGCAGATAAAAAAATAATTTAATTTTTCCTCTGTAATATAATTGCAGTTGCCTGCCAGTGAGTGTCAGGTCCACAGACGGTACTGTGCCCACTGCCCACCACTCATATAGGGTGGCACAGCACCTTGCAGATAAAAAATGTATTTCATTTTTCCTCTGTAATATAATTGCAGTTGCCTGCCAGTGAGTGTCAGGCCCACAGACTGTACTGTGCCCACTGCCCACCACTCATATAGGGTGGCACAGCACCTTGCAGATAAAAGATTAATTGAATTTTTCCTCTGTAATATAATTGCAGTTGCCTGCCAGTGAGTGTCAGGTCCACAGACTGTACTGTGCCCACTGCCCACCACTCATATAGGGTGGCACAGCACCTTGCAGATAAAAAATTAATTTAATTTTTTCTCTGTAATATAATTGCAGTTGCCTGCCAGTGAGTGTCAGGCCCACAGACTGTACTGTGCCCACTGCCCACCACTTATATAGGGTGGCACAGTACCTTGCATGCATAGTACCACTAATCTAAAAAAAAAATGACAGGCAGAGGCAGGCCACCCCGCAGGGGCCGTCGTGGTCATGGTGCTGTGATTTCCTTTGGCCCTAGAATAATGCCCAGTGTTCAGAGGCCACGTACCCTGAACTCGAAAAATTCTGAGGACATAGTTGACTGGCTTACACAGGACACCCAATCTTCTACAGCTTCTGCTCAGAACCTTGACGCACCATCCTCCTCCAGCTCAGCTTCGGGCACCTCTCAAGTTACCGCTCGCCCGCCCGCCGCCACCACCGACACTAGCACCACAGCCACTTCACTTGATCTGTCAGAGGAGTTATTTACACATCAGTTGGAAGAAATTAGTGATGCGCAACCATTAGTGCCAGAGGATGTAGATAACAGGGATATGTCTCAGTCAGGCAGCATTACACACATGGACGTACGGTGTGATGATGATGATGATGTTGTACCCGCTGCTGCTTCCTTTGCTGAGTTGTCAAATACAAGTGAAGCGGTTGATGATGACGATGTGTCCGTGGATGTCACATGGGTGCCCGCTCGAAGAGAAGAACAGGGGGAAAGTTCAGATGGGGAGACAGAGAGGAGGAGGAGACAAGTTGGAAGCAGGTGGAGGTCGTCACAAGGAGCTAGTGGCACAGTCACACAGCATGTATCGGCACCCGGGATCAGCCAGACAGCACGCCAATCAATGCATGCTGTTGCCACCACCAGAATGCCGTCATTGCAAAGCTCAGCAGTGTGGCATTTTTTTGTGTGTGTCTGCCTCTGATAACAGCGATGCCATTTGCAAACTGTGCCAAAAGAAACTGAGTAGTGGGAAGTCCAAAACCCACCTAGGTACAACTGCTTTGCGAAGGCACATGATCTCACATCACAAACGCCTATGGGATCAACACATGATGAGTACAAGCAGCACACAAACTCAAAGCCACCATCCTCCTCCTGGTCCGGCATCTTCAGCCATGTCAACCACTGCTGTCCTCCTTGCCCCCCATCAACCACCTTCCACTCCGCCTCTCACCTTCAGCAGTTCCTGCTCATCTGCCCACAGTCAGGTGTCTGTCAAGGAAATGTTTGAGCGTAAGAAGCCAATGTTACAGAGTCACCCCCTTGCCCGGCAGCTGGCTTGTCGGAAACTCTTAGCCCGCCAGCTTTTACCATACAAGCTGGTGGAGTCTGAGGCCTTCAAAAAATTTGTAGCTATTGGGACACTGCAGTGGAAGGTACCCGGCCAAAATTTTTTTTCACAAAAGGCAATCCCCAACCTGTACTTTATTGTGGAAAAGGAAGTCATGGCATGTCTGGCACACAGTGTTGGGGCAAGGGTCCATCTGACCACTGATACCTGGTCTGCAAAGCACGGTCAGGGCAGGTATATAATGTACACTGCGCATTGGGTAAACCTGCTGACGGCTGCCAAGCATGGAATGCATGGCTATGCAGAGTAGTTGGTGACAATGCCACGACTTGCAGGCAGGCCTGCTGCCACCTCCTCTACTCCTCCTACTCCATCCTCTTTGCTAAGTCTTCTTCTGCTGCTGCATCTTGCGCCACATCAACTGCACCCCGTCCAGCTCCCCAGGGGCTATTCCACATCCCGGATACAACAGTGTCATGCCGTCTTGGGGTTGACTTGCCTGAAAGCAGAGAGTCACACCGGACCAGCATTCCTGTCCGCCCTGAACACACAGGTGGATCAGTGGCTGACCCCGCACCAACTGGAGATCGGCAAAGTGGTGTGTGACAACGGAAGCAATTTGTTGGCGGCATTGAATTTGGGGAAGTTGACACATGTACCGTGCACGGCACATGTGTTGAATCTGATCGTATAACGCTTTGTGCATAAGTACCCAGGCTTACAGGACGTCCTCAAGCAGGCCAGGAAGGTGTGTGGCCATTTCAGGCGTTCCTACATGGCCATGGCGCACTTTTCCGATATTCAGCGGCGAAACAACATGCCAGTGAGGCGCTTGATTTGCGACAGCCCAACACGTTGGAATTCAACACTCCTAATGTTCGACCGCCTGCTCCAACAAGAAAAAGCCCTCAACGAGTATTTGTATGACTGGGGTGCTAGGACAGCCTCTGCGGAGCTGGGTATTTTTTTGCCACGTTACTGGACGCTCATGCGCAATACCTGTAGGCTCATGCGTCCTTTTGAGGAGGTGACAAACCTAGTCAGTCGCACCGAAGGCACCATCAGCGACATCATCCCATTTGTTTTCTTCCTGGAGCGTGCCCTGCAAAGAGTGCTGGATCAGGCCATAGATGAGCGTGAAGAGGAAGAGGAAGAGTTGTGGTCACCATCACCACCAGAAACAGCCTTATCATCATCTCTTGCTGGACCTGCGGCAACGCTGGAAGAGGAGTCTGAGGAAGAGGAGTCAGAGGAGGAATGTGGCTTTGAGGAGGAGGAAGACCAACCACAGCAGGCATCCCAGGGTGCTCGTTGTCACCTATCTGGTACCCGTGGTGTTGCACGTGGCTGGGGGGAAGAACAGACCTTCAATGAGATCAGTGAGCACGAGAAATGGGACATGAGTAGCTCGGCATCTAACCTTGTGCAAATGGGGTCTTTCATGCTGTCATACCTGTTGAGGGACCCTCGTATAAAAAGGCTGAAGGAGAACGACCTGTACTGGGTGGCCACGCTACTAGACCCCCGGTATAAGCAGAAAGTGTCTGAAATGTTACCGAATTACCGACAGTCGGAAAGGATGCAGCAGTTCCAAAACAAGTTAAAAAGAATGCTTTACACAGCGTACAAGGGTGATGTCACAGCACAACAGGAATCTAACAGGGGAAGAGGTGAAAGTAATCCTCCTCCTACCACGACCACGCCGGCAAGGACAGGACGCTTTACAAACGTGTTGTTGATGGAGGACATGCAGAGCTTTTTAAGTCCTATCGCCACAGCCCTTCAGGGTCCACCCTCAGAGAACGACTCGACCGACAGGTAGCAGACTACCTCGCCTTAACTGCAAATATCGACACTCTGAGGAGCGATGAACCCCTTGACTACTGGGTGTGCAGGCTTGACCTGTGGCCTGAGCTATCCCAATTTGCAGTAGAACTTCTGGCCTGCCCCGCTTCAAGTGTCCTGTCAGAAAGGACCTTCAGCCCAGCAGGAGGTATTTTTACTGAGAAGAGAAGTCACCTAGGTCAAAAAAGTCTAGATTACCTCACCTTTATTAAGATGAATAAGGCATGGATCCCGAAGGGACTGACAGTGGGGGATGCATTTGACCAAAAAAGGCCTTATGAGATGCCTTGGGCTGCTGTATTTAATCTCTGCATGCTGGATGACTTGCGTGACTTCTCCGCCACCAACTAGGGTTCAAGCCGCAATGTTTTAGTGCACTTTCTGCCTGGAAAACATACATTTTTCTGGCCGCTGCTACAGCAGCGACTGCAACAATACCTAATTTTTCAGGCATGTGTACATGCCTAAGTTTTCTGGCCTCTGGTGCTGCACTGTGGCTGCGAAAACAAAACAAAAAAAAGGCACATACATGTGTCAATTCCCCTTTGTGATCGTTACCTTGTTGTGTTGAAGGGGCTTGTGTATCACAATGAAGCTACCACCTCTATTAGTGTGTTGGCAATGTTGGCACACCGCAGATGATAAGGTCGTTGCTTCATTGTGAACAGACCAAAAGCGATGGGCTGGATAATTTTTCAAAGAAAAAACATGAATTTTCTTTGTGATCATCTAAGGTGATCATTAAAGCCTACTAGGCCAACAATGGGCCCACACTGCAAAATCATTGTTTTCTTGGTCACTTAACTGTCACTGAACTACCTCAGCATGACCATAGGCTTTGAAAAACCGCCATCGCCTCCAATCTCCCAAACGTGCGCACAAGCACAGTCATCACTACACCAAGATTGACGCATAGAGGAATAAAATTTATGTCAACTATTAGCAACTCTTTGTGGTTGTCTAAAATCTATTCGATAGGGGACATAACAGGGATTAAACTGATAAGAATAGTACTACTTAACACACCACTCATATAGGATGGCACAGTACATTGCACGGCGCACGCGAAGTGCCCCAAATTGGAAGTAAGAGGACAGACCAACCATCTTTTTCCATCTCCCGGTTCCTAAAATCTATTCCATACACCGGCCCCTGATAGGGGACAAAAGAGAGATTAAACTGGTAAGAACAGATTTTTTTAATTGAAAAAAAAAGAGGACAGCCTCTGTGGAGCTGGGTATTTTTGGACACGTTACTGAACGCTCATGCACGATGGCTGTAGGCTCATGCGTCCTTTTGCGGAGGTGACAAACCTGCTCAGTCAAACCCAAGGCAACATCATCGACCTCATCCCATATGCATAAGTAGTATATTTTGGTTCCTCGGGCCAGTGGGTGGGACTTTGAGGCAATAAGTTGAAAGAAAAAAGTAATATGCGTTTTTTCGTTTATCGTAAAACAATGTTTATCGTAAAACAATATTTAGTATGTACAAGACATAAAATGTTGAGTGCTGGGTGGGTAAGAGGCCCATCCGTGATGGTGCACGAAAGAAAAGGAAAGTGACACTGTGAAAATTGGTGACTTTTTTAGAGACGCAAGATCCTGCCATCCATTGGTGTTGGATGTTGCAAGATGCGTTTCCACCCAACGCGTTTCGGCTGTGCCTTTTTCAAGGATATTCACTATATCTATATAAAGATATTTTAGTCTTTATTAGTGTCAGATGAAGATTTTTAAGCAATTTTATTAGTATAGTCTGAATTCTTAGCTTACATTGAGTTTTTTGTGTGCAGTTACTGGATCGGTTATGGAGGTGCCCCCTCTTTGTTTCCCAAAACAACCACAAGATCCCCAAGAAAGAGAGGAATGGCGGTAACGTTTTTGTTCTGAAAGACCAAAAAATCATGAATGGCATATAGTGTATATGGGTGTACAGCCCTTGAGTTTACAAGGTTATACTCACAGGGTCCAGGTAATGCTGGTTTTCCAGTCGTGAGTGCCCTTGGTTGTGTTGGCTGTCCCTGGAAATATATAGGTATTTGGATTGGCTATATGTGTCCAGAGGTTAAAAATTTGTTAAGCTGCCAATGCTTGGGTAATAAGATACCTGATGAGCGTCTTATTTGTCTGATGGTCTCTCTGTGGAGAAGAACACCTGCGGTGCTTCTTGGTTGCCAGCGGTTCTCTCTATCTAAGAGGGACATATACCATTATGACAGAACCAAAAGAATTCCATGTGCCTGAATTTGGTATAAGGTAATGTAAAGGTTTACCTTGTGCACTGCCAAAAATGGTTGTTTGGACTGCAGAGCATTTGCCTGTAGCAGGGTGACCTTTCTGTTGCAGGATGATCTCTTCTGTGGAGAGATACACCGTTGTAGCAACAAAAAGGAAATGAGGAAAAGAATCCTGTATTATGCAGGGCTCTATGGAGATCCCAGGAGGCTGTATATAGTACCTGTGTCCAGCAGAGGGAGTCCTGTCCAAAAATGGGGGTGGTCCGCCGTCCTCCAGGAGGTGCGTTCACTCCAAGGTCTGGAGATGAATGGCACACTGCAGGGATCCCCGGCGCCTTAAATATAGGCCGCGCATGTGCAGTACAGCGCCGCACGGTCCTATCTGTCAGGGCGGAAGTACTTCACTCGTATCTACCGCGCATGCGCCTATGCTGCTGCGCGGTCAGTGACGAGGGAGTCTATCCGCTGCCTGGCAACTAGGGACGCCACCAACACGGAGGAGGAGGGGCGACCAGGATGCCGTGGGCTGTTAGTGGAGCCGACAAGCCTCCGGCTTAGATGACACCAGCTGGTGCTTGCCCCGAACGTTGCCCCGCCTTGTGCCGGGGGTTGCAATAGGGTATTGGAAGGAGCAGGTCCACCGATCGAATCTGCATTACATTTATATGCTATTACATCAAAGAACAATAGCTTTGGCAATAATTATATGTGTATGTACTGTTTTAACTTTTCATTCTTAAAGTAACAGAGCTGGTACATTCATTTAAAAGGAGAATGAAATAAGATGTTTTTGAGAAGGGAAAATAAATAAGGGGGAGGTAAGGTACTGGGGTTTGTATGGGTCTCTAATGTCAGTATCTGAGGTCTCTCCACTGATAGAGGGGGGGGAGAGAGAGAGAGAGAGAGGATTATGTCGAGGTACACAGAGCATTTATATATAGGGAGGACAATTTTGTCTAGGGTGGGGGATAGAGAGGCAAGTAACAAATCCTGTCCAGGTGATGACCGGTGACTGGTGAATTTTGAATTAGTCCGTTTTGCCGGATACAAAGCCATCTAGGAATGGTTTGAAGCTCTCTGCTTCATTGAGGCCAGGAGGTGTAGTCGCTCTGAGGCGTCTAATCCACCTCATTTCTCTTTGTAAGAGAGTTTTATTCCAGTCGCCCCCCCTCCCTGGAATGTGAAACCTATCCAGGGCCATAAATTTTACAGGGGGCATTTTAGATTGGTGCTTATCTCTCACGTGTCTGCCAAGTGGGAGATAGAAGTTGCACATTTCCATGGATGCCAAGTGTTTGCCAACTCTCTTACGGAACTCTTGCTTAGTTTTTCCTACATAATATGCACCGCAGTCACACTCCATCAGGTAAACTACTGCTTGCGTTTTGCAGTTGACGAAGTGGACTGGTGTAAATAATTCCCCATTGGGTAGCAATTTGGTTGTGCTTTTGACGATAACTTTGCATTGGGCACAGCCCCCGCATGGATATGTCCCCTTGTCCTTACACGGGTCCTTTCTTGGTCCCTCTTTGAACTCACTGTGAACCAGTGATTGCTGGAAGGAGCCGGCTTTCCTGAATGTGATTTTTGGTTTTGCTGGGAGAAGGTGTCTTAGACTTGGGTCAGCGGTAAGGATGTGCCACTTTTGCTGAATGATTTTCCTGATTGAGTCATGTTGATTAGTATATCGCATGATCAATCGATTGGTATTTTCTTGTGGTTTGTCCATGGGTTTTTTGAACAGGATTTGGTGTCGCTCCATATTGTTAGCTCGGTTGAAGGCTTTTCTTAGACTTGTTTTTGAGTAACCTCGAATGAGTAATCGTGCTGTTAATTTATCAGACTCGCTTTTAAAGTCTTTTTGAGAAGTGCAGTTCCTCTTTAGCCGTAAGAACTGAAGCTGTCTGCATGCAATACAGTGTTACCTGCGGTCTCTTTTCTATAGAGTGTAGTGTTTATGTTCCCCTTGGAGTCTTTGAAAATCCAAGTATCCAGAAAACTGATTTTGGTTAGGCTGTATTGCATGGTGAAGTGCATGTTGAAAGAGTTTATGTTCATGTGGTCCAGGCACTCTCGTAGGAGGTCCTCGGGTCCATCCCACAGGATAAAAATGTCATCTATATATCTCTGCCATAGTGTTATATGGCGAGAGTATATAGAGTTTTTTTTCCTCATTGAGAAAGTCCTGCTCCCATACGCCCAGATATATGTTGGCGTAGGATGGGGCACAGCTTGTGCCCATGGCCACGCCACAGGTCTGCAGGAAATGTAGGCCATCAAAACAGAAGTAGTTATGGTATAGCGTCTCTTTCATTAGGTGTTTGTGTGGGTCTAGGCCGTGGTCCTCTGGGTGGTGGTCCTCTTTTCCGGTTATCTGATCCAGAGGCATATGATGAGGAGTCTGATGAGTAATACTGGTTGTCCTGGCCGGTATTTTTCATGCTGACTTGTTGTTTGTTTTTGATGGTTCGACGAGTATTATTCCACCTGTAGGCCCTCCCCTGGGCGAAGGCGTTTTTGTCCCGCCAGTATTTTTTCTCCTTTTTTCGGAGGATCTGTTTACTGTAATTTTCTAGGTGGTCTTTTAATTTTTTCTCCTCATCGTTGTACATCTGGACGGTTTTTAGAGGTGCTAGTTTAAGGTATAGTTTAAGGTATATATTTAGAGGTGCTAGTTTAAGGGCTGTACACCCATATACACTATATGCCATTCATGATTTTTTGGTCTTTCAGAACAAAAACGTTACCGCCATTCCTCTCTTTCTTGGGGATCTTGTGGTTGTTTTGGGAAACAAAGAGGGGGCACCTCCATAACCGATCCAGTAACTGCACACAAAAAACTCAATGTAAGCTAAGAATTCAGACTATACTAATAAAATTGCTTAAAAATCTTCATCTGACACTAATAAAGACTAAAATATCTTTATATAGATATGGTGAATATCCTTGAAAAAGGCACAGCCGAAACGCGTTGGATGGAAACGCATCTTGCAACATCCAACACCAATGGATGGCAGGATCTTGCGTCTCTAAAAAAGTCACCAATTTTCACAGTGTCACTTTCCTTTTCTTTCGTGCACCATCACGGATGGGCCTCTTACCCACCCAGCACTCAACATTTTATGTCTTGTACATACTAAATATTGTTTTACGATAAACATTGTTTTACGATAAACGAAAAAACGCATATTACTTTTTTCTTTCAACTTATTGCCTCAAAGTCCCACCCACTGGCCCGAGGAACCAAAAAATACTACTTGTTCTAATTAGGGATGTTGGCACCAATACATTATACAAACCTACTTCAAACCCTGGTTTTCTAGAGCTCAACTTAAATCGTTTTACTCTACCCCGGATGGAAGTCATCCAATTCCTCACCTGACCTCTAGAAAACCTGATTACTTATTGGGAACCTTGTCTCCCAATTCTCTTTTCTTATATTCTAATTACTGTCCCCTCCCTCTCCAGGGAGGCCGACACTAACAGACCGCAAGGTACAAATTTCACTGTAACCATACAATAGATAGTTACAGAGATAAAATTACGTTTCTCCCCCCTATCCGTATCTCTGCACGCAGAGTGAAAGGGCATCAAGGGAGAACACCTCCAGTGATCCAAATTTCCTTTGGACCACTACTACGCAAGGAGAATCAAATACGAGGGACAACATGGGGGACCTACTGGGGGACGAATGGAACAACCTTATGTCTAGTATCGAAACAGACTTCCAAAATAAAGATCAACAAGAATCAGACACACTCGCGCTCTTCTCTACCCTTAGACGACAACTTGAGAAGAAATCGTCTTTACATTGGCACATTAAGGCATTTGAAAGATACATCACCGAAGAAATCAATCCGGCTGGACTTCGGATCCAGATCTTTCCGTCCATGGATAATGTAACAGTAACCATGAAGCAACAATGGGAAGAACAACTCAATATGTGTTCCAAAAACCTTATGATCCTCCTGCAGGAGGAATACGAACGACAAATTAAAAAAATCGATGAGGAAACCAAACTAATATACCTTAAACTAGCACCTCTAAAAACCGTCCAGATGTACAACGATGAGGAGAAAAAATTAAAAGACCACCTAGAAAATTACAGTAAACAGATCCTCCGAAAAAAGGAGAAAAAATACTGGCGGGACAAAAACGCCTTCGCCCAGGGGAGGGCCTACAGGTGGAATAATACTCGTCGAACCATCAAAAACAAACAACAAGTCGGCATGAAAAATACCGGCCAGGACAACCAGTATTACTCATCAGACTCCTCATCATATGCCTCTGGATCAGATAACCGGAAAAGAGGACCACCACCCAGAGGACCACGGCCTAGACCCACACAAACACCTAATGAAAGAGACACTATACCATAACTACTGCTGTTTTGATGGCCTACATTTCCTGCAGACCTGTGGCGTGGCCATGGGCACAAGCTGTGCCCCATCCTACGCCAACATATATCTGGGCGTATGGGAGCAGGACTTTCTCAATGAGGAAAAAAACTCTATATACTCTCGCCATATAACACTATGGCAGAGATATATAGACGACATTTTTATCCTGTGGGATGGACCCGAGGACCTCCTACGAGAGTGCCTGGACCACATGAACATAAACTCTTTCAACATGCACTTCACCATGCAATACAGCCTAACCAAAATCAGTTTTCTGGATACTTGGATTTTCAAAGACTCCAAGGGGAACATAAACACTACACTCTATAGAAAAGAGACCGCAGGTAACACTGTATTGCATGCAGACAGCTTCAGTTCTTACGGCTAAAGAGGATCTGCACTTCTCAAAAAGACTTTAAAAGCGAGTCTGATAAATTAACAGCACGATTACTCATTCGAGGCTACTCAAAAACAAGTCTAAGAAAAGCCTTCAACCGAGCTAACAATATGGAGCGACACCAAATCCTGTTCAAAAAACCCATGGACAAACCACAAGAAAATACCAATCGATTGATCATGCGATATACTAATCAACATGACTCAATCAGGACAATCATTCAGCAAAAGTGGCACATCCTTACCGCTGACCCAAGTCTAAGACACCTTCTCCCAGCAAAACCAAAAATCACATTCAGGAAAGCCGGCTCCTTCCAGCAATCACTGGTTCACAGTGAGTTCAAAGAGGGACCAAGAAAGGACCCGTGTAAGGACAAGGGGACATATCCATGCGGGGGCTGTGCCCAATGCAAAGTTATCGTCAAAAGCACAACCAAATTGCTACCCAATGGGGAATTATTTACACCAGTCCACTTCGTCAACTGCAAAACGCAAGCAGTAGTTTACCTGATGGAGTGTGACTGCGGTGCATATTATGTAGGAAAAACTAAGCAAGAGTTCCGTAAGAGAGTTGGCAAACACTTGGCATCCATGGAAATGTGCAACTTCTATCTCCCACTTGGCAGACACGTGAGAGATAAGCACCAATCTAAAATGCCCCCTGTAAAATTTATGGCCCTGGATAGGCTTCACATTCCAGGGAGGGGGGGCGACTGGAATAAAACTCTCTTACAAAGAGAAATGAGGTGGATTAGATGCCTCAGAGCGACTACACCTCCTGGCCTCAATGAAGCAGAGAGCTTCAAACCATTCCTAGATGGCTTTGTATCCGGCAAAACGGACTAATTCAAAATTCACCAGTCACCGGTCATCACCTGGACAGGATTTGTTACTTGCCTCTCTATCCCCACCCTAGACAAAATTGTCCTCCCTATATATAAATGCTCTGTGTACCTCGACATAATCCTCTCTCTCTCTCTCTCCCCCCCCTCTATCAGTGGAGAGACCTCAGATACTGACATTAGAGACCCATACAAACCCCAGTACCTTACCTCCCCCTTATTTATTTTCCCTTCTCAAAAACATCCTATTTCATTCTCCTTTTAAATGAATGTACCAGTTCGGTTACTTTAAGAATGAAAAGTTAAAACAGTACATACACATATAATTATTGCCAAAGCTATTGTTCTTTGATGTAATAGCATATAAATGTAATGCAGACTCGATCGGTGGACCTGCTCCTTCCAATACCCTATTGCAACCCCCGGCACGGTAAGCCCCGCCACAAGGCGGGGCAACGTTTGGGGCAAACACCAGCTGGTGTCATCTAAGCCGGAGGCTTGTCGGCTCCACCAACAGCCCACGGCATCCTGGTCGCCCCTCCTCCTCCGTGTCGGCGGCGTCCCTAGTTGCCAGGCAGCGGATAGACTCCCTCGTCACTGACCGCGCAGCAGCATAGGCGCATGCGCGGTAGATACGAGTGAAGTACTTCCGCACTGACAGATAGGACCGCGCGGCGCTGTACTGCGCATGCGCGGCCTATATTTAAGGCGCCGGGGATCCCTGCAGTGTGCCATTCATCTCCAGACCTTGGAGTGAAAGCACCTCCTGGAGGACGGCGGACCACCCCCATTTTTGGACAGGACTCCCTCTGCTGGACACAGGTACTATATACAGCCTCCTGAGATCTCCATAGAGCCCTGCATAATACAGGATTCTTTTCCTCATTTCCTTTTTGTTGCTACAACGGTGTATCTCTCCACAGAAGAGATCATCCTGCAACAGAAAGGTCACCCTGCTACAGGCAAATGCTCTGCAGTCCAAACAACCATTTTTGGCAGTGCACAAGGTAAACCTTTACATTACCTTATACCAAATTCAGGCACATGGAATTCTTTTGGTTCTGTCATAATGGTATATGTCCCTCTTAGATAAAGAGAACCGCTGGCAACCAAGAAGCACCGCAGGTGTTCTTCTCCACAGAGAGACCATCAGACAAATAAGGCGCTCATCAGGTATCTTATTACCCAAGCATTGGCAGCTTAACAAATTTTTAACCTCTGGACACATATAGCCAATCCAAATACCTATATATTTCCAGGGACAGCCAACACAACCAAGGGCACTCACGACTGGAAAACCAGCATTACCTGGACCCTGTGAGTATAACCTTGTAAACTCAAAGGGCTGTACACCCATATACACTATATGCCATTCATGATTTTTTGGTCTTTCAGAACAAAAACGTTACCGCCATTCCTCTCTTTCTTGGGGATCTTGTGGTTGTTTTGGGAAACAAAGAGGGGGCACCTCCATAACCGATCCAGTAACTGCACACAAAAAACTCAATGTAAGCTAAGAATTCAGACTATACTAATAAAATTGCTTAAAAATCTTCATCTGACACTAATAAAGACTAAAATATCTTTATATAGATATGGTGAATATCCTTGAAAAAGGCACAGCCGAAACGCGTTGGATGGAAACGCATCTTGCAACATCCAACACCAATGGATGGCAGGATCTTGCGTCTCTAAAAAAGTCACCAATTTTCACAGTGTCACTTTCCTTTTCTTTCGTGCACCATCACGGATGGGCCTCTTACCCACCCAGCACTCAACATTTTATGTCTTGTACATACTAAATATTGTTTTACGATAAACATTGTTTTACGATAAACGAAAAAACGCATATTACTTTTTTCTTTCAACTTATTGCCTCAAAGTCCCACCCACTGGCCCGAGGAACCAAAAAATACTACTTGTTCTAATTAGGGATGTTGGCACCAATACATTATACAAACCTACTTCAAACCCTGGTTTTCTAGAGCTCAACTTAAATCGTTTTACATCCCATATGCATTTTTTCTGGCGCGTGCCCTGCGAAGAGTGCTGGATCAGGCAGTAGATGAGCATGAAGAGGAAGAGTTGTGGTCACCATCACCACCAGAAGCAGCCTTGTTGTCGTTGATTGCTGGACTTGTGGCAACGCAGAGAGAGGAGGCTGAAGAAGAGGAGTCAGAGGAGGAAGGTGGCTTTGAGGAGGTGGAAGACCAACCACAGCAGGCGTCCCAGGGGGCTTGTTGTCACCTTTCAGGGACCCTTGGTGTCTTACGTGGCTGGGTGGAGGAAGAGACCTTCAATGACGTCAGTGAGGACAAGGAACGGGACATGGCTAGCTTGGTATCCAACCTTGTGCAAATGGGGAGTTTGCGGTTGTGCAAATGGACTGTTTGCGGTTGTTTGCGGTGCGTTAAACGGGGAGTTTGGTCTGTCACTGTGAAGCAGGCGTAACCCTTACACTACCTGATCGATATAACATCATACCTGATCGTATACACACACTGGATGTTTTAAAGCACGTTATTCCAAACAATTTAGGAATGTTAGGTGATTTATGCCCTTTATGGATTAAAACCCGACTCTGCGTCAACTACGTAATTTTCCATGGGAGTTTTGCCATGGATCCCCCTCCGGCATGCCACAGTCCAGGTGTTAGTCCCCTTGAAACAACTTTTCCATCACTATTGTGGCCAGAAAGAGTCCCTGTGGCGTTTAAAATTCGCCTGCCTATTAAAGTCTATGGCGGTTCGCCCAGTTCGCCCGTTCGCGAACATTTGCGGAAGTTCACGTTCGCTGTTCGCGAACGGAAAATTTTATGTTCGCGACATCTCTAGTAATCAACTGCTTCATGACCGCATTTACTCTTAATTTGTATTTTGATCAATATTTCATTACCATGATAATATTGTTTTATTTTGTATCATTTTTTTATCATTGTTATGGTTCTATTTACATCTATATTTGTACCATTCATGTCTATTCCCATGTTATGGGTTACAGATTCAATAACATGGGCTCTACATTTATGAGTCTATGGATTTTTACCATTGGTTTACATATTTTAATAAATCTATTATACATCATATATTCATTTTTTACTTTCATGTAGTCTTATCAGTATACATTAGCTGCCCACACCGCGCACAAAGTCACACTTTTATGTTTGTCCTTTTGCTACATTTCAGATGATGTCACAGCAAGCCATGGCTCAAGGCAGGACAGGCCTCTGTTAGTGGTTTCTGGAATTTTGCTAATCCAACGGCTTCTGCTTATTACATGAGGAGAGCAGCTGAGTAATATTTACCAGTGTATTATTTGGTGTTCTGTTCTAAGTTTAACAGCCTGTCTTCTATAATAGATATCAGGAGCACTGATGGTGGCTACCAATACACAGATCTGTATTGGCTTTTGAAATTGACATTTACTTAGATCTTGAAGCATTCCTGATATTTAGTGTGGGACCCTGCTGTTAAATTGACAGCAAAGCCTTCTCAAAGCAATATACAGGGCTGGGCTGTCAACCTGACAGCTGAATCTCCTTCCTGTGTCAGAAGTGCTTACAGTGGCTCCTGTATGAATAAAGACAAACAGATTGCTGCCTTCATTCATAGGTAGCACATATGTAAAAACACTGAACTCAAGATTGTAAAAAAAAAAAAAAAAAATGAACAATAGTTTGACCAAGATTAAGAACCTATTTCTCTGGGTTTGCTTATGTTCCAGATATCCTGTTTGATAAGGAATTTGTGGACCAGCTATAACAAGAACTGAGCAGTGTTGCCAACCGCCCGTAGATTTACGGACAGCCCATAAAAATAGGGCACTTTTCTCCTGCCCGTAAATTCCCGTAGCAGGAGAAAAGTGCCAGTAAAAATGGCTATGAATGGCTTAGCTCGGAACTGCGCATGCGCAGTTCCAGAGATTCCCGAGATGATCCTCTGAGTGATCCGATGCTGCATTCGGCCGGCAGGGCCCAAGGCTGGGGGCGGGTCTGGCAGAAGATGGGCAGCGCGCTTACTCTTCGGAACTCACTCGGGAGTGATGATGTCATGGCGCATTACCGCCATACCGTGCCAGGAACCGAGCGGGTGGAGCTGAGGAGCTGGATTCTACACAGGCCACTCACTGTCTGTCCTGAAGTACCACAGCAAAAGAAACTAACGCGGCAGGCATCAACAGACTGTCACTGGCATGTAAGATCTCATTTACTTTTACAGAAGTGATGAAAAAGAGCCTTTAGTCCTGGTGACCAGGATAATGGGCATTTAATGGGACTCTATGCAACAAAACATTAGAGAAGCAGATTTGATTCTACAACCTATACTCCTTGACATATTTCCAGAAATTTGCTGCTTTCATTTCTTAGTTTTATCTGTTCTCCTTTCTCCTGGGATATGTGTTAATTTTCCCTCAAGAATGTTGTATTGCCCTTACTATACTTGAGGGAAAGGGCATGGATTGATCATTTTACAGGACAGGGAGACGTTTATTTTGAGCCCAAAAGCAGCGCAGTGCATTTCTTAACTTCCTGTCCTAAACTAAGGAATAATCTAGTTTTTCAGTACAGAGGGAAAAGAAGAAAATACAGGCTGTTTAGTTATAATAAAAGGGGGGAGTGAGCGTAGAAGCAGCAATGTCAGGAGGCTATTAGACTGCTTATCTGCCTTTTTATTTTGGCCTGTGAAAGCTCCCAGCTCAGCATGCCATGTGTCAAATCTATCATTAGATATGTCAGGAACTATTATTCCCTCTTTTCAACACCTTTATCCTGTCCGTATCCTCTGACCGCCACCTGTATCCTGTCCGCATCCTCTGACAGCCACCTGTATCCTGTTCGCATCCCCTGACTGCCACCTGTATCCTGTCTGCATCCTCTGGCTGCCACCAGTACCAATTCTACATCCTCTGACCACCTCCTGTATCCTGTGCGCATCCTCTGACCATCTCTTGTATCCTGTGCGCATCCTCTGACCATCTCTTGTATCCTGTGCGCATCTTTTAAACATCTCTTGTATCCTGTGCTCATCCTCTGACCATCTCTTGTATCACGTTTGCAATCTCTGACCATCTCTTGTATCAAGTTTGTAATCTCTGACTATCTCTGACTATCTCTTGTCTTTTATCATGTCTGTAGTTTCTGAGGGGGAGTCTGGAGAGAAATCAAGGGTGAGAGCAGGGAAGGAGATTACGGGAGAAGTCAAACGTGTGTGGACTGTGGAAAGGAGACTATGGGATAAAACCAGAGCCACCATCCTGGAGCCGTCTGACTGAGCCCTACACGGTGCACCTGAGAGGAGGTCAGTGACCGCGCCGCCAGGCCAGTCTGGGGGGGGGGGGGGCTCACTGATGTAAGGGGGGAGTGAACACAATAATGTAAGTGGGCAATGATATAATGGTTCCCCCTTATATCAGTAACCCCCCCTTACTTTAGCATATTCACTCTGTGGAAGGTGGTCTCTGGACACCAGAGTCCCCCCCCCCCACATCAGAGTTCCCAGCATTCCCCTTTACTTCAGAGTCTGCAGGAATTTCCTTTACAGTGCAAGGGGGAACTCTGCAAACTCTGATGTAATGGGGAACTCTGATGTGAGGGGCAATGCTGTAGACCTTGATGTAAGTGGGAACTCTAAAGTAAAGGAGAATGCAGTGGATTCTGATATAAGGTGGCCTCTGGTGACCAGAGCCCCCCCCTTACATCAGAGTTCCCCCCTTAGATCATGATCTGCAGCATTACCCTTTATGTCAGAGTTCTCTTGCACTGTAAGGGGGAATCCTGCACACTCTGATATATGGGGGAACTCTGCGCTCGCTGGGTTGTATTAACCCGACATTCATGTAAATAGAAAAATGTCTTTTGACTTTTGTTTAATGTAAAAACGTTGCTAATAGCACTAGCTACATGTTTATAGTTTAAATATTGATATTTGCACTGATTAGCACTGAAAACAGACATTTTAAGTACTTTTTTGCAGTGTCAGTAAAAAACGAGGCTCTGCCAGTAAATTTAATGATTTTTTTGCCAGTGTAACGCTCCTGCGTTTTTGTTCTAGTGAACTGGATTTGCAGCTGCAGAATCTCCACTCAGTAGTCGTGTAGAGATGTGTTGAATTACCAGATCCAACTCTCCAGACTCATCATTGTGGCCCGGCCTGCTTCAGCATGCAAATATACATACACTCAATAAGATGTTCCTGGAGTGATAGGATGTATACGATAGTATAGAGGTGATGTGCTGAAGGGACAGGCGTGAGCAGTGATAGAAATGATAAGCACTTGATAGTAATGTTCAGGAGAGTAGTAGATGGTGATAGGTAGAATGCAGATAGGTTAGTAATCATGTATGGTAACAGGTGGTAGGGGACAGCAGATGATATATACAGGAGAGACTAACCTAGTGCAAGGATATAGATGGTAGTAGACTCAAGAGCTAGCAATCTATGTAACAGTGCAGATGATAGAATTAGTAATGCATAGATAGTAACAGTCCTTAGTGTGCAGAAGTAGATAGTGTAAGTTTGTTATGAAGGAATCCCCTGTGGGGTACTTATCACTAGTAGGGTTAGTAAGCAGAAGGGTCCGGTAGTAAGAGAGTGATCCGGTAGCGAGATACGAGATCAATAGCGAGGTTCCGGTCTGTTCCAGGTAAGGGAATTAGCTGGAGGCTCCGGCAGCATAAGACAAGGCTGTTAAGCATGCAGTTTGAACGAACAACCTGTGAGAGAAAGCCGGCGATTGAAATAGCCGCTCAGACCGGCACTCAGTGATGATGTCATGCGGCTTAAAGGTATATGCGTTCCACCTAACTGAAAAGGTGGGACGCAATATGCAAAGGAAAATGGGCAATAAGGGTACCGAAGGTACCAGAATCTTACAGCCAGTAAATAATTGGTGCTCTTTGTAAATTTTGGCGTCCTGCCAGTAAATTTCACTTTGGGGGGGGGGGGGGGGTTGACAATACTTGAACTGAGTGACTTCACGTTTATTTCCATTTACAGACAGATTATTGGATTTTCTAGGAAAGGATAGATAGTGTGCATGTGGTGTGTAATCATGCCTCATTTTAGCACTCTGTGTATTTATTGTTTCCTATAACTGTGTGTAGATGGTAGATGCAGCATTAATACTTACTATAAGCATATTTATATAGAACTGAGTTGTTTCCTTGCTTTAACGCAAAGAATTGAGACATGTAGCCAAAAAGATAAAAGCAAAATACTTGGTTGCTCATCCACCTAAGGTGGTGTTAAACCCCAAAACAAAAAAGTATAAAATTGCAGCTCACAATTCTTAGACATGGTGGCTGCATTCGTTTCAATATTTTTAGGCTTTACTTTTTTTCACCTGGTGATCCAGCCACTAAGTCTGTCATTTCTCATCTTTCAAATTAGTAGCACTGACAGGGGTGCTTACAATGGAGAGCTATAATTCATTTATTTAAAAGCATTTATTCCAAAAGGAAAAAACAGTTTGCTATAACTGCTTATAAAGTGTTAGCTGGAGTTCATCTTCAATTTTTAAGTAAAGTCTATCTGACTCTGTTAGTCTAACACTACTCCCTCCCCAGACTGAAAATGCTGCTAGCCAAAGGTGTCTGCTTTTAGTGATGGACGAACATCAGCCGGGGCGGTTCGCAAAATTTTCTCAAAAGTCCTCGAAACTGCAAGTTCGCGTCGGGCCCCATTGACTTTAAAGGGAGGTGAACTTTAAAAACCTTTAGGTCATATTTGCAGCCACAAAATACGTACTAGCTGTGCACAAATAGTCCCAGCACATGGACAATGTCATAACAGAAGAATTGCAATTGGAAAAGTTGCCCTAAATTTTTTTATTTTTACAGAAATGTATTTATTTATTTTTTCATAAATCAGCCAGAACTGACAGCAGCCGGTAAATACATTGTCTAATACATATAGGGTCCATTCACACATCTGTAAAATGGGTCTGCATCCATTCCACAATTTGGCGGAACCTTTACAGACCCATTGATTTTCAATTCCAGTCTGAAAAATTAGGCATTCACAGGATGAAGTAGTAAGTGTCGGCCAGTATAGGCCCCAAGAATTAGCCCACATGGGTTTACCTGACAGCTAAGAACGTAGTATTCTGTGGCTGAAGGTACATTAGACATTCAGAGGATACAAAAGTAAGTGTCGGCCTGTATAGGCCCCAAAAATGAGCCCACATGGGTTTAACTGACAGCTAAGAACGTAGTATTCTGTGGCTTAAGGTTCATTAGGCATTCATAGGATACAGAAGTAAGTGTCGGCCTGTATAGGCCCCAAAAATTAGCCCACATGGGTTTAACTGACAGCTAAGAAAGTAGTATTCTGTGGCTTAAGGTTCATTAGGCATTCACAGGATACAGAAGTAAGTGTTGGCCTGTAGACGCCCCAAAAATTAGCCCACATGGGTTTAACTGACAGCTAAGAACGTAGTATTCTGTGGCTTAAGGTTCATTAGGCATTCACAGGATACAGAAGTAAGTGTCGGCCTGTATAGGCCCCAAAAATTAGCCCACATGGGTTTAACTGACAGCTAAGAACGTAGTATTTGGTGGCTGGAGGTACATTAGGCAGTCACAGGATACAGAAGTAAGTGTCAGCCTGTATAGGCCCCAAAAATTAGCCCACATGGTTTTAACTGACAGCTAAGAACGTAGTATTCTGTGGCTTAAGGTTCATTAGGCATTCATAGGATACAGAAGTAAGTGTCGGCCTGTATAGGCCCCAAAAATTAGCCCACATGGGTTTAACTGACAGCTAAGAAAGTAGTATTCTGTGGCTTAAGGTTCATTAGGCATTCACAGGATACAGAAGTAAGTGTCGGCCTGTAGACGCCCCAAAAATTAGCCCACATGGGTTTAACTGACAGCTAAGAACGTAGTATTCTGTGGCTTAAGGTTCATTAGGCATTCACAGGATACAGAAGTAAGTGTCGGCCTGTATAGGCCCCAAAAATTAGCCCACATGGGTTTAACTGACAGCTAAGAACGTAGTATTTGGTGGCTGGAGGTACATTAGGCAGTCACAGGATACAGAAGTAAGTGTCAGCCTGTATAGGCCCCAAAAATTAGCCCACATGGGTTTACCTGACAGCTAAGAATGTAGTATTTGGTGGCTTGAGGTACATTAGGCATTCGTAGGATACAGAAGTAAGTGCCGGCTAGTATAGGCCCCAAAAATTAGCCCACATGGGTTTAACTAACAGCTAAAAAAGTTGTATTCTGTGGCTGGAAGTACATTAGGCATTCACAGAAAAAATAATTGGCCCCAAAAATTTGCCATTCAATGGACATGAAATGCCTTTTATGCCGCTGTATGTAGCGAAGCCAAGGAACAGGAATTGCTGTGGGTGGATGGCGGTCTGGCGGATATTTGTAGACTGGCATGAGGAATTTTAATGAAACATGGTCTACTGGTCACATGTGTTGAATTCCTCAGAGATCAATGCCTCATTCATTTTTATAAATGTGAGGTAGTCTACACTGTCATGAGCTAGGCGAGTGCGCTTATCGGTCACGATCCCCCCTGATGCGCTGAACGTCCTTTCGGACAGGACACTGGACGGGGGGCAAGCCAACATTTCCATTGCAAATTGTGCAAGCTCTGGCCAGAGGTCAAGCCTGCCCACCCAGTAGTCCAGGGGTTCATCACTCCTCAGAGCATCCACATCAGCCTTTAACCCGATGTAGTCGGACACCTGTCGGTCTAGGCGTTACCTGATGCTGGATCCAGAGTACAGCTGTCGATGGTTCGGCTGAAAGAAGGATCTCATATCTGAAGTGACCAAGACATCTTCAAACCGCCCTCTTCTTGCAGGCGCTGTTGGATATGTACCCGCAACTGTCTCTCTGTGAGTGGAAATTCCTCTGCCAGCGCACGCAAAAGCAGAATGCAGCATTTCCCGCAGCAGGGCCTGGAAGTGCTGCATTCTAACCGCCCTCTGTGATTGTGGTAACTTTTCCGCCATTATTTGTTTGTACCGGGGGTCTAAGTACATTTCCACCCAGTACTGGTCCTTGCCCTTTATGCTTTTTATATGGGGGTCCCCCTTAAAACACTGGAGCATGAAGGCCCCAATTCACACTAAACTGGAAGCGTTGTAGTGGCCTGCTTCCAGCTCATCATCCAGGATAATGTCATCCTCGTTCTCCTCCCCCCGTCCACGGATAACACCAGGGATCCCAGAAAGGTTTAAAGCATGCTCTTCTTGCTCCTCCTCATCCCCCAGCAGCACCATCCTCCTCTGACTCCTCTTCAGACTCCTGCTGTTGACTTGTCTCATATGGAGTAGCACCCACTGGGAATTCATCCAACATTGCGACTTCCTCATCTTCCTGCTCTTGCTCCTCAACGGCTTGATCAATGACACAACGCAATGCTAGCTCCAGAAAGAAGGTGTAAGGTATGATGTCACTTATGGCGCCCTGGCCGTGACTGACCAGTTTGGTGATCTCATCGAATGGCCGCAGAAGTCAGCATGCGTCCCGCATGAGCAGCCACTGGCAAGGTGAAAAAAACCCAAGCTCCCCAGAACCTGTCCTGCCGCAAAGTTCGTATAGGTAATTGTTAACTGCACGTTTCTGCTGGAGCAGCCTATCAAGCATATGCAACGTTGAGTTTCATCGCATCGGGCAGTCACAAATAAGACGCCTGACGGGCAGGTTGTGTCGCCGCTGAATGTCAGCAAGGCGAGCCATGGCTGTGTAAGATCTTCTGAAATGGCCCGAGATTTTCCTGGCCTGCTGCAAGACGTCCTGGACCCCAGGGTATTTGGCAACGAATCACTGCACCACAAAGTTCAGGACGTGTGCCATGCATGGCACATGTGTTATTTTGCCCTGTTTCAGCACGCTCAGCAGATTGGCACCGTTGTCGCACACCACTTTACTAACTGTCAAATTCAGCCGTGTCAGCCACTGATCTGCCTATGAACGCAAAGCTGAAAGGAGTGCAGGACCAGTGTGGCTCTTGGCTTCCAGGCATAACAGACGCAGCAGGGCAACGTCTCACCTGGCATGTGGAATAGGTTCTGGGGATCTTGGGCGGCGCAGCGGAAGAGACGGTAGCAGCGGAAAAGGAGGAGTCAGCTGAGGAGGAGAGGGAGGATGAAGGAGGAGGGGGAGGAGGAGAAGAAGAGGCAGGCCTGCATGCAATCAGTGGCGGTACAACCAAATCTACACGGGTGCCACGGGTTACATGCTTGACGGCCGTCAGAAGGTTCACCCAGTGGGCAGTAAAAGTGATATACCTTCCCTGCCCGTGTTTGCTAGACCATGTGTCTGTGGTCAGATGTATCTTGGCACCAACACTGTGTGTCAGAGATATATTCACTTGCCGCTGAACATGGCCATACTGCTCTGGAATGCCCTTCTGCGAGAAATATTTTCTGCCTGGGACCTTCCATTGTGGTGTTCCAATGGCCACAAATTTACGAAAGGCCTCCGAGTCCACCAGTTGATATGGCAGTATTTGGCGGGCTATCAGTTCCGACAAGCCAGCAGTCAAACGTTGGTTAAGAGGGTAATCTGGCGTCATTATTTTTTTACGCTCCAACATTTGGGCCACAGAAGCCTGCCTTTTTCCAGAACAACGTGACGACGGCATCATGGAAGGTGGAGTGGAGGACAAATGTGAGGAGAGAGGAGAAGGAGAAGGAGAAGAGGCTGGACGGTGAGAGCCTGGAGTGTGGCTTTGTGGGTTTTGACGGTGTTGCTCCCACTAGGCTCAGTGATGGGAGTTTAGGTGCCTTCTTAAGGCGGTCGTCCCTAGGTGAGTGTTGGGCTTACCGCGACTTATGCGTTGACTGCAAAGGCTGCAGATGGCAACACTGTCGTCAGCAACGGACACATTAAAAAAAGCCCACACTGCGGAGCCATGTGCCGGCGTCCTGGGAGCACCAGATGTGACCGTACATGGTTGATGGCTCGCTCCTGATACATTTGCAGTCTGCTTTGTACTTCTTGAATGCAAGTTCTGCCTGCCTCTCCTCCCTATCTGCCGGTCCGTCTCTCCCTCTGAACTCCCCTCCTCTTCCTCTCTTGTGGGGACCCACGTGACGTCCATAGACACGTCATCATCCACGTCACCTTCCCCACCACTAACAATCGAGATCTCGAAGTAGTGGCCAGTGAGTTTGGCACTGTGTGTATCAGAATTAACACAGCAAAAGAGGCAATATTGTTGCAGGACACAAATACACTTATGAAAGTATACTTAGATAACACCCCACTTCAATATGTGGTATTGGGGGGCCACTGGTCTATCACACCAGTTGTTCAAAAAATTGGCAAGGGAGTTTGGCACTGTGTGTATCAGACTTGAAGCAGCAAAAGAGGCAATATTGTTGCAGGACACAAATACACTTATGAAAGTATTCTCAGATAACACCCCACTTCAATCTGTATTATTGGGGGGCCACAGGTTTATTACACCAGTTCTACAAATAATCGGCCAGTAACTGTTGTCACTGTGTGTAGCAGAGTTAACACACCAAAAGAGGCCAAATTTTTGCAGGACTAAAATACACTCTTAGAAAAGTATACTGTTAAATAACACCCCACTTAAATATGTGGTATTGGGGGGCCACTGGTCTATCACACCCGTTGTTCAAAAGATTGGCCAGTGAGTTTGGCACTCTGTGTATCAGACTTAACACAGCAAAAGAGGCACTATTGTTGCAGGACACAAATACACTTGTAAAAGTATAATCAGATAACACCCCACTTCAATATGTGGTATTGGGGGGGCACTGGTCTATCACACCAGTTGTTCAAAAGATTGGCCAGTGAGTTTGGCACTCTGTGTATCAGACTTAACACAGCAAAAGAGGCAATATTGTTGCAGGACACAAATACACTTGTAAAAGTATACTCAGATAACACCCCACTTCAATATGTGGTATTGGGGGGGGGGGGGGGGCACTGGTCTATCACACCAGTTATAATACATTAATTGTGCTTTTGTCACTGTTTGTAGTATTGCTGCAGCAATGCTCAGTCACCACACCTATCACAATGCTGCACAGTGCACAATACTAATCCACTATAATATGCTTTCTACAAAGTATATTATACCGTGGATTACCCACTCCCCCCCCCCCCCCATATAGTGCACTGCACACCAATACCAAAAAAATTGCAGCCCTTTTAATTACTTTTGTGGACATTAACAGAGCGATTTGTGTCACTGCTGCCGTTCTCTAACTGCCCCTAAGGCACAGACTGGATACCTGTCCCTAAACTCTAAAGAGACTGTAGTAGACCTATACCAAAATACCAGCCTTGAAAAGGACTTTTGTGGACATTAACAGAGCGATTTGTGTCACTGCTGCCAATTTTTAACTGCCCCTAAAGCACTGACTGGATACTTGTCCCTAAACTCAAAAGAGACTGTAGTAGACCTATACCAAAATACCAGCCCTGAAAATGACTTTTGTGGATCTTAACAGAGCTATTTGTGTCTGGCAATCTCTCCCTCATGAACACAGCAGACCTTTCCCTACGCTGACAAAAAGCAGAATGTGAAATGGCCGACAGCTCAGGTCTATTTATAGGGTAGGGGGCATGTCCATGTGCTGAAATGTTTCAATTGGCTGTCCCGTTCCACCTGACGACTGTGTCATGGGTCAAAGTTCTCCCCAATGTAAACTAATATGGCCGCCGCGAACAACGCCATGTGTTTGCAAAATTGGCGGGTAGCGAACAAGCAAAATTCACCGCGAACCGCAAGGCCATCTCTATCTGCTTTACTACGTCACACAGACTGCAGATACCCTAAGACAGGAATAGTGTTATTGACTTATTGGTAAAAATTGTCTGTTAGTAAAGAACTATGATTTTAGGTGAATGTTTAGGTATGAGAGTTACCTGAAAATATTCTTAGGATGGATGTACTTCAAGGTCAGATAACCCAGACTATACAGACAGTCAATCCAGTAAAGGCCCGTACACACGTAGCGATTGTCGGCCGAACGATCGGCCGTCTTTTGTCCGGTGCTGTCCTGTCGGTTGAAAAGTGCTAAAGACTGCACACTAATCTTGTCGGCCAACAACAGCCAACTGCAGAAGTGATGTCATGTGATGGTTAACTTTCCGTGTGATTTTTCTTCTCCGAGCATGCCCAGTCTTGCTCATCTGCTGTTTGTCGGCCGAAT
The DNA here is from genome assembly GCF_965119305.1 of Pelophylax lessonae. Classification (NCBI taxonomy): domain Eukaryota; kingdom Metazoa; phylum Chordata; class Amphibia; order Anura; family Ranidae; genus Pelophylax; species Pelophylax lessonae. The sequence continues at coordinate 143,685,636 of NC_138769.1, read as the reverse complement.
TCTGTACTGACTGTCGAACAATCGGCCGTTCTGGTGACGGCCAACAAAAATTTTAAAGGCTGCACACCCGATTTTTTTCCCCCGAAAAGTCGCAGTCGGTTGTCGGAAGCATCATACTAACAAGCCGACAATCGGCCGAATATTTACGGCCGACAATCGCTACGTGTGTACGGGCCTTTAGTCCCTTTTTGCGTTCTCTCTGTGGCAGAGTGATGCCCCACCAAGTTGATGTTAACCCAGGATTCTCAACCAGAGAGGTTGAGGGACTCCAGGGGGTTTGCTTAATTATGAGTAAACTGGCTTTTCAAAAAATCTGTGGTCCTTTTAATGTGCATGTAAAGTTACATTCATAGCGAAGAGAGAGTAGTTGGCGGGAGGCCTCCCAGAAGGCGGAAGTGTTTTTTCTTTTTTTTCTATTTTTTGGGTCCGGCAGGCATCGTGATTGACAATGGATTTTCTTAGAGGGACACTTTTTTTTCTTTTTTAATAAAGGATTTTCCGAAAACTGTTTCCTGTGTTTCTTACTTTTTGACACCTTTTTTGCTGAATTGGTATGGGTATGATGTATCCGATACCCACATGGCTGCCCCAAAGCACCCACTCCCCCATGTTGGGGGCATGTGGCCTGGTATGGTTCAGGAGAGGGGGCGCTTGTTCATCCCCCCCTTTTCCTGACCTGCCGGGCTGCATGCTCAGATAAGGGTCTGGTATGTATTTTGTGGGGGACCCCCATGCCTTTTCTTTCTTTCTTTTTTTTTTTTACCGGCACTTTTTTAAAATTCAGATTTCAGCGGGGAAACCCGTTGAATGAAAATAAAAATGAAATAGCAAATGAAAATTCGCTATTGCAACACGGATCCTCCTCCTGGCCAATCAGGAAGCAGGTCCTGAGACCTGTTTCCTGATTGTCCGAAAAGAGAAGCCATGCCATTGGGCATGGAGGAGGAGGGAGGAGACACAGAAGACGGGGAAGAAGCCACCGCCGCCATCACTGTAGCCATCGCCATCCAGGCAGGGTGAGTAAGCCGGGGGGGGGGGCGGGGTCCTGTCCTGTCCTGCTGTGCACCCTTTATTTCAATACAACTGGAGTTAGAACGCAGTGGGAGAGTTTGGTTCATATTAAATCTGATTTACAGGGCATGTGTGGAAGAGAAGAGGTTTAAGAGCAATATGACCTAATGATAAGAGAAACCTTGGGCCATCCTCTGTCAGCAATAGGACCTCATTATGGGCATGTTTCAGAGGCAGTTCTTAAATTGTATCTCAAAGATTGCTGGCCATCCCGCGCGGTGGGGGGGGGGCTGTTGGTTTTGCTGCCGCCCCCCCCCCCAAAAATTTTTATTCACCAGCCGCCACTGTCGGGTACTCTGATGGGCTTCAGAGAGGTACTTGGGTATTCTGATGGGCTAGAGACAGGTACTCGGGTAATCTGATGGGCTACAGATAGGTACTCGGGCACTCTGGGCTGAAGACAGGTACTCAGGTACTCTGGGCTAGAGACAGGTACTCGGGTACTCTGGGCTAGAGGCAGGTACTCGGGTACTCTGAAGGTCTGCAGATAGGTACTCCGGTACTCTGTGCTGCAGACAGATAGGTACTCGGGTACTATGATGGGCTGCAGAAAGGTATTCGGGTACTCTGATGGGCCGGAGACAGGTACCCATATACTTTGATGGGCAGGAGACAGTTACTCAGGTCATTTATGGGGCTGCAGATAGGTACTCAAATACCCTGATGGGCTGGAGACAGGTACTCAGGTACTCTGATGGGCTGCAGATATGTACTCAGGTACTCTGAAGGGCTGGAGACAGGTATTCGGGTACTCTGATGCGCTGGTGACAGGTACTGTACTCGGGTACTCTGATAACAGGTACTTGGGTACTCTGATGGGCTGGTGACAGGTACTTGGCTACTCTGGGCTGGAGACAGGTATTTGGGTACTCTGGGCTGGAGACAGGTACTCGGGTACTCTGGGCTGGAGACAGGTACTCGGGTACTCTGATGGGATACAGAGAGGTACTCGGGTACTCTGATGGGCTGGTGACAGGTACTCGGGTACTCCAATGAAAGGTACTCGGGTACTCCGATGACAGGTTCTCGGGTATTCTGATGAAAGGCACTCAGAGCACCCGAGTACCTGTCATCAGAGTACTCGAGTACCTGTCATCAGAGTACCCGTATACCTGTCACCAGCCCATCAGAGTACCGAAGTACCTGTCACCAGCCCATCAGAGTACCTGAGTACCTGTCATCAGTGTACCTGAGGGACAGGTACTCGTATACTCTGATGGGCTGGTGACAGGTACTTTGATGGGCTGGTGACAGGTACTTTGATGGGCTAGTGACAGGTACTTTGATGGGCTAGTGACAGGTCCTCTTTAATTGAGGAGCAATCGGTGTGTTTTATTGTGGACTGTAATTGGTAACTAGCTGTTACCACAATCTCCTTCTCACACAGGATCGGTGTGTGAAGAGGAGAACACGGTCACAGATAGTTACCATGTTTGATGTTGACATTCTGTGACCGGCTGTGATTGGACACAGCCAGTCACGTGGTAAAGAGCCAATTTCATAGGATTCCTTAAAGAGAGGGTTTTCAGGGTTTTCATATGACGTTCTTCAAGATGCGCCGCTAGCGCCCGCCCCACGGGGGTGTGCAGTGCAGCGATCAGTAATGAGCTGTGTCCTCAGGACACAGCCCATCCCTGATCATGTAAACAGCCAATGAAATTGGCTTTTTACCACATGATCGGCTTTGTCCAATCACAGCAGGTCACAAGTGTAAACATACAGCAGTTGCTTGCTGTTTCTGGCTTCTTCTCCTCACACACCGATCCTGTGTGAGAAGAAGACCAGTGAAACAGTGGGTTAACCCTTTCCCACCCACAGTACAGTACACAACATGTCCCCCCATACAGCCCATCAGTGGATCTGTCACACAACCCATCAGTGGTTTTGCTACACAGCTCTTCAGTGCTTCTGTCATACAGTCCGTCAGTGGTTCTACCAAAGAGCCCATCAGTGGTTCTATCATACAGTCCATCAGTAGTTCTGCCAGACAGCCCTTCAGTGGTTCTATCATACAGCCGTCAGTGGTTCTGTCACACAGCCCATCAGTGGACCTGTCACACAGCCCATCAGTGGACCTGTCACACAGCCCATCAGTGGATCGGTCCCTCAGCCCATCAGTGAATCTGTCACACAGCTCATCAGTTGATCTGTCATAGAGCCCATTAGTGAATCTGTTACACAGCCCATCAGTGGATATGTCACCAAGGCCATCAGTAGGTCTGTCACACAGCCCATCAGTGGGTCTGTCACACAGCCCATCAGTGAATCTGTAACAAAAAGCCCATCAGTGGATCTAACACACAGCCCATCAGTGGATCTGTCAAACAGCCCATCAGTGGATCTGTCACACAGCCCATCAGTGAATTTGGCACACAGCTCATCAGGTAATCTGTCATTGAGCCCATCAGTGGATCTATCACAAAGCCCATCAGTGGATCTGTCACAGAGCCCATCAGTGGATCTGTCATAGAGCCTGTTAGTAGATTTGTCATGGAGCCTATTACTGGATCTGTCATGCAGTCTGTCAGTGGATCTGTCATACAGCCTGTCAGTGACACTGTCATACAGCCTGTCAGTGGTTCTGTCATACAGTCCATCAGTAGTTCTGCCAGACAGCCCTTCAGTGGTTCTATCATACAGCCTGTCAGTGGTTCTGTCACACAGCCCATCAGTGGATCTGTCACACAGCCCATCAGTGGATCTGTCACACAGCCCATCACTGGATCTGTCACACAGCCCATCACTGGATCTGTCACACAGCCCATCACTGGATCTGTCACACAGCCCATCACTGGATCTGTCACACAGCCCATGAGTGGATCTGTCACACAGTCCATGAGTGGGCCTATCATACAGTCCATGAGTGGGTCTGTCATACAGCCCATCAGTGGGTCTGTCATACAGCCCATCGGTGGGTCTGTCACACAGCCCATCATAGGGTCTGTCACACAGCCCATCATTGGATCTGTCACACAGCCCATCATTGGATCTGTCACACAGCCCATCATTGAATCTGTCACACAGCCCATCAGTGGATCTATCACACAGCCCATCAGTGGATCTGTCACACAGCCCATCAGGGGATCTGTCACACAGCCCATCAGTGGATCTGTCACAGAGCCCATCAGTGGATCCGTCACAAAGCCCATCAGTGGATCTGTCACAGAGCCCATCAGTGGATCTGTCACACAGTCCATCAGTGGGTCTGTCATACAGTCCATCAATGGGTCTGTCATACAGCCCATCAGTGGGTCTATCACACAGCCCATCATAGGGTCTGTCAAACAGCTCATCATTGAATCTGTCACACAGCCCATCAGTGGATCTGTCACACAGCCCATCAGTGAATCTGTCATACAGACCATCAGTGGATCTGTCACAGAGCCCATCAGTAGATCTGTCACACAGCCCATCAGTGGATCTGTCACACAGTCCATCAGTGGGTCTGTCACACAGTCCATCAGTGGGTCTGTCCTACAGTCCATTAGTGGGTCTGTCATACAGTCCATTAGTGGGTCTGTCATACAGCCCATTAGTGGGTCTGTCATACAGCCCATTAGTGGGTCTGTCATACAGCCTATTAGTGGGTCTGTCATACAGCCCATTAGTGGGTCTGTCCACCAGCCCATCATTAGAGATGTCCCGAACTATTCGCCGAACAGTTCCCGGCGAACATCGCTTGTTCGCGTTCTCCTTGGCAGCGAACATATGCGATGTTCGGTCCGCCCCCTATACATCATCATTGAGCAAACTTTGACCCTGTACCTCACAGTCAGCAGACACATTCCAGCTAATCAGCATACCCTACCTCCCAGACCCCCCCACCTCCTATAAAAAAGCAAGGACAGCATCCATCTTAGATTCATTCTGAAGCCGCAGAGTTATTTAGAGCAGGGAGAGTGCTGCTGCTGCTGCTGAATTAATGGGGAAATCATTAGCTAGGCCATTGTCCACTCCTGCTGTAAGGACAGCATCCTGACAGCACCCCAAAAAAGCAATTTTTAGGGCTGGTATATTTTATTTATTTTTTTCTATATACTGTATACACAGACTGTGCAAGCCACTCATATCGAGTGGCACAGTACCTTGCAGATAAAAAAGTCATTTAATTTTTACCCTTTAATATAATTGCAGTTGCCTGCCAGTGTGTGTCAGGCCCACTGACTGAACTGTGCCCACTGCCAGTGCCCACCACTCATATAGGGTGGCACAGCGCCTTGCAGATAAAGAATTAATTTAAATTTTCCTCTGTAATATAATTGCAGTTGCCTGCCAGTGAGTGTCAGGCCCACAGACTGTACTGTGCCCACTGCCCACCACTCATATAGGATGGCACAGCACCTTGCAGATAAAGTAATTTAATTTTTTCTCTGTAATATAATTGCAGTTGCCTGCCAGTGAGTGTCAGGCCCACAGACTGCACTGTGCCCACTGCCCACCAGTCATATAGGGTGGCACAGCACCTTGCAGATAAAAAATTATTTTAATTTTACCTCTGTAATATAATTGCAGTTGCCTGCCAGTGAGTGTCAGGTCCACAGACTGTACTGTGCCCACTGCAAATGGACTGTTTGCGGTTGTTTGCGGTGCGTTAAACGGGGAGTTTGGTCTGTCAGAGTTTGGTCTGTCACTGTGAAGCGGGCGTAACCCTTACACTACCTGATCGATACAACATCATACCTGATCGTATTCACACACTGGATGATTTAAAGCACGTTATTCCAAACAATTTAGGAATGTTAGGTGATTTATGCCCTTTATGGATTAAAACCCGACTCTGCGTCAACTACGTAATTTTCCATGGGAGTTTTGCCATGGATCCCCCTCCGGCATGCCACAGTCCAGGTGTTAGTCCCCTTGAAACAACTTTTCCATCACTATTGTGGCCAGAAAGAGTCCCTGTGGGTTTTAAAATTCGCCTGCCTATTGAAGTCTATGGCGGTTCGCCCGGTTCGCCCGTTCGTGAACATTTGCGGAAGTTCGCGTTCGCGAACATTAAATTTTATGTTCGCGACATCTCTACCCATTATAGGGTCTGTCACCCAGCCCATCATTGGATCTGTCACACAGCCCATCAGTTGATCTGTCACAGAGCCCATCAGTGGATCTGTCACAGAGCCCATCAGTGGATCTGTCACAGAGCCCATCAGTGAATCTGTCACAGAGCCCATCAGTGGATCTGTCACAGAGCCCATCAGTGGATCTGTCACAGAGCCCGTCAGTGGATCTATCATAGAGCCCATCAGTTGATCTGTCAAACAGACTGTCAGTGGATCTGGCACACACAGCCCAATAGTTGGTATGTCACACAGCCCATCAGTGAATCTGTCAAACAGCCCATCAGTGGGTCTGTCATAGACCTCATTAGTGAATCTGTCACAGAGCCCATCAGTGGATCTGTCATAGAGTCTGTCAGTGGATCTGTCATAGAGCCCATTACTGGATCTGTCATGCAGCCTGTCAGTGGATCTGTCATACAGCCTGTCAGTGGATTTGTCACACAGTCCATCAATGGGTCTGTCATACAGCCCATCAGTGGGTCTATCACACAGCCCATCATAGGGTCTGTCAAACAACAGCCCATCAATGGATCTGACACACAGCCCATCAGTGAATCTGTCACACAGTCCATCAGTGGATCTGTCACACAGCCCATCAGTGGATCTGTCACACAGCCCATCAGTGGATCTGTCACACAGCCCATCAGTGGATCTGTCACACAGCCCATCAGTGGATCTGTCACACAGCCCATCAGTGGATCTGTCACACAGTCCATCAGTGGATCTGTCACACAGTCCATCAGTGGGTCTGTCATACAGTCCATTAGTGGGTCTGTCCACCAGCCCATCATAGGGTCTGTCACACAGCCCATCATTGGATCTGTCACACAGCCCATCAGTTGATCTGTCACAGAGCCCATCAGTGGATCTGTCACAGAGCCCATCTGTGTATCTGTCACAGAGGCCGTCAGTGGATCTGTCATAGAGCCCATCAGTGGATCTATCATAGAGCCCATCAGTGGATCTGTCAAACAGACGGTTAGTGGATCTGGCACACAGCCCATTAGTTGGGATGTCACACAGCCCATCAGTAAATCTGTCACAGAGCCCATCTGTGTATCTGTCACAGAGGCCGTCAGTGGATCTGTCATAGAGCCCATCAGTGGATCTATCATAGAGCCCATCAGTGGATCTGTCAAACAGACGGTTAGTGGATCTGGCACACAGCCCATTAGTTGGGATGTCACACAGCCCATCAGTAAATCTGTCACACAGCCCATCAGTGGGTCTGTCATAGACCTCATTAGTGAATCTGTCACAGAGCCCATCAGTGGATCTGTCACAGAGCCCATCAGTGGATCTGTCACAGAGCCGATCAGTGGATCTGTCACAGAGCCGATCAGTGGATCTGTCACAGAGCCGATCAGTGGATCTGTCATAGAGTCGGTCAGTGGATCTGTCATAGAGCCCATTACTGGATCTGTCATGCAGCCTGTCAGTGGATCGGTCATACAGCCCATCAGTGGATCTGTCACACAGCCCATCATTGGGTCTGTCACACAGCCCATCAGTGGGTCTGTTATAGACCTCATTAGTGGATCGATTACAGAGTCCATAAGTGAATCTGTCACAGAGCCCATCAGCGGATCTGCCATAGAGCCTGTCAGTGGATCTGTCATAGAGCCCATTACTGGATCTGTCATGCCCCCTTCTGTGGTTCTATCATACAGCCCATCAGTGGGTCTGCCATACAGCCCATCAGTTGATCTGCCATAGAGCCCATCAGTGGATCTGTCCTAGAGTCCATCAGTGGATCTGTCATACAGCCCGTCAATGGATCTGTCACACAGCCTGTCAGTGGATCTGTCACACAGCCCATCATTGGATCTGTCACACAGCCCATTAGCTGGTCTGTCACAGAGCCCATCAGTGGATCTGTCACAGAGCCCGTCAGTGGATCTGTCATAGAGCCCATCAGTGGATCTATCATAGAGTCCATCAGTGGATCTATCAAACAGACTGTCAGTGGCTCTGTCAAACAGCCCATTAGTTGGTATGTCACACAGCCCATCAGTGAATCTGTCACACAGCCCATCAGTGGGTCTGTCATAGACCTCATTAGTGAATCTGTCACAGAGCCCATCAGCGGATCTGCCATAGAGCCTGTCAGTGGATCTGTCATAGAGCCCATTACTGGATCTGTCATGCCCCCTGTCAGTGGATCTGTCATACAGCTCGTCAGTGGTTCTGTCAAACACTCCGTCAGTAGTTCTGCCAGACAGCCCTTCTGTGGTTCTATCATACAGCCCATCAGTGGGTCTGTCATACAGCCCATCAGTTGATCTGCCATAGAGCCCATCAGTGGATCTGTCCTAGAGTCCATCAGTGGATCTGTCCTAGAGTCCATCAGTGGATCTGTCATACAGCCCGTCAATGGATCTGTCACACAGCCTGTCAGTGGATCTGTCACACAGCCCATCATTGGATCTGTCACACAGCCCATTAGCTGGTCTGTCACAGAGCCCGTCAGTGGATCTGTCACAGAGCCCGTCAGTGGATCTGTCATAGAGCCCATCAGTGGATCTATCATACAGTCCATCAGTGGATCTATCAAACAGACTGTCAGTGGATCTGTCAAACAGCCCATTAGTTGGTATGTCACACAGCCCATCAGTGAATCTGTCACACAGCCCATCAGTGGGTCTGTCATAGACCTCATTAGTGAATCTGTCACAGAGCCCATCAGTGGATCTGTCATAGAGTCTGTCAATAAATCTGTCATAGAGCCCTTTATTGGATCTGTCATAGAGCCCTTTATTGGATCTGTCATGCAGCCTGTCAGTGGATCTGTCATACAGCCTGTCCATGGTTCTGTCATACAGTCCATCAGTGGTTCTGTCATACAGTCCATCAGTGTTTCTGTCATACAGTCCATCAGTGTATCTGTCATACAGCCCGTCAGTGGTTCTGTCATACAGCTCATCAGTGGTTCTGTCATACAGCCCATCAGTGGATCTGTCATACAGCCAATCAGTGGATCTGTCATACAGCCCATCAGTGGATCTGCCATACAGCCCTTCAGTGGTTCTGTCATACAGTCTGTCAGTGGATCTGTCATACAGCCCATCAGTCGTTCTGTCATTCAGCCCGTCAGTCGCACTGTCATACAGCCTATCAGTGGATCTGTCACACAGCCCATCATTGAGTCTGTCACACAGCCCACCATTGGGTCTGTTATAGACCTCATTAGTGGATCTATCACAGAGCCCATCAGCCGATCTGTCATAGAGCCTGTCAGTGGATCTGTCATAGAGCCCATTACTGGATCTTTCATGCACCCTGTCAGTGGATCGGTCATACAGCCCATCAGTGGTTCTGTCAAACACTCCATCAGTAGTTCTGCCAGACAGCCCTTCTGTGGTTCCATCATACAGCCCATCAGTGGGTCTGTCATACAGCCCATCAGTTGATCGGTCATACAACCCATCAGTTGATCTGTCATAGAGCCCATCAGTGGATCTGTCACACAGCCCGTCAGTGGATCTGTCACACAGCCTGTCAGTGGAACTGTCACACAGCCCGTCAGTGGATCTGTCACACAGCCCGTCAGTGGATCTGTCACACAGCCCGTTAGTTGATCTGTCATACAGCCCATCAGTGGTTCTGTTATACAGCCCATCAATGGATCTGTCATAGAGCCCATAAGTGGATCTGTCAGTGCAGCCCTTTAGTGCCGCCATCAGTGGATCTGTCAGTGCAGCCCATTAGTGCATCAGTGTCACCTATTACAAAGCCAACATCACTGTCGATCATCAGCAATGTACCCATCACAGCCGCACATCAGCAGCCATGTCCAAAACATATTTTACTTGTTAGGATGCGTATAAAATCCTTAGTATTCTGGATTATGAGAGCAGCAGGGAGCTCTCAATATTCAATTCTGATTTGGAATACGAGCCAGTAGAAAGTAACGTATTGGGGGAGGAGGAAGGAAGCAGTCCTTCCCAAAAGAATAGGATGATCAAAAGCCCAGGCAACCACCAGCAGCATCATACATTCCAACGGCACCAACCCCAATGGCGCTAAATCCCAGGAACAAAGGCCCAGTACCAATAATGGAAAATCACCAGACCCAAAGAATCAGGGCCCAAACCTATCTTCCAGATGCACTGGCAAACCCATTAAGGCTGCCTTCCAGCTCAGGGACAGCTACAATCCCCCCTTTCAATGCACAGCCAGGTGTTCAGCTCAGGACTCTTTTTACATTTTTCTGAAATACATTTTTTTATTTGGTTTTCCCTCAAGATTTACAGCAATACATAGTGGAGCAAACTAACCTTTTTGCAGAGCAATATATTGGCACCAACCTCAATTCGTCCTATGCCTGTATGCTTAATTAGCGATGTGAGACAGTGTCGGAGTTGAAATTGTTTTTGGGCCTTACGTTTATTTTGGGACTTACAAAGAAAAATGAAGTGCATGCCTACTGGTCCACCAACCCCCTTCATCACAAGCCAATTTATTCTTCTGCCATGTCCAGGTCGCCCAATGACATGATTATACGCTTCCTGCATTTCAATGACAAATCACAGTGTTCTCCCCGAGATCATTCCAGCTATGATAAATTATATAAAATACGCCCACTAATAAATTATTTTTCTAAGCGATTTGCAGAGATTTACTGTATGTCCCAGGCCAAAGCATTTGTGTGGACGAATCCCCTGTCCACTTCACTGGCTGGCTGCAATTCAAACAATACATTCCCAGTAAGAGCGCCAGGTATGGCTTGAAACTCAACAAACTTTGTGAAGGAGCCACAGGGCAAGGACTCCCAGTGGCTCCATGTATGAAGGCAAGGACTCCCAGCTCCAGCCCACTACCTACATTGGAACAAGTAAAAAAGTTGTCTGGGAACTGGCATCATATCTACCTAGACAATTATTATACCAGTCTGCTCCTTTTCTGCTACCTGTACCTTAAAAACATTCACCTGCGGTACCACCAGAAAAAACAGAAAAGTCTTCCCACAAAGTTTAATGACAACAAGGCTATAAAGGGGGGGGGGGGCGTCAGCAAGTCTGAGGAAGGAGGAACTGTTGGCCGTGAAGTGAAGGGACAAGAGAGATGTTTACATCCTGTCCACGATCCACAAAGACCCCTTGGTGGAGATTCACAGAGGACGCATTGTAAAGCCTGAATGCATCCACAATTATAATCAGTTCATTGTGGTGGAGGGGGGTTGAGATTTAAATGACCAGATGCTACAGCCCTATTTATCAACTAGAAAGTCCCATTTCTGGTATAAAAAAGTTGCATTTTATCTTTTCCATTTGGTCAAGTATAATGCACACATCATCTATCAAAAGTCAACAGAAAGACCCAGCACCTGGGTTAAGTGATCAGGAAATTGGATCTGTAAATTATGCTCCTATAACTCTTGAAGGTGCTACTTGAATGTTGGGCCTCTGTGTGTAAAAGTCTCACACACATGGTATCACCATACTCAGAAGGAGTATCAGAATGTATTTTGGGGTGTAATTTTTTAGAAATATCTTAGAAATTGACAACTTTGTGTAAAAAAAAAAAAAATTAAATTTCACATTTTCCAAAAACTTGTGGAAAAAAATGACATATTCGAAATACTTATAATGCCTCATAGAATATACGTTGGGGTGTTTGCTTTCGAAAATTAGGTCATTTTGTGGGCATTTCCATTGTCCTTGTGCTCCAGGGCCTTAAAAGGTGTAATAGGTAGGGATGGGCTCAGCGTTCGCTGAACACCCGAACAAATGGGGCGCTCGGCGGGAAGTTCGCCTGCCGATGAGCGCCCCATAATGCACTGCACACTTGCAGTGCATTGATTGCTGATGATTGGCCAAAGCATGCAAATGACCTGTATCCCATAACAGTCCCATAACACCTGAAGTTGCAACTTGGATGTAGGGCCTCTGTCTGTGGTCAGGCTGTGCGAAAGTCTCACATATGTTGTATTGCCCTACTCAGGAGGAGTACCATGATGTATTATGGGGTGCAATTTTTGATATGTAGATGCTATGTGTTAGAATTATAATTAGGTAGTCAGGAAATTAGATGTGTAATTTCTAAAAACTCTCTATGCCTTTTACTAAATACCTTGGAATGTCTACTTTCCAAAAAGGGGTAATTTGGGGGGTATTTGTACTGTCCTGACATTTCAGGGCCTCAAGAAATGAGATAGACAGTTCATACATCAGAACTGATCAATTTTCAGTGATACATAACATAGCTTGTAGACTCTATAACTTTTTCACAGACTAAATAATATATACTAATTTGGGTTATTTTTACCAAAGATATTTAGCAGTATACATTTTGACCCAAATTTATGAAGAAAAATTACTTATTTGCAAATTTTTTAAATATATATATATATATATATATATATATATATCTATCAAAAAGTTTGTTTTTTTAAAAATGTTTTCACTTTTCTTACTTTTATTGCAAAAAAAAAAAAAAAACAGTGGTAATTAAATACCACCAAAAGAAAACTCTATTTGTGTGAAAATTAAAAAAAAAAAAAAAAATTGGGTACAGTGTATCATAAGAGAGTAATTGTTATTCAAAATGCGAGAGCACTGAAAGTGAAAAATTGGTCTAGGCAGAAGGGGGGTAAAAGTGCCCTGTATTGAAGTGGTTAAAAATTACTTACCTTCAGCTTTAAACACAGAGGAAAACTTTATGTTGCTAAAAAAAGTAATGGAGTGCCCATTCTCACCATACTCAGATTCAGGCCCCTTTAACTCCCAGGGTTCCTGAACTCACCCAGTTTCTCTGCTTCTCTCCCTCAGCAACTTAGAGAGGCCACACCTGATGAGGCAGATTCAGTTGGGAAAGTAATCTGTGGCTCCACTGTGGGTAGCGGCAGTTTCAGTGGGGTGGTTCTTTGCTCTGGGATCCCTCCAACTGTTCACCTGTGTTAAAATCAAAAATATTTCTGCGCTAAATAAATGTGAATACAATATTAGGAAGAAAGAAAGCTGCTAACACAGACCCATAGAAAAAAAGTCTAAACAATAAATATACAAATTGTGTAGCGCTAATGCATATACCATTGGCATGTGAAACCAAAGAATTATAGATGATAACACTCAAAAATGTAAATACCACTCAGTCAAAAGTAGTGAAAATTTCAAATGAATAACATATGAAAGTTCTGTAATAAATATTCCAAGGAAAAGTGAAAAAAACATTTTTTTGTGCTCAAAAAGAATTAAAGAAGATAGCAAAAAAGGCCCAATAAAATCCAGTAAGATGATCCTTGTATCACCCCTGAGAAATTAACACAATGAGCTGCTTACCAGACCCTTAAGGTCTTCAGGCATATAGGCAATCACAGACAGGCAGATCTCATAAGCAAAGGATTCATCAGGAATACACTTCTCATGTGTGAGGCACCAGGCTCCAATGATAGTAAGATGGGAAGTTCTCATGAGGATACAGCCCATATATGGGCCAAAGAGAAAAGAAATAGGGCACATAGCGTGATACCGTTTTGAAATATGACACCGTTTATTCAGGGCCATCTTTAATATGGTTTCGACCCTGGGCAAACATTTTCTTGGGCCCCCCCATGATGCAATTTAGCTCTCCACCCCAACATCTCAATCTCTGTGGAAAAGTTTTGCACAGAGCAGCCCCGATCCTCCTCTTCTGGGGTCCCCCAACAGCATTCCTTCATACACAAATCACAGTACCCCTTATCACATCACAGCGCCCCATTACATTGCAGCAATTTTAATGCATAGTGCCCCTTTACACATCACAGTACCCCTTATCAAATCACAGCGCCCCATTACATTGCAGCCATTTTCACATTATAGTGCCCCTTTACAAATCACAGTACCCCTTATCACATCACAGCGCCCCATTATATTGCAGCCATTTTCATGTCATAGTTTCCCTTTACACATCACAGTACCCCTTATCACATCCCAACACCCCATTACATTGCAGCCAATTTCAGTGGCCTTGAAATCCACCCTGCTTTTGCACAATGTGACTTACCTGCAGTTCCTGCACTGGCAAGCTTGCTGCGTTTTTAGGTATGTGGACCATGATTTAAAAACACAGTGCGTTTGCATGACACAGTTAACGCAAATGCACTGTGTTTTTAAATGCATGGCCCACATACCTAAAAACGCAGCAAGCTTGCCAGTGCAAGCTGTTTGCACCAACTTCGGTGTACCATCAACAAGACAAACCACATACCATTTTCTTACCAAAAAAATTGACTCCTTAAACTTATGAGGCCACATGCACTTTTCATCTGCTGGATATTTACAACCATTTCGCTCAAAAAGCAGCAAAAAGCAGGTAGAGTAGCTTGGTCTGGTACCTACTAAGGGAACCTCGTAAATGTAACAACAAAGCACGCATTAGTGCAATACCAGGGCAAGTAAACACTTTGTTGCTTTATCCTAGTAAGGTTTGCTGCAAGTACATCACTTTAATAAAGCAGCGCAGTATGTCCTGGTAATGCACTATAGTATGCTTTATACAGGGTTGCCTGTGGTTGGTACCTGACCAGGTGGAGTGGTGAAAGGCTGCTCTTGGGAGAAAGCTTCTATTCATGCATTGTCACTTTTGAGTGAAATGGCTGTAAATATCTGGCAAATGACAAGTGCATGTCACTTCATAAGTTTAAGGAGTCACATTTTTTTTTGGTAAGCAGATGGTGTGTGCTTTGTCTTGGTGATGGTACGCTGAAGTTGGTGCAAACAGCTTGCTGTGAGTTTGCAATAGTTTATCAGAGCACAGTTGGAATATATATATATTGTGACGGTATGCGAGGTGAGATAGTAGATAATCGCTATATTTCACCTCGCATACGTTCTGTAGTGAGAGACTGAACCGGAATCCGGCCCGGGTTTTTCCAGCCTCCGTGACAGGCTAGGTTCCGGTCCAGAGATTGTAAGTTACCTGAGTCCATGCTCAGGTGGACTTTAAATTAACAGGAAAAGAGCACAGAAATGCTCTGGCCTGAGACTCAGAAGGGGATCTGAGAGAGGAGCTCTATTTGGACTTTAAAAGGTTTGCTTTGCCATGTGTTTTTTGTGGGTGATGGGGACCAGCACCACACTGTATAGTGAGGAATATTCCTGTATAGTTTAGCGCTGGACGGCAAGGATTTATTCTAGGGCCCTTTCACACGGGCGCTCCGTATGTCTGCAAATCATCCTATTTTTTTTTTTGCGGACATAATGTAAGTCAATGGCATTGCGGATGTCAGCGGAATACCATCCGCTGACATCCGATTTCCTTCCTTTCAGTTCTGTTACGTTTTTTGGAACGGAACAGAACCCTATTTTTGTTCCGTTCAAAAAACGGAAAGGAAGGAAAATCGGATGTTAGCGGTGTCATCCGCTGACATCCGCAGTCCCCATAGACTTACATTATGTCCGCATATCATCCGCAAATGGATGGGATGATATGTGGGCATACGGAGCAGATGACACAAATGTCATCCGCTCCGTGAAAAAAAAAAAATAAAGTCCCGCAGCGGAGCTTTCACATGGAGCGGCCGTGTGAAAGAACCCTTACTGTTTTGTTGTTTGTTTCATATTGGCAAACCTCTGCTGAATAAAGCTGGCAACCCACCAGACTTTTAAAGAAACTACCTGCGTGCTGACCTTATTTTGCTGGAAAAGGTGATCTAATCTCCCACTATATATATATATATATATATATATATATATATATATATACAGTATTGATATTTTTCTTAATATCACATTGTCTTTTAGGTTCTTTCACACGTCCTGATCTGCCCAAAAAGAGGGTAATGGATCCCCCTTCTATTGGACCCTCTGTTCTCCACTATGGAGCGGCGGATGTAAATGGACTTATGTCCATTTACACCCACCTACCTCCAACCCGGTCTGACAAAAACAAATGGAAGGGGGATCCGTCACCCTCTTTTTGGGCAGTCTGTTTACATTTGACTGCCCATAGAGCAAAGTGGGCTGTGTCTGCTTGGCATAAATGGAGTAGACGTGGATCTGTTAACCTCCTGCTCTGCTCAGGGGGATCAGCAGACAGATTCCCTTCTGAGGAAAGTAAAGTCTGTCCCATGTGAAAGGGGCCTTATTGCTGAAGTCTTCTTGTCACATCTCTGCTCTCTGTCCCCATGAACTCCAAACACCCCCCATCTCCTCTGCTCTGTCTGTCCCCATGTACTCCAACCACCCCCCATCTCCTCTGCTCTGTCTGTCCCCATGTACTCCAACCACCCCCCATCTCCTCTGCTCTGTCTGTCCCCATGTACTCCAACCACCCCCCATCTCCTCTGCTCTGTCTGTCCCCATGTACTCCAACCACCCCCCATCTCCTCTGCTCTGTCTGTCCCCATGTACTCCAACCACCCCCCATCTCCTCTGCTCTGTCTGTCCCCATGTACTCCAACCACCCCCCATCTCCTCTGCTCTGTCTGTCCCCATGTACTCCAACCACCCCCCATCTCCTCTGCTCTGTCTGTCCCCATGTACTCCAACCACCCCCCATCTCCTCTGCTCTGTCTGTCCCCATGTACTCCAACCACCCCCCATCTCCTCTGCTCTGTCTGTCCCCATGTACTCCAACCACCCCCCATCTCCTCTGCTCTGTCTGTCCCCATGTACTCCAACCACCCCCCATCTCCTCTGCTCTGTCTGTCCCCATGTACTCCAACCACCCCCCATCTCCTCTGCTCTGTCTGTCCCCATGTACTCCAACCACCCCCCATCTCCTCTGCTCTGTCTGTCCCCATGTACTCCAACCACCCCCCATCTCCTCTGCTCTGTCTGTCCCCATGTACTCCAACCACCCCCCATCTCCTCTGCTCTGTCTGTCCCCATGTACTCCAACCACCCCCCATCTCCTCTGCTCTGTCTGTCCCCATGTACTCCAACCACCCCCCATCTCCTCTGCTCTGTCTGTCCCCATGTACTCCAAACACCCCCCATCCCCTCTGCTCGGTCTGTCCCCATGTACGCCAACCACCCCCCATCTCCTCTGCTCTGTCTGTCCCCATGTACTCCAACCACCCCCCATCTCCTCTGCTCTGTCTGTCCCTTTGTACTCCAACCACCCCCCATCTCCTCTGATCTGTCTGTCCCCATGTACTCCAACCACCCCCATCTCCTCTGCTATGTCTGTCCCCATGTACTCAAACCACCCCCATCTCCTCTGCTATGTCTGTCCCCATGTACTCTGCTATGTCTGTCCCCATGTACTCCAACCACCCCATCTCCTCTATGTCTGTCCCCATGTACTCCAACTACCCCCATCTCCCTTATTGCATTACTCTGCCTTTATGTTCCCCCCTCTCTGTCCTTATCTATTTCCCCTCTTTCTCTACATGGTCCCCATGATGTACCTGTACATGCAGCAGCCTGTGTAACAAGCACAGTCAGCCATGCTGCCACCGAAGATCCGTGCCATTCCTGCACTGACTCTGCCTGCTGGCCCCTCCCCCTGCTCTCACTCAGCTCCCCCTCTCACTCACCTCCAATTCACAGACAAGTGTGATGGACTAGAGGTGTACCGCCCACGGGGGAGGGGATTCTCCAGGAGAGAAGCGGCAAGTGTTCCTGGAGAAGAAGTGTCTGATGCCGGCTTCTGTGCAGATTTACAGCACCGATGGGGCTCCCGATTTTTGGCTTAAGGGGCAGCTCTGCTTTGGGCCCCTAAAGATTGACAGGGCCCTGGGCAGCTGCCCCTTTTGCCCTGCGGTAAAGACGGCCTTGCGTTTATTAAAAAATTGCACTTACTAAATAGGAAGACATATCAGCGTGTATCGGCATGTAGATAGAAACAAGGCTGCGGCGTCCCGCAGCTACAATAGAAGCTTGGACCGAATGTTGGGGGCCTGGCTGCGTCACGTCTGGAACCACCCTGAGTGGTTCCAGACGTGACGCAGCCATGCCCCCAACATTCGGTCCGAGCTTCTATTGTATCTGCGGGACACCGCAGCCTTGTTTCTATCTACATGCTGATACACGCTGATATGTCTTCCTATTTAGTAAGTGCAATTTTTTAATAAACGGTGTCATATTTCAAAACGGTATCACGCTATGTGCCCCTTTCTTTTCTCGTTCACCTGTGTTACCAGAGCAAACGTGCTGAATAAAAAAACGTGTTTTGTTTCGAATCGATTCGCTATGTTACTTATTTTTTTGTCGTTGATTTGTTCCTGAATTCGTTTAGTTTCATTTTTTTTTAGTTTCATTTTGTTTGTTTAGTAATTTTATAACAAATTCAAACTTTTCAAAACGATTCAAATTCAGGTCGGTCAAAAAAAGATTGACCAATTCAAATTCTGTGTGCAGAATAGCTGGTTGTTAAGGAGTGGGACGGGAGGCCGGCTGCCGCATGACTCATGACAATCGATGACTCATCAGCTGCCAGCGGACTTTCCCGCTGACAGCTGAAATGTAAACAAAACGCGTGGATTCCCCCCCTCAATCCATACCAGGCCCTTCCTCTTCGGCTTATTGGAATCTGGAAGCCCCCTTTAACAAGGAGGCCCCTCTGATCCTGACCCTATGTGAATGAGTATGGTACCCCTACCCGAACCACAAAAAAGTGTAAAAAGTAGGTAAAGACAGATCACAAGTTTTTGACAATTTCTTTTTTAAAAATAAAAATAGAATGTCCCCTGAAGTAGATCCAACCTCAATCACTACTCCTGCCACAGCGCTGGACAAAAAAAACCTCTGGTCTCATCAAAGGCTTCCGCTGTCTGCCTGCTCTGCCACCTGCTATTTTAAAAAAAAAACTAAGATGCGAAGATGACGTAATCAGGTGACCCCCTGCTCCCTTGTGACATCATTGACCCAGCATGCCCCAATAAATTACGTCACGAGGGGGTTGGTTGGTGATTTCTCTTTATATTCACCCTAGATACCTTAAATGTATACTCAAAAGTTAAGTCCCTGACTTAATAGCAACGTCTAGTCTGTTCTATGCAAAAACAGCAGAGCTCTGGAGAATGTTTTATCCTGTTAAAGAAAACACGTGCAACCACTGCTCAGTCTAAAACATTCTTAACTTTATTTTCAAAGCGGGGTAACTATTATACACAGTATTGAACAGGAAATACAGTTGGGAGGGGGAGTGGATACTCTCAGGAAGAGTCAAGTTCTCACAAAAGTTGAACAATGGGTTAATACAGAATGTTCGTTAGAAATTGCAAAATACGCCTTGTCTAGACCCTATAGCTCAACTTAGAATAAAAGGAAGCAGAATGTGTTAGGTACAAAGGAAGTGGGGATGTATCTTTATCTTGAAATGTCAGAACATATCGGGTGATTTACTTAGGTCATTGTTCATGTTTAACTAAAGACTTAAAGTAACCTTAACTGAAACAAGTCATTACAAGTCACAGTTGTAAGAAAGAAAATGGTGTTACACAGGTCAAGCTAGAAAATGGTTGCCAGCAACTAGAAAGAGGTCCTGTCATTCCCCTTCAATCCCCTCTAAAAAATCATAATTTCATATGCATGATTTTTCTCCTTATCATTTATACGGTGTCATCAGAGGACACCAGGCCTCTCTGGAAAGGAATAGCAGGTTAGGCGACAATGTCCTTTTTTTCCTTAGTATAATCAAATAAGGACCTAAACCTGCCCACCTAAACGGTAGACTTAGCTTTCTTAGCTTTATAAAACTTTACATATTCCTGGTAATCAAAAGGGGTTTGGGTTTGTTGGATCAGAACACCTTGTCTAGCTGTTAGAAATGTGTCAACATTTTCAGCATCTCTGTTAAAGTACAAACTTACATAAGATCCCCCTCTGCTAGCTGAGTCTGGGTTCTTTGTGGTTTTAGCGATTAAACACATAATAAGCTTAAAAAATGCATATAAAATAATAGAAAAAGTAAAATCATCACAATCATCATAACAATGTCTTTTAACCAGGAAAACACTCCTCAAAAACCAAAACCTCCCATACCTACAAAGGGATCCCAGCTTTTAGCAATGTTACGGGCCTCTTCTTGCAACTTATTGACCTCCTTTCTGTGTTGGGAAATTATGTCATAATAATTTGGCATTTCCAAAGTGGTATTGTATATCCAAGTGCAACATTCATAGTCCTCAGTATGCTCACAGAGGCCAGTCAATGCAGCACTCATACTTTCTATAGCTAGATCATGTAATTCTAACTTCTTCCTAATGGCCCTTTGTTCAAGATTTAGCAACTTAATATCATCTGAATTATTTTCCATTATCTCATCAATGATTCCAGAATAATTATTTAATTTTTTCATCATATCGATTGACCACCCAGTCCAGGAAGGGAGCCACGCCCACGCGAGGTCTCCCTTGCTGAACAGATCTCTTTTGATTCTATGTCTTAAAGGGTATCTTGGATGTGCACTTGCTTCAAGCATGTGCTCATTGTCGTCATTATCCACAACTCCCATAATTGGGACCACTGAAGCTAAATAACACCACCCTGAGACATGGAGGGGGACCCAGGGGTAACATTCCCTCCCACAACATACATATATACTCTTTCCCAGTGAAAAGGGTCTCTGGGCAATGTATTCTTGTAGGCGTCTATTTTGTACTGCAGTTACAAGGTGGTCCAATATTTGTTGTATGTCTTTAGAGAAATTCTGGTAATTATCCCTTATGGTCTTATTTAAGCTAGGACTTGATATGTCAAACAGGGAACACGAGTCTCCTGGTGGGACTTGGCAGGAAGTAATATTAAGAATTGACTTTTTGCAAATAGAAGGGTTAACACGTGTGTTATTTCCCAGGCTGAAACACCAGTCTGGGAAATGGCTTCTACCATCTACTGGGAAGGTGATATTATTATTACTTGGCACATTAGTTAAAGTAGCAGATGTTTCATTAAGGAACTGTGTAATATTCAAAGGGACAGCAATAAGAGGGATGCGGGCTGTTTCTGGATGGAGTTTACTACATATCCAACATTTCTCAAAACCTGACTTATTAGCATAAGCATATTTAAATTTTGTTAATAACATTTCACTATGAAAAGTGGGTGGATTCTCATCTACATCATGCTCAATACTCAATTCTCTCTTTGTTCTGTTATGCGTCTCATATGCAGGGTATGGTCCGCATATACTTCTCATGACACCCAAATTTTCAGGGTGATAGATGCAGCTAGTAACAGTCCATACAAGGGAAAACACTGAAAATGGAATCAGTATTATCAGCAGCCATAGTTTGGCTGAGTCCGGTGCAACTGGAAAAGTCATTTTCTACAGGGTCTGGGCGGTCTGCCCCTGTCAGTACCCCCTTTTCTTGACTCTCCTGTTCAAGGTCAGGGCAATTTGCCCCTGTTAGTACCTCTCTTGCTTCTGGATCCTCCAGTTCAAGGTCAGGGCGGTCTGCCCCCGCTAGTACCTTCTTGCTTGCTTCTGGATCCTCTGGCTCAGGTCCTGTCCGCACCAACTTCACTCTAGTGGCATGGATCCAAGTAGGGCTGTGTTCGGTCAAAACAGCGATCCTGGTAACTGCTACCACAGTGGTCTCTGGGCCGTAGGCGAAATCCTTTTGTTTCTTTCCTTTGGGCAGCAGCTTCATCACCACTACGTCTCCTTCTCTGAAGGGATGGGTATTTTCCTGTAAAAAGAAAAGAAAAGGTGCGAGCAACTTTTCGTTCCGTTCCACTTGATTCTTAAGTTTCAATTACTCTTTATTTGTGCTATTCATTCTTTTCATTATACCTGAACTCTGCGGATAATAATCTATTTTCAAGATTTTAACTAGTTCCTGGCATATTTTTGATATGAAAATTGGAGCATAATTAAACCTAATTCAAAGCAGGCACCCCCATCCAGGAATAATCTCCTGATTGAGAATGCATGCCACCGTGTGGGCATCTCCCTTTTTTGTGGTCCTAAAAGCTTCCACTCATCTGCTGAACACGTCCACTATTTGACTAAAAAGAACTCTTATTTCTTCCCTGCTTTGGGCTTATATGTGAAATCTATTTGTAGATGTGTGAATGGGTTTGATGGGTATTGGAGATGCTCATGTTTGGTCTGTTTGTTTCTAATACAAGTGATGCATCTAGCAACATATGCTTGCACTAAACTGTCAGTAATACTTCATATGTTCTTTCCCACCCCCTGTGTCCTATTCCATAATACTAGGCAATAAACAGTGGGGTGCTAGCTGCGGGGATACACACAAGAGCTCCCCTCTTTTAGAAAAAGGCGATTCTCAACTTTTTCTAAAACATCACCCTAGTCCTTAAAACCTGTTCTGTAGTATGTGTTTGTAGCTTCAACAATGTGTGATCTTTTGGCTTGGAGCAGGAAATTAACTACAAAAACATCCTCTGCTCCCTCTATGGCTGCCTATATATTATGTTGTGGAGTAACACAACCTTTCAATACCAGAAGCCCATTTAAAACTGGGGCCTACCTAGGGCAAATTATGTAGCCATCCCTATTACCATCTCACAAGATGCTATGTACTATGTTCGGAGTCACTTCAGGCATGCCTTAGGCCTGGACTGCGACCATCTTTGGACAAAAAACTATAGGGCAAAGTTTACCACCATACTCCTGGGCAAGTATACCTGTCATGGTCTTACAATTGTCCCTTGCATAAACACAAAACATTTTTCCATGATTTGGGAGGCCCAGTGCAGGCGCTACAACCATAGCATTTTTCAGATATATAAACGCATTCAACATTACTTGTGACATTTCTGGACCTGTGGTTTGTCTCAAAATGTTATTATAGATAGGAGCAGTCCGGATCCATAACAAGCAATGATCCTGTGGGCGGGCAAGACCCACTGTGGGCTGGCAAGACCCACTTCTTATATGACTGACTCTACTATCACCCTCTGTGAGAACAAAACCAAGGTAAACAACACTTTCCTGACACTACTGTCATAATTCCTGTGACACTTTGTGTCCACATACATGTACATTTCAATAAACTCACTCGCTCTGACTGGCCTCCACAGAGTGACTACATATGTCATATACATATTGTAGCGGGACTGACGCATGAGCAGGTGTTCATCCCCTCTTGCATGGTCTGGAGAACTATAGAGCGGACAATTGAATTGTCTACTTGGCCCTAAGGCATTTCTACACCAGGTAAGTTACCTGGACTGAAAAAATAAGAAACAAAGATGGCTGTGTCTCCTCGTCCAATAGGACGCTTGAAAAAAACACACTACTTAAACCAATCACTGTACAGTGGGTAGCATCGGATGGTATGGTTGTCAGTAGAGATGGCATATCAGATACCACTTGCATGCTATGATCAGATAAAGAACTAAAAAACTTTTTGGCTTAGTGCCAATTTTCCAAAAAAAACTTTTTTTTTTTTTTTTTTTTTTTCGTGCCATTCTAACAAAAATTTGGCCAGAGGTTCTCCTCTTGTAATAGAGGATACCCATAAAATATCATTCAAGAACTATAATCAGATAAAAAGTTAATCTGATTTGAAACTTTTGGCTCTGTGCCAACAGGGTCCAATGGTCACACTAATTGCGGTAACCCTTTCTGTCCAAAAATAAATTCCATAATTATAACAGGAATAAAGATATGACACTTGAACGCTTTCTTGGCAAATAGCCAATTTTCAAAATTTTGCAGGAAGGCTCCCCTTCACATAGGAGACCATTTGCCAAATATAATTTTTCATTATCTATAATTCTATAAAAAATAACTTCAAAATATCCTGCCGACAACGGCAATTTATATTTTTTCTTTTCTTTTTTTTTTTTAAATAAAATAGTGTTTTTATTCATTATTACTACGCTCATACAGGATGGGCACAATTGTATAAATGGCAAAACTTCTAAAAAATTCTATAAAAATAATTGCATATGTGTAGGAATGCTGAGACCGTTCATTTGCAGAAGTGACCCCCCCCTCTTTTCCCCTCGTGTAAGGAAATGTACTAGTTTTAAATGTATCTGACACATAAACATTTTCTGCTTGTCTGACATTACGAAGAAAACTACACCTGCCTTGGAGAATGAAACCGTGGGGTGCAGGTGTGGTCAGGGGTATTTGTAAGGTAATATTATTATTATAGGGGGACCTATGTTGAAAATGTCCTACTCTTTGATTTGCCTCTTCTGATAAGGTCCTTGGAAATGCCAAATTCTCACCCGTCTTCTGTCTATAGGCAATCGCTGTGGACTATATCTACGTGTTTAAAGACTTTCACTTTCACTTCTAATAGCTCTACGCAGCTTTTTTCCTATTCTATTGTACTAATACGGGGCATAAATAAACCAATTCTCCCCACTTTTTCCATGTACTTTTATCAACTCAACTAAACATTTACTAAAAGATTTACTTGTATCCTAATATCTCTAAGGCTGGGCATACATGTCCGGACAACTCTTTATCGTACAATTTTCTGTTAGATCCACCACAAACCACATAAGAGGTCAAAATTAAACACATTCATTTGTATTCAATTAGGCAGAGGTTTGTACTACATAGCTGAAGGTAAATTTCAAGAAAACCGCACTGAAAATTGTAAGAAAATTGTATCATGTATGGCCAGCATCAGACCTAAACCTTCAGTATAATTTCACAAAACCATAAACAAAACATGTCTCTAAGATTTACACATTCACAAAATCACTTAAATGTATCTGGGTCCTTAGACCCTCTTTATGGTTAAAAAACCTCCTGAAAAGCCATTTGGTGTATGTATATTACACCTTATACTCCCAGGTATAGTGGCTATCAAGAAGGCTTTCCCACCATTATAGACAAACAAACAATACACATAATAAACATTTATCTTGATTTGTCTGATAACCCACGATCGGTCAGTCAATTATTACAGTAATAATGAAACTGTCGCTATCAGTGTTATATTAACAGTCAGCAGGCGCAATTTTTACAAGTCATATATAATTATAGACAGAGTTCCCATATATGTCAAACCAGCAATATAATACTCCAATACAATATGACAATATTTTCAAATGGCATAACAAAATGAAATAACAAAATAATCACGTGATCAACAGACTTATCTACTTACCAAATAAGTCTTTTAGATCAAACAAACAAATTATCTTCTACTCTAAATCTTACAGTTTCTATGCGATTGAAAGATGTTAGCAAGAAAAGGAAAGTATTTGTTTTCTACACAGAACAGACTGACATCTATTTATTATTCACTAAAGGAACGGGGTTTTCCTAAAACCCCCTGGGCTTCCCTGAAACCCAAATAAAAAAACTGTCTTTGTTGAAGACAGCTTCAACGCCTCCCAGAGACGTTTTATTTGTCCCTCCCAGAGGAACGGGATTCTTCTCGAGAAAAAATCCCCTGGGCTTCCCAGAAGCCCCGGATATTGTCTTTCCTTATAAATGACAAATCCTGTGTCTCCCAGAGACACTGTCTCGATACGTTCCCGGAACGTATTCAGGTTCAACAACCTAACATATAATATCTTTCCCTGAAAAATATTATTCTGGCTTCCCTGAAGCCTATATATATATATATATATATATATATATATATATATATATATATATATATATATATATATATATATAGTATTCAAGCTTCCCTGAAGCTTCTATATATATATATATATATATATATATATAATATATATATATATAATGTAAAGATCCAGAGCATCTCCCAGAGCTGCTCTATTATCCAACACGCTCCCTGAGCGTTTGGTGTCTATGGCTCAAAGAACGGAACCAGGGCCAAACGGCCAAGTCCCACCGGACAGGCAAACAGATAAAATAAAATATCTCCTTACCCAGACCGGTGAATCCTTGGACCCGTGATGGCCGCTCTCTCTCCGATCCCAGACGTAGCCCCCAATCTGTTGGTGATTTCTCTTTATATTCACCCTAGATACCTTAAATGTATACTCAAAAGTTAAGTCCCTGACTTAATAGCAACGTCTAGTCTGTTCTATGCAAAAACAGCAGAGCTCTGGAGAATGTTTTATCCTGTTAAAGAAAACGCGTGCAACCACTGCTCAGTCTAAAACATTCTTAACTTTATTTTCAAAGCGGGGTAACTATTATACACAGTATTGAACAGGAAATACAGTTGGGAGGGGGAGTGGATACTCTCAGGAAGAGTCAAGTTCTCACAAAAGTTGAACAATGGGTTAATACAGAATGTTCGTTAGAAATTGCAAAATACGCCTTGTCTAGACCCTATAGCTCAACTTAGAATAAAAGGAAGCAGAATGTGTTAGGTACAAAGGAAGTGGGGATGTATCTTTATCTTGAAATGTCAGAACATATCGGGTGATTTACTTAGGTCATTGTTCATGTTTAACTAAAGACTTAAAGTAACCTTAACTGAAACAAGTCATTACAAGTCACAGTTGTAAGAAAGAAAATGGTGTTACACAGGTCAAGCTAGAAAATGGTTGCCAGCAACTAGAAAGAGGTCCTGTCATTCCCCTTCAATGTCGCTGGGTGGCTCCGCCCCTTACCGAAGTATTGAAGAACTGGCAAATGGTGGAGCAGGCAAATAGCGGGAGCCTACGATGAGACCAGAGTTTTTTTTTTTTTTTTTTTCTTTTTTCTGGTCCGGCGGTGCTGCGGACCTCGTAATTGATGATGGATCTACTTCAGGAGACAATTTGTTTTGTTTTTTTAATAAAGGAATTGCCAAAAATGTGTGTTGTATCTTTACTCACTTTTTACACTTTTTGGTAAATAGGTAGGGGTTTTTTTTAAGACTTTTTCATTGTTGGAATTCTTTTGTTTACATTTCAGCTGTCAGTGGGGAGGCACGCTGACAGCTGATGAGTCATAGGTTGTTAGGAACAAGACGGGCGGCTTCCTGCCCCACTTCTTAACAACCAACTATTCTTCATACAGAATTTGAATCATTCAGAAAATTTGGAATTCATTAGAAAATGAATACACGAAATGAAAGTAAACTATTTTCAACTAATAACTAAAAATTCTGCTGATATTATATTCGGACTGAAACGAATTGCACATGTCTATACCAGAGCTATACTGGACTTCACTCAAAGGGATGCTGTTTATGAGGAGAATTCCAAATAGCTGTTTGCGTTCTGAACTGTTTTACTGAAGTATTTATTCTCAACTATACTCTCTTGTTATTGACTCTTTAAGAGACTTATAAATAGTTGGAAGCAAAAAAAAAAAAAAAAACACTGACTTGTGACATAGTTTGTGTAAATTTATTAAGAAGCTCTTAGGTTTAGGTCAAGGCTGGCATTCCTGGTGGAGGGCCATTATAACTCTGAATGAATGAAAGTGTAGAATAGCCAAAGTGTATAGAGTTTTTGTCCTTAATCACTTTACCACTAGAGGATTTTGCTGTCTTACGTCTGGGCCACTTTTTGCGATTCGTCGCTGTGCGACTTTAACTGACAATTGCGCGGTTGTGCGACGCCATACCCAAACGAAATTTACGTCCTTTTTTTTCCCACAAACAGAGCTTTCTTTTGGTGGTATTTGATCATCTGTGAAATTTTTTTTTTTTTTTTTTTTCTGCTATAAATAAAGAGCGTAAATTTTGAAAAAACTATATTTTTCACATTTTTTTTTTATATGAAATTCCCCCCAAAAAATGTAAAAATCTAAATTTTTTTTAACATTTTTGGCCAATTTGTTTTCTGCTACCTATGTTTGGTAAAAAAATTCACAATAAGCGTATTTTGATTGGTTTGCGCAAAAGTTATTGCGTTTACTAACTAAGGGAAAGATTTCTGTCATTTTTGGTGTTGTGTTTTTTTTTTTTTTTTTTTAACGAGTAATGGCGGCGATCTGCGATTTTATATTTTTTTGCTGGACTGCGACATTGCGGCGGACAGATCGGACCCTTGACTGACATTTTTGACACTTTTGGGGTTACCAGTGACATTACTGCAGTAATCGGTGCTATATATATGCACTGTTACTGTAAAAATGACACTGGCAGGGAAGGGGTTAATTTTATTGGAGGGGTTAATGTATGCCTGGTGCTTACTGACGTGTGTGGGGGGAGGTGACTGAGTGACACAAGGACAGATCCAGGGTTCAGCTATGCTGAACCCTGCAATCTGACCCTGCCTGTCACTTAGGAGATCCGCCCGCTTGTGTTTACACAAGCGGGCGGATCTCCACACTAGATCCCCGACGATCGGGGAAGAGCGGCGATGATCACCGCCTCTCCTCCCCTGGTCCGACTCCTGCTGTGACTTAATACAGCGGGAGCGAGCCTCCGGCGGCGCGCGCGCGCCGCCGAGAAAGGGGAGTGTCTGATGACGTAGATCTACGTCGTCAGACGATAACGAGCCACTTTGCTGCAGTACTATTACCGTACGCAGACGGCAAGTGGTTAAATGTAATCCTGTCTTCACAAAAAATACCAGAGTATTTCTGGGGTCTTAAATGCCCTCTTCTAATAGGTGTATCCATCTACACAGAACTGTTAGGTGGAAATGGTTAAGCAGACTTGTGGTTAGTCTTAAGACCTTTCATGTCTTTGCGCTCCCACACTTCAACTTATTTACTTATTAACTATAACTTATTATTATTGTTAGTAAGACATTATTTGTGCCAAACTCTAAGGCTCCGTTCACATCTAGGCGTTTTGGGGCGTTTTTCTGCTCTTGGATCAGCTCTCAAAACGCCCAACAAGACAAATCCTATTCATTTCAATGGCCCCTGTTCACATCTGAGCGTTTTGACGCTGTTTACAAAACGCCCAACGCTCAAAAAAGTACATGAGCTTCTTTTTGGGCAGATTACAGGCGTTTTCCATTGATCTCTATTCAATCTAAAAACGCCTGCACAAAAATCGCGGTAAAATCGCGGTAAAAAAACGCCGCAAAAATCGCGGTAAAATCGCGGTAAAAAACGCGCGAAAAACGCTACGCTCAGGTGTGAATGTAGCCTAAATGTCAATAAGCCAAGAGAGCTCACGCCACATCCCTAATCGTATATAGAAACAAAGGCAGAGGTTGGTGTTCCAATACGTCAGACCCTGAAATAGCCCCACAGGGACCTGTGTGTGTATATATAGACAGGATACACCCAACGTGGGACTTTAAAGGCGGAGTTCATTTGGCATAAATAGATAAATAATAAAGAACAATTGGATAAAATATAACAATTTTATTCATACATGTATACACATAAAAAGTGATAAACAACAAAGATGCATAAGCATCAATACAGACATAAGAATGCGTACAATATAAAAGATTGAGAACCGTATCCTAGAGTAGTGGGGTCACACAGGTCCAACATGTTTTGCCACCTTTATGGGCTTCTTCAGGGACCATAAGTGCTGGTGACCTCCGAGTAGGTTCTAGGTACAAATGGCATATTGTAAATATCATCTTCTTAAACATCACATAAGAAAAAGACATATCATAGTTGGACATAATAGTACATGTTTCATTGTTTTAATAGAGGTATCATGTCAAGCACTCACCACTATCATAAAATCTGGGGCACAATTAGTAAGTCAACGACCAATAGCATGGTCTACAAGTCCCTCTGGGGAGCGCTCACATTTCTGGACCAAGGTCCAGATAGGTGCGTCCTCTTGTTGCAGTGGAAACTGGACCGGACAGTACCAGACAACGGTTATTATTATTATTACTTATCATTCTGACCCAGGACAAGTATGTAGAAGTTCTGACAGTTGTACTCCATAATTATCCTTAATGGTATCTCAGAAGCACTAAAGCCAGAGGATCAGCATGACAACTAGGCAACTAGCATTTTCAAAAGCAGCTTTACAATGATAGTCTACTACATAATTCTATTATGACAAGCCTTCTATATTACATTCGGCATGTAATTATAAAATTCTTACTGTACATGTTATAACCATTTCTGAGTTGTGTAGAGAGTTCTGAATCAATATGCTCTGTTGCAATTTGTCATTGTGAACATCAGTCTTTTACTTATTCTCACAAAGCACAATATAAAATGATGCCTATTGTTCAGTTGACATTTCTCATACATAATTATTAACAACAGTATTTCTGTGCATGGCTGTCTTCAGCTCCCGCTAATTCAGTGTCATCTATCTCACTATCTAACTTCAACAACTGTCAAACAATCACAGACAGCGTGTCTATGTGTTCTGATCATTTCTTACAGCAATTCATCATTGGAAATTTTGTTGTGAAAGTGTGACATTCTCTGTTCTATCATTTCCATTGTGGTTTGGTAGATGGAATGTGCAGATTAGGGTGTGGAGCCAGATGGATCTGCAGTAAGGAGTAAGTACTAGGCGCACTGCATTGTTACCTTACTCATGAATTTAAGGAGACCAAAGATCATTTGTTTCCCCCTTCTTTCCTCTGTAGATTGGTATCTTAAGCAGGTTCCTGGAAGAAATATGAAGGGGACAGCAGGTTTCTGGGACAGACAGGAAGTAGAACGAAACTTTCGATGCTTGAATAATTCTTAAGTCTCAAGCAGATTTCATTGTTATATAAGATTAGGAAGCATTATTATGTTAAGGCAGCTCATGTATTTCAAAATGGCAGACAATTTACTCCAGCGTATGTTTTAACTTACACGTACTTTTTTGTACAACAATGCACTGCTATATGGTACGCTGGCTAGGAGCATTGGGAGACCGCATGGTACTGTTACAGACTACACTTTGCATCACTCTGCATTGCAGTAACACAGATCTTAGGCCCCTTTTATTTGGGTACCTCCGCTAAACGGAATTTGTTTGCACAGAGGGGGATCTCTCTGCTGATCCCCACTGAGCAGGCGGATGACAGGTCCATGTCCACTCTGCTATGCACACATTCCCGCTCTCTATGGGGAAATTTGATTGAAATGGACTGCCTGTCCGTTTCCATCCAATGCCATCCAATCTGATCAGCCAGACGGAGGGGAAATAGGACCACCGTCTGTCGGTTTTTGGCGGAAAGGATTGGATTGGATGGATCCACGGATATCTATGTTGAATAGGAGAATAGAAGAGACTGGAGGGAGACTGGAGGGTCCAATCAGACAGCCTGTGTGAAAGGGGCCTAAATGGGCACTTTTTAAATCTAGGCAGTATTATGGTATTTGAAAGGTTAAAAAAAGATATCTGACATTTGCAGAGGATCACTTATGATTTATTGCATAGTAATAACATTTCTTATACCATAAACTCATGCCATACAAGCTTTGCAATAATATCAGATTGATCCAGAGACTTTTAACAAACCCCACCCTAGATCCTATGTCGCCTCCTGAGATAAAAGTATCTACTACCAGAATCATTAGAGGATCAGACAGCTAGTGGTGGGGCTCCCCAGTCCAGATATTTTTATAACCCAAAACTCATTCAGGGTGACACGGTTTCTTTAAAGTGGTTTTAAAGGCCCAATGTTTTTTACCTTCATGCATTCTCATTCATTCTATTCTACATCCATTGGCTGCCACTGCTGTCAATCACAGCCAGTGATCCAATGAGGAGAGAGCCTTTTCCCTGTCAGCAGCATGAGATCCAAGAAGGGAGAGAAGAGAGGACCATGGAACATGACTGGTGATTGGTTACTTAGGACTGCCCTGTCTCCTAGCAACCTATACCTATGGATTAACTTGAAAAGTTAATTTGGACAGCTCCTCCTCCTGCCCTCCCTCCTGAGCTGTGTTGCCTCACACTCTCCTCTGTTCACTAATAACAGTAATGAAGGAGGCTGGGGGGGGGGGGGGGGGGACCAGCACTTAGAAGGTGCTGCAGAGGAGGTTGGGGGGAGACAGAAGGACTGGCACCTGGAAGGCGGGGGTTGGCACAGCAGGGACCTGTTCGCGATCGATGGGTTGCCAACCCCCCCTCTTTAAAGGAAGCTGGTGCTACTGGTGAAATTAAGTAGATGCTTTGTGGATTTTGGAAGCCTTTAGCGTTGTGATGTCAACATTATTTGGTGCATTATTTCCCAATTTACTGTTTCTGGAATCTATGATTTTGCAGTAGCAGGATTTTTCTCATGACAAAAAAAATCCATTCAAGGAGAACATGACTTGGCTGCTCTCATTTCCAGTAACTGGCCTATTCAGTGGATAGCCCTAAAGTTGGGTCTTTCTGTAGAATATGCAGGTGCAGGAATTCCACAGTCCTGTAAAAAAATAGAGTATGCTACTAGCAATATTCCTGTACGCTAATTAGATTGTTGTAATGTTGACATGGAAATAATACTCATCCCTAGAAGACACTTAGCCAGGGCCCAGTCTATTGAACTGGACTAAACGGTTTTAATTATTGTAAACTACACTTAATCAATCTTCTGACTTTCAGGAGACTAGTTAATAGTTTTTTTACCAAACCCCAAAATCTTTTAAATCATTATATTATCAATTTACCTTTTTTCAGCTTTTTTTAATCTGTCTGTCTGTAGGTGCCATATACTGTACTTTATTTACATTACCTAAGGGTAGCAGAAGGCGCATCTGAGTAGCAGTATGAAAACTAATCTATTCCCTCGACAATTGGCAACTTACAAGACAATGTAGTGATATCAACCACATACATGTAGAAATGTCATTCAGGGAACGTTTCTGGGGATGGACCTTCGCAGAACAGGATGAGCTTCCTTAGGAGGGGTTGCAGCAGTTTGTTACGTTACTCATAGCACAAATCAGTAATTTATTTAACTTTGTTAACCTTCCTCCGACCAGAAAGCCAATTTTGCCATGTTGACATCTTAGTGGATTCTGCATCGCTTAAGTAGCACACAAATCATGTGGAAATGAACATGTCCCTATATTTGGACGTTTGACGCATTTCGGGAGGCAAGCTCCCTTAGAGCTAGTCCATCTTTCACCAGGCCCAAATTTATGCTGAATGTGCTTGCACAAGTCCCTCCCCCGCCTACGTGTACAGTTTGTTGCAGAGTGTGATCACTGGGTGCAGCGGAGTCCATTCAGATCAGACAGTGTGGAGTAAACAGGAACTGGCTTCTTTATTGGAACATAACACAGAAATCAAAGATGTCACCTCATTGTAATAAGAACAACAGACCGGAAGAGACAGCCAACAAGTTCAGTACAGTGTACAGGATATTACAACACATCATAGAAATGCATAGCATATCACTGAGCATTAGCGACATCTAGTGTCCTATTTGTGAACTGCAGTTATTCTGCTAAGCTGAAAGCTGTTGTATCTCCAACACCCCTTCTCAACAGCTAAGGCTTAGTCTATTAAACCCATCTTCTTTGTAAGCCTTGCTTTGTATCGCTCAATTGTGCCATCTGCATTGTATTTCACTTTAAAAGTCAATTTACAGCCTATGGCTTTCCTTCCGGGTGGTAGTTCTGTAAGTGTCCATGTTTTAGTGTCATGCATGGATTTTATCTCTTCCTCAGCAGCCTTTATCCATTTACTTGCTTCTTGTTCTGAAAGCTGAGATATTTCTTCCCAGGTTGCAGGTTCGTTGATACTGGGAGTACTTGCTTTGTATGAGAGACGTACAGGTGGTTTACCTTAGTTTTCTCTTGTTGAACATCTCGGTTTTGTGTCTGAGCGTTCTTGTGTCTGCTCTTCAGTACTGGTAGAGTCTGCACTCACTTCAACTGTTTGTTCAGAAGTTACAGAGATAGGCTGGTCAATGGAAGTTTTCTCTTCTATTCTTGCTTCTACTGTTGTCATTACATTGTCTCTGAAATCTTCAAAAAAAGTTATGCTGTTGCTAACGGTAACCTTGTCTGTTTTGGGATCAAGGATTCTGTAACCTTTGACATTGTCACTGTATCCAACGAAGATACCTTCAAATGCTCTGTTTTGGAGTTTGGTGCGTTTTTTTTCTTCAGGTATGTAGATAAATGCTTTGCATCCAAAAACTCTTAGGTGTTTTACATTTTGGCTTCTCATTGTGCCAAAGTTCATATGGAGTTTTCTCTATTGTTCTGGAAAGAAGTCTGTTCTGCAAATATGTAGCTGTCATAGCTGCTTCACCCCGGTATTTTTGTGGTAGTCCAGAGTCTGTTAGCATACATCTGATCATTTCAGTCAGAGTTCTGTTCTTTCTTTCAGCTACTCCATTTTGTTCTGGTGTATATGGGACTGTCCTTTGATGTTCTATTCCATTCTGTTTTAAGTACTCTTGTATCTTATATCCTGTGAATTCACCTCCATTGTCACTCCGAAGTATGAGAGGCTTCCTCTGAAACTTGTTACTGGTCTTTATTATATAATCTTGTAATTTTGTGAAAAACTTCAATCTTGTGTTGCATTAGATAGGTGACTTTGTATCTTGAATAGTCGTCTATGAAAGTCACTATGTACCTTTTTTTGCCTCCAGGTGTAGGTGGGTTTAGGGGACCACACACGTCACTGTGAACTAAGTTAAGTGGTCTTGAAGCTCTCTTCTGACTGACTTTAGGAAGTGTTGCTCTTGTAGCTTTGGATTTAATGCAACATTCACACTTAACAGTAACTGGACAAGGGGATATTGTTAGATCCCTTGTCAGATTTCTCCTCTGTAGTTCCTGTATGCAATCTGGGTGTCTGTGACCTAGACATCTGTGCCATATATGTATACAGTCATTGTGCTTATGTGTACATAGTCTCACCTCTTCCTTCACTATGTTGAGGTGATATAGATGATCATCCAGCTTGGCACTTGCTACTGTCTGGTTGCCGTTTAGGATTGAACACTTGTCACCTTGGAAGGTTACAGTGAGTCCTCTGGCTGTCAGACGCTTCACAGATAAGAGTCCTCCTTCTAGATTAGGAACATAAAGCACGTCTTTCACTAGTATGGCTAGATTGTGTCCCTCATCATCAGGGCATACAAGGGTTCCATGCCCATATCCTTCTGCATGTATTTTGCTTCCATCTGCAAGATAAATAGTTTCTTTGTTGTTCAGATCAAGTTCTGTGAAAAAACTTCTATCACTTGTCATGTGACTGGTTGCCCCCGAATCGATGCACCAGCCTTGACATTTATTGTTGCCTGTCACCTTTAAATGTGGCATTCGAGTTTCCTTCACATGGATCATTGATTGTGGCTTTGACCTTTTGTTTAGCATAAGAGGGATGCTGTCTTATTTGCTCTGCTTTCCATATCGTACAGTCTTTATGTGTCCCTGTTTGTGACATCTGAAACACACTCTGGTCTCTTTCCTGTGTAACCTTGCATCTGTAGCTTTAAGAGCTGTTCTGGTGTCGCTTTCTGTGGAGTCATGCACTAATTCCTTTCTTCTCTGATACTCATCTATGAGCCTGAATGATAGCGTCAGATCTGTCTCAGGACGTGTCTCCAGTGCATTGATCAGTGCAGTATATGTATCGGGCAAACTGCATAACAACATGGCTGCTGCGTGGCGGTCTGTTATATTCTCCCCGATTGATCTGAGTTGCGCAATCACTTCCAGCATTGCGTTTATGTGCCCCTGCATGTCCTGTTCTCTGCTAAGTCTCATTTTGTAAAGTTTCCGCAGTAGAAACAGCTTGCTGTTTAAACTGGATCTTTCATGCAGTCTTTTTAGCACATCTCACATGCCTTTCGCTGTGTCCTCCATGGCGTATATGTATGAGCTGATCATTCTCCACTAGTAAGCTTATGGTGGTCCGTGCCTGTCTGTTTTTCTTGTCCCAGTCCTGATTATTGTCCTGTGGCCTCTCTGTAGTGGTAACCTCCCACAAGTCATCTCTAGATAATAGCATTTCCACTTTAAACTTCCATAGTTGATAATTGTCATTGTTCAGCTTGGCCACTGAGAGTTTAAGTTCTGAGTTGTATGGAAGGTTGGGAAGAAAGGATTTTCCAGGCACATAAGTTATTTAAAAAGTACAATTTTATTGATTTCACTCACATATAAAATTAAAAGGGGGGAAGAAAGAGACAAATATCTCATGAAGCAGAATAAAGTCACATAAAATTGACTAGACCCAGAATTGACTGGGTAGTCAAATAAGTAACATACAGCAGTTCTACTAGATTAGGTCATACATAAACAAATACTGATAGTAATTTGCGACCATATATACACATTATATACTCAGGTAATGGTGACAAAAAGTAGTAGTTCGATTGCTCAACATGTTTCGCCTCATATAGAGGTTTCGTCTGGAGCGTGCTTGTAATTAGAATGGATAATTCTGTATGGAATAAAAATATGATTATTGATAATGTAAGTTGTTTACAAGATTATGTCATGTACATAACCTCTACAGTTTGGGAACTGCATATATGTTCATGGTGGCGCATCCAGTCACTCATCAGGTCGCTTGCAAAACAGACGGGCAGGTGGGAACCCCGTAGGCGCAACGGAAAATGCACCCCGGACGTATCCCGAAAGGACACATGTGGGGGACCACACAGTAGCAATATTGTATACTAAATATAATAAATAGTGCATATGCCGGTAGGTAAATGACTTGCTACGTACCTGTGTATTTGTAATGCAGGACAAACGTCACCACAAAGACAAAATGATTGATAACGAAGGGACATTCATGGGTAGGTACAGAGCTCAATATTAAAAAGGGTTGATTAAACCAGGGATAGTAGAACCTGGGTATCACCTAAGTAAGGACATAATAGTATAACGATTAGTAATTGACAAAAAGTTTGTTGGGAACTGTAAGGTACCAAATATACTTCCAGGTAGATTGTGATGGAATCTGGTATATAACCCCCAAAGAGAGAGAGACACCATGTGGAAGCATGCAATAGGATGAGAAAGAGATAGTATAGACTGCCAAAAAAGGCCACATGTCTTACCAAACACTGCGCTATATAAGCATGTCTCCATATATTCAATGGGGAAAAAAGGAGCCAGCAATATATACCAGCACAAAAAGATGTATATGTATCCTGGAGTGGGCGTAAAGGAAATAATATTTTAAAGTATATTCTATAGGTTACAGAAAATGCGTTACGCAAAGAACTTGAATCAATTATTGTTCAGAAGAATACCTTATGTTAGCTCTGTCCTATACCGCCATGATGTCCGATCCGGATGGGGAACCGCTGCCATACTGAGGCCAGCGTGGGTGACCTCTTTATAGTGTGGACCCCGAGCGGCTCGTCACCGCTCCGGCCACACCCCCCGACGTAACCTCGCGGTACACCGGGCGTCCCGAAGGTCACATCGGTGTACGCGGGTACTTACCGGGAGGACAGGCGTGTATGCGGGACGCGAGTGTTCACACATCCGCCTGTGATGCCGCAGGACGTCCGCACCGGAAGTGCGTCACGTCGCTGCGGCCTACCTGGCCGCACATGTGTCAACAAGAGGGAACCTACACAGGAGCGCGCCACCTAGGGTCTCCGCCCGTAATGCAAGCAAGAGACCAAAGCAGTGACAATGAGGATATCCCACTACAACAGAGAAAAAGATAGAGAACGGATTAGTTATAACAGTATAAACTCATCGATCTAGATGACTGTTTATCACCATTGTGCAATAGAGTATCAAACAGAACAATCAGTTTACAAAATGATAATTCAATAATGTAAAAAATAAAATTAAATTAATTAGTGATTATACTATATTATACATATAGAAAAATATATACAAAACTATATTGGGCCAAATGGAAGGGAAGTAGGCATCTTAATTAGAATGGAGCTAATGAGATGGTGTGTGATGGGCAATACGCTCCATATAATGTATTTAGACCCAAAATGAGTCATATTACAATACACCTACAAAGAAAAAAGGGGGGGGGCATAAATGAGCAAGATTATAATTGGAATGGAGAAAAGGGGATATCCACAGACTCTGACCATAAACAACCAGAAACTATATATAGATGGGTTCGATTAGTACCATATGTGGGCCTTAGGTCAATACACCAAGGGGGGTCAACCATATGGTCCGGCCATGCATATAAACAGGCACCTAATGGTCTAACGTATCAGCTGATCTACAGGAAAGGTTTGTAGGATTGCATTTCATTAATTCCTGGCCTTTGGGTGGCGTTTAAACGTTCAATCCAGATGGTTTCCCTCTGGAGGATCCGCTTATCCCAGTTCCCTCCTCGGGGGTCTTGGGGGATAATTTCTAGGACGAAGAACCTGGCCTTTCTGGGATTAAATCTGCGATGGAGATCTATATGCCTACTCACTGGTGTAATCATTTTCCCCCCTGCTGATACATAAACATGGTCTTTTATCCACTGGCGTAATTCCCTGATTGTCTTACCGACATAAAAGGTACCGCAGGCGCAGTACATTAAATATACCACGCCTCGAGTGCTGCAGTCTGCTCTGAATTTCGGTCTTAGAATTTCACCATTAGGGAGTGGGTAATGTGTGGACTCTTCAACCCAAGGGCAGAACTCAGTGTCTACATCTGTACGTACCTTGAGGGGACCTAGATTTAGTTTTTGGTGGTTGGTAATGACTTGACATGAGATGGTCTCTCAATGATGTTGTGCGTTTGAATACAATTTGGGGATATTCACTGATGTATTTCTTGATAATAGTCATTATATAGTATATGCCATTGCTTCTGTAAGATAGAACGGAGAACATCTGTGTGTACTGAGTATTTTGTGATAAATTTAACAGTTTGTTGAGTAGAAACTGGCTTTTTCTTAAACAGCAAGTCATTCCTATTCTGTCCTGCAGCTCGATTGAATGCATCTCTAAGTATGCGTTTGCTGTAGCCTCTGTGTTTGAGACGATTACGAAGTAAGTTTGCTTGTTTTCTAAAGTCGGTATCCGACGTGCAATTACACCAGTGAGTAGGCATATAGATCTCCATCACAGATTTAATCCCAGAAAGGCCAGGTTCTTCGTCCTAGAAATTATCCCCCAAGACCCCCAAGGAGGGAACTGGGATAAGCGGATCCTCCAGAGGGAAACCATCTGGATTGAACGTTTAAACGCCACCCAAAGGCCAGGAATTAATGAAATGCAATCCTACAAACCTTTCCTGTAGATCAGCTGATACATTAGACCATTAGGTGCCTGTTTATATGCATGACCGGACCATATGGTTGACCCCCCTTGGTGTATTGACCTAGGGCCCACATATGGTACTAATCAAACCCATCTATATATAGTTTCTGGTTGTTTATGGTCACAGTCTGTGGATATCCCCTTTTCTCCATTCCAATTATAATCTTGCTCATTTATGGCTCCCCCCCCCTTTTTTTTTTGTAGGTGTATTGTAATATGACTAATTTTGGGTCTAAATACATTATATGGAGCGTATTGCCCATCACACACCATCTCATTAGCTCCATTTCTAATTAAGATGCCTACTTCCCTTCCATTTGGCCCAATATAGTTTTGTATATATTTTTCTATATGTATAATATAGTATAATCACTAATTAATTTAATTTTTTACATTATTGAATTATCACTTTGTAAACTGATTGTTCTGTTTGATACTCTATTGTACAATGGTGATAAACAGTCATCTAGATCGATGAGTTTATACTGTTATAACTAATCCATTCTCTATCTTTTTCTCTGTTGTAGTGGGATATCCTCATTGTCACTGCTTTGGTCTCTTGCTTGCATTACGGGCGGGGACCCTAGGTGGCGCTGTGGCGTGCTCCTGTGTAGGTTCCCTCTTGTTGACACATGTGCGGCCAGGTAGGCCGCAGCGACGTCCCGGTGCGGACGTCCTGCGGCATCACAGGCGGATGTGGGAACACTCGCGTCCCGCATACACGCCTGTCCTCCCGGTAAGTACCCGCGTACACCGATGTGACCTTCGGGACGCCCGGTGTACCGCGAGGTTACGTCGGGGGGTGTGGCCGGAGCGGTGACGTTGGCGACGAGCCGCTCGGGGTCCACACTATAAAGAGGTCACCCACGCTGGCCTCAGTATGGCGGCGGTTCTCCATCCGGAGCGGACATCATGGCGGTATAGGACAGAGCTAACATAAGGTATTCTTGACAATAATTGATTCAAGTTCTTTGCGTAACGCATTTTCTGTAACCTATAGAATATACTTTAAATATTATTTCCTTTATGCCCACTCCAGGATATACATCTTTTTGTGCTGGTATATATTGCTGGCTCCTTTTTTTTTCCCCATTGAATATATGGAGACCTGCTTATATAGCGCAGTGTTTGGTAAGACATGTGGCCTTTTTTGGCAGTCTATACTATCTCTTTCTCATCCTATTGCATGCTTCCACATGGTGTCTCTCTCTCTTTGGGGGTTATATACCAGATTCCATCACAATCTACCTGGAAGTATATTTGGTACCTTACAGTTCCCAACAAACTTTTTGTCAATTACTAATCGTTATACTATTATGTCCTTACTTAGGTGATACCCAGGTTCTACTATCCCTGGTTTAATCAACCCTTTTTAATATTGAGCTCTGTACCTACCCATGAATGTCCCTTCGTTATCAATCATTTGTGGTGACGTTTGTCCTGCATTACAAATACACAGGTACGTAGCAAGTCATTTACCTACCGGCATATGCACTATTTATTATATTTAGTATACAATATTGCTACTGTGTGGTCCCCCACATGTGTCCTTTCGGGATACGTCCGGGGTGCATTTTCCGTTGCGCCTACGGGGTTCCCACCTGCCCGTCTGTTTTGCAAGCGACCTGATGAGTGACTGGATGCGCCACCATGAACATATATGCAGTTCCCAAACTGTAGAGGTTATGTACATGACATAATCTTGTAAACAACTTACATTATCAATAATCATATTTTTATTCCATACAGAATTATCCATTCTAATTACAAGCACGCTCCCGACGAAGCCTCTATATGAGGCGAAACATGTTGAGCAATCGAACTACTACTTTTTGTCACCATTACCTGAATATATAATGTGTGTATATATAGTCGCAAATTACTATCAGTATTCATTTATGTATGACCTAATCTAGTAGAACTGCTGTATGTTACTTATTTGACTACCCAGTCAATTCTGGGTCTAGTCAATTTTATGTGACTTTATTCTGCTTTATGAGATATTTGTCTCTTTCTTCCCCCCTTTTAATTTTATATGTGAGTGAAATCAATAAAATTGTACTTTTTAAATAACTTATGTGCCTGGAAAATAACTTATGTGCCTGGAAAATCCTTTCTTCCCAACCTTCCATATCTCTCTATGTTGCGAATTCTAGGATTGGCACGTGTAATATTAAAATCTATATGCTCAGATTGCTGCTATCTGATGGCATTTCTTCATTAAAGCGGAGTTCCGGGCAGAGAATCGTTTTTTTTTTGAACATACCCCCGGGACAGTCAGGGCTAGCACATTCCACAATGGCTAGCCTCTGATCTGTCCCGGTTCGCACTTACCTTTTAGAAGAAATACTTACTTAGAAGTTTTCTTCCACAGCGTTTCCATCTCGGTTGTGGGCAGCTTAAGCCGGCGCGGTCCTCTTCTCCGTCTTCTTCCGCGTCTTCGTGTCCCAGAATGCGCTGCACCGGCCCCTCTCGTCACTTCCGGTGCGGCGCCGCATTCCTAAACAGCTTCTGGGCATGCCCAGAAGCTGTTTAGCAGGGGAATGCGGCGTCGCCCGGAAATGACGAGCGGGGCCGGTGCGGCGCATTGATTCCTGGGAGCTATGACGTTTAGCTCCCAGGAATCATCGCGAGGCAGGAAGTGACGGGGTGAGCCGCGGCGCTGGAGGAGGAAGCTGTCATAGGTGAGTATTTACGATCGTCAATAAAAAGGTGAGTAAACAAAAAAAAAAAAAATAACTATCCAATTCCTTTTCAGGTGCGGCATACCTAGCGGAGGGGCACAAAAAAAAAAAAATCTTTTTTGTGCCCGGAACTCCGCTTTAAACAATTTAAGTTCTGAGTTTCCGCCCATTTTTCCCTCTTTTATATATAAACAAGTCTTACTTGTCTATAGGAGACGTCACTGGAAACCTTCCTTATGTTGATCTTTATCCGGATCCTGGGCCCATAACCTGTTGCAGAGTGTGATCACTGGGTGCAGCAGAGTCCATTCAGATCAGACAGTGTGGAGTAAACAGGAACTGGCTTCTTTATTGGAACAGAACACAGAAATCAAAGATGTCACCTCATTGTAATAAGAACAACAGACCGGAAGAGACAACCAACAAGTTCAGTACAGTGTACAGGATATTACAACACATCATAAAAATGCATAGCATATCACTGAGCATTAGCGACATCTAGTGTCCTATTTGTGAACTGCAGTTATTCTGCTAAGCTGAAAGCTGTTGTATCTCCAACACGGTTTAGGTTTAGAAGGAGGTTAATTGTACAGGGAAGGTACTTCCCCTTAGGACTGTTTATTAACTACTTAGTGCCTGCACTATAGCTGAAAGATGGCGACAACGTGGGCCTAAAATGCTGGGAGGGTGTACATGGGACGTCCTCCCATTTTTTTTTTCCCATCCTTGAGACTCGGCTGGTCACAGATCAGGTAAAGGGCCAATCACAGCAGGCCCTTTATAACATGATCAACTGTCAGCCAATGACAGCTGATCACAGAAGTAAACAGAAGCCGGTTATCGGCTTTTCGTACTTGTTTACCGAGGCAGACTGCCGTTCTGCCTCTCCCTGAAACGATCGACAACAATTATGTCTAAAGTGCTCAATGCTATATCTGCCTGCCAGATGACTCTAACCACAAAAATAGAAGAAGTTAGGGTGCATATTTCCCTGATCAGGCAGGATATCCAGATGAAGCAAAAAAAGAGATGACTACACTCCGATGTAAATCAAAAATTGGAGTAAATTTATTCCACATCAAACAATAGGCAACTGGAACAACACACTGTGAATGCAGGACACAAAGGCAGACGCGTTTCACGACTTAGAGATGTCGCTTACTCATTGCCAATTTTGCCAACTTGGCAATGAGGAAGCGACATCTCTAAGTCGTGAAACGCGTCTGCCTTTGTGTCCTGCATTAACAGTGTGTTCCAGTTGCCTATTGTTTGATGTGGAATAAATTTACTCCAATTTTTGATTTACATCGGAGTGCGGTCATCTCTTTTTTTTGCTTCATACGATTTTGGATTGACGGATCCGACCAGCACCCGATACCCAGCCCACCTGGAGCGGTCTTTCCTATCTTAATTTCATCTATCTCTCAGGATATCCAGATGCTTTGGGAATGTGTGATTTCCCCCCCCCCCCCCCTCCAGGACTCTGAACAGACACGTAATCTCCTTTTCCAACTACAACAAAAACAGAATGAGGTGCAATAATCTGTGTTTTTATTGGCCTTCCTGAGGGTGCTGAGGGTGGCAAACCCGGCTGATTTGTTGGAAGATTTACTTATAACCACCTATGATATAGAGGCATTCTTCCAGTCTATCGTGGTTGAGAGGGCTCACCGCATGGCGCCTAAACCACCACCTTAAGGGGCTTCTCCTCACACCTGCATCACAAAATTCCTGAACTACAAGGCCCGAGATGCTCTACTGAGCCTCTTTAGGGAAAAGGTAATCTTCCTTTTGAAAATACTAAAATTGCCATATTTCCTGACTTTTCTGCAGAGGTGCAAGGCCGTTGTAATTGCTTCTTAAAGCGGAGTTCCGGGCACAAAAACTATTTTTTTTTTTTTTGTGCCCCTCCGCTAGGTAGACCTCACCTGAAAAGGAATTGGATAGTTTATTTTTATTTTTTTTGTTTACTCACCTTTTTATTGAAGATCGTAAATACTCACCTCTGACTGCTTCCTCCCTCGGAGGCGCGGCTCACCCCGTCACTTCCTGCCTCGCTATGATTCCTGGGAGCTGAACGTCACAGCTCCCAGGAATCAATGCGACGGCACCGGCCCCGCTCGTCATTTCCGGGCGACACCGCATTCCCCTGCTAAACAGCTTCTGGGCATGCCCAGAAGCTGTTTAGGAATGCAGCGCCGCGCCGCGCCGGAAGTGACGAGAGGGGCCGGTGCGGCGCATTCTGGGACAAGAAGACGCGGAAGAAGACAGAGAAGAGGACCGTGCCGGCTTCAGCTGCCCACAACCGAGATGGAAATGCTGTGGAAGAAATTTTATAAGTAAGTATTTCTTCTAAAAGGTAAGTGCGAACCGGGACAGATCAGAGGCTAGCCATTGTGGAATGTGCTAGCCCTGACTGTCCCGGGGGTATGTTCAGTAAAAAATCATTTCTGTGCCCGGAACTCCGCTTTAACAGTCAAGCAATGCCTTAAAGTCCCCTATCTCAAATATGACATACTTTACCCAGCGTGCCTCTGAATTGTTGGAGAGGATTGGATGCACTCCTGGCTTGATCAACTGGACCCCGCCTGATCCGTAAATTCCTGATCCGTCTAATCCGTCATCTATCTGACC
Organism: Pelophylax lessonae; assembly: GCF_965119305.1. Lineage (NCBI taxonomy): Eukaryota > Metazoa > Chordata > Amphibia > Anura > Ranidae > Pelophylax > Pelophylax lessonae. The sequence continues at coordinate 143,641,371 of NC_138769.1, read as the reverse complement.
ATAATATCTTTTTTTTCGCAAACTCATTTATTGTTAACATTTTTTTGACCTCGGGACTCATTCTTGAAATTTCTGCAGTACATTCCACTATTATGCTTCCTGTCTGGTGGTTCTGCTCACTGTCATGATTGCCAATGTTGTTTCAGGGGGGGTTAACCCCTTTGCAGATCCCTTTGCATATAGACTCAGATCACTCCTGTACCTTGAAGGGTCAATCCTGGATTTTACCCTTCAATGTATGCCATAATATATTACATGTTCTCCAGGTGACTATCAGCTGTTACTCATGGACTGTACTACCCCCCCCCCCCCCCCTCAAGGCGAGAATGGGAACAAACTGGCACAAGTAAAAAAGGTCCACCCAAAACGGTGCTCTAAAAAATGGAACCTACCACTGCGCCTCGGCATAAAAAGGGATATATCAATCACACAAACAGATCTTCACTACTAAGTAATAAAAATGCTAACCACTTTAAACAAAATCAGAAATGAAAAACAGGTCTACATTATAAATCAATAAGAGTAAACAGTGGCGCATAACATATGCACCCATGGTCCAGAGTGAGATTAAACTGACCAAAGATCATAAAAAATAATAATAAATAAGTTCATAAAAGTGACAGTCCTGTTATCATCCATTCACCACACCACGTGATAGGGTGACACCGCTCCCTCTAGGTATTTCACTCACCAGATGACTGAATAAATACACCTATTCAACAAGGTCCGGAAGGAAGCTGTATATCAGTGTAACTCCATAAAAGATGTCACCAGCTCATATGTATTCTGGCTAGGGTTGAGCAAACCTGGACTGTATTGTTCGTGTTCGTACCGGACTTTTGGGTATTCGGTACCCGGACATTTCACTGCATGTTCAGGTACTGTCCGTTGTTCGGTAACGGTACTTTAATGTTTTGGCGCGGTTTTAATGGCGAGCTTTTAACAGGTGCAAGGCAGCCAATCAGCAAGCGTTTAACTAGTGTGCCCTAGAAGCCATCACAGCCATGTCTACTAATGGCATGGCTGTGATAGGCCAGTGCAGCATGTGACCCAGACTCTATATAAGCTAGAGTCACACAGCGCCGCACGTCACTCTGCTAATACTACTGTAGGGTAGGGATGATCGAACGGTTCGGGTCGACCATCGGTTCGACCCGAACATTGGCTGTTCGAGGTTCGGCCGAATTTAGAACTTTTTGCCCAAAAAGTTCGGAATTCGGCAACCAGAACCGACAAATGCAATGGGACAGGAAATGGGCTTTAAAAGCCCGTGATTGGATCAGAACCATTAGTAAAAGCCAATTGAGGGGGCAGGAGAATGCTAGGAATGTGATTGGAGTGACTAAGGGGTCCCTAGACCAATCATTGGTGAATACGCCCCCCCAGTATATAAGATAGCCCCGGCAAATTCCTAGCATTGTAATACAGGGACATGGAAGAGAATGGAAGCAGTTCTGTTAAATTGGCTTCAAAAGTGTCATTTAGCATTTATTAGTGTGAGGAAAGGGATATCTAGTGTAGTTAGAGTGCTCCTTTACACTTTAGTTAGATGCAAAAATTTAGTTTCTGTAGGAAAAGTGTTAAGTGCCAGGGTGACCGTAATGTAGTGTAGGGTGAACTGACACTGACTGCTATGGCAGGGTGACCAAACCCTTCCATTTCAGGGTGACCACTATAGAGAAAAGCTAGTTTCTCTGAAGTCACTTTCGCTGCAGGGATATGGCTTCTCACCCGTCAGCTTGCTTTTTGGCTGCAGGCATCTATAGGGATTTTTTAAGCACATGTTTGGAGTCAGGCATGACATCTGAACATGTGTATAGGGGGTATATATACACACCCATGTATGTATATATACACCTAGACATATATAGGTGTGAAAGGAGCAGAAAACACTACTTGCGCTAATGAACATTAACACCAATATGGTTATGCTCCTATCACACCTATATATATATGTATTTTACACTTAGACATATAAGTGTGTGTGTATATATATATATATATACCACTATACACAAGTTCAGATGTTTTGCCTGCCTCCAAAGAACCCAAAAAAATGCCCAAAAAAACGCTAGCGTCAAAAAAAAAAAACGCCCAGGTGTGTTGTTGCAGGCATTTTTTTGGGGTTTTTGGAGGCAGGCAAAACATCTGAACTTGTGTATAGTGGTGTGTATATATACACACATACTTATATGTATTTTACACTTAGACCTATATAGGTGTTAAAGGAGCGGAGCCATATTGGTGTAAATGATTTCATTAGCGCAAGCATATATTTCTGCTACTATCACACCTATATATGTATTTTACACTTAGACATATAAGTGTGTGTGTGTGTATATATACCCGTATACAGAAGTTCAGATGTTTTGCCTGCCTCCAAAGAACCCAAAAAAATGCCCAAAAAAACGCTAGCGCCAAAAAAAAAAAAACGCCCAGGTGTGTTGTTGCAGGCATTTTTTTGGGGTTTTTGGAGGCAGGCAAAACATCTGAACTTGTGTACACGGGTATATATACACACATACTTATATGTATATATACACCTAGACATATATAGGTGTGATAGTAGCAGAAATATATGCTTGCGCTAATGAAATCATTTACACTAATATGGCTCCGCTCCTATAACACCTATATATGTCGAAGTGTAAAATACATATAAGTATGTGTGTATACAGTGGGTACGGAAAGTATTCAGACCCCCTTATATTTTTCACTCTTTGTTATATTGCAGCCATTTGCTAAAATCATTTAAGTTCATTCTTCTTCCTCATGAATGTACACACAGCTCCCCATATTGACGGAAAAACACAGAATTGTTGACATTGTTGCAGATTAATTAAAAAAGAAAAACTGAAATATCACATGGTCCTAAGTAGGGTTGAGCGGACACCTAGATGTCCGTGTTCGACGGGTTCGGCCGAACTTTAAAAAAAAGTCCGGGTCCGTGTCCCGGACTTTTACCGAACTTTTCCCGGACACCGAACCCCATTGAAGTCAATGGGGACCCGAACTTTAAGGCACTAAAATGGCTCTAAAACACCAAAGGAAAGGGCTAGAGTGCTGCAAATGGCAGCAAAACGTAATTAAGAGCATGGCAAGTGCTCTGCAAACAAATGTGGATAGGGAAATAACTTAAAACAACAAAAAAAAACAGAAAAATAAAACAATGTTCTTCTTCATCTCTGAAGGACGAGGCCCATATGGAGTAGGAGGGAGGTTGAGGTGGTGGTGGATGTGGCGGTGACATAGGCGTGCGCACAGGGTGTGCTGGGTGTGCCTGGGCACACCCTAATCACCTAGGGCACATAGCATTGCCAGTGAGGAGATGGGAAAGATCTCCCTGGGACCTGCTCTGCTCTATTTCTCCTTGCCTACAGGTACATGGCCCCGATACATTACTCTCCCTGCTGGCAAACACATGCATGTGTATTTCAACTTTGGGGTGCACACCTTAATGCAATAGGCTGCGCACACCTATGGGCGGTGTAGGTGGAAGCGGCGGTGGAGGAGGACCAGGGCCGGATTAACAGCATCATGGGCTTGGTGCTGAGGATTTTGAAGGGCCTTAGGGCCGTGCCTTGCCATGCACCCAGAGGAGGAAGGGTGCAGCCATGCATGCCTAATTCAACATGGGATGCTGTCTCTGAAGCCCATAAACACATCCATGCATCGCCAACTGTCCCTCCTTGTCCGGCCTTCACGCTGTGTGGGGAGGTTCTGAGGGTGCTGCCTGGGGAAGCGAGCATAGAAGCCAGACTTCTGTGTTTACAAGTGACAGAAGAGCGGTAACAGTGAATATGGCCAACCCGGGGCCTATATAAAAGGTAGGGGCCTGGAGCTGCAGCTCCAATAGACCCTACATTAATCTGGCCCTGAGGAGGAGGACGAGGTAGCCAACACTGCTTCTTTTCACAAATTTTAAATGAGGGTACACCCCAAAAGAGTGAGAAAGAGCAAAAATGGAACAATGGGTGGGTAAGGTCGGTATCCATTGCTATTCTGCATAAGGTACGGAAAAGTCCCGTGGGATCCATGCCTGGTTCATTTTAATGAACGTGAGCTTGTCCACATTGTCTCTGGACAGGCGGCTGCGCTTGTCTGTTATAACGCCCCCAGCCGTGCTAAATACCCGTTCAGATAATACACTGGCTGCAGGGCACGCCAGCACCTCCAAGGCGTAAAGGGCAAGCTCAGGCCATGTGCCCAATTTGGAGACCCAGAAGTTGAAGGGGGCAGACCCGTCATTCACTACACGTAGGCGTGTGCACACATACTGCTCCACCATGTTGGTAAAATGCTGCCTCCTGCTAAGACGTTCCATCTGAGCTGCTGGTGCTGCTGTTTGTTGTGGCGTGCTGACAAAGCTTTTCCACATTTCGGCCATGCTAACCCTGCCTTCTGAGGTGCTGGCGGTGCCCTGGTTGCGTTGGCGACCTCCTCCTCCTCCTCCTCTGCCTTGTGCTTCCACTGTGGCCCCGCTGTCAGATGGGAATGCCAGCAGCATGGCGTCTACCAGCGTGCGCTTGTACTCGCGCATCTTGCGATCGCGCTCCAGTGAGTGAATTAAGGACGGTACGTTGTCCTTGTAACGGGGATCCAGCAGCGTGGCCACCCAGTAATCAGCACAAGTTAGAATGTGGGCAACTCGGCGGTCGTTGTGGAGACACTGCAGCATGTAATCGCTCATGTGTGCCAGGCTGCCCAGAGGCAACGAAAGGCTGTCCTCTGTGGGAGGTGTATGGTCCGTGTCCTCTGTATCCCCCCAGCCACGCACCAGTGATGGCCATGAGCTGGCCTGGGTGCCACCCTGCTGTGAACATGGTTCCATCTCCTCCTCCAGCTCCTCCTCCTCCTCATCCTCCTCATCCTCCAGAACTGTGCCCCTGCTGGACAATTGCGTCCCTGGCGTTTGCGTGTGCAGGAACCCACCCTCGGAGCCCCTTGCGAATGACTGCCCTGAAAGCCTTGGAAATGTTACCTCTTCATCCTCCTCCTCCTCCTCATCCTGTGCCACATCCTCTTCCATCATCGCCCGAATTGTTTTTTCAAGGAGGCATAGAAGTGGGATAGTTAAGCTGAGAACGGCGTCATTGCCACTGGCCATGTTGGTGGAGTACTCAAAACAGCGCAACAAGGCACACAGGTCTCGCATGGAGGCCCAGTTATTGGTGGTGAAGTGGTGCTGTTCCGCAGAGCGACTCACGCGTGCGTGCTGCAGCTGAAACTCCACTATGGCCTGCTGCTGCTCGCACAGTCTTTCCAGCATGTGCAAGGTGGAGTTCCACCTTGTGGGCACGTCACATATGAGGCAGTGAGCGGGAAGGCCGAAGTTACGCTGCAGCGCTGCCAGGCGAGCAGCAGCAGGGTGAGAACGCCGAAAGTGCGCACAAACGGCCCGCACTTTCTGCAGCAGCTCTGACATATCGGGGTAGTTTTTAAGGAACCTCTGCACCACCAAATTCAGCACATGCGCCAGGCAAGGGATGTGCGTCAAACCGGCTAGGCCCAGAGCTGCTATGAGATTTCGCCCGTTATCGCACACCACCAGGCCGGGCTTGAGGCTCGCTGGCAGCAACCACTCATTTGTCTGCTGTTCCATGCTCCTCCACAACTCCTGCGCGGTGTGTGGTTTGTCCCCCAAACAGGCAAGTTGTAAAACTGCCTGCTGTCGTTTACCCCTGGCCGTGCTGAAGTTGGTGGTGAAGGTGTTACGCTGTCCGGATGAGGAGGCGGTAGAGGATGAGGAAGCGGAGTAGGAGGAGTTAGGAACAGGAGGCAAACTGAAGCGCCCTGCAATCCTCGGTGGTGGAAGGACATGCGCCAAATTGCTATCCGCCTCAGGCCCATCCGCCACTGCATTTACCCAGTGTGCCGTTAGGGAGATATAACGCCCCTGACCGTGCTTACTGGTCCACGTATCCGTAGTTAGGTGGACCTTGGCACAGATGGCGTTGCGCAGTGCACACCTGATTTTTTCCCCCACTTGGTTGTGCAGGGAAGGGATGGCTTGCCTGGAAAAGTAGTGGCGGCTGGGCACGACGTACTGTGGGACAGCCACCGACATAAGGTTTTTAAAACTGTGCGTCTCCACCAGACGGAATGACAGCATTTCAAAGGCCAATAATTTTGAAATGCTGGCATTCAGGGCCAGGGATCGCGGGTGGGTAGGGGGGTACTTCCTCTTCCTCTCAAGTGTTTGGGAGATGGAAAGCTGAACGCTTCCACGGGACATTGTGGAGATGGTTGTTGGTGACCCAGGTGGTGGTGTTGCTGACAGATCGTCTGTTTGCGGGGTGGCAGGTGCCGGTATCACTACAGATGTGGCTGGAGCGGCCGAGACTGCAGCAGAAGAGGAAGCAGGATGAGCCAGAGACGTTTCTTGGTTTTGAAGGTGTGTACTCCACTGCAGCTCGTGCTTTGCACTTAGATGCCTGATCATGCAGGTTGTGCTCAGGTTGAGAAGGTTCATGCCTCGCTTCAAGCTCTGATTGCACAGGGTGCAAACCACTCGTGTCCTGTCATCAGCACATTTTCTAAAGAACTTCCACGCTAGAGAACTCCTTTGAGCTGACTTTGGTGCGCTCGTTCCCTTGCTGCGTTGGGCAGTAGCGGGCGTAGTGTCTAGGGCACGGCCGCTCCGCTTCTGCACCCTGCTCCCTCTTCTGCTGTGCTGGTGGCTCTGTGCGACCACCGCCTCTTCCTCCAAACTACTCAGTTCACCTGCATGACGTTCATTCCATGTGGGGTCGAGGACCTCATCGTCCTCCACATCATCTTCCACCCATTCTTCACCCCTGCCCTCCTTGTCGGTCTCCACAATGCTGAACGCCGCAGCAGTTGGCACCTGCGTTTCGTCATCATCGGAGACGTGCTGCGATGATCCTTGCATGTACTCATCTTGAGGAATAAGTGGTTGGGCATCGCTGCACTCAATCTCTTCCACTTCTGGGGCAGGGCTAGGTGGATGGCCCTGGGAAACCCTGCTGACAGAGTCCTCAAAAAGAATAAGAGACTGCTGTATGGCTTGGGGCTCAGACTGCTGGCCTGATTTGCAAGGGGGTGAGGTGAAAGACGGTTGGACATTGGCTGCAGGTGCCAACTCTGACCTTTCTGCAGTAGACTGGGTGGGAGACAATGTGAAGGAACTGGAGGCACTGTCAGCAGCAAACCAATCTACTATCGCCTCAACTTGTTCTGGCCTCATCACTTCTAGGGGCGTTTGATGCCCTACCAAATACTGATGCAGGTTCTGTCGCCTACTCACACTTGAGGAAGGTGTTTCACTTGTGCGTGTAGCTGGCACAGATCGACCATGTCCTCTCCTTGCAACAGGAGCTCTACCAGCAGCACCACGACCCAGGCCACGGCCCTTATTTGACGGTCTCCTCATATTTCTGTAATTTAAGATCTTGCCCTAGAAAGGTTTTTATTGAATAGCGGAATAGAAAATATGATCCAAAAAAAGTGTATGTATATCACACGTACACAACCACACTAGGCCCCAATTACTATTGTTTGTACCCCTAAAAGGCTAGATGAGGAGTAGGGGGAGTATGGAACAGGCAGCACCCTCAAACCTTCAGAAGTATGAGATGAACCCCAACAACTTGGAAAGGTGGATCTCTCTCACACGTACCGACACAGACTATCCCGCAATTCAATTGATCCTCAAAGGTTTTTATTGAATAGCGGAATAGGAAATATGATCAAAAAAAGTGTATGTATCTCGCACGTACACAACCACACTAGGCCCCAATTACTATTGTTTGTACCCCTAAAAGGCTAGATGAGGAGTAGGGGGGGTATGGAACAGGCAGCACCCTCAAACCTTCAGAAGTATGAGATGAACCCCAACAACTTGGAAAGGTGGATCTCTCTCACACGTACCGACACAGACTATCCCGCAATTCAATTGATCCCCAAAGGTTTTTATTGAATAGCGGAATAGGAAATATGATCAAAAAAAGTGTATGTATCTCACACGTACAGAAACACACTAGGCCCCAATTACTATTGTTTGTACACCTAAAAGGATGGATGAGGAGGAGGAGGAGTATGGAACAGGCAGCACCCTCAAAGCTTCAGAAGTATGAGATGAACCCCAAAAACTTGGAAAGGTGGATCTCACACGTACCGACACAGACTATTCCGCAATTTAATTGATCCCCAAAGGTTTTTATTGAATAGCGGAATAGGAAATATGATCAAAAAATGTGTATGTATCTCACACGTACAGAAGCACACTAGGCCCCAATTACTATTGTTTGTACACCTAAAAGGATGGATGAGGAGGAGGAGGAGTATGGAACAGGCAGCACCCTCAAAGCTTCAGAAGTATGAGATGAACCCCAAAAACTTGGAAAGGTGGATCTCACACGTACCGACACAGACTATCCCGCAATTTAATTGATCCCCAAAGGTTTTTATTGAATAGCGGAATAGGAAATATGATCAAAAAATGTGTATGTATCTCACACGTACAGAAGCACACTAGGCCCCAATTACTATTGTTTGTACACCTAAAAGGATGGATGAGGAGGAGGAGGAGTATGGAACAGGCAGCACCCTCAAAGCTTCAGAAGTATGAGATGAACCCCAAAAACTTGGAAAGGTGGATCTCACACGTACCGACACAGACTATCCCGCAATTTAATTGATCCCCAAAGGTTTTTATTGAATAGCGGAATAGGAAATATGATCAAAAAAAGTGTATGTATCTCGCACGTACAGAAACACACTAGGCCCCAATTACTATTGTTTGTACACCTAAAAGGATGGATGAGGAGGAGGAGGAGTATGGAACAGGCAGCACCCTCAAAGCTTCAGAAGTATGAGATGAACCCCAAAAACTTGGAAAGGTGGATCTCACACGTACCGACACAGACTATTCCGCAATTTAATTGATCCCCAAAGGTTTTTATTGAATAGCGGAATAGGAAATATGATCAAAAAATGTGTATGTATCTCACACGTACAGAAGCACACTAGGCCCCAATTACTATTGTTTGTACACCTAAAAGGATGGATGAGGAGGAGGAGGAGTATGGAACAGGCAGCACCCTCAAACCTTCAGAAGTATGAGATGAACCCCAACAACTTGGAAAGGTGGATCTCTCTCACACGTACCGACACAGACTATCCCGCAATTCAATTGATCCTCAAAGGTTTTTATTGAATAGCGGAATAGGAAATATGATCAAAAAAAGTGTATGTATCTCGCACGTACACAACCACACTAGGCCCCAATTACTATTGTTTGTACCCCTAAAAGGCTAGATGAGGAGTAGGGGGGGTATGGAACAGGCAGCACCCTCAAACCTTCAGAAGTATGAGATGAACCCCAACAACTTGGAAAGGTGGATCTCTCTCACACGTACCGACACAGACTATCCCGCAATTCAATTGATCCCCAAAGGTTTTTATTGAATAGCGGAATAGGAAATATGATCAAAAAAAGTGTATGTATCTCACACGTACAGAAACACACTAGGCCCCAATTACTATTGTTTGTACACCTAAAAGGATGGATGAGGAGGAGGAGGAGTATGGAACAGGCAGCACCCTCAAACCTTCAGAAGTATGAGATGAACCCCAACAACTTGGAAAGGTGGATCTCTCTCACACGTACCGACACAGACTATCCCGCAATTCAATTGATCCTCAAAGGTTTTTATTGAATAGCGGAATAGGAAATATGATCAAAAAAAGTGTATGTATCTCGCACGTACACAACCACACTAGGCCCCAATTACTATTGTTTGTACCCCTAAAAGGCTAGATGAGGAGTAGGGGGGGTATGGAACAGGCAGCACCCTCAAACCTTCAGAAGTATGAGATGAACCCCAACAACTTGGAAAGGTGGATCTCTCTCACACGTACCAACACAGACTATCCCCCAATTTAACTGATCCCCAAAGGTTTTTGATTAAATAGCGGAATAGAAAATATGATCCCAAAAAAGTGTATGTATATCACACGTACACAACCACACTAGGCCCCAATTACTATTGTTTGTACCCCTAAAAGGCTAGGAGTAGGGGGGAGTATGGAACAGGCAGCACCCTCAAACCTTCAGAAGTATGAGATGAACCCCAACAACTTGGAAAGGTGGATCTCTCTCACACGTACCAACACAGACTATCCCCCAATTTAACTGATCCCCAGAGGTTTTTGATTAAATAGCGGAATAGAAAATATGATCCCAAAAAAGTGTATGTATATCACACGTACACAACCACACTAGGCCCCAATTACTATTGTTTGTACCCCTAAAAGGCTAGGAGTAGGGGGAGTATGGAACAGGCAGCACCCTCAAACCTTCAGAAGTATGAGATGAACCCCAACAACTTGGAAAGGTGGATCTCTCTCACACGTACCAACACAGACTATCCCCCAATTTAACTGATCCCCAAAGGTTTTTGATTAAATAGCGGAATAGAAAATATGATCCCAAAAAAGTGTATGTATATCACACGTACACAACCACACTAGGCCCCAATTACTATTGTTTGTACCCCTAAAAGGCTAGGAGTAGGGGGAGTATGGAACAGGCAGCACCCTCAAACCTTCAGAAGTATGAGATGAACCCCAACAACTTGGAAAGGTGGATCTCTCTCACACGTACCAACACAGACTATCCCCCAATTTAACTGATCCCCAGAGGTTTTTGATTAAATAGCGGAATAGAAAATATGATCCCAAAAAAGTGTATGTATATCACACGTACACAACCACACTAGGCCCCAATTACTATTGTTTGTACCCCTAAAAGGCTAGGAGTAGGGGGAGTATGGAACAGGCAGCACCCTCAAACCTTCAGAAGTATGAGATGAACCCCAACAACTTGGAAAGGTGGATCTCTCTCACACGTACCAACACAGACTATCCCCCAATTTAACTGATCCCCAGAGGTTTTTGATTAAATAGCGGAATAGAAAATATGATCCCAAAAAAGTGTATGTATATCACACGTACACAACCACACTAGGCCCCAATTACTATTGTTTGTACCCCTAAAAGGCTAGGAGTAGGGGGAGTATGGAACAGGCAGCACCCTCAAACCTTCAGAAGTATGAGATGAACCCCAACAACTTGGAAAGGTGGATCTCTCTCACACGTACCAACACAGACTATCCCCCAATTTAACTGATCCCCAGAGGTTTTTGATTAAATAGCGGAATAGAAAATATGATCCCAAAAAAGTGTATGTATATCACACGTACACAACCACACTAGGCCCCAATTACTATTGTTTGTACCCCTAAAAGGCTAGGAGTAGGGGGAGTATGGAACAGGCAGCACCCTCAAACCTTCAGAAGTATGAGATGAACCCCAACAACTTGGAAAGGTGGATCTCTCTCACACGTACCAACACAGACTATCCCCCAATTTAACTGATCCCCAAAGGTTTTTGATTAAATAGCGGAATAGAAAATATGATCCCAAAAAAGTGTATGTATATCACACGTACACAACCACACTAGGCCCCAATTACTATTGTTTGTACCCCTAAAAGGCTAGGAGTAGGGGGAGTATGGAACAGGCAGCACCCTCAAACCTTCAGAAGTATGAGATGAACCCCAACAACTTGGAAAGGTGGATCTCTCTCACACGTACCAACACAGACTATCCCCCAATTTAACTGATCCCCAGAGGTTTTTGATTAAATAGCGGAATAGAAAATATGATCCCAAAAAAGTGTATGTATATCACACGTACACAACCACACTAGGCCCCAATTACTATTGTTTGTACCCCTAAAAGGCTAGGAGTAGGGGGAGTATGGAACAGGCAGCACCCTCAAACCTTCAGAAGTATGAGATGAACCCCAACAACTTGGAAAGGTGGATCTCTCTCACACGTACCAACACAGACTATCCCCCAATTTAACTGATCCCCAGAGGTTTTTGATTAAATAGCGGAATAGAAAATATGATCCCAAAAAAGTGTATGTATATCACACGTACACAACCACACTAGGCCCCAATTACTATTGTTTGTACCCCTAAAAGGCTAGGAGTAGGGGGAGTATGGAACAGGCAGCACCCTCAAACCTTCAGAAGTATGAGATGAACCCCAACAACTTGGAAAGGTGGATCTCTCTCACACGTACCAACACAGACTATCCCCCAATTTAACTGATCCCCAGAGGTTTTTGATTAAATAGCGGAATAGAAAATATGATCCCAAAAAAGTGTATGTATATCACACGTACACAACCACACTAGGCCCCAATTACTATTGTTTGTACCCCTAAAAGGCTAGGAGTAGGGGGGAGTATGGAACAGGCAGCACCCTCAAACCTTCAGAAGTATGAGATGAACCCCAACAACTTGGAAAGGTGGATCTCTCTCACACGTACCAACACAGACTATCCCCCAATTTAACTGATCCCCAAAGGTTTTTGATTAAATAGCGGAATAGAAAATATGATCCCAAAAAAGTGTATGTATATCACACGTACACAACCACACTAGGCCCCAATTACTATTGTTTGTACCCCTAAAAGGCTAGATGAGGAGTAGGGGGAGTATGGAACAGGCAGCACCCTCAAACCTTCAGTATGAGATTGTGTTCACTGTACCCCACAAAGATTGAGTTCACTGCACCCCACAATGATTGTGTTCACTGCACCCCACAAAGATTGTGTTCACTGCACCTCACAAAGATTGTGTTCACTGTACCCCCCAAAGATTGTGTTCACTGCACCCCACAAAGATTCTGTTCACTGTACCCCACAAAGATTGTGTTCACTGCACCCCAAAAAGATTGTGTTCACTGCACCCCAAAAAGGATGTTGTTCACTGCACCCCAAAAAGGATGTTGTTCACTCCACCCCAAAAAGATTGTGTTCACTGCACCCCACAAAGATTGTGTTCACTGCACCCCAAAAAGATTGTGTTCACTGCACCCCAAAAATGATTTTGTTCACTGCACCCCAAAAAGGATTTTGTTCACTGCACCCCAAAAAGGATGTTGTTCACTCCACCCCAAAAAGATTGTGTTCACTGCACCCCAAAAAGATTGTGTTCACTGCACCCCACAAAGGATTTTGTTCACTGCACCCCAAAAAGATTGTGTTCACTGCACCCCAAAAAGGATGTTGTTCACTGCACCCCAAAAAGGATGTTGTTCACTGCACCCCAAAAAGGATTTTGTTCACTGCACCCCACAAAGGATTTTGTTCACTGCACCCCACAAAGATTGTGTTCACTGCACACCAAAAAGGATTGTGTTCACTGCACCCCAAAAAGATTTTGTTCACTGCACCCCAAAAAGATTGTGTTCACTGCAGCCCAAAAAGATTGTGTTCACTGCAGCCCAAAAAGATTGTGTTCACTGCAGCCCAAAAAGATTGTGTTCACTGCAGCTCACACACAGAAAAATGGATGTGGATCACTGACACCTGCCTATCTCCAATCCCACACCACACAGCAATATCGATTGTAGTTTGTAGAACACAGTTTCCCTAAAATTCAGCAGACTCTGTCCCTAACAGGATTGAGAAGAGATCGTAGATCAGGATTGAGTGCAGATTCACCCCACCCCCCACACAGCAATATCGATTGTAGTTTGTAGAACACAGTTTCCCTAAAATTCAGCAGACTCTGTCCCTAACAGGATTGAGAAGAGATCGTAGATCAGGATTGAGTGCAGATTCACCCCACCCCCCACACAGCAATATCGATTGTAGTTTGTAGAACACAGTTTCCCTAAAATTCAGCAGACTCTGTCCCTAACAGGATTGAGAAGAGATCGTAGATCAGGATTGAGTGCAGATTCACCCCACCCCCCACACAGCAATATCGATTGTAGTTTGTAGAAGACACTGACCCTATATAATTCAGCAGACTCTATCCCTAAAATGCCTACAACTCGCCCTGCCTAAACACTCCGACCTGTCCCTCAATTCTATCCGGACACAAATGGTTTTTTCCTGCCTATCTTTCCCTAATCAGCAGCCAGCACGTTGATGTGTGCTCTCTGTCCCTGAATCTAAGCAGCATAATGACGCCGCTGCGGCTGCCTCGAACTTATAAAGACTTGGTCACATGCTTCAGACGGCCAATCACAGCTACTGAGACATTTGCAGGCATGGCTGGGATGGCTTAAGGCACACCAGTTAAACGATTGTTGATTGGCTGTTGAAAGCCCGCCATGAAAAGAGCGCCAAAGCATGCAAAACCCGGAAATAAAACGACCGAACACGGATTTTTACCCGAACATACAGTAAAGTGTCCGTGTCCGTGTTCGGGTACAAAAAATCCAATTATTCGGTACGAACACGAATAATACAGTCCGTGTTCGCTCAACACTAGTCCTAAGTATTCAGACCCTTTGCTCAGTATTTAGTAGAAGCCCCCTTTTGATCTAATACAGCCAGGAGTCTTTTTGGGAAAGATGCAACAAGTCTTTCACACCTGAATTTGGGGATCCTCTGCCATTCCTCCTTGCAGATCCTCTCCAGTTCTGTCAGGTTGGATGGTAAACGGTGGACAGCCATTTTTAGGTCTCTCCAGAGATGCTCAATTGGGTTTAAGTCAGGGCTCTGGCTGGGCCATTCAAGAACAGTCACGGAGTTGTTGTGAAGCCACTCCTTCGTTATTTTAGCTGTGTGCTTAGGGTCATTGTCTTGTTGGAAGGTAAACCTTCGGCCCAGTCGAGGTCCAGAGCACTCTGGAGAAGGTTTTTGTCCAGGATATCCCTGTACTTGGCCACATTCATCTTTCCCTCGATTGCAACCAGTCATCCTGTCCCTGCAGCTCAAAAACACCCCCACAGCATGATGCTGCCACCAACATGCTTCACTGTTGGGACTGTATTGGACAGGTGATGAGCAGTGCCTGGTTTTCTCCACACATACCGCTTAGAATTAAGGCCAAAAAGTTCTATTTTGGTCTCATCAGACCAGAGAATCTTATTTCTCACCATCTTGGAGTCCTTCAGGTGTTTTTTTAGCAAACTCCATGCGGGCTTTCATGTGTCTTACACTGAGGAGAGGCTTCCGTCGGGCCACTCTGCCATAAAGCCCCGACTGGTGGAGGGCTGCAGTGATGGTTGACTTTCTACAACTTTCTCCCATCTCCTGACTGCATCTCTGGAGCTCAGCCACAGTGGTCTTTGGGTTCTTCTTTACCTCTCTCACCAAGGCTCTTCTCCCCCGATAGCTCAGTTTGGCCCGACGGCCAGCTCTAGGAAGGGTTCTGGTCGTCCCAAACGTCTTCCATTTGAGGATTATGGAGGCCACTGTGCTCTTAGGAACCTTAAGTGCAGCAGAAATCTTTTTGTAACCTTGGCCAGATCTGTGCCTTGCCACAATTCTGTCTCTGAGCTCTTCAGGCAGTTCCTTTGACCTCATGATTCTCATTTGCTCTGACATGCATTGTGATCTGGAAGGTCTTGTATAGACAGGTGTGTGGCTTTCCTAATCAAGTCCAATCAGTATAATCAAACACAGCTGGACTCAAATGAAGGTGTAGAACCATCTCAAGGATGATCAGAAGAAATGGAAAGCACCTGAGTTAAATATATGAGTGTCACAGCAAAGGGTCTGAATACTTAGGACCCTGTGATATTTCAGTTTTTCTTTAATAAATCTGCAACAATGTCAACAATTCTGTGTTTTTCCTGTGTGTACATTCATGAGGAAGAAGAATGAACTTAAATGATTTTAGCAAATGGCTGCAATATAACAAAGAGTGAAAAATTGAAGGGGGTCTGAATACTTTCCGTACCCACTGTATATACCACTATACACAAGTTCAGATGTTTTGCCTGCCTCCAAAACCCCCAAAAAAATGCCTGTATCAACACACCTGGGCGGTGTGTTTTTTTTTTTTTTTTTTTCACGCTAGCGTTTTTTTTGGCATTTTTTTGGGTTCTTTGGAGGCAGGCAAAACATCTGAACTTGTGTATAGTGGTGTATATATACACACATACTTATATGTATTTTACACTTAGACATATATAGGTGTTATAGGAGCGGAGCCATATTAGTGTAAATGATTTAATTAGCGCAAGCATATATTTCTGCTACTATCACACCTATATGTCTAGGTGTATATATACACATATAAATATGGGTGTATATATACCCGTATACACAAGTTCAGATGTTTTGCCTGCCTGAAAAGACCCCAAAAATGCCCCAAAAAACGCCTGCTACTAAACCGGCAAGGTGTGAAAAGAGAGAAGCCACTAACCTGTTCTATAAGTGACAAAATACAAACTATCTTTTTTTTTTTTTTTTTTTATGTTTCTGGACATGCTACAGAGCTGAAACTTCACAGGTACACGTTTTAGACCCCCCCAGATACTAAATCCAAAGAATTTTTTTTTCCAATAATTTGTGTGATTAATAGTCCCTGTGGCATGACCCAGAACCCTAGGCACTTTTTAGGGGCATTTATTGGGTTTTAGGGCTTCAAAATGTTTTTTTGATTACCGAAGTTCGGGTCCCATTGATTTCAATGGGGTTCAGAAATCCGGGCCGAACTTTCGGGGAAGTTCGGATGTTGGGGCCGAACCGAACTTTTGAAAAGTTCGATCATCCCTACTGTAGGGACTAGGGAGAGGTTCCTGACTGCTGCTGCTGAGGGAGAGATAGGACTTTACTATAGGGCGAGGCTGGAGAGATTGCTTGTAGGGAAAGCAAGGAGGAACAATCTGCTTTATCATACAGAGATCTACATTGATTTGATTTTGTGGGGTGCAGTGAAAGATGTTTTTGCCAGGAGGGAGAGAGGAGTTTACTGTAGGGCCAGGCTGGAGAGATTGCTTTTAGAGAAAGCATAGATAGGAACAATTTGCTTTAATCAGACAGCGATCCACATTGATTGTATTGTGTGGGGGTGCAGTAGAATGATCTTTATACCCTGACCTGAGCCAAGTGAGGAGGAGAAGGGAGAAACAAAAAATTTTTATCAGTCTGTTAGGTGTGTGGTACTGCACATTTCATGCAACCTCAGTGCATATGTGTGTGCTTAATCTGCATTTAAAAAATAAAAAAAAATTTCCTTCATATTTAACCTTAAAGACTGTATGTCAGACAGACATTGCTTTTCTAACCTGCTCTTCAAAAAGCACCAATGTGAGAGGAAAATAATTATTTTACAGTTTTTAGGGTAAAACTTTTTTTTTCAGTTTTTCATTCATACATTACAGTGAGATACACCCATTGCATACTGTTGTATTGCGCCTTGCAATAAAAAAACTATTTAGGGGACAGAAAAAGTTGATTGCGGCCCTGTCTGCATATGTTACAGTGACATACACCCATTGCATACTGTTGTATTGCGCCGTGCAATAAAAAACTATTTAGGGGACAAAAGAGCTTATTGCTGCCTGTCCGCATATGTTACAGTGAGATACACCCATTGCATGCTGTGGTATTGCGCCTTGCAATAAAAAACTATTTGGGGGACAAAAAAGCTTATTGCTGCCTGTCCGCATATATTACATTGACATACACGCATTGCATACTGTTGTATTGCGCCTTGCAATAAAAAAAAAACATTTAGGGGCAAAAAAAGTTGATTGCGGCCCTGTCTGCATATGTTAGTGACATACACCCATTGCATACTGTTGTATTGCGCCTTGCAATAAAAAAAAAACATTTAGGGGCAAAAACAGTTGATTGCGGCCCTGTCTGCACACAGTATGTTACAGTGAGATACACCCATTGCATACTGTTGTATTGCGCCTTGCAATAAAAAAAACTATTTAGGGGACAGAAAGATATTAAATTGCTGCTTAGTCTGTATCTGTACGTGTGAGATACACTCGTTGGATGCTGTTGTTCTAGTCCGCTATTCAATAAACACCCATTTAGGGAAAAAATATTAAATTGCGGCCTAGTCTGTATCTGTACGTGTGAGATACACCCGTTGTATACTGTTGTATTGCGCCTTGCAATAAAAACCCATTTCGGGGAAGATCCAAAATTCGATAAATATGAGGAGAAGGTCAAATAAGGGACGTGGCCTGGGTCGTGGTGTTGCTGGTGGAGCTCCTGTTGCAAGGAGAGGACATGATTGATCTGTGCCAGCTACATGCACAGGTGAAACGCCTTCCTCAGCTGCGAGTAGCGACAGAACCTGCAGCAGTATTTGGCAGGGCCTAATGTGCCTCTGCAAAGGTTGAGGCCAGAACAAGTACAGGCGATAGTAGACTGGGTTACTGATGGTGCCTCCAGTTCCTTCACATCATCTCCCACCCAGTCTTCTGCTGAAAGGTCAGAGTTGGCACCTGCAGCCGATGTCCAGCAATCTTTCACCACACCCCCTTGCAAATCAGCCAAGCAGTCTGAGCCCCAAGTCATGCAACAGTCTCTTCTTCTTTTTGATGACTCTGTTAGCATGGTTTCCCAGGGCCATCCACCTAGCCCTGCCCCAGAAGTGGAAGAGATTGAGTGCACCGATGCCCAACCAATTATGACTCCAGATGAGTACATGGGAGGACCATCGCAGCACATCTCGGATGATGACAAAACACAGGTGCCAACTACTGCGGATTTCCGAATTGTGGAGACCGACAAGGGTTGCAGGGGTGAAGACTGGGTGGAAGACAATGTGGAGGACGATGAGGTCCTCGACCCCACATGGAATGAACGTCATGCAGGTGACCTGAGTAGTTTGGAGGAAGAGACGGTGGTCGCACAGAGCCACCAGCACAGCAGAAGAGGGAGCAGGGTGCAAAAGCAGAGCGGCCGTGCCCTAGACACTACGCCTGCTACTGCCCAACGCAGCGAGGGGCCGAGCACACCAAAGCCAGCTCACAGGAGCTCCCTAGTGTGTCAGTTCTTCAGACAATGTGATGATGACAGGACACGAGTGGTTTGCACGCTTAACAATCAGAGCCTGAAGTGAGGCATAAACCTTCTCAACCTGAGCACAACCTGCATGACCAGGCATCTAAGTGCAAAGCACGAGCTGCAGTGGAGTGCACACCTCAAAAACCAAGAAAGGTCTCTGGCTCCTCCTGCTCAGTGTTGCCAACCTCCCGGAGGGAAATTTACTGGCAAAACGTCCAAAATTTACGGACGGCACCAATTTTTTACTGGCATTGCAAAAATGTACATAAACAGGCTGTTTTCAGTGCTAAACCGTGCAAATATCAATACTTAAACTATAAACATGTAGATAGTGCTGATGAAAAAACAAATTTAAACCCGCGCTGCACAATAGTGATAAGTTATTCAGTGAGAAAACTGTGAAGGTGTGCAGCTGCTGCAACACTAAGAAATTCTTAGAATAAATGAATGAAAACAAATTTATGCAGCGCTAGCAACAAATTAATAACAAAAATTAAAAAATTATTTAAATTGAAACCAATCTATATCATGTGAATACAATATGTAATAATAAAATATATTAATCACATTAAGGTGCATAAATTTCTATAGAAATAATTTAAAGTGCATATTTAAACTAAAAAAAAATAAATATACATTCAAAGTGTGAGATTTAAAGTGCAAAAATGGTGGAATAAAGTCCTTATTGATGATCCAAAAAGGTGCCAAAGTGCCAAGTAAATAAAGGTGCTTGTGAGGTGAAGGTGCCCTCTTGGTTCCCCACTCACCGGAATTAGATTGTAAAAAAGCCCTTGATTTTATTGCACATTTGCCCAGGATCAGATGTGGGATTCCTCCGATGTGTCCTCCGTGTTGAAATCGTTCCCGATAACACCATTAAAAGAAAAGAGGGCCATACATCGTGAAGTACGTAGGTATAATTTTAATCCCCAAAAAACGATTGAATACTTACAAGATCAAAGAATAAAAATGGCATATAGCAAACAAAGCAAGTGGCGCCGCTCTTGGCGTGCGTTCCACATGATGTGGAACGCACGCCAAGAGTGGCGCCACTTGCTTTGTTTGCTATATGCCATTTTTATTCTTTGATCTTGTAAGTATTCAATCGTTTTTTGGGGATTAAAATTATACCTACGTACTTCACGATGTATGGCCCTCTTTTCTTTTAATGGTGTTATCGGGAACGATTTCAACACGGAGGACACATCGGAGGAATCCCACATCTGATCCTGGGCAAATGTGCAATAAAATCAAGGGCTTTTTTACAATCTAATTCCGGTGAGTGGGGAACCAAGAGGGCACCTTCACCTCACAAGCACCTTTATTTACTTGGCACTTTGGCACCTTTTTGGATTATCAATAAGGACTTTATTCCACCATTTTTGCACTTTAAATCTCACACTTTGAATGTATATTTATTTTTTTTAGTTTAAATATGCACTTTAAATTATTTCTATAGAAATTTATGCACCTTAATGTGATTAATATATTTTATTATTACATATTGTATTCACATGATATAGATTGGTTTCAATTTAAATAATTTTTTAATTTTTGTTATTAATTTGTTGCTAGCGCTGCATAAATTTGTTTTCATTCATGTAGATAGTGCTATTAGTAATGTGTTTAGGTTAAACAAAAGTCAAAAACCATATTTCTCCATTAACATGGAGAGGTGAAGGGGGCACAGGAGCAGGACACTAATGTCCTCTGCCCCCGGGCCCCGACTCCTCTCTCTACTACTCCAGTCTGCAGTGCGCTGCTAGCTGTCGGACTCGGGGGGGGGGGGGGGGGGGGAGGGGGTGAGAAAGAAAACCAACGGAGCTTCCCCTTTTTTGCAGACTGAGTGCCAGCCACACATTGCCCCCCAATGATTGCAGAGTGCCAGCCACACAATGCCCCCAGTGATTGCAGAGTGCCAGCCACACAATGCCCCCAGTGATTGCAGAGTGCCAGCCACACAATGCCCCCAGTGATCGCAGAGTGCCAGCCACACAATGCCCCCAGTGATCGCAGAGTGCCAGCCACACATTGCCCCCAATGATCGCAGAGTGCCAGCCACACATTGCCCCCAATGATCGCAGAGTGCCAGCCACACATTGCCCCCAATGATCGCAGAGTGCCAGCCACACATTGCCCCCAATGATCGCAGAGTGCCAGCCACACATTGCCCCCAATGATCGCAGAGTGCCAGCCACACATTGCCCCCAATGATCGCAGAGTGCCAGCCACACATTGCCCCCAATGATCGCAGAGTGCCAGCCACACATTGCCCCCAATGATCGCAGAGTGCCAGCCACACATTGCCCCCAATGATCGCAGAGTGCCAGCCACACATTGCCCCCAATGATTGCAGAGTGCCAGCGATCCCCTAGCACTTACCTCTCTCGCAGCTTCTCTTCAGTCCCCGGCTCCCCGCGGCGCCTCCTCCTCGTCCAATGGCACGGTGTTTGCCTTTCGGCCAATCAGGAAGCGGGAGGACCCGCTCCCTGATTGGCCAGGAGGATGATCCGTGTGACAATAGCGAATTCTCATTCACTATTGTCACAGAATGGGCGGGTCTCCGAGTCCACTCCACACACAGTGAGTCCACACGCTGCACGCACTCACTGTCAGCGCCAGCGGCCGGCGGGAAAACTTGAATGACGGCGGAGGCAGGGGCGGGCGCAGGCGGACCTGCTGCATTGATCTCTGTGCGAGAACTCGTCTCGGAGTCAGTCGGGACTCTTCGGAACTGCGCGCCGCACATGCGCAGTTCCGACCTTGCCGCCGCCGCCGTAGATTTACGGGCACTTTTCTCCTGCTACGGGCAGGAGAAAAGTGCCTTGTTTTAACGGGCTGTCTGTAAATCTACGGGCGGTTGGCAACACTGCTCCTGCTTCCTCTTCTGCTGCTGCAGTCTCGGCCTCTTCATCCACCTCTGTAGTGACAGTGGCACCTGCCACCCCGCAAACAGAGGATCCACCTGCAACACCACCACCTTGGTCACCAACAACCATTTCCACAATGTCCCTTGGAAGCGTTCAGCTTTCTATCTCCCAAACACTGGAGCGGAAGAGGAAGTACCCCCCTACCCACCCACGATCCCTGGCCCTGAATGCCAGCATTTCAAAATTCCTGGCCTTTGAAATGCTGTCATTCCGGCTGGTGGAGACGCAGAGTTTTAAGAGCCTTATGGCGGTGGCTGTCCCACAGTATGTCGTGCCCAGCCGCCACTACTTTTCCAGGCAAGCCATCCCTTCCCTTCCCTGCACAACCAAGTGGGTGACAAAATCAGGTGTGCACTGCGCAACGCCATCTGTGGCAAGGTCCACCTAACTACGGATACGTGGACCAGTAATTACGGTCAGGGACGTTATATCTCTCTAACAGCACACTGGGTAAATGCAGTGGCGGCTGGGCCTGAGGCGGATAGCAGTTTGGAGCATGTCCTTCCACCACCGAGGATTGCAGGGCACTTCAGTTTGCCTCCTGTTCCTAACTCCTCCTACTCCGCTTCCTCATCCTCTACCACCTCTTCCGCTCAGCGTAACACCTTCACCACCAACTTCAGCACAGCCAGGGGTAAACGACAGCAGGCAGTTTTACAACTTGCCTGTTTGGGGGACAAACCACACACCGCGACAGGAGTTGTGGAGGCGCATGGAACAGCAGACAAATGAGTGGTTGCTGCCAGCGAGCCTCAAGCCCGGCCTGGTGGTGTGCGATAACGGGCGAAATCTCATAGCAGCTCTGGGCCTAGCCGGTTTGACGCACATCCCTTGCCTGGCCCATGTGCTGAATTTGGTGGCGCAGAGGTTCCTTAAAAACTACCCCGATATGTCAGAGCTGCTGCACAAAGTGCGGGCCGTCTGTGCGCACTTTCGGTGTTCTCACCCTGCTGCTCGCCTGTCAGCGCTGCAGCATAACTTTGGTCTTCCCACTCACTGCCTCATATGTGACGTGCCCACAAGGTGGAACTCCACCTTGCACATGCTGGCCAGACTGTGCGAGCAGCAGCAGGCCATAGTGGAGTTTCAGCTGCAGCACGCACGCGTGAGTCACTCTGCGGAACAGCACCACTTCACCACCAATAACTGGGCCACCATGCGAGACCTGTGTGCCTTGTTGCGCTGTTTCGAATACTCCACCAACATGGCCAGTGCGATGACGCCGTTCTCAGCTTAACTATCCCACTTCTATGCCTTCTTGAAAAAACACTTTGGGCTATGATGGAAGAGGATGTGGCACAGGAGGAGGAGGAGGAGGATGAAGAGGTAACATTTCCAAGGCTTTCAGGGCAGTCAATCGCAAGTGGCTCCGAGGGTGGGTTCCTGCATACACAAACGCCAGGGACACAATTGTCTAGCAGGGGCACAGTTCTGGAGGATGAGGAGGAGGAGATGGAGGATATGGAACCATGTTCACAGCAGGGTGGCACCCAGGCCAGCTCATGGCCATCACTTGTGCGTTGCTGGGGGGATACGGAGAACACAGAGGATACACCTCCCACAGAGGACAGCTTTTTGTTGCCTCTGGGCAGCCTGGCACACATGAGCGATTACATGCCACAGTGTCTCCGCCACGACCGTCGAGTTTCCCACATAGTAACCTGTGCTGATTATTGGGTGGCCACCCTGCTGGATCCCCGTTACAAGGACAACGTACCGTCCTTAATTCCCTCACTGGAGTGTGATCGCAAGATGCGCGAGTACAAGCGCACGCTGGTAGACGCGCTGCTTTTGGCATTCCCACCTGACAGCACGGGCACAATGGAAGCACAAGGCCAAGGCAGGGAAGGAGGAGGAAGAGGTCGTCAACGCTGCCAGGGCACCGCCAGCACCTATGAAGGCAGGGTTAGCCACAACAAGCAGCAGCACCAGCAGCTGATATGGAACATCTTAGCAGGAGGCAGCATTTCACTAACATGGTGGAGCAGTATGTGTGCACACGCCTAGACGTACTAAATTACAGGTCTGCCCCCTTCAACTTCTGGATGTCCAAGTTGGGCACATGGCCTGAGCTTTCCCTTTTACGCCTTGGAGGTGCTGGCCTGCCCTGCAGCCAGTGTATTATCTGAATGGGTATTTAGCACGGCTGGGGGCGTTATCACAGACAAGCGCAGCTGCCTGTCCAGAGCCAATGTGGACAAGCTCACGTTCATTAAAATGAACCAGGCATGGATCCCACAGGACTTGTCCGTACCTTGTGCAGAATAGTCATGTATACGGCCTTACCCAGCCATTGCTGGATTTGATCTTTTTTACTCTTTTGGGGTGTACCCAAATTTAAATTTCTTTTTATTAAAAACCAAAACCAGCGTTGGCTACCTCGTCCTCCTCCTCCACTGCAGCCGCCACTTCCACCTACACCGCCATATCCTCCGCCACCTCAACCTCCTACTCCATATGGTATGGGCCTCGTCGTGCTCCTACATCATTCAAGATGATGATTTTTTATTTTTCTGTTTTTTTTGTTCTTTTAAGTATTCCCTATCCACATTTGTTTGCAGAGCACTTGTCATGCTCTTAAGATGATTTTGCAGCCCTCTAGCCCTTTCCATGTTTGTTTTAGAGGCATTTTAGTGCTCAAAAGTTTGGGTCTCCATTGACTTCAATGGGGTTCGGGATCGAGACAAAGTTTGGGTTAAGTCCGGGTCACGAACCCGGACTTTTTTTTCAAGTTCGGACGAACCCGAACATACAGGTGTTTGCTCAACTCTAATTCTGGCCATACCGTTACGTGGGTAAAGTTGGAATATGACATAGCGTGATACCGTAAAAATGCTTTATTCAGTCAAACTTCATGAATAAAAACTCACATAGCCAGGAGAACATCGGGCAGAATACATCCACAGCAAGAGCTAACAAATCATGGCAGCGGTGGATACCAGAAAGTCAACCTCCGTAACTCTGCTCGTCGTCTCCCGGATCCGTAACGTCACTTCCGGTTTGGACGTCAAACAACAAACAAGTCTAGTTGCCATGCAGCCACGTCCCATGGCAAAGATCTATTGATCTTTGGTCAGTTTAATCTCACTCCGAACCACGGGTGTATATGTTATGTGCCACTGTTTACTCTATTGATTTATGATGTACACTTGTTTTTCAAACTGGCACAAGTACCTGTTGTTTTTGTGTCTTTTTATCAGAGGTTGTTCGCCTTCTTAGTTGTTATACTTAGTTTTTACTGTTGGACCTCAAGTCCGCTGTTTGGGACATATGCTTCGACATATGCTCTCACAACTTGGGGTGTGTGCAGAGCTGGGTGGGTTGGGTCATGTTGTACTCTGGTGACAATGTATACAATATGTTTGATTTGTCTTTGCATATACAGTATATTTCATGTGAGGGGTTTAGGCTGTTCCCTCACAGGCTGTCTTCTCTCTGTCATGCACTTCATATATCTATCCTCAGGATCTTCAGTCTTTTTGGCCAATCGAATACTCTATACCTGTATTATGGCTCAATAAAACTTACTTACCTGAAACACCTGATGCCTTCAAGATTAATTAAAACACACTGCTGTTACTGTTTTGCTTTCTCTAAATCTAGGCTGATGTTATCTTTACTAGGAGTGGTGTTCCTAACCCTGACTATTTTTCCCCAATAAATGTTTCAATTTCTTCAGCAATTGTGCAGTAGAAATCCCATCTATTATCTCTTTGGGTACTCCTGTCTTTTTAATAGGTCCATCTAGAGATAACTAGCCTGTTTTTTTCTTCACCTCCTGTCTTCTCTGCCACATTCCCTTTCTTCTCTGTTCTTTTCTGCCTGTTTCCTTCCTGTCTGGCCTTGACCTTTTCTACCACCTTTTTAAGGTGCCTCTGATTTTTCTGCTGTCTGCTTCCAAACACATGTGCAATTCACATGAAGACACATGGAAATTTTGAATTTCCATGTGTCTTCATGTGAATTGCACATTGGACAATGTGTTTGGAAGCAGACAGCAGAAAAATCAGAGGCACCTTAAAAAGGAGAGGGGAGAATGGGTTTTAAAGAGTTCCTTTTTAAAGAAAACAAATGCAGTCACAACATCTAAAACTGGGGAACCCCATCATTGGAGTCTATAAGAAGGATTGATGTTTAAAGGATTACCATAGACTGATCCGCTGTGAATGAGCTTGGTGAGCCTATTCCATGTGAATGGTTAGGCATGATTTGCTGAGTGGCCATTCCCTCAGTCATAACATAGTGATGGTGGAACGTAATGGTGACTCCCTTTTAAATCTCACGGAATGCTTACATTACCCTGCTGATAAACGTGAAGTCTTCTATCAAGCATATGGACTTTTTATGAACTCTTATGAATTCTATATTGGATGTTCATTAACCTGGATATTCATTTTACATTGTATTTATATGTATATTTTTTTGGTTGTGTGCGCAGAATAAGGGATTGCAGAGCTGTGTTTAATTATCAGCTGAAGTTGAAGTATTTATATACATGCAGTTTACCTCTACATGTGTTTCACTGGATGCAAAGAGAGGGTACCATCATCCTTGCGCTACTGATATTGGTGCTGCTTTTTACAAAGCAATTTATTAATATCTTTTCCCTAAAACGTCTTTCAGGACAGCACCTTAGAGAGATGGCTCCTCCCTCTCCTCATCAGGAAACACCCCATCCACCAGATTTTAAAAGGAGGCTTCTCCCACCATTCATCAGTTTTTGTGTTTCCTCCGGCCGAGGAACACCTCTGTGGGGAGCTGGGCTCTTAAGGTGCTATCCTGAGAGACCGGGCTTCCTACGTCCACCTACCCTTTTTTGGAGACGATTGCTTCTCCCATTCACGCGACCGACTGCAGTGCATGGGCTCCTTCTTCCTCTTCAGTGCTCTAGGCTGAGTCAAGACCCCGCAGAGCACAGCCCTGGGAAGGCATCTTGGAGGAGCGGAACGATTTTTCTTAGGTTTCCGCCGCCTTTTTTTCAAATTTGCCGCCATTTCTCCGGATCGAGTGACGCTCGTCCGGACCGGAAGTGAGGTTCCGGAAAGGGCAGCGTTCTGCAGGGGGCGTATGGCGTCATTTCCGCCGGACGCAGAGGAAGAAGGGAGAAGCAAGCTGGTGCCTTATTCCGGATCCGGTCCAGTGCAGGTGCGCTTTGGTCTCCGGAACCGGTACCGAAGCCACGGGTGATACCGCTGCCAAGCGATGGAAGCTTCTTCAGCGAGTGGGACAGGCACAGGCACCAGTAAGGCCCAGGTAAGGGGTATCTTTATATGGCCTATCTTACTGTGGGGTCTCTCTCCATCCCTTTTACTTTCCCCCCGGTGGCTGGGGGCCTGTCAGGGCACATGGGACTTCCCTTTAAATGTCTTTCTGTGCACCTTTGGTGGCCCTGAGAATCAGGCTGACTTTTAAGAAGCATGTGTATGTTTTCCCATTCATGTCTTCCAGGCTAAAAGCTCTGAAACTGTTTTCAAGAGAAAGTGTCCTTCATGCAAAGCAAAGTTGTCGGAAAGTTGGAAAAAGACACTTTGCCAGGGATGTATTGATGCACTAGTAAAGGAAGAAGCATCTGCAGTTTGTGGCGATTTAGTCGCATCTGTGAGGAAGGAATTGGATGCTACCATCCAATCTTTTCGGTCATCCCTACAGGACCCTGCCCTGAGTCAGCCATCAGCCTCACTGTCCTCTCAGGGTTCACAATTGGTTCCTTCGGTGGGGACAGAAGGGGTTCCTTCCACCCAAGGAGATAATTCCCCCTCACATTCCAAGGAGGATTCAGAGGAAGAAGAGGAGGGAGGGGCACAAAGCAGGCCCACTAAATACAAACTATCCTTAGAGCAAGTGGATGGTCTCCTGAGGGCAGTTTACATCACCCTGGGTCTAGAGGAGGAAAAGAAGGAACTGTCCCTACATGACAAAATGTATGCAGGCTTGGAAGAGCCTAAGGGCCGTATCTTTCCAGTGCATCAGACCATCTCAGATGCAATAAAACATGAGTGGGCTGATCCGGAAAAGAAAACCTTCTTCCCTAAAGCCTTTAAAAGGCGATTTCCTTTTGATAAGGACCCAGGAGCTCCCTGGAATAAGATGCCAAAGATTGATGCAGCCTTCTCCCAGGTTTTTAGGTCAACAGACCTAGCATTTGAAGACATGGGAATCCTGAGGGATCCCATGGATAAGAAGATGGACCAGCAACTTAAGAGATCCTGGCAATCCATCATGGGGAGTCTGAAACCTGCCATGGCAGTAACCTGTGTGTCCAGGAATCTGGAATACTGGCTTAGCCAGCTAAAAGCACACATCACAGCAGACTCACCTAAACAGGAAATTTTGGATTCCTTTTCCACGCTCTCCACGGCCATAGTCTTCATTGCTGACGCTTCAGCAGAGTCAGTGAAGATGACAGCAAGATCTGCAGCTTTATCCAACTCAGCCAGAAGGGCTCTTTGGTTAAAGACATGGCCTGGAGATACAGCTTCTAAAAATAAGCTGTGTGGACTTCCTTTTCAAGGGGATCTACTATTTGGGCCTGGGCTAGACTCTGTTCTAGATAGAACAGCAGACAAAAAGAAGTCTTTTCCTGTGAAGAAGAAACAGGTAGCAAAGAAGCTTTTTCGACCTCAAAAAGCTCAGCAAAATAGTAGACCCCAGGAGAAGAGAAGAAACTGGTCGACACAAAAACCCAAAGGGAAAGGAGGTGTTCTCTTCCATCCTCCTGTGTCAACCAACAAAACACAATGACAAGACATTGCCGGTGGGAGGAAGATTGAGGGAATTCCTCCCCTATTGGGCAGCCATAACAGAAAATCAATACATTCTGGGTATGCTGTCCCAAGGCTACAACATAGAGTTTTCAGAGACGCCACCCGAAAGGTTCTTTGTCACAAACCTCCCAAGAGATGCAGAAAAAGCCCTGGCTATGATGGACCTGTTAAAGGACCTGAGGCGACAGGAAGTTGTCTGTCCAGTTCCAGTGGAGGAACAACATCAGGGATTTTATTCCCACATATTTTTGATAAAGAAACCATCGGGGGATTTTCGTCTTATACTGAATCTGAAACCATTAAACAGGTCAGTTCTGTACAAAAAGTTTCGAATGGACTCAATTCTTACAGTCAGAACCCTGTTAACAAAAGGATGCTTCATGGCATCAATCGACTTAAGGGATGCTTACCTACATATCCCTATTGCCCCTCGCTCACAGAGATTCCTAAGGTTGGCAGTAAATCTGGGAAAGGAAATGCTCCATATCCAATTCAAAGCACTCCCTTTCGGGCTATCATCCTCCCCTCGTATTTTTACGAAGGTAATGGCAGAGTGTCTAGCTCCCCTCCGCCTTCAGGGAATCTCTGTGGTGCCTTACCTGGACGACCTGCTTTTCTTTGCCCCGTCAAAGGAAAAACTTCAAGAGGACCTGCACAAGGCAAGAGGTCATCTAGAAGCTCTGGGATGGATAGTGAACATCAAGAAATCGAATCTCACACCGGCTCAGCGGGTTCAGTTCCTAGGGTTTCAGTTATGCTCCGTTGAACAAAGAATCTTCCTACCAGAAGACAAACAGGTCAAAATACAGAAGTTGGTAGCAAGGCTACAAACAAATCAGTGGTGGTCGATCAGAGAGATCATGTCAGTCCTTGGAAACCTGACTGCATCAATTCCAGCTGTCCAATGGGCAAGGCTGCATTTTTGACCACTCCAATATTTCCTCCTCAGAATCTGGGATCACAATCCAGAGACTTTGGACTTAAAGGTAAAAATCCCCACCAAGGTCAAGAGGTCCCTTTGGTGGTGGAGAAATCGGATAACCTTGTCTCAGGGTTTGGCCTGGTCCTTCCCGGCAGACCAGAGGTTAACAACGGATGCCAGCAGGTGGGGGTGGGGAGCCCACTGGAACCAAAACCTGGCACAGGGGGTTTGGTCTCAGACCGAGACAAGAAAATCCTCAAATTGGAAGAAATTAAAGGCAGTCGGCCTAGCCCTAACTGCCTTCTCTCAAAATCTTCAGGGGACTCATGTTCAAGTCCTTTCAGACAACGCCACTAGAGTGGCATATCTAAACAAGCAAGGGGGCACAAGAAGCAAAACCCTACAGCTTTTGGCAACGGAAATTCTGCAATGGGCGGAAAGGCAGTTACTTTCCTTGTCAGCAATCCACCTAAAAGGTACACTAAACAGTGTGGCGGATTATTTAAGCAGGCAGAAGATCCGAGAAGCAGAATGGAGCTTGAACCCAGAAGTCTTTATGTTGATAACCAAGACTTGGGGAAAGCCAGAGGTGGATCTGTTTGCAACGAAAGAAAACGCAAAACTTCCACTTTATTTCTCACTCCACAGAAACGACAACTCTCTGGGAGTAGATTCCCTGGCACATCCCTGGAGGTTCAGGTTGGGGTATGCCTTCCCCCCCTTCCAGCTCATTCCATTGGTGTTGAGAAAAATCCAAATGGAAAGAGCCTCAGTGATCCTGATCACTCCTTATTGGCCCAAAAGGGTTTGGTTTTCGACTGTCCTTCAACTATCAGTCAAACCTGCTTTTCAGCTCCCTCTTCGTCAAGACCTACTGTTTCAAGGTCCAGTTTATCATCCAGAAGTGGAAAAGCTAAAGCTCACCGCCTGGTATCTGAGGAGCAACTTCTGAAAAGGAAAGGATTTTCAGACGCATTAATTGCTACTCTACTTTCCAGTAGGAAAAAAGTCACAAGGAATATATATGCAAAAGTTTGGAAGACATATAATACCTGGTGTGAATCGAAAGATCAAAAATTGGACAGTATTACTTCAATTTTGGAGTTCCTACAGGAGGGCGCAGGAAAAGGTTTGGCAGTAAGTACCCTCAAGGTACAAGTTACAGCCCTGGGGAAGTTATTAGCAAAATCACTTAGAGATCAAAACTTGACAACTTATATTCCACATTTAGTAACGGATGCAGGACAGAAACTCACATACCCTAAACAGATAACTCAGGAATTCAAAAAATATTATGAAACATTATATAATTTAAAAACCCCCATAACCCCACAATCTCAAATGGAGGAGTACGTACAAATCTCACAAATGCCCCAGCTGTCTGAAGAGGAGAGTAAGATACTTGAGTCACCAATTACATTAACAGAGATAATGGAGACTATAAAAAATACGAAAGTTGGGAAGGCGCCGGGACCTGACGGGTTTACGATTCACTATTATAAGAAACTAATTCCATACCTGAAAGAATTCATGAAAGACATGTTTAACGCGTGGGGGGCAGGGAAAACAATCCCCAAAGAAACTATACATGCACATATTTCGGTAATCCCCAAGGAGGGGAAAGACCCCACCTCGTGTAAAAGTTACAGACCAATTTCCCTGTTGAACACGGATTTTAAAATTTTTACAAAGATCCTAGCAGTTAGACTACAGAAATATTTGACGAAATTGATCCATCTGGATCAGGTGGGATTTGTCCCAAGCCGTGAGGCGAGGGACAATACGACCAAGTTGCTGAATCTATTACATACAATCCACCAAAATAAAATACCAACCGTTCTACTTAACACCGACGCAGAGAAAGCGTTCGATAGGGTACGGTGGGAGTACATGTTCGTAGTCCTTCGTTACATAGGAATAGGGGAAAAAATGTTAAGATGGATAAAACAGAGTTACTCAACCCCCTCAGCAAAAGTAAAAGTAAATGGAATTCTTTCTACAGAGTTTTTAATTACAAACGGAACGAGACAGGGATGTCCCCTGTCCCCGCTCCTGTTCGTATTATCATTAGAACCGTTCCTGTGTAGAATCTGAATGAACCCAGACATTTCGGGTATCAAAGGGGGGAAGGACCAATATAAATTATCAGCGTACGCCGACGACGTTCTATTTTCGATTACAAAGCCAGTTATATCACTTCCTAATTTATTAACCGAACTAGGGAAGTACGGAACTCAATCTAATATGAAGATAAACTTTATTAAATCCGAAACAATGGGAATAGAATTAGCAGGGACACTTCAACAACAATTAAGGGCAAATTTTAAGTTGAATTGGACAAAGACGGCTTTAAAATATCTAGGGACGTTAATTACTTCAAAAATCTCACAATTGTTTAAGATGAATTTCATTCCCCTATCAAAATCCATAAATGCATTATTACAAAAGTGGAAAGGAGGAATGTATTCATGGATGGGAAGGTGCAATATAATTAAAATGAGTGTTCTACCAAAATTTCTGTATATTTTCCAGGCACTTCCCATCCACATTCCACCTCGATACTTGTCCCAGATTGAAACCATGATAATGGATTTTATTTGGAAATCAAAACGCCCCAGGGTAGGGAAGAAATATTTATTTAAATTCAAAACAGATGGGGGGCTGGCGATTCCGAATATGAAGAGATATTATCATGCCGTTCAACTAGGCAGAATGATTGATTGGTGTCGCCATAGAGAATATAAGTTATGGCCAAACATAGAGCAGGCACAATGTGAGGTATCACTGAAAAGAGCCCCCTGGTGTCATAAGAACTTGCCAACAGCTATTAAGAATCACCCTGTTATAGGAAACACGATTAAAATATGCGCAAAAATATTTAAACAAGACAATCTTATACGGGAGAATTCCTTACTATACCCGGTCCTGGGGAACCCCCTCTTTGAGCCAGGGTGTCAAGACAGGAAGTTTAAGGCTTTAGTAGAAAGGGGAATCTTTCAGATTCTTGATTTCCGCTCAGACACAGGATGGGTGACCACAGATGAGTTAACAGATGGGTCAGGCCTTTTTGGCCTAGACTCATGGAGGGCTTTTCAGTTACGCCACTTTCTGGGAACATTGAAAGCCCCCCCTCAGGGAGATAAAGAGGTAACACCCTATGAAAAAATATGTACCCAAAATGGAATACTGGAACATACTATATCCAAAATGTACTCCTTGTTAATGACATCAGTGGTACAGCATAAATTCCCTTTCTTGAGGGAGTGGGAAAGGGAAATGGGCATTACTTTCTCACCAGAACAAGAAAATCAAATAATTAAGTCAGTATTTGCTACCTCAATGTGTGCTAGAATTCAAGAAATGAATTATAAAATTTTTTCCAGGTGGTATTATACTCCGGTTAAAATGAATAAAATTTCTATAGCAAACACAGACCGATGCTGGAGATGTGGGACAGAGAGAGGCACAATGCTTCATATATTCTGGGCATGTCCTAAATTAGAAATGTATTGGGAACAGATTTTGAAGATAATACAGAAAATTACGAAAAGCTATATCCCCAAAGAACCGGCTTTGTTTCTGCTCCACGTCTCTAGCATACCGATACAAAATTATAATAAATCTATTATACCACATTTAATAAATGCAGCCAGGACATGTATTCCTCTCAGGTGGAAAGAGACTGAGCCACCTAACATAATTACGTGGTTCAGGAAGGTGGAGGAAATAAATAACTTGGAAAGCTTGGTCTTTTCCGCCCGCCAACAAACTGATAAATATGAGAAGAAATGGAAACAATGGATAGATTACGTAAACTCAGGAGAAGGACAACTTTAAAACACAGAGAAAGAATTAGATATAATGGATAAATAAGTATAAGGAAGAGGTTCGGGAGATGAGGAGAGAGGGGAGGGGAGATTTGAGAAGGAAGAGGGAAGGGAAAAAATGTTTTTTTTTTTTTGGAGGTGGGGAGAGAGGGAAAAGGATTGAAATGGGAGATTTGGGTTCGGTTATAGAATGCCTAAGGAAGACTATGGTCACTTTTGAGTCGAACTGAATATTTTGAAATTTGTAATCGTGAAAGTTGAAATGTTCGGCTATAGAATGTTTAAGGAAGGCTATGGCTCTTTTGAGTTGAACTGAATATTGTATAATTTGTAACTGTGAAAGTTGGAATGTATTGAATACAGTGTATATGTAACTGAACTTAAAGAAATAAAGAAATAATTTGAAAAAAAAAGTTACAGCCCTGGGGGTATTCTTGGAAAGGCCCATTTCTTCAGAATCTTTAATCATCAGATTCTTCAGGGCCCTTACCCGCTCCAGACCAGTGCCTATCAGAAGCTTCCCCAAATGGGATTTGTCGGTGGTCCTTCAGGCTTTCACAAAGGAACCTTTTGAACCACTAGAAACGGTTACACTAAAAAACCTTACCCTCAAGACAGTCTTCTTGGTGGCAATAACATCAGCAAGAAGAATCAGTGAATTACATGCTTTATCAGCTATCAAACCTTTCTTGTCCATATATCCAGATAGGATAATTCTCAAGACGGATCCAGGGTTTCTCCCAAAAGTAGCTTCAATGAAAAACCGATCACAAGAAATTGTGTTGCCTACCTTCTGTCCTAATCCATCAGGAGATAAGGAAGAAAGCTTTCACTACCTAGATGTAAGAAGGGTTCTTATACACTACTTGGAGGTTACTAAAGAGTTTAGATCATCAAACTCTCTTTTTTGTTCTTTTCTCTGGCAACAAAAAAGGTCGCCAGGCAACAAAAGGATCAATAGCCAGATGGCTCAGATCCGCTATTTCAGAGGCTTACTCCCAAATGAAATTGTCTCCCCCGCAGGGGATCAGAGCTCACTCTACTAGAGCGTTAGCCACTACATGGGCAGAGAAAGCTGGTGCCACTCCAGATCAAATCTGCAAAGCGGCTACGTGGTCAAGCTACTTTACATTTGCAAGACACTATAGGTTGGACCTTTTGGCAGCTGAAGATCAGGCTTTTGGCAGAAAGGTCCTGCAAGCTGTGGTCCCTCCCTAAATTGAGTAAGTCTCGATAATCCTCTCTAAGGTGCTGTCCTGAAAGACGTTTTAGGGAAAATTCAAGTTAGACTTACCGGTAACTTGTTTTCCAATAGTCTTTCAGGACAGCAGGAGGATCCCGCCCTATTGTATAAAATGTATTGCTGTGATTAACCATATCTGTTTATGTGTTCCAGCATGGGCCGGAGGTACTCTTCTACAAACTGATGAATGGTGGGAGAAGCCTCCTTTTAAAATCTGGTGGATGGGGTGTTTCCTGATGAGGAGAGGGAGGAGCCATCTCTCTAAGGTGCTGTCCTGAAAGACTATTGGAAAACAAGTTACCGGTAAGTCTAACTTGAATTTTTTACACAATTATATTTTTAAGTAGCAGCAGTTCTTTATATATGACATTATTAATACTCCTAAGCGCATAGGATCATTAAGCAGCTGATTGCATGATTTGGTCACCTGACTAGTGGTATTAGATATATGCTACAGAAACTTGGCATTACTTATGGTTGTCCAAAACAAGTCCAACTTGATAACAGCTCAAACTTCACCAGATCAACAGTAGAGCAATGGGCCAAAGATTATGGAGAGTACTGGTTGTGCCACATGCTACAGTCAGGTTCATAAATATTGGGACATCAACACAATTCTAATCTTTTTGGCTCTGTACACAACCACAATGGATTTAAAATGAAACAAACAAGATGTGCTTTAACTGCAGACTGTCAGCTTTAATTTGAGAGTATTTACATCCAAATCAGATGAAAGGTGTAGGAATAACAACAGTTTGTATATGTGCCGCCCACTTTTTAAGGGACCAAAAGTAATGTGTGTGTGTGTGTGTGTTATTCCCTCATTATCCCATTTACAAGGAGCAGAAAAAAAGGTCCAGAGTTAATTTCAAGTGTGTTTTTTGCATTTGGAATCTGTTGCTGTCAACTCTCAATATGAATGAGATAATATGAAAGAGCTGTCACTATCAGTGAAGCAAGCCATCGTTAGGCTGAAAAAACAAACCCATCAGAGAGATAGAGAAAACATTAGGTGTGGCCAAATCAACTGTTTGAAACATCCTTAAAAAGAAAGATCGCACCGGTGAGCTCAGCAACACCAAAAGACCCGGAAGACCACGGAAAACAACTGTGGGGGATGACTGAAGAATTCTGTACCCTGGTGAAGAAAACGCCCTTCACAACAGTTGGCCAGATCAAGAACACTCTCCAGGAAGTAGGTGTATGTGTGTCAAAGTCAACAGAAGACTTCATCAGAGTGAATACAGAGGGTTCACCACAAGATGTAAACCATTGGTGAGCCTCAAAAACAGGAAGGCCAGATTAGAGTTTGCCAAACAACCTCTAAAAAAGCCTTCACAGTTCTGGAACAACATCCTGTGGACAGATGAGACCAATATCAACTTGTACCAGAGTGATGGGAAGAGAAGAGTATGGAGAAGGAAAGGAACTGCTTATGATCCAAAGCATACCACCTCATCAGTGAAGCATGATGGTGGTAGTGTCATGGTGTGGGCATGTATGGCTGCCAATGGAACTGGTTCTCTTGTATTTATTGATGATGTGACTGCTGACAAAAGCAGCAGGATGAATTCTGAAGTGTTTCGGGCAATATTATCTGCTCATATTCAGCCAAATGCTTCAGAACTCATTGGATGGTGCTTGACAGTGCAGATGGACAATGACTCTAAGCATACTGCGAAAGCAACTGTAGCGCTACCCCCTCAGGAGCCGCTGAAGTAAAACGGGTCCCTTGCTCTGCCTTTCAACCCCCAAGATCAAGCTCCACCCCTCTGGCACACCTGGTGATTTTCTGGGTGTATGCGCCTTTAAGAAAACACTTAGACACAATGAAGCACCAGTTTAACAGTTTACTGGACAATTTAAGTGTAGTACTTACAAATCAACATGACAGGAATTAAAGGTAAAGAGAACCAAATGGAAATCCTGAATCCTCAACCAAGGATTTGAGTAAAGTTCAGCATTCAGGATCTGGAACACAAACCACACATATAATGTATATGCATACATATATATGCTAGAGGATTGCGTTCAACAACAATACAAAACACACTGAGGCTTCTAGTAAGTGGAGAGTGACCACAAATGAAGGTTAACCACTTACCGCCCGCCCGCCGTCATATGACGGCGGGACGGTGCGGCTATTATCCTGGGCGGACGTCATATGACGTGACCCAGTAAATGCACGGCAGGCGCGCGATCGCGGGCGCGCCGCCGTGCACTGCCGGTGTCGGCGTGTCCCCGGGACACAGCCGGTCACCGGCAGGGGGGAAACAGCCAATAGGCATGGCTGTTTCCCACGTGATCGGCTGTGTTCCAATGACACAGCCGATCACAATGGAGGCGGCCGGGAGATGACCGCGCATGCGCGATCGGGAGCGCGCAGCGCGGTCATGTCGGTGGCACTGTGTTCCGTAGGAACACAGCTGTCACCGGCGGTAGTAAGCAGTCACTGACAGTGACTGTTTACTATGTGATCGGCTGTGAATCTATTCACAGCCGATCACAAAATGTAAACAAAGAGCAGTAACTCAGTGTTACTAGCTCTTCTCTCCTCATACAGCTTCCAGTGTGAGGGGAGAAGAGCTAGAAACATTGAGTTACTGCTCTGTACCCCTGTAAAAAGTAAAAAGCACACAAATAAAGGTCCCCCACACACAGTCCTCAGCCCCCCACAATGTCACCTGTCACCCAACAGTCACCTCATCAGTGCCCAGAAATTGACACCCATAAGGCTACGTTCACATGTGAGAGTAGCGATCGCAGGCATAATCACCGCGATTCTGCCCGCGATCCGGAAATCATTGCAAATTGCGGGACGCCTGTGCGTTGCCCGTGATTTGCAATAGCACCCCAAACGCTGTGCGATGTTGCCGCCATTTCCGCCTGCCGAATCGCGGTAACATCGCGCAAACATCGCATGACGCCCAAAAAAGGTACAAGAGTTTCTTTGGGGCGTCATGCGTTGTTTGCGTGATGTTACCTCGATTCGGCAGGCGGAAATCGCAGCAACATCGCACAGCGTTTGGGGTGCTATTGCAAATCACGGGCAACGCACAGGCGTCCCGCCATTTGCAATGATTTCTGGATCACGGGCAGAATCGCAGTGATTCTGCCCATGATCGCTGCGCTCACATGTGAACATAGCCTAAAGTTCACCGGTCACCAGAGACTGCCATCAGTACCACCGTGCACCATCGCCCGTCACCTGTCACCCATCAGTGACCATCGCCCGTCACCTGTCACCCCATCAATCACCGTCACCTGTCACCCTATCAATCATCGTCACTTGACACCCCATCAGTGATCGTCACTTGTCACCCCATCAATCATCGTCACATGTCACCCCGTCAGTGATTGTCATCTGTCACCCCATCAATCATCGTCACTTGTCACCTCATCAATCATCGTCGCCTGTCACCTCATCAATCATCATCACCTGTCACCCCATCAGTCATCGTCACCTGTCACCCCATCAGTCATCGTCACCTGTCACCCCATCAGTCATCGTCACCTGTCACCCCATCAGTCATCGTCACCTGTTTGTCATATACATGCAATCACTTACTGACCGCCTAACGACTATATGCGTCGGCCATTAAAAGCTAAATACTGGAGTTATGGCAGCAGATAGCCCCCATAACCCCGGTATTTTTTGAAACGGCGGGCGGTCGGCTTTCAGATAAGGGTGGTCCCAGTGGCGGATTCGCCGCGGAATTACCCTTACGGTGCAGGGGAAGAGGTGCCCCCCCCCTCCTGCCGCGTCCCAGACGTTTTCCCAGCTTACCGGACCCGCCGGCAGCGGGGAAAACTATCCGGTCCCGGATCCTCATAGACAGGAAGTCGAGTGAGGGCAAGATGGCCCTCACTCAACTCTATGGTCTTGGAGGACCGGAGCTACGTCAAAAGATGTTGCCTAGCAACCGGTTTAAAGGGCCGCTTTTTTTTTTTTTGCTTTTTTTTTTTCCTCTTTCAACAATTTTTTTTTTTTTTTTTTTTTTTTTGCTTTTTTAGTGTAGTTGTGAGGTGTGAGGTCTTTTTGACCCCAGATCTCACAATAAAGAGGACCTGTCATGCCTATTTATATTACAAGGGATGTTTACATTCCTTGTAATAGGAATAAAAATGATCAAAACATTTTTTTTTTAAACTGTGTAAAAATAAAAAAATAATAAATAAAATAAATAGGAAAAAAAAAAAAAAAAAAAAATTAAAGCGCCCTGCCTCCATTAGCTCGCGCGCAGAAGCAAACGCATACGCAAGTCCCGCCCACATATGTAAACGGTGTTCAAACCATACATGTGAGGTATCGTCGCGATCGTTAGAGCGAGAGCAATAATTTGAGCTATAGACCTCCTCTGTAACTCTAAGCTAGTAACCTGCAGAAATTTTTAAAATGTTGCCTATGGGGATTTTTAAGTACCAATGTTTGGCGCCATTCTGTGAGCATGCACAATTTTGAAGCATGACATATTGGGTATCTAATTACTCGGCGTAACATTATCTTTCATATTATGGAAAAAAATTGTGCTAAATTTACTGTTTTCTTATGTTTTAGTTCAAAAAAGTGAATTTTTTTTCAAAAAAATCGCATTTGGAAGACTGCTGCGCAAATATGGTGTGATAAAAAATATTGCAACGATCTCCATTTTATTCTCTAGGGTCTCTGCTAAAAAAAAATATATAATGTTTGGGGGTTCTAAGTAGTTTTCTAGCAAAAAAAAAATGATTTTAGCTTGTAAACACCAAGTGTCAAAAATAGGCCCAGTCTTAAAGTGGATAAATGGACATTTTGTGTAAAGCGCTACTTGGATGTTAGGCCTATGTATGTGGCCAGGCTGTGAAAAAGTGTTACACATGTGGTATCGCCATACTCAGGAGGAATAGCAGAATGTATTTTGGGGTGCAATTTTTGCTATGTACATGCTATGTGTTAGAAATATTGCATAAATGGACAGCTTTGTGTAAAAAAAGTGTTTTCATTTTCTTTCCACATTTTCCAAAAACTTGTGGAAAAAAATGACATATTCAAAAGACTCATTATGCCTCAAAAATTATACGTTGGGCTGTTTGCTTTCCAAAATGGGGTAATTTTATGGGGGTTTCCATTGTCCTGGTGCTCCAGGGCCTTCAAAAGTGCGATAGGTTGTCAGGAAATTATATGTGTAATTTGTGCTCCTAGAATGCCGGACGGGGCTACTTGGATGTTAGGCCTCTGTATGTGGCCAGGCTGTGAAAAAGTCTCACACATGTGGTATCTCCATACTCAGGAGGAGTAGTAGAATGTGTTTTGGGGTGTAGTTGCAAGTATACATGTGCTGTATAAAATAACCTGTTAATACGGCAATTTGTAAAAAAAAAAAAAATCTTCATTTTGCAAAGCATTGTGGGAAAAAATTACAACTTCAAAAAACTCACCATGCCCCTTATTAAATACCTTGGAATGTCTACTTTCCAAAAAGGGGTCATTTGGGGGGTATTTGTACTTTCCTGACTTTTTAGTGTCTCAAGAAATGAGATAGGCCTTCAGTACATCAGGTGTGATCAAGTGTGATCAATTTTCAATGATTCGCACCATAGCTTGTGGACTCTATAACTTTCACAAAGACCAAATAATATACACTTACTTGGGTTATTTTTACCAAAGATAAGTAGCAGTATAAATTTTGGCCAAAATTTGTGAAGAAAAATTACTAATTTGCAAAATTTTATGACAGAAACAAAGAAAAATGCGTTTTTTCACAATATTTTCAGTCTTTTTTTATTTATAGCACAAAAAATAAAAAACCCAGTATTGATCAAATACCATCAAAAGAAAGCTCTATTTGTGTGAAAAAAGGACACAATTTTTGTATGGGTACAGTGTTGCATGACTGAGTAATTCTCAGTCAAAGTGTGAGAGCGCTGAAAGCTGAAAAACGGTCTGGGCAGGAAGGGGGTGAAAGTGCACTGTAGGCAAGTGGTTAATCACACTTAGTACTGTTATACTGCTCATTTTACATTTATTCTCTAACTAAGCATCAGAGGGCACTTTGTGTACTAACGGGACCCCCTTTATACTGAATCGCAAGAGTCTCCTGGAGAGTGAGGCCTCGCAGTCTTCACCGGCAAGGAATCCTCAATCAATCAATCCAAGGAAAGTAATTGTAATCCAAAAAAGGTGATTAGTAGCTGTAAAACCCAAAGTAGTAAGCAATTGTAATCCACAAAGATGAATGTGAAACAGATCTTGATGCTTCTTAATAGGCAAACAGCCTAGTACTGGAAAAGTGCTTAAGGCCTGGTTCACCCACTTCGCACTAAGAGTAACAGCAGTGTCCGTTGGTAATGCTATAGTTCAGGGTGGCCTTCTTATGCACTGACAGCTTGGCAGTCCCACCCTGGCTCAGTCTTAGTATAAGACAGATGCTTTAAGCTGGATTTCTCTCACCCAACGAGGAACTCTGTTCCACAGTCTACTCCAGCAGTGTCCCACTCTCCTCAGCGAAACTCACGGCCTCTCCAGGCAAACACCAGCATCCACGCTGCTGAAGCCTCATTCACTAGCCCTCAAACACAGTCTGTGTCTCAGCACACCTGCAGGCTGATCTGTCCTCCATGAAAGCCGGAAGCTAAGAGAGATATGCTTGAAACAGTCAAATCTCTCTCTGCTCTGATCCTCCCTTTCCCCCATTGCATCATGGGGTTGTAGTTTCTTCTGCAATCCAAAACAGTCTGCTCACAGTTCAGAACTACATTTCACACACTCCTGTTCTATTTCCTGTGAGAGGCTGACCTCTGCTGGCAACAGTCTTAAAGGTGAATACACACACAGCCTGAAGAAACCAGGGGGGTAAATCTGCCTTATTAGAATATGACAGTCCACTACACACTCCCCCCACCAAAGATCCTTTGGTCCTCCAAAGGCAGGAGAGTCCTGAACCTGGTACATGCTTTGTAAATACACCGGAAAAAACAGGTTAACGCGAATAAAACCAGATGACTAACATTTTTCATGAACCCAAACCCAAACAGCTCATTTCACGACACAAAGCTGACACCTCCCACCCATTGTCATAGAAGGGGAGGTTGTCCTGCCCACAGGTCACTTTAATTGGGTTGACCCAACCAGATGTGCCAGGGGGAGAGTCAGGGTCACTCTCCACCAAGTCTGCGGTGGAAAGCTTAGGCTCCTCAAGAGCCCATTGAGAGGTGAGAATAGCCTCCTCAGAGCTTTCTCCTAGGACTTCATACGTCAGTCTCTTAGGTGGACGAACAACTCTTCTCTCTCTTTGCTCTTTAGATTCCTAGATTGTAGGCTCACCAAGCTCTTCTTCTTCTATGTCAGCTCCAACTTCCTCTTCCTGTGTTCCGACCTCCTCATCAAAGATAGGTGGAGAAGGAATTCCCCTAGGAGTGGGATTTTTAAGGCAAAAACCAGAACTTGAGTATATGTAGTAACAACAAATTTATTTAACAAAGAAGTAATGTACAAAAAACATAAATAGTTACAAACAAAAGACCGAATGGATGTTATAAAAACATGGTCATAAATACGTCTCTGATGTACAGTTTGTGTGAGATATCTGGATGGGACCAGACGCGTTTCGGTCTTGCCTTTTTCAATAGTCCGACAAACAGAAACAGATCTCAGACTGGAAATGTAGAAAACATCAATTAACACTCCAAATTGACATTTATGGAAATATGCATATAAAAAGCAATAAAGAAAAATAATATATATACCATAATGTTTATTTCACTAGTAGATATGGATATCATGTCAATGGGGTGTCAATAATGATACATACCAGATGGGGAAATTCTCTGTAGGACAGACGGAAGAGGACCATGTATAAGATTAAAAATCGTATCGGGATAAAGAGAGCCCGTGTTGCCAGATAGCCGCCAGGTGATCTATGCTCGGTTGTAGTATTCTGTATGAATAGATCATGTATAAAACATCAACAGTATGTTGAGTTTATATATATATATATATATATATATATATATATATAGTGAAATCCCCAGGGCTAATAGTTCTAGATACCTGGGGCCAGAAGTGCCAAAGTAGGTGTCCACATTAAGTGGTTCTAAATCCTGAGTCCTGTTTTACCACAAGGATCCCAAAAGGTAGGTCCATATAGACTGGCGTCTGTAAGAGAGTAGGGGAAAGAAGGAAAGGGGATATAGTAGGGAGCCATGGTATTTTCTGGGAACGGCTATAGTACGTGTGTAGATACGTAATATTAGAATATATTACCGTATTCGTGGTGGAGTGAGATTTGTCTTGACAGTATCTGTCTATGGAGTATACTGGACTTCTCCAATGTGGGTCCACAGGTAGGACACACAGTCTATAATGTAATGAGTTGATATTTCAGTGTATTAAAGATATAATGGCGGAAGAGAACCAGAGAGGAATAGCAAGTAGACAAGACATTGTTCCCAGAGGAAAAGCCAAATTGTGTTTCAGAACGAGAAATATACGCTGGAGTGAGTGATTTCCCTAGTTCAATGTTTGATATTTTTAGGCACTGACAATTCCACATCAATTCATCAAACCACAGTCAGGTTGATAAAAACACAAGAGAGACTAGCATCGTAAAAATTTCGTATGATCCACCTGTCCATCATTGGATGGAATGGACCATTACCTTCTTATTTAGAGATCTACTTCCCCCGTATACTGTTTAGGTACAGGTGGGATATCGGACTATCCGCCAGTTGGAGTGAGTCTCCTGCTACTTTGGACTTCCAGTAATACCTTACTCATATAAACATGTTCAGAGGTACAGGTTTTGACAGCCTGCTACTCTCTCATATAGAGAGCATGGC
Organism: Pelophylax lessonae; assembly: GCF_965119305.1. Classification (NCBI taxonomy): domain Eukaryota; kingdom Metazoa; phylum Chordata; class Amphibia; order Anura; family Ranidae; genus Pelophylax; species Pelophylax lessonae. The sequence goes on along the minus strand of NC_138769.1, from coordinate 143,598,054 downwards.
AAAAAAGAAGCCCAAGACACCAAAATTGAATCCCTAGTTTTTGAACTTAAAAAAGCTGTCGAAAAGAAAACAAACTTATATCTCCATATAGAAACTTCGAAATTTACAATAAGCAAAATCTGAACCCTTTGGGTTTAAGGATCCAGATTTTTCCCACCATCGAAGAACTCGATGAAGCATTTAAATCAAAATGGGAGGCAAACTTACAGCTCTGCTCCAAAAATATGATGTGTCTTCTGATTGAAGAATACCACAAACAAATTAAAAATCTGGACCTTATCATAGAAAAATTATACGAACAACTAGAGCAACATCTGGACACTTCCAAATTTAAAAGTTTGGAGAATAATATCAAACACCAACTTGATAAAAATATTAAGTTCAATATAAGCAAAAAGGAACAGAAACTATGTAGAGATTGCATTGCTTTCCGAGATAAAAAAGCTTATAGATGGAATCAACGACAGACACAGATTCGTCCAAAAAGACATGATATAACTAGAGCTGACTCTAATCTTGGATCTAATTCCTCCATTAATTCATCTTTATCATCCTCATCACAATACACGTATAACAGAGGGAAACAGATTAAAAATAAACGGTCTGTTTCCCAAGAGGAAAATGCTATTGCTAGTAAACGTACTCCAATACCCTCAGGGCTATCACCTTCACTGAACCCTTCACTTGACCCACGACGACCAACTAATCCCAACTTTCCAGTCAAAAATACATTGGAGACAAAACACATAGCAATTTCCGATACCACGCATGCTATGGCGGCAGAAAATACACATAATGAAGATCTTTCATGAAACGCATTTAGTTCCAACAATACACATGTACCTCTGTTTAGTGACAGTGATATCATAAATATCTCAGACTACACACTCTCAACAGCTCAAATATCCCTGTTACGGAAGGGTTTGTCTTTTTGCCCTATCACAGATATGGACAAATTTGAATTTAAAAAGGACCTCAATTTATTTGCCCGAAAAATCCTCTTACAGAGCCAACACGCACAAAAACACAATCCCAAACTGCTACAGCCCAAATCCAAAAAATTAGAAGAAGCAGCTCTAGACACGCTAATCTCACTGTTGGAAGAGCAGGACGGTTTAGATTTGATTGACAGAATAGATCTAGACTCACTATTGGGCGAACATTCCCAACAAAATATACCTACCCAATTTCAAAAAAAGTCAGATAAATTTCCTGCTTTGAGTACCAATACTAATCTAGCGGCATTTGTGATGCTGGTATCAAACGAAATGGAAAAAATAAAGATATCTTCTCAGACTAAAGTCTCTAATCTCAGTCCTGAAGAAAGAAAAGCTCTAACTATACTCACTGAACAATTACAACTGACAATCAAGCCCTCCGACAAGGGGGGCAACATTGTCATTATGCATAACCATCAATACGCTAGTATGTGCTGGAAAATTCTTAATAATTCTAACTGGTATCAAAAGATTTCCAGGACCACCATTGATAAGTATTTCACAGAATTCTATACGATTGTGGATGGGGGTTTCCTGTCTGGTTGTATTGACAAGACCACATGGGACTATCTTCGGATCAAATTCCCAAAAATCCCGACTTTTTATAGCTTACCTAAAGTCCACAAGAACAAAGAGGATCCCCCAGGGCGACCAATTGTGTCAGGAAGAGGTAGCATATCTGAAAATTTAAGTCGATAGGTAGACAGTAAATTACATCCATTTGTACATGCACTCCCTTCCTTCGTTAAGGACACTATACACCTCTTACAACTCTTGGAGGGAATGTCAATCCCTTCTAATGCCCTGCTGGTGGCTGTTGAAGCTCTTTATAGCTCCATCCCCCACCAGCGGGGCATTGGAACGGTCGCACATGTCCTTACACAATCAAACCTGGACTCCCCATCCACACAACAATTTATTCTACAGTCCTTAGAGTATATCTTAACTCGTAATGTCTTTGCTTTTGATGGTTCCCACTTCCTCCAGGTACAGGGCGTTGCGATGGGGACATTTTGTGCCCCATCGTATGCCAATGTGTACCTGGGGGAGTGGGAACGTCATTTTCTCTCGGAGGAATCCCATCAAAAATATACCCAGCATGTACTGGCATGGCACAGATACATCGATGATAATCATATGGACAGGTAGCAGCGAGCGTCTTCTTGAATGTATCCAGTGTATGAATACAAATCAGTTCAATTTAACATTCACACTGAACTACAATACACACTCCATTGATTTTCTTGACATTACTATCAAAAAAAAACCAACAGCGACAAATCTCTACCACTTTATTCAGGAAGCCGACAGCGGCAAACACAGTGCTATATGCAACTAGCGCACACCCAGCTCCTCTAGTGAGGTCCATTCCCTATGGACAATATTTACGTTTACGTCGTAACTGTTCAGATGAGTCCACCTCTAAAGTTGAGGCAGACAAACTTGGAGCAAGGCTTACCACCAGAGGCTACTCCCAATCATGCCTCAAAAAAGCTTTTCGCAGAGCGAAATCACAAAAAAGACAGGACCTAATCTTCAAAAAGACACCAATCTCCACACAAAACTTAAATCAGACTCAATATCAAGCAAGGATTATTACCAAGTATACGAAGCAACATGAGCGTATACGCAACATCTTGGGCAAATACTGGCACTTACTCATATGTGACCCTAATCTAAACCCCTTCGTCACGGACAAACCAGCGATAACCTACCACAAAGCTAGATCACTCAAAGACAGTCTGGTGAATAGCGAATATACAGGAGAATTTCGTCTGGACCCTTGTAAAAGATTGGGTACTTTTAGATGTGGGGGCTGCAATATCTGCCAATTTATAGGTACAAATCCGAATATACTTTTACCCAATGGTTTACCTTCTAAACCAACACACTTTTCTAACTGTCAAACAATAGGGGTAGTATATCTCCTCCTCTGCTGCTGTGGTTGTTTCTATGTCGGCAAGACTAAAAATGAATTTCATAAAAGAGCCCAAAGGCACATTTCCTGTATGCGCCAACGCAACCCGGATCTCCCCCTTGGGAGACATGTCCTTAGTACACATAAGGGCATTTTTCCACAACTGTCATTTATTGTCTTGGACCGGGTACACCCCAGCAGCAGAGGAGGAGATTGGGACAAAACTCTCCTTCAAAAAGAATCCCAATGGATTCACAATCTTAGGGCTACTATTCCCCCAGGACTAAATGAAAATATATATAAGTTTCAAACCCTTCTTGGAGGGTTTCACCTCAGGTAGTTGGGAACCTTAGAATATCTGCTTCCACATAGGCATTCAATTTTCATTTAAGGTCCTTTTTGGTGATATAGACATCAATATTATCTTCATTGGGCAATATCGTACCAATATAATAAGGCGTTTATACACTGTCTTTAGATGTTCCTGATGTATTTGTGATATGGAACTGTAGATGTGCAGAGGCCACAAGATTACACCTCTGCATACCAGGCTATGAAAGACAGGCTCCTTGACATGTATGTGGGCGTGTGTGTGTGTGTGTGTGTGTGTGTGTGTATATATACATATATGTACTTTTTGATATATCTCAAGAGTCATACACCTTGATAACCTAATTTAGATCTATTACCAATTATGACCAAAATGAATATTCGTCTGCCGTTGCATCTCTAATACATGATCATTATTTGTTTTTAAATATAGGACACTGTCAAAAACCTCTCCCCTAACTTAAAGGTTTTTTCAATCTCGTATGAATAAAAAAGACCCTGTACTATGTTTTGGCTCCGTATAGGAAGTAAATGATCCCATTGGGCAATCACTCTATATTGGCAATCACTATATATCATCTGCTCAAAATGTTATGATATATGATATTTTTCTGTACTACTGTAAACATAATGTTTGACCTACTGATGTGGATGTCTTTGCTATTTTTTAAATGGCAACCGCATTAACAATCGCATTTTCCTTTTCACACCCCTCCTGTTTTTTCCCCCAGCGCACAAAGGGGGCGCTCGCCGCCCCTGAACGGACTCATGGATCTTGTTTACACATGTGACCTGATACTGTGCGCTGGCGTGCCCGGTGTAACGTTAAAAAACCATACCCCGTGAAGAAACCATACCCTCGTCACTTCCTGTGTGAAACAGCTGAGCAGCGCAGCAGTGCGCATGCTCAGAGCCCCGAAAACAGCATGGAACAACTGAAGATTAGAAGTGCGCATGCTCGGAGGGTAGGAAATCATAACGGAAGTGTGTATAATTAGATACTTGCGGCGGGTACATAAAAACAGTTCGGCAGCAACATTAATCATCTCCTCTGCTATCCCTGTCACCTCCCTGATGTCGGCTAGTAAATATAAAAGCGGCGGCGGGTGTATGGAATTGATATGACGGACATCTCGGCTCCGTGATGCGCTTTTATATTTATTAGCCGAGAGCAGGGAAGTGAGAGGGGAAGGAGCAGAGATTATTCATGTTGCAGAGGAGCTGTTTTCTTCTAACCGCGGCAAGTTTATGTACCGTGAGAAATCCATACCCTCCGGAAGTGACGAGGGTATGGTTTTCTCACGGGTATGGTTTTTTCACGGAACACCGGAACGCACGCCGCGGCCAAGGCTCGATGTGGGCGGCGCCTGTGCCCTCTGGACACGAGGGATCCTCATTGGTCCAATGACGTCCTGCGGGCGTGGCCCTCTACAGGGGCTACGGCGCTGGCGTACTTAATGGCGGACGCTCTTCATGGAGAGCACGCCGCCATTACTCTATTCACTCCGGTTATCAGGTAAGCTGGCTACTTAGTTTTGGGACATGCTGGTGACTTTCTCCACCTCTGAACTTCGACTACGCACTACCCTTGTTGGATCAAACACTCTGCTTATTTGCATGATTAACTTATAGAGCTGTTTCTCTCAATGCATGACTATCTTTTCATATCCCTGTATCCAGGGCCGGACTGAACATAGGGAGGACCGGGCATATGCCCGGTGGGCCGAGGCCTCCCCGCCATGATCTGACAGTCACTGTGTGTCCGGCCGTTGCCGCTGCTGCCGGCCTCTCCGCAGCCGATTCCGCGGAGAGTCTGGGCCGCATTACAGCAATCTTGGCCGGCCGCCGCTGTCCCTGACTAGTCCCCACTCCTAAGCTCCGCAGTGGCATCCAGCGTAGCTGCGTAGCTCAGGAGGGGGTGGACCGTGAACCGTCAGGTGACTCTGAGTGAAGGCCGGGGGTGGAGCTAGAGGGGCCCCTGCTTGCCTTCTTGTCGGGAAGAAGCAGGAAGTGGAAAAGTCACTGGCGCCCACCGCACCGCAGACACTGACAGTGACAGTCAGACTGTCTGACAGTGTGGAGTCAGACGGGTGGACCGTGGACTGGTCTGGAAATTGAATCACTGACTGCCTGGCTGGAGTCTGGAGTCACTCAAGGCGAGTGAGACAAGGACAACATCAACACCACCCGGCACCCAGGCACCCACGACCACACGAGCCAAGGCCTGGCTGCTGCAACAACAACAAGGTAAGGAAAGGGCAGCACTGCAGGCCAGCAGCAGCACAAATTACAAACACTGTGACCTGTGACATGCCCTTACCATGACCTGTGACATGACCGTACCATGACCTGTGACATGCCCTTACCATGACCTGTGACATGCCCTTACCATGACCACCATGATCACGATCACCTTCCGTTCCAGAGAGAGAGAGGACATGAGAGTGAGAGCCTCGCCCGCGTGACTTGAGGTCGGGACTGAGCTGACTGAGGCGAGGCGACAGAGTCGGATCGGAAGTCCGCAGAAGAAGTTGAGTCGGATCGGAAGAAGAAGTCGGAGTCGGAGCGGAAGTCCGCAGAAGAAGTCGAGTGTGAGTGAGTGACCGTCCCTACCTCTACCTGAAGGCTGCCCGGTAACGGTAAGTGAATGAAGCCTCAGGGGGGTGGGCCCGGCCCGCACACTGTCCTGTCAGTCAGTTGTTCTGGTGCTATGAAGGGGGCACGCACGCTGATCTCTGCATTGGGGGCACCACGTATGCTGGTCACTACATTGGGGGCACGCACGCTGATCTCTGCATTGGGGGCACCACGTATGTGGGTCACTACATTGGGGGCACGCACGCTGATCTCTGCATTGGGGGCACCACGTATGCTGGTCACTGCATTGAAAGGGGGCATGTACGCTGGTCACTGCATTGAAAGGGGGCCTTTACTGTGGGGTTTATGCTAGGGGGGCCTGTACTGTGGGGTTTGTGCTAGGGGGCCTGTACTGTGGGGTTTGTGCTAGGGGGCCTAAGAGGAATTGGGGTGATCTGAGGTGTGATAGTGCAGGAATTGGGTCTGATCTGAGGTGTGAAGGTGCAGGAATTGGGGTGATCTGAGGTGTGAAGGTGCAGGAATTGGGGTGATCTGAGGTGTGAAGGTGCAGGAATTGGGGTGATCTGAGGCGTGATAGTGCAGGAATTGGGACTGATCTGAGGTGTGATGGTGCAGGAATTGGGGCTGATCTGAGGTGTGATTGTGCAGGAATTGGGACTGATCTGAGGTGTGAAGGTGCAGGAATTGGGGTGATCTGAGGTGTGATGGTGCAGGAATTGGGGTGATCTGAGGTGTGATGGTGCAGGAATCGGGGTGATCTGATGTGTGAAGGTGCAGGAATTGGGGCTGATCTGAGGTGTGAAGGTGCAGGAATTGGGGCTGATCTGAGGTGTGAAGGTGCAGGAATTGGGGTGATCTGAGGTGTGAAGGTGCAGGAATTGGGGGTGATCTGAGGTGTGAAGGTGCAGGAATTGGGGTGATCTGAGGTGTGAAGGTGCAGGAATTGGGGTGATCTGAGGTGTGAAGGTGCAGGAATTGGGGTGATCTGAGGTGTGAAGGTGCAAAGCTCACTTGATTTCTTACTATTATTCAAGCGGTTTACAGCAGTTACTTTATATGAAGCTGACAGTTTATTTTTATGTATCTGGCACTCCCAATTTCTTTGAAAACATTTTTCGGCACACTGTGCCCAAAAAGGTGGTCTACCCCTTGATTAGAGTAACCCTCATCTTGTGCTGCTTCATACTATTTTTAGGACTCCACCATCAAAACAGGATTTAAAGTAAGACAAAAAAAAAACAGCATCATATGGCAGCTGTGATCTAAATTGGACCCAATTTATCAGATTAATCTAAAAAAGGTACCGTAATCGAATCCACACATCCTGGAACATTAAATTCTGTCATCAACCATCCCGACGAACGCCACGCCCCAGTCACGCCCCGCCACGCCCCCCCCCCCCCCCCTCCTGGGCTGCTCAGTACAAAATGCCTGGGCCTATTTTTTGTCCCAGTCCGGGCCTGCCTGTATCGGTCATCATCATTATTCTTCTTCTATGGTCACTCCAGCGTATATTTCTCGTTCTGAAACACAATTTGGCTTTTCCTCTGGGAACAATGTCTTGTCTACTTGCTATTCCTCTCTGGTTATCTCTTCCGCCATTATATCTTTAATACACTGAAATATCAACTCATTACTTTATAGACTGTGTGTCCTACCTGTGGACCCACATTGGAGAAGTCCAGTATACTCCATAGACAGATACTGTCAAGACAAATCTCACTCCACCACGAATACGGTAATATATTCTAATATTACGTATCTACACACGTACTATAGCCGTTCCCAGAAAATGCCATGGCTCCCTACTATATCCCCTTTCCTTCTTTCCCCTACTCTCTTACAGACGCCAGTCTATATGAACCTACCTTTTGGGATCCTTGTGGTAAAACAGGACTCAGGATTTAGAACCACTTAATGTGGACACCTACTTTGGCACTTCTGGCCCCAGGTATCTAGAACTATTAGCCCTGGGGATTTCACTATATATATATATATATATATATATAAACTCAACATACTGTTGATGTTTTATACATGATCTATTCATACAGAATACTACAACCGAGCATGGATCACCTGGCGGCTATCTGGCAACACGGGCTCTCTTTATCCCGATACGATTTTTAATCTTATACATGGTCCTCTCCCGTCTGTCCTAACAGAGAATTCCCCCATCTGGTATGTATCATTATTGACACCCCATTGACATGATATCCATATCTACTAGTGAAATAAACATTATGGTATATATATTATTTTTCTTTATTGCTTTTTATATGCATATTTCCATAAATGTCAATTTGGAGTGTTAATTGATGATTTCTACATTTCCAGTCTGAGATCTGGTTCTCTTTGTCGGACTATTGAAAAAGGCAAGACCGAAACGCGTCTGGTCCCATCCAGATATCTCAGACAAACTGTACATCAGAGACGTATTTATGACCATGTTTTTATAACATCCATTCGGTCTTTTGTTTGTAACTATTTGTTTTTTGTACATTACTTCTTTGTTAAATAAATTTGTTGTTACTACATATACTCAAGTCCTGGTTTTTGCCTTACAAATCACACTCCTAGGGGAATTCCTTTTTGTATATTATCCAGAGGGATGATGGCAATTCCCATGACAAAGCACTGAACCCGTATAATCTTTTCCTCAAAGATAGGTGGAGGGTCCTCAGAATCTTCTGCCTGTAGAAGAAGTTGAGTCGTCCAGATCCTCTGATTGCTGATTCTGAGGCAAAAACTCAGGAGCTTCAGGTCTGAGAATCCCAGTATCTGTCACTTCAGGAGGAGAAAAAGGGGGGGTGACAGTCTCCGGTACTTGAAACTGCCACAGCCAATCCACTCCCATCTCTTCATCCTTGCTGTCTTCATCTTCTGCATCACAGGGTACAGGCTGGGACCTGGTCACTGGACGAGATCGCTGTGAAGTTGAAGGTGTAAGCTGTGGGTCCGACTGTGATGGCATTTGGATGGCTTCTGACAAGGGCAACAGATGGTTACGATGCCAGGTCTTCAGTGGGCCCGTACTTCCCTTGGGTCTGATCTGATATACTGGTAGTCCTGGTAGCTGCTTACAGATTACATACGGTTGCGACTTCCGGCGATCAGCTAACTTGTGCTTTCCAGGTACACCTAGGTTTCTCAGCAACACTCTGTTTCCCGGATGCAGATCTTGCACTTGCACCCTGAGGTCAGTTTCCCTTGTTTCTGTCTCTGGGCATCTGAGGCAGCTTAGGCCTTTTCATAGGCGGTCTTCAGACTTTTCCTCAGGCAATCCACATATCCTCTGTGAGAAGTTACTGAGGTATTATCTAGGGATGTACCAAAGGCCAGGTCAACTGATAAGTGAGCCTCTCTTCCAAACATCAGTCTATAAGGAGAATAGCCCGTAGCGTCATTGGTGGTGCTGTTGTAGGCATGCACAATGGCAGCTATATGTTTACTCCAGTATTGTTTCTGTTCAGAGGTCAGAGTCCCAAGCATGTCCAGGAGAGTCCGATTAAATCTCTCTGGCTGAGGATCTCCCTGGGGATGATATGGGGTGGTTCGTGACTTCATGATGCCAAGCAAATCTAAGAGCTTCTTGACGAAGCGACCTTCAAAGTCTCTCCCTTGATCGGAGTGGATGCGTTGAGGTAGACCATAGTGTACGAAGAACTTTTCCACCAAGATCTTGGCTGCTGTAGATGCTTGTTGGTCTTTAGTGGGAAAAGCTTGGAAATATATAGTGAAGTGATCAGTCACTACCAGAATAGTCCCCTGTCCACTCAGGTCAGGTTCCAAGCACAGAAAGTCAATGCACACTAGCTCCATGGGTCCTTGGCTCTGAAGATGGTCCATTGGGGCAGCTCGATGAGGCAAAGTCTTCCTTTGTATGCATCTGACGCATGAATGGCAGTAGCTCTCAACTTCAGCCCACATGCAGGGCCAGTAGAACTGGTCTCTCACCAGGTTAAAAGTTCTATTGGGCCCTAGGTGGCCATGGTTGTCATGTAGAGCAGTCAACACAGTTCCTCTATGCTTCTCGGGTAGAAATAACTTCCATTTCTCTTCAGGATCGTCAGAGGGGCCCCTTCGGTAGACCACTCTGTTGCGCAGTTGCAACTGATCCCACTCTCTACGAAGCAGTCGGGCTTCTGTTGGGGTGTCAGTAAGAAGCAAATCAGGATGCTGGCTCTCCAGAGCCTTTATCACCAGTCTACAGAGAGGATCTTCCATCTGGAATTTTCTTAAGTCTTTCTTGGAGAGTTTGGGAAAACCTTCATCCCCAACCTGGGTGATGTTGCAATAACCCCTGGGAACTCTGGCTGCTGAGACTATACTTCTGAATCATTATCTGAATATTTGAAAGCTATTCCTTTTCCTGCTTTGTCAAAGGAACAGATCTCATTGCTAGAAGCCCCGTTATCCAAGAAGGAAAATGAAGTAGCTCTTTCTAAATTTAGGCCTGCCAAAGCCCAGAGTACCGATGGGTCACCTCTTGAATTCTATATGTTATGCTAACATTCTGGTTCCCAAACTGTTGGAGTGATATGAAGCTATATTTGAAACTTCAATGTTGCCAGACTCTATGCGAGAGGCACTCATTGTTCTAATCCTAAAACCTGGTAAAGACCCCTCATGCCAAACTCCTATTGTTCCATCTCCCTGTTGCAAACAGAGATTAAAGAGGAACTGCAGTCGGCTCACATAATGTGTAATAAAAACATCTTTGCCATTCTGGAGCTTCCGTTCAACCACGTTGCATATTATTTTATATGTACTGTGATTCTGTACTTGCCAAATATACTTCAGAAATCTCCCTCCACTAAATCTGGCTGCAGCCATTTTAACTTTGGGCAGCTGAAGCTGCTGACTCTTCACTTCTCCTGGATTTACACAGACACACAGAGGCACACATACACACACCCTCCAGCTCTCCTTGGCTTTCCTATGACTCCTCCCTCCCTCCCTTGCTGGCAAACTCTCACGAGAGTTAGAGAGAGAGATGTGCATGATGTCATTAGCCTAGGCTTATTACCAGACAAGAAAGAGGAAGTGGGCTGTATAAGATATTTACTGGCAGAAAAAAAAATGTTTTACTATTCAAAGTTAAAACCACAAGGGCAGATGATTTAATAGATGGAAAAATGAAAAAATGGCTGAAGAGCCACTTTAAGATTAGTGATGGACGAACATCGGCCAGGGCGGTTCGCGAACATTATCTGCAAACTTTCTCAAATGTTCGTGAACCGCAAGTTCGCGGCAGGCCCCATTGACTTTAATGGCAGGCGAACTTTAAAAATCTTCAGGTCATATTTGCAGTAATACTTACTAGCTGTGCACAAATAGTCCCACAACATGGACACTGTCATAACAGAAGTATTGCTATTGGAAAAGTTGCCATAAAAAATTTATTTTTTTTTCCAGCAAAAAAAATTTTTTTATTCATTTTCTAAATCAGCCAGAACTGGGGTCCATTCACACGTCTGTAAAATGGGTCCGCATCCGTTCCACAATTTGGCGGAATGTTTACAGACTCATTGATTTTCAATTCCGGTCTGAAAAATTAGGCATTCACAGGATATAGAAGTAAGTGTCGGCCAGTACAGGCCCCAAAAATTAGCCCACATGCGTTTACCTGACAGCAAAGAACGTTGTATTCTGTGGCTGGAGGTACATTAGGCATTCAAAGGATACAGAAGTAAGTGTCGCCCATTCCAGGCCCCAAAAATTATCCCACATGCGTTTACCTGACAGCAAAGAACGTTGTATTCTGTGGCTGAAGGTACATTAGGCATTTACAGGATAAATAAGTAAGTGTCGCCCATTCCAGGCCCAAAAATTAGCCCACATGCGTTTACCTGACAGCAAAGAACGTTGTATTCTGTGGCTGGAGGTACATTAGGCATTCACAGGAAACAGAAGTAAGTGACGCCCGGCCATTACAGGCCCCAAAAATTAGCCCACATGCATTTACCTGACAGCGAAGAATGTTGTCTTCTGTGGCTGAAGGTACATTAAGCATTCACAGGATAAATAAGTAAGTGTCGCCCATTCCAGGCCCCAAAAATTATCCCACATGCGTTTACCTGACCGCTAAGAACGTTGTATTCTGTGGCTGGAGGTACATTAGGCATTGACAGGATAAATAATTGTTGGCCATGAAATGCCCCAAAAATTAGGCATTCAATGGACATAAAATGTCTTTTATGCCGCTGTATTTACTGAAAACAAGGACCATGAATTGTTATGGGTGGATGGCGGTCTGGCGGATATTTGTGGCCTGTCATGAGGAATTTTAATCAAACATGGTCTACTGGTCACAATTGAATTCCTCAGAGATCAATGCCTCATTCATTTTTATAAATGTGAGGTAGTCAACACTGTTATGAGCTAGGCGAGTGCGCTTATCGGTCATGATCCCCCCTGCTGCGCTGAACGTCCTTTCGGACAGGACACTGGACGGGGGGCAAGCCAACAGTTCCATTGCAAATTGTGCAAGCTCTGGCCAGAGGTCAAGCCTGCCCACCCAGTAGTCCAGGAGTTCATCACTCTTCAGAGCGTCCACATCGGCCGTTAACCCAATGTAGTTGGACACCTATCAGTCTAGGCATTCCCTGATGCTGGATCCGGAGTACAGCTCTTGATGGGTCGGCTAAAAGAATGATCTCATATCAGAAGTGACCAACACACCTTCAAAACGCTCTCTTCTTGCAGGCGCTGTTGGATTGGTACCCACAACTTTTTTTCTGTGAGTGCAAATTCCTCTGCCAGCGCACGCAAAAGCAGAATGCAGCATTTCTCAAAGCAAGTCCTGGAAGTGTTGCATTCTGACCGCCCTCTGTGATGGTGGTAACATTTCCGCCATTTTTTGTTTGTACCGGCGGTCTAAGTACGTTGTCACCCAGTACTGGTCCTTGCCTTTTATGCTTTTTATACGGGGGTCCCCCTTAAAACACTGGAGCATGAAGGTCCCCATTTGCACTAAACTGGAAGCGGTGTAGTGGCCTGGCTCCTGCTCATCATCCAGGATAATGTCGTCCTCGTTCTCCTCCCCCCATCCACGGACAGCACCAGGGATCCCAGAAAGGTTTAAAGCATGCTCTTCTTGCTCCTCCTTATCTGCCCCGGCACCATCCTCCTCTGACTCCTCTTCAGACTCCTGTTGTTGACTTGTCTCAAATGGAGTAGCACCATCTGGGAATTCATCCAAATTGTGACTTCCTCATCTTCCTGCTCCTCGACGGCTTGATCAATGACACGATGCAATGCATGCTCCAGAAAGAAGGCGTAAGGTACCATGTCACTGATGTCGCCCTGGCCGCGACTGACCAGTTTGGTGATCTCATCAAATGGCTGCAGATGTCTGCATGCATCGTGCATGAGCAGCCACTGGCGCGGTGAAAAAAACCCAAGCTCCCCAGAACCTGTCCTGTCGCAGAGTTCATACAGGTAGTTGTGAACTGCACATTTCTGCTAGAGCAGCCTATCAAGCATATACAAGGTTGATTCCATCGCATAGGGCAGTCACAAATAAGACGCCTGATGGGCAGGTTGTGTCGCCGCTGAATTTCAGCAAGGCGAGCCATGGCTGTGTAAGATCTTCTGAAATGGCCCGAGATTTTCCTGGCCTGCCACAAGACGTCCTGGACCCCAGGGTATTTGGCAACCAATCGCTGCACGACCAAGTTCAGGACGTGTGCCATGCATGGCACGTGTGTAATTTTGCCCTGTTTCAGCGTGCTCAGCTGATTGGCACCATTATTGCACACCACTTTACCAACTGTCAAATTGAGTGGTGTCAGCCACTGATCTGCCTGTGAACGCAAAGCTGAAAGGAGTGCAGGACCAGTGTGGCTCTTGGCTTCCAGGCATAACAGACGCAGCACAGCATGGCAACGTCTCACCTGGCATGTGGAATAGGTTCTGGGGATCTTGGGTGGCACAGGGGAAAAGACGGTAGCAGCAGAAAAGGAGGAGTCAGCCGAGGAGCAGAGGGAGGATAGAGGAGGAGAAGAAGAGGCAGGTCTGCATGCAATCCGTGGCGATAAAACCAAATCTACATGGGTGCCATGGGTTACGTGCTTGAGCTTGATGGCCGTCAGAAGGTTCACCCAGTGGGCAGTAAAAGTTATATACCTTCCCTGCCCGTGTTTGCTAGACCACGTGTCTGTGCTCAGATGTATCTTGGCACCGACACTGTGTGCCAGAGATGCATTCACTTGCCGCTGAACATGGCCATATAGCTCTGAAATGCCCTTTCTACGACAAATATTTCCTTCCTGGGACCTTCCATTGTGGTGTTCCAATGGCCACAAATTTCCGAAAAGGCCTCCGAGTCTACCAGTGCATATGGCAGTAGTTGGCAGGCTATCAGTTCTGACAAGCCAGCAGTTAACCGTTGGGCAAGAGGGTTATCCGGCGTCATCATTTTTTTACGCTCCAACATTTGGGCCACGGAAGCCTGCCTTTTTCCAGAACAACCTGAGGACGACATGATGGAAGGTGGAGTGGAGGACAATTGTGAGGAGAGAGGAGAAGGAGAAGAGGCTGGATGGTGAGAGCCTGGAGTGTGGCTTTGGGGGTTCTGATGGCGTTGCTCACACTGGGCTCGGTGATGGGAGTCCAGATGCCTTCTTAAGGCGGTCGTCCCTAGGTGAATGTTGGGCTTACCACGACTTATGCGTTGACTGCAAAGGCTGCAGATGGCAACACTATTGTCAGCAGCGGACACATTAAAAAAAGCCCTGATACATTAGCAGTCTGCTGCTTTGTCCCTCCTGTGCAATGTAAGTTCTGCCTGCTTCTCCTTCCGCCTGCTTCTCCTCCCTATCTGCTGGTCCATCTCGCCCTCTGAAGGCCCCATCTCTTCCTCTCTTGTGGGTGCCCACGTGACGTCCATAGACACATCATCATCGACATCACCTTCCCCACCACTAACATTCAAGATCTCGGAGTAGGCAGCAACAGCGGGGACCAACCTCATTTGGCTGATCTGGGTACTGTCATCAGACTGCTGGGTGGTGGCTGTTGCTACCTCCTCTTCCTGATCCGATGCCAAGAATGGCTGCGCATCGCAAAAGTCTTGTGATGGATCAGAAAATAATTCCAGTGACTCAAGCGGAGGGTGTATTGTGGTGATGTCTTTGTGGGTGCATACAGCAGAGAGTGAAGAGGGTGCAGATAGAGAGGATGAGGAGAGTGCAGAAGAGGATGGCTGAGTGAGCCACTCAACCAAGTCTGGTTCGTCCCTCTGGTTTTGCACCTTCTGAAACTTCACATTTTGGCTCCGGCCTACTGCTCCTGCCCTACCCCTACCACCCCTACGTAAGGGCCTGCCTCTTCCTCTGCATGTCATTTTTTAAATTACCCTGTGACAAAAGTCTCTAGAGAAGCGCAGTATATGTGGAAGAAGGTATATAACATCCCGCTTCAAACTGTGGTATTGGGGGGCCACTTCTACAAAAAATTGGCCAGTATCTGTTGTCACTGTGTGTAGCACAGTTAACGCAGCAAAAGAGGCAACATTTTTGCAGGACACAAATACACTGTTATGAAAGTATACTGTTAGATTTAACACCCCACTTCAATCTGTGGTATTGGGGGCCACTGGTCTATCACACCAGTTATACAAAAAATTGGCCAGTAAGTTTAGCACTGTGTGTAGCAGAGTTAACGCAGCAAAAGAGGCAATATTTTTGCAGGACACAAATACATTTATAAAAGTATACTGTTAGATAACACCCCACTTCAATCTGTCGTTTAGGGGAGCCACTGGTCTATCACACCAGTTATAATACTTTTTTCAAAGTGCTTTTGTCAATCTTTGTAGTTGTAGTATCGCTGCAGAAACGCTCACCACACCAGTCACAATGCTGCACAATGCACAATACAAATCCACTATAATATGCTTTCTATAATAGAAAGTATATTATAAGTGTATTACACCCCTATATAGTGCACATCAAAGAATAGTACACCTATACCAAAGACCAGTCCTTGAACGGACTTTGTGGTCCTATAACAGAGCGATCTGTGTCACTGACAATCTGTCCCTGCTGCCCACAGCAAACCTCTCCTTACACTGACAAAAGAGTCAATATAGATAGTACAGCTATACCAAATACCAGTCCTTGAAAGGACTTTTGTGGACCTATAACAGAGCGATGTGTCACTGACAATCTGTCCCTGCTGCACACAGCAAACCTCTCCCTACACTGACAAAAAGCAGAATGTAAAATGGCAGCCAGCTCAGGTCTATTTATAAGGTAGGGGGTATGTCCATGTGCTGAAATGTCTCAATTGGCTGTCCTGTTCCACCTGACTGATGTGTCATGGGTCAAAGTTCTCCCCAATATAAACTAATATGGCCGCCGTGAACAACGCCATATGTTCGCAAGATCGGCGACCTGTGAATGAGCAAAGTTCGCCGCAAACCGACCTCCGGGCAAACCGCAAGGCCATCTCTATTTAAGATCCTTGCCAAGATTTTGACATTGCGACTTATTAAGGTCATTACCTCTTAAGTGCACTCAGACCAGGCAGGTTTATTGCCCTTAAAAAATATGGCCTTTAATACCAGATGCCTGTTCATGAACTTGCAAGCCACCCATGACTGTGTTGGTGCGAGAGTGGTAGTTTTTTTAGACGCAGCCCAGGCTTTCAATTCAGTAAAATGGATGTTTCTTTGGCACTGGCTTCAAAGTTTTGGTTTTGGCCTCGTCTATTAAATGATAACCATTCTCTGCACGAACCCACAGGTTTGGGTGTTGGCCAATGATTAGTCCTCAGAGGTATTTTCCCTTTCTCATGGTACTCGCCAAGGGTGTTCTCTTTTAGCACTATTGTATGCTCTAGCGGCTGAGACATTGGTCATCAAAATCTGATCCTCTCCCAAAATCCACGGTCTGCAGAAGAAGTGGGGCTCTATGAAACTCTGTTTGGCATATTCTGGCCCATCCCTCTTGCAGGACTTGGACCTCATAAAACAATTCAGTAAATTCTCTGGTTTAAATATAACCGGGACAAGTCCCAAATTCTCCCTTTAGTCTCTTTTCCCCCTTCTGTGGAGCAAGCTTCTCTGCCATTGGAACGGGTTGATGCCATCAAATATTTGGCAGTGCGGGTGTTTAGATCCCTTGCAGAATACATAGCTCGTAATGTGGAACCCCTTTTCCCTCTCCTTAAATCTTAAAAATGGGTCAGGTTGCCACTGGGTAGACTTAGAGTCATGGGTAGAATTAGCTTGGTGAAGATGGTTCTACTACCTTAAGTTTTGTACATACTCTGGCATTCCCCAGTCTACATTCCACTCTGATACTTAAAGACAATGGACACTCTCTTAAAGGCCTTCATATAGGGGAATGGTAGGCATAAATTGGCGTGGTGTTGCGTGGCGTGGCGTGTACTTAAGAACCAGACCTAATTGGGGGGGGGGGGGGGCATGGCACTACCAGACTTTAGTCTGTATTACCTGGTGCTTCACTTTTACACTATCAACAAAACAGACAGAGGTATGTCCCCTTGGCTCCAGATCTTGACACACCAACAAGTCGGCATCCCTTCTGTGACATTCTTAGAGACATTGGGGAATTGACCCTCTCATAAAGGTACAGTATACCCTTCCATTACAAATGTATTTTGGGACCTTTCTATGACCAAAATTAATGCTCCACACTTCTATGTCAATACTCTCCTTTGATCTAACAAACTAGTGCCAGAGCTTCTATCTACTTCAGATCACAGACTTTGGATTTCTAAAAGGGTATACTTCCATCTATTGAATAGGGAATTAAAGACCTTCAATGTTCTAAAACAGGAGTTTTCTCTTCTAAACTTTGTTTTTCCACTCCCTTCAGGTGCTGCATGCCTTAACTGTATGTAGCATTGCCTCCTAGCGGGCTGCTGAGAATTACACTTCTTGGGTCCCCATTAACAACTGACAGTAGACACACGACATTAAAAGTTCTTGGCTCAGTCAATGATTAGTGCAGGGGATGTGTTTTTTTTTTTTTTTTGTGTTTTTTTTTTTTTTGAGAACTGGGATAGGAGAAGGGATGAGTGGGATACTCCAACTAGTAACTATGCACAATTCTGAGGACAACTGACTGCAGAATGCGGCAAGGCCCCTGCTTCACCCTGCCACTTAAGTGAAGAAAAATTGATTGTTCCCGTTTGAATATTCTCTTCAGGGTTAACAACTTGGCACCCCCTTTACTCTCACTGCCTGTGTGCTAACACCTGTCCGCTGACTCTAGCCACTGGAGTGGTCCCCTTCCTGGGCAGACCCTTTGGCAAGCTCCCCTGTACTTTATTTCTGTTAAAGGTGATACATGAAGAAGAACCCTGTAAATTAATATCCACAATGTGCAAGAGACTCCTTACTTCATTGGCCTCAACTTTGCTTTTTATAGCTTACACTATAAAATCTCATTTGGAGAGTGATGTAGGGGCTGTAGAGGATGAGGAATGGAAGAGGTCCTAGATTCCTGTAAAAAGGTCTCACCCAAAATCTCTCACCGCCTTACTCAGCTTTACATTGTACAAAGGACGTATCTTTCTTCAACATGCTTAGCATGTTTCCAAAGTGTCATATATGCCCGGGTGCATTTGGGCATTTACTCTGGCAGTGTCCTCAAGTCACTGGTTTCTGGGCACAGGTAATTCAGTTTGTGCACATCTGCATTGGATCTCCTATATCCCATGACCCTAAAATATGCTTATTGGGATTATTCCCTGATCCAGATGCTGATAAACATTCAATTACTTTCCTACATGAAACCCTGTTAGGTGCCAGGAGGCTGGTGGCTCATCACTGGATACAGGCTCAACCTCACACAATGGAAGAGTAGATGGCTGATATTAATGAACACCCTTCCTATTAAGAAATTATTATATGTCTACAGAGGCTGTCCTAGCAAATACAATAAAATCTGGGATCGCTGGTTGCAAATAGTAAGACACACGTTCCCAAGACCCTGCGTGTCTGGACTCGTTTTGGACTCTTATCTATTACTTGGGGAACTTGTGACCAATTGTGCTGGCTTTTATTGTTAGTATCTATGCTATCCTAAGTATCATAATGTCACCAGGGGGTTGTTTATGTATGTTTAGCTCATTTGTATATATTCAGATATACTATTCTATATTTTCCAATATTTTTGACAATAAACTCGTGCAAGTCATCAATACTTATCAAACTTTTTGCAGTGAAAAAAAAAAATACATAAACCGTGTGTGTTTAGTATCACTTTCATTAATACAGAGCTGGATTAATTAGTGTATTAATAATAATTTTAAAACATATTGAAGCTCATAAATGATCTTTTTAGTCAAAAGCCTTTTTCCGTTACTATTTCCAGCATTGTACTTAACATGACAAAACAATGTTCATAACAAATTGAATTCTGGTCACATGTCACTGCTGTGAGGGCATCACACAACTTTATTATTTGGATGTAAGCAATCCTTTACAACTGACACAAACTAAATGGATTATTTCCTAATAAACAGGGTCAGACTGATTGGTTTTATATTGTTATCCTGCATCTGAAATAAAATAAACCTATTAATACAGTGTACTGCCTTGAAGCATTTTAAACATTGACTTATCAACCAAAAGTCTCCTTCAATTTTGCATCAATTTGTGTTTTGCCTTTTTCATTTGTGCAGCCTAACAAATACAACAGATTATTTATTTTCTAGAGTGGTAAAAAACAAATATCCGTCTTCTAGTCTTAATATTCATTCCTCTGTTAAATTGGGAGTGTGGGGAAGAAAAATATTTTTCAATTGTGGTAACTAGCTGTTAGAGAAAAGTACGGTACCATTATTTTGCATGTAATTCTCGAGAATCAGCAGCTCAAACCAACTATTTACTTATTATTTTTTTTTTTTTTTTTTTACTGTGCGTTCTTCTTTATAACATATTGGGCATGATAAAGTTTGAAACACAAAATCATAAATTATAATATAATAAAAAACTATAAATAAGTGAAAGTATGTGTGTGTGTGTGTGTGTGTGTATGTGTGTGTGTGTGTGTGTGTGTGTATGTATGTATGTATGTTTATATGTATATATATATATATAGGTATACAGTGCCTTGTGAAAATATTCGGCCCCCTTGAACTTTGCAACCTTTTTGCCACATTTCAGGCTTCAAACATAATGAGATAAAACTGTAATTTTTTTGTGAAGAATCAGCAACAATTGGGACACAATCATGAAGTGGAACGAAATTTATTGGATATTTCAAACTTTGTTAACAAATAAAAAACTGAAAAATTGGGCGTGCAAAATTATTCAGCCCCTTTACTTTCAGTGCAGCAAACACTCTCCAGAAGTTCAGTGAGGATCTCTGAATGATCCAATGTTGACTTAAATGACTAATGATGATAAATAGAATCCACCTGTGTGTAATCAAGTCTCCGTATAAATGCACCTGCACTGTGATAATCTCAGAGGTCCGTTTAAAGCACAGAGAGCTTCATGAAGAACAAGAAACACACCAGGCAGGTCTGAGATACTGTTGTGGAGAAGTTTAAAGCCAGATTTGGATACAAAAAGATTTCCCAAGCTTTAAACATCCCAAGGAGCACTGTGCAAGCGATAATATTGAAATGGAAGGAGTATCAGACCACTGCAAATCTACGAAGACCTGGCCGTCCCTCTAAACTTTCAGCTCATACAAGGAGAAGACTGATCAGAGATGCAGCCAAGAGGCCCATGATCACTCTGGATGAACTGCAGAGATCTACAGCTGAGGTGGGAGACTCTGTCCATAGGACAACAATCAGTCATATACTGCCCAAATCTGGCCTTTATGGAAGAGTGGCAAGAAGAAAGCCATTTCTTAAAGATATCCATAAAAAGTGTTGTTTAAAGTTTGCCACAAGCCACCTGGGAGACACACCAAACATGTGGAAGAAGGTGCTCTGGTCAGATGAAACCAAAATCAAACTTTTTGGCAACAATGCAACAAGTTATGTTTGGCGTAAAAGCAACACAGCTCATCACCCTGAACACACCATCCCCACTGTCAAACATGGTGGTGGCAGCATCATGGTTTGGGCCTGCTTTTCTTCAGCAGGGACAGGGAAGATGGTTAAAATTGATGGGAAGATGGATGGAGCCAAATACAGGACCATTCTGGAAGAAAACCTGATGGAGTCTGCAAAAGACCTGAGACTGGGACGGAGATTTGTCTTCCAACAAGACAATGATCCAAAACATAAAGCAAAATCTACAATAGAATGGTTCACAAATAAACATATCCAGGTGTTAGAATGGCCAAGTCAAAGTCCAGACCTGAATCCAATCGAGAATCTGTGGAAAGAACTGAAAACTGCTGTTCACAAACGCTCTCCATCCAACCTCACTGAGCTCGAGCTGTTTTGCAAGGAGGAATGGGAAAAAATTTCAGTCTCTCAATGTGCAAAACTGATAGAGACATACCCCAAGCGACTTACAGCTGTAATCGCAGCAAAAGGTGGTGCTACAAAGTATTAACTTAAGGGGGCTGAATAATTTTGCACGCCCAATTTTTCAGTTTTTTATTTGTTAAAAAAGTTTGAAATTTCCAATAAATTTTGTTCCACTTCATGATTGTGTCCTACTTGTTGTTGATTCTTCACAAAAAATTACAGTTTTATATCTTTGTTTGAAGCCTGAAATGTGGCAAAAGGTCGCAAAGTTCAAGGGGGCCGAATACTTTAGCAAGGCACTATATATATATATATATATATATATATATATATATATATATATATACATAAAAAGTACAGTAAAACTGCAGGAAATGGCACTGGGGGGCAATGTAATATGAATTTATTTTATTTTGCTATGTATCAGTGTGTTTGGTGTGTTTTTCATTTGAATTTGCCGCCGGTTCCACCCCCCTGCGAATGTCACGTCGCAGGATCGGGAGGAAGATCCGCCGCCGCACAACGCCCGCATACATCGCTGGATCCCGGTGACAAGGTAAGTAACCTCTTTTACAGGATCCAGCGATGCTTCTGGTGGTACCCCGAGTGTGGCTCGGGGTTACTGCTTTTGGCTCTGAAATTTAACCCCGAGCAACGCTCGGGAATACCGCTAAGAAGGTTAAGACCAATAGGGTTTGTACTAAAAGTGAGAATGCATAATCTGGTGAAGCTCTGCACAGAAACCAATCAGCTTGCAGTTTTTTTTTTAAATTACAAATTAGAAGTTGATTGGCTACCATGCACAGCTGCACCAGATTTTGCACTCGCCAGTTTAAGGGCCAGTTTACACCATAGAAACGCAGTCTGGATGCGTTCCAGATGCTTTTCTGCATGCGTGCTTTTGACGTGTTTTTGATGCAGTCCACTGCATTTCCCCCCCCTCTTTTTTCTTAAACCTAAATAAGTACATGTGTGTTCCAGTGTGTTTTTTGTGCATTTAGGTGCCTTCCAGTGTGATTTTGATACGTTTTACTGTGTTCCAGTACAGTCCAGTGCAGAAAATATGCAGCATGTTCTACTTTTTTGGGGGAAACTGAAACGCACTGGAACTGACCACACTGATGTGAACTATGCCATTGAAAACCATACAACTTACCATTCATGTATTTTTGATGCAGAAAAAAAAACGCACTTGACTGCATGTGGTGTGAACTGGCCCTTAGTGAATCAGCCCTATAACAGGGGCCAAAGAGGAAGCAAATTGAATAATAAAAATAAAATTGACAGAGCTTCTAAACCTCACACTACCACAAAAAAAAAAAAAAAAAATATCGAATTGCTCTATGTGCCATGTCTAAGAGATGTCTATTGCTTCCTGTCCCAGTGATCACGCAGAAAGTTAGGACAAATCTCCCACTTGGAAAGCAATAAAATCAGATCTTCTAACCTTTCCCCACTTTATACAAAATGTAAGTACTGTAAATAGATTTGGCTGGAGATCCAAGGTTCAATATTTACTTTATCACAAAATCTTTCTTCATTGTTGGTTACACGGTGTGGCATGATGCATGACCACTCTTTTTTCTTGGTGACACTTTAAATACCATCAAAAGCCAGCACCCACACCATCAGCCCTTTAATTCATCTTATTCTTAAATGTATAAACAAATGATTAATCAGCGCTGACCAATAAACAACTGATAACCCCAATTAATTGCTGAATAGCTAGATTAGGGGACCAAAGACTGCTAACATAAAGTGCATTCACCTAACACAAAAAGTATTCAAAAAAGTATAAGGTATGTAGCGCCAAAGCATATGATAGATAAATATAGTGAATATCAAATAACCAAAAAATAAAAATATATATAAAAATAAATATATGAATATATATCACAATCAAAGTGCGTGTGCTCTTAAATAATGTGATAAAAATGATCCAGGTGATACAAAGCTAATATCCATGATTAATAAGATGTAACTTAATGGTTGATTGCTATCATAATAAAGCGCTCGTGCTGATAATATCTAATGATGATACATTAGCATACACAAGTGGCAATTAGATAAAAAAATTGTGCAAAGTCCATAAAAAACAATAAAATTCTTCCATGCTGTGCTGATATCCAGTGACCAGGTGCTGGTGCTTAAATATCATGAAGTGACTTGGTGCATTAAGAGTAATGATGGCCGCTCACCTCCTGATTTGGCTCACAAATTATAATGAGCCAAACCTGCTTTTTGCACACACAGGTGCTGTATAGTAAGGGATAGGTTACTTCCTCCTGTCTTCCCTCTGGAATAAGGTGCTTCTGGTGGGGTATAATGGCCAGACCCGCAGTGCCAAATGACACAGTAAAGGGGATAGGATGGTCACCTCATCATAATCATCTCTCCACCGTCACGATTGGGTGCATATGTAAAATAAACACAGCAATCTAGTGCTCTCTGTAGCAATGGATTTATTGGGGTAAAAAATACAATAAAAAACTCACATGAACTGGCACTCAGCCAGTGCAGGCATGGACAGCGATAGTGGGTGCTAAAGCATGTGCAGGCTCCTCCCCCGTATGCATTACGATGAAACCACGACTTCCTCAGCAGGGGTGATGCTGACACGCTGTCCACTGATTTATATAGTGATCAAGCTCCTCTTATATTTCCCTGGGCCAAACAGTGCTTCCACTAGTCCTGGCCCCAGGGATTGTGGTAATAGGTAGAATAATCATTAATAGATAATAGTTAATAATCCCCAGGATGATTAATATGAATACTCCCCCTCCCCCCATGTTATTCTTAAATACCCTACAGAACACGAAGTACATAAAACCAAATGATTACTTGGTTCAGCTGATCTCAACTTTAGACAAAAAGACAAAAAAAGGGCTCACTGGCCTAGCGCATTATCCTCAATAAAGGCTTTACTAGTAGGAAATAAAAAGTAACTACTCTCCCAAAACCGGAAAGGACCACAATCTGGTTTCCAAATACCACCCGGTCTCACTACTGAACGTAGATCTGAAAATCTTCTCTAAGATTCTAGCCAATCGAATTGCCCCGAATATCAATTCCCTTATCACTAAAGACAAGGTGGGATTTGTTATGTGGAGGGAAGCAAGAGACAATACCATTAAAGCGTTAAACATCCATCATTGGCTTACCTCGACAGGGACAGATGGCTTCTTTCTTTCCTTGGATGCGGAGAAGGCGTTCGATAGGTTAGCATGGGATTATTTAACATTGGTACTACAACATTTGAGATTCTGATCTCAGATGCTAAACTTTATAATGGCTTTATATGCTGAGCCTACGGCCAGAGTCCGGGTCAATGGGATCCTATCGAATGCCTTCTCCATACATTATGGTACCAGACAAGGTTGCCCTCTCTCTCCATTACTATTCATCCTTACTCCTTACTCTAGAACCTCTCCTCAGATGCTTATGGGACAATGAAAACATCACTGAAAATTAATTTTAATAAATCCTATACGCTCAATATTACCTTACCTATGTCAGAAGTAGACCAATGCAAACGGAACTTTCCCTTTTCTTGGAAAACCACTGGACAGTACCGTCACACCTTTTCTGAACTAATTAACAGAAAC
Organism: Pelophylax lessonae; assembly: GCF_965119305.1. NCBI lineage: Eukaryota > Metazoa > Chordata > Amphibia > Anura > Ranidae > Pelophylax > Pelophylax lessonae. The sequence continues at coordinate 143,573,191 of NC_138769.1, read as the reverse complement.
TATACACCAATCACACAAGCACTGACTATGGATTTAAAGAAGTGGGACAAATTGACTCTTTCCTGGTTTGGTAGGGCTGCAGTACCTAAAATGAATGTGCTTCTGCGCATTCTTTATATTCTTCAAGCAGTCCCAATTAATCTACCTGTCGCCTTTTTTCATTCCTCCAGGAAATTTTGCACCACTTTCCTTTGGGGGAAAAAACGACCACGTATAAATTACGTCTAACTGACCAAGCCCAAACATAAGGGGGGGATTGGTCTCCCAGACCTGGGAACTTACCATAAAGCCTGCCACTTAGCCAGAATTATAGATTGACATGCACATGAAAATGCAAAAGATTGGGTACGGCTCGACGCTTTTTTTGCACCCGTCCCCTTAACTACCACTCCCTAGCTAACATTATGTCAATTGCTCACTGCCATACGAGGTCAACCACTCATCATGCCTTCTATACAATGTTTTCAGAAGGCTTGTGTCAAACACAATATATCTTCAGTGAAAGGACTCATGACGCCAATTAGGGGAAATCCCAATTTCCCTCCAGGATTGTCCTCATCTTTCCTTGCTGGAGCAAATTCCCCTGGTGTATTGAGAGCACATAGATTCTTTAAGGAGGGAAAACTCCTCACCAGGGACCGACTAACGAGGCAGTGGCCTGAGACACAATTCTCAGAATGGCAATACCTCCAGGTACACCACTTCTTTCACTCCCCACACTCCTACTCTAGCCTCGCTCGATCCCTCCCACTTTTGAAAAATTATGCACAGGAGCATCCCCACAACAACATGTTATTTCTGCGATGCATTCTCTCTTGGGAGAGCATGTTTCATCCAGCTCTTGGACAGCAGGCCAAGCATGGGCTAGAGACTTACAAGTGAATGTATCTCAAGAGGGTTGGAATACTATCTTCAAGAATACCCACAGCGGTTCCGCGCTTGTTTCCATCCAGGAAACTAATTACAAGCTTCTCTGCAGGTTGTACAGAACCCCCAGTGGTGTTACATAAATTTTACCCCGCATTACCCAACCAGTGTTGGCGATGTAAACGAGAGGTAGGCTCATTGCTCCATATTCGGTGGGAATGTCCCATGCTCCAATCATTCTGGAAAGAGGTACATTCTGTCATACACTAGGTGACTACAGATAATATGGACTTCTCCCCTGCAAAATACCTACTACATTATAGTCCACAGCTGCCAAGAGGGTACCAGAAATCATCAGCAATGCGTATGATCAATGCGGCCAAAGCATGTATACCTGTGCACTGGCTCTCTATGACCATACCCTCCTAACGTGAATGGTTCAAACGCATTGATAAAGTAGCAGAAATGGAAGAACTGATGCATATCACAAAAGAGATCACGGACAAGTATAACCGGACTTGGGCATGCTGGGTTCATTTTCGCAATTCAATCGCATACAGACAGACAAGAGATCCTCCTTAATCTGCCTTTACGCTGCCTAATGGTGCATTTCTCAACAGCTTCATTCTGACTTTTACCATATGCTTTATTAGGGTATTACACCTGGTCTGTCCTAAACAGGCATATAGAATTGCTCAACGCCTTGAACTCACACCGAAGTAGTCTACATATATTAGCTACCGACTTCACCCCCTCCCAACTTGATTTCATGAAACCAGACTCCGGTGTCTTCCGCAAGGCCTCTGGCCTACTTTTCTGCACTCCGCAGCAGCTCTATCCCTCCTTACAGCACGCTGTTCTCGAGGCAAGAGAGCGAGAATCGGTTCTGCCCCTTTTTATATAGACACTCCCAGCAGGCTCCGCGAGTCACATTGCTCCCTGGGAGAAGAGTCCAACCACATAAGCAGTCTATGGTCCTTGCTCTTCCCAGAACTACATCTCCCATAATTTCCAAGTCCATACTTGGTAAAACTTTAATGACAGAACAACAGTCTGAACAACACTAGCTTTGCGACCAGGCTACACATGTATCTTGTATGTATTGCTAAAAAACAAATAAAAATGTTGTTAAAAAAAAAAAAAAAGTAACTACTCACAAACAATGGTATTAAAACAGGATATCCAATACAAACATCAGGAGCATTCTGTGTCAATGCCCACTGTCCTTAAGGAATGATGGTTGACGCGTTCTGAGGCTTAGCCTCTTCCTCATAGCCCTGAGGAGTTACTTTTTATTTCCTACTAACAAAGCCTTTATTGAGGATGATGTGCGCCCTTTTTGTGTCTTTTTGTTTGCAGTACCTTCAGACTACCCTGGTCTTATAGGGCAGCAAGTCCTTAGCCATTTCGGGTGCCAAGTGTGAGTTCAGTGGAAGGAGTGGTCGGGGGGCTCTGGTTCTGAGCGCAGGAGCAAGGTGCTAAGCATCGTAATTTTATTTTGCATCTCAACTTTAGACCTAGCTTTAGTAGTGAACACCGCTTGGTCACTTGTACCCACAGGTAAGCTTAAAATAAAGAGGGAGAGATACCTTCAATGAGTAAGTCCCTCATAACGTGCTAGTATGTGTTGCATACCAGCACATTATGCCATTTATTCGCAGGAGATTGTTGTTTTTTTTTTTTAAGGACTTCACTTCCGCTTTAAACTCCCTGCAATGACATTCAAGTTTCTAGTTGTCATCAGAAGCTGCTCTCTGACACTACTCAGGCTTCACTTTGGTGGACACAGATTGCTAAATCCTTCTCCTTCTGCACTGTTGCAACAGTTGAAGACAATGAAAGGTAAAACAATATTGCTCAGCAGAAGATAGCAGTCCAGCCTGAGAAGAAATGAGCTGCAAAAGTTGTTATAGTGTATGTGTAGCCCTATTGTATTGTCACATCATTGGATGTATTACTCTACCTCAAGAGGTGCATTACTATTACATTGCACCAGTATAGTAACTAAAGGCTGAGCATCTGCTAAATTAGAGAGATTGTGATTTTACTGTACAACTTTTCTGGCAGTGCCTCCATTCAGTTAGGTCATCTAGTAGAACATGGTAACGTCAAATGAGATAACCTTGTCTCCAGGTAGATACACTTACTTATATTCTTGGGAAAAGGCAATTATAATGGTTAACCGCAGAGTAAACTTGTCAGTACTAAGCCACAGGCTGTAGCAATAAAGGCAGATTATGTATCTAGAAGTACCTGCACATACCCTATAGTGGTGCTCTAAATCCAATGTCACTATAAGATATCATAGTCCAGCCTTCCTGATAGTGCTGAAGGCAAGTTTGTGTCCTACCTCTTCCTACGTGTTCCTGTTGGCCTATAATGGGTGTGTGACGGGAGTCACTTTGGGCATGGGGGTTGTGGACCCCAAATTCCTTTAGAGAGGTTGGGGGGCACCATGCCCAGCCTTATGGGGTTCTCTTATGTTTAAGTCACCCTGCATCTGTCACAACTAAATTACCATCTATTGTTAAGAACCACAAAACATCAATGGAACGCACTAAGCGACCTCACGCGTTTGGTCCAGATCCAGCACCTAAAAAGTCCAACACCCAACCTCAACACAAAGAGGGATTATCCCTTTTTCCTACACCCTCAACATCCGCACTTCACAATATCCCCCCTTCACAACAAGTACCACCCTCTACTAATTTGTCTAATTTACCCACACATCATTCCTCCATCTCTCATCTAGATGACCAAACTTTTTTAGATGTGGTTCACCAACGAGCTTCACAACTCACACTTGCACTCCCATCACCTCTCCCCCTCACCTAACCCCCCCCATTGTCACTCCCCATTCCTCCACTAATATAGCACAAGATAAGGTGGACTTTTCAATCATCAATTTATCCAATTACAAATTGTCTGAATCTGAATTATCCATATTACAAAAAGGCCTCAATTTTTGCCCCACGAATAACATCAACAAATTTGATTTTATTAAGGATCTCCATTTATTTGCCCGCAAACTAAATTTTAAATACATGTACCATAAAGCCAAAAAAGACCATATGAACAGGACCCTATCTTAGACACGTTAATTACTCTCCTCGAAGAAAACGAGGATCTTATAGATCGCGTGGACCTTCCCTCTTTACTCGCTGGTATTCCTTCTGAACCCAGGGAACAAAAGACAGCAGGCACTGATTTTCGCAAAAAATCTGATGCCTACCCTCCTATTCAGAATGCGAATATCAACGCATTTCTAAAAATAGTGTCAAAGGAAGTTGAAAAACTAAACACACGTCCGTTATCCCAATCCAACATCTCTCAAGCACAAAGAGAGGCGATTAACAACTTGGCAACTAATAAACTTATCACCATCAAGCAGGCGGACAAAGGGGGGAACATTGTGATAATGGACAATACCCAATATATCAAAATGTGTACAAACATTCTAAACAATACCAATTGGTATAGGCGTATCACACCAGATATAATTACCAAGTATAACTTGGAATTTTATCAGTTGGTGGATACTGCCTACCTTAACAACGTTTTTTCCAAAGACATTTGGAATTTTGTCCGCACCAAATTCCCTGTTACCCCCACATTCTATAGCCTCCCAAAGGTGCACAAAAGTACTACTGACCCTCCCGGAAGACCGATTATTTCGGGATGCGGATCCATTACAGACAACGCAAGTAAGCTAGTTGATGCATATCTCCAACCCCTTGTTCATAAGCTACCTTCCTTTACAAAGGACACTATTCATTTCATCAATAAAATTAAGGACCTCTGGCTACCCCCTACTGCGATTTTAGTCACCATCGATGTAGAGGCCCTCTACAGCTCAATCCCCCACTCCAGGGGTATTGCAGCTGTGAAGCATATTATATCTGGTCAAAGCCCACTGGATGCCTATGGTGAGTTTATGTTGGACTTATTGTTGCATATCCTCACGCATAATGTGTTTACATTCAATGGTTCCCACTACCTCCAGGTACAGGGGGTAGCGATGGGCACTTGTTGTGCCCCGTCTTATGCCAACCTGTACCTGGGGGAGTGGGAACATTTTCTCATGGATGATGACACAATGTCGATGTACACTGATCACATCCTTTTTTGGACCAGGTACATCGACGACGTGTTCCTCATCTGGGACGGTCCTACAGAGTCCCTTCAAGCCTTCTTAGTTCATTTGAACAAGAATGACTTCAACCTTTCATTTACAATGAACATGGACTCTGATCAGATTACCTTCCTCGATGTCGAGATTACACGTAGCGGAAATGAAACCCTACAGAGTAAACTCTACCGCAAACCCACCGCGGGAAACACAATATTGCATGGATCAAGTTTCCACCCCACCCCTTTACTTAGATCAATTCCCACTAGCCAGTATCTGAGGCTAAGACGAAATTGCTCAGACCTCAAACTGTTTCAAGCGGCTGCTGACGCCCTCCAAAAACGTCTATTACGTAGGGGTTATTCTAAGAAATCGCTAAAACAAGCGTATCAACGAGCCCTCAATAGTGATAGGCATGCACTATTAGCTCCAAAAACACCAGTGAGTCTTAAAAAGGAGGACACAATAAGGATCATAACTCCCTATAATCAACAACATCAAAAAGTTAGACGCATTATATCCAAACATTGGCACCTATTGGCCTCGGATCCCGTATTGGGCCAATATGTGTCAGATACACCTAACTTCACCTACAGAAGGGCTCCAGCATTGAGAGACAAACTAGTTCGCAGCGAGTTCCGCGACACCGATATGTCCACCTGTTGTAAATACAGAGGGACATATATGTGTGGCAATTGTAAATATTGTGGCTACATGTTTACACAAAGATCCCCTATATTGCCCAATGGAGATGTCCACCGACCTAAGCATTTCGCCAATTGCCGCACGATAGGCGTGGTTTATCTCCTACTTTGTGTTTTTACATTGGCAAGACCAAACAGGAGTTTTGGCAACGCTCGTACCGCCATCTTTTAAGTATGAGGAAAGCGGACCCTGAGTTACCTTTGGGTAGACATGTGGCTACTGTACATGCCGGCAAAATGCCTAAGGTTAAGTTCTTGATTCTTGATCGAGTTCACCCTGCCCCTAGAGGAGGGGACTGGAATAAGTCCCTCCTCCAACTTGAACTAAGGTGGATCTATTTGCTTAGGGCCACTGAGCCCCCAGGGCTCAATGGATCCCTATCGTTTAAGCCCTTTCTTGAGGGTTTTAACTCTGGAGGGATGGAGATTTAATTCTCTCCCTCCCAACCAGACGGTTATTAGTCTATTCACCCTTAGCATTCTTGGGGCTTTCATACAACATCACATTATCTTCAATGTCCATATGCCTATATGTTTCCACTGCCCTATTTTCAACTATATTTATATTGTATTATATTGTATAACATGCAATTCTTTTTAATATAAAAATCATATGTTTGATATTGTCATGCAAAAAATATATATGCATACTTTTTGATGTTTGCTTCATCACTATTGACATACACTGTATGCACATTTCTTTTCCCCGTCTCTGTTGACCCTGTCATTTTTTGTTTTCCAGTGTCTGCAATTGTCTACATCTGCGGTTCGTGCCCTTGCTGACATGTATATGCAATAATTACAACTCTTAACTACTTCTTTTGATTTATACAATTATGGTATACTCTTTTTGCATTATAAATTAATTTGGCAATACTTTAGTTTTTGCTAATCTCCTTCGGCAATCTGCTTGGACTCCGGGTTGTGCCCCTCCCTCGTTGGGCGTCCCGACACGGGGAGACATACACCGCGCTGCCTGCGTGGTTATTTGGTCCTAATCTTCCATCTTCTGTTCCCCTTGCGGTTCAGCTTGGACCAATTGGGAGCCGTAGTGTATTTACACTTCCGGCCCTGACCCCCCGTGTCGGTGGAGCGCAGATGCCGGTCCCGCCCACGCTGCGTCATGTGTGACGCACGTTGTTTGTGGGCGGCTTCGGCACCAGCGTTCCGGGAAGCCCTTCCCTTTGAAGCCAGCTGATACATGCCCTCCACTAATCGGCCAGCACTCTTATAGTGCACCTCTCGCAACACACAGCCAGCGCATTTGTTTGCTGGCTGTGGTGCTGAGAGGACGCCGTTCGCTTTACTACTACGAACTTCCAGGTACTGACCTTTTTATTATGCAGCAATCTCCTGTTTAAAAACGCTCTTTTGGTTGGTTTTTTATGTAGTTTTCATCTTATATTGGCCCTATATGCCCCTTGTTTGTTGGGCTACTTTTAGCACACCTTTTGTCATAGTGCTATAAATTCTTTTCCTTACCTATTTTATTATATATAAATATGTGGCTACTTTACATGCCGACATTTATCCCCCTTTTTTGCATATTTACTACATATATCAATCAATCCAGCCCTGATCTGTCTACTTTTCAGACCGGCGCTACCCATGTCCCTGCTGTTCACCTATGTCTCAAGGCTGTTCCTGGCTTCTTCAATTTGAGGACTTCAGACGTCCATTGATCGTGGGTTACACACCTGATCTCAACAGCTGTTGGTTTACTGACCAGTATATTTATATACCATCTTCCTTATTGCATTCGGTCGCAAGGACACTCGCATCCACCAGATGTTTTTAATCGTGCAGGCTATCTGAGCACAGTTATTTTTCAACCCTGTGAGTACTCGCCAACGTCATCATAATTATTATGTAAAACTTTAAGAGTTATGTTGTAATATTTATTTATTTATTTATTTTTTTTTTAAAAAAACCTTTAAAAATTCTTGTTTTTTGTTATATTTTTTTCTTATATATCGATTTATCTATTCACTAGAGTACCGTTTGAACCATCCCCTGAAGAAGAAGCAAATTTCCTTTGGCTTCGAAACATGTTGGGTTTCAGTTCAGACTACTGTGGTTGATTTACCTGTCTCTCCTCCTTGCCTGTATTGTTTTTTAATCATTATATTACATTTCTATGTTTATAAATAAAATTATTTTTTCAATTAACCTTTTTCATATTTTATGTGCCTGCAAAGTCCCAACAAGGGGAACCCCTTTCTTTGCCTAGTATTATTAGGGATGTGGCACACATAAAGCGCTAGGCTTAAGCACCTCTCCTATTCATTTTTGGTAGTAGATACCGCCCCCGCCGCTTCCTTTAGCCTACCGCTTACTTTAGGTTTTTATTTCGCAGTTTATCCTAGAGTTTACCCTCTAAAAAACTAAATATTCTATTTGTTTACTATTTTGATTATTTGATTTTTTGTTCGACCTTCATAATGACACAGGACACCATTCTGTCAGGTCTCATCGGGGATAGTTGGAATAATCTTATGCAACAATATCAACAAGATTTTGAGGGCAATGAATTTATAGAGACAGAACTGTCATCCATGTTTTTTCAATTGTCCAAAATGTTAGAGAAAAAATCAATGTTCTTCTGGAATATAAGATCTTTCCAAGAACACATAAAAGAAAATGTTAGTCCTTTCGGCCTTAGAGCCCAAGTTTTTCCCATACTCGAGGATCCAACTCCTTCTTTTAAAATCAAATGGGAACAAGCTCTACAACAATGTTCGGTGGCTCTTATGAATCTCCTCATTGAGGAGTATTCATTAAGAACCACGGAGCTGGACAAACATATAGCCTCTACGTGTGAAAAATTAAAAAGATATAAAAGTCACATCACTTTTCCCCATCGGGAAGCAAAATTAAAACAACAACTAGACACCTTCAACAAAAATACCCTTGTTAAGAAACAAAAAATTCTTAACAAGGACAAAAACACCTATCTACAAGGTAAGGCTTTCCATTGGACAAATAACCATTCCAACATTCGACCACCTAATAGGGACATCAATGCCCCAGCACCTCAACACACAACTAAATTACCATCTATTGTTAAGAACCACAAAACATCAATGGAACGCACTAAGCGACCTCACGCGTTTGGTCCAGATCCAGCACCTAAAAAGTCCAACACCCAACCTCAACACAAAGAGGGATTATCCCTTTTTCCTACACCCTCAACATCCGCACTGTCTAATATCCCCCCTTCACAACAAGTACCACCCTCTACCAATTTGTCTAATTTACCCACACATCATTCCTCCATCACTCATCTAGATGACCAAACTTTTTTAGATGTGGTTCACCAACGAGCTTCACAACTCACACTTGCACTCCCATCACCTCTCCCCCTCACCTAACCCCCCCCATTGTCACTCCCCATTCCTCCACTAATATAGCACAAGATAAGGTGGACTTTTCAATCATCAATTTATCCAATTACAAATTGTCTGAATCTGAATTATCCATATTACAAAAAGGCCTCAATTTTTGCCCCACGAATAACATCAACAAATTTGATTTTATTAAGGATCTCCATTTATTTGCCCGCAAACTAAATTTTAAATACATGTACCATAAAGGCAAAAAAAGACCATATGAACAGGACCCTATCTTAGACACGTTAATTACTCTCCTCGAAGAAAACGAGGATCTTATAGATTGCGTGGACCTTCCCTCTTTACTCGCTGGTATTCCTTCTGAACCCAGGGAACAAAAGACAGCAGGCACTGATTTTCGCAAAAAATCTGATGCCTACCCTCCTATTCAGAATGCGAATATCAACGCATTTCTAAAAATAGTGTCAAAGGAAGTTGAAAAACTAAACACACGTCCGTTATCCCAATCCAACATCTCTCAAGCACAAAGAGAGGCGATTAACAACTTGGCAACTAATAAACTTATCACCATCAAGCAGGCGGACAAAGGGGGGAACATTGTGATAATGGACAATACCCAATATATCAAAATGTGTACAAACATTCTAAACAATACCAATTGGTATAGGCGTATCACACCAGATATAATTACCAAGTATAACTTGGAATTTTATCAGTTGGTGGATACTGCCTACCTTAACAACGTTTTTTCCAAAGACATTTGGAATTTTGTCCGCACCAAATTCCCTGTTACCCCCACATTCTATAGCCTCCCAAAGGTGCACAAAAGTACTACTGACCCTCCCGGAAGACCGATTATTTCGGGATGCGGATCCATTACAGACAACGCAAGTAAGCTAGTTGATGCATATCTCCAACCCCTTGTTCATAAGCTACCTTCCTTTACAAAAGGACACTATTCATTTCATCAATAAAATTAAGGACCTCTGGCTACCCCCTACTGCGATTTTAGTCACCATCGATGTAGAGGCCCTCTACAGCTCAATCCCCCACTCCAGGGGTATTGCAGCTGTGAAGCATATTATATCTGGTCAAAGCCCACTGTATGCCTATGGTGAGTTTATGTTGGACTTATTGTTGCATATCCTCACGCATAATGTGTTTACATTCAATGGTTCCCACTACCTCCAGGTACAGGGGGTAGCGATGGGCACTTGTTGTGCCCCGTCTTATGCCAACCTGTACCTGGGGGAGTGGGAACATTTTCTCATGGATGACGACACAATGTCGATGTACACTGATCACATACTTTTTTGGACCAGGTACATCGACGACGTGTTCCTCATCTGGGACGGTCCTACAGAGTCCCTTCAAGCCTTCTTAGTTCATTTGAACAAGAATGACTTCAACCTTTCATTTACAATGAACATGGACTCTGATCAGATTACCTTCCTCGATGTCGAGATTACAAATAGCGGAAATGAAACCCTACAGAGTAACCTCTACCGCAAACCCACCACGGGAAACACAATATTGCATGGATCAAGTTTCCACCCCACCCCTTTACTTAGATCAATTCCCACTAGCCAGTATCTGAGGCTAAGACGAAATTGCTCAGACCTCAAACTGTTTCAAGCGGCTGCTGACGCCCTCCAAAAACGTCTATTACGTAGGGGTTATTCTAAGAAATCGCTAAAACAAGCGTATCAACGAGCCCTCAATAGTGATAGACATGCACTATTAGCTCCAAAAACACCAGTGAGTCTTAAAAAGGAGGACACAATAAGGATCATAACTCCCTATAATCAACAACATCAAAAAGTTAGACGCATTATATCCAAACATTGGCACCTATTGGCCTCGGATCCCGTATTGGGCCAATATGTGTCAGATACACCTAACTTCACCTACAGAAGGGCTCCAGCATTGAGAGACGAACTAGTTCGCAGCGAGTTCCGCGACACCGATATGTCCACCTGTTGTAAATACAGAGGGACATATATGTGTGGCAATTGTAAATATTGTGGCTACATGTTTACACAAAGATCCCCTATATTGCCCAATGGAGATGTCCATGACCTAAGCATTTCGCCAATTGCCGCACGATAGGCGTGGTTTATCTCCTACTTTGTTCTTGCCAGTGTTTTTACATTGGCAAGACCAAACAGGAGTTTTGGCAACGCGCGTACCGCCATCTTTTAAGTATGAGGAAAGCGGACCCTGAGTTACCTTTGGGTAGACATGTGGCTACTGTACATGCCGGCAAAATGCCTAAGGTTAAGTTCTTGATTCTTGATCGAGTTCACCCTGCCCCTAGAGGAGGGGACTGGAATAAGTCCCTCCTCCAACTTGAACTAAGGTGGATCTATTTGCTTAGGGCCACTGAGCCCCCAGGGCTCAATGGATCCCTATCGTTTAAGCCCTTTCTTGAGGGTTTTAACTCTGGAGGGATGGAGATTTAATTCTCTCCCTCCCAACCAGACGGTTATTAGTCTATTCACCCTTAGCATTCTTGGGGCTTTCATACAACATCACATTATCTTCAATGTCCATATGCCTATATGTTTCCACTGCCCTATTTTCAACTATATTTATATTGTATTATATTGTATAACATGCAATTCTTTTTAATATAAAAATCATATGTTTGATATTGTCATGCAAAAAATATATATGCATACTTTTTGATGTTTGCTTCATCACTATTGACATACACTGTATGCACATTTCTTTTCCCCGTCTCTGTTGACCCTGTCATTTTTTGTTTTCCAGTGTCTGCAATTGTCTACATCTGCGGTTCGTGCCCTTGCTGACATGTATATGCAATAATTACAACTCTTAACTACTTCTTTTGATTTATACAATTATGGTATACTCTTTTTGCATTATAAATTAATTTGGCAATACTTTAGTTTTTGCTAATCTCCTTCAGCAATCTGCTTTGACTCCGGGTTGTGCCCCTCCCTCGTTGGGCGTCCCGACACGGGGAGACATACACCGCGCTGCCTGCGTGGTTATTTGGTCCTAATCTTCCACCTTCTGTTCCCCTTGCGGTTCAGCTTGGACCAATTGGGAGCCGTAGTGTATTTACACTTCCGGCCCTGACCCCCCGTGTCGGTGGAGCGCAGATGCCGGTCCCGTCCACGCTGCGTCATGTGTGACGCACGTTGTTTGTGGGCGGCTTCGGCACCAGCGTTCCGGGAAGCCCTTCCCTTTGAAGCCAGCTGATACATGCCCTCCACTAATCGGCCAGCACTCTTATAGTGCACCTCTCGCAACACACAGCCAGCGCATTTGTTTGCTGGCTGTGGTGCTGAGAGGACGCCGTTCGCTTTACTACTACGAACTACTGACCTTTTTATTATGCAGCAATCTCCTGTTTAAAAACGCTCTTTTGGTTGGTTTTTTATGTAGTTTTCATCTTATATTGGCCCTATATGCCCCTTGTTTGTTGGGCTACTTTTAGCACACCTTTTGTCATAGTGCTATAAATTCTTTTCCTTACCTATTTTATTATATATAAATATGTGGCTACTTTACATGCCGACATTTATCCCCCTTTTTTGCATATTTACTACATATATCAATCAATCCAGCCCTGATCTGTCTACTTTTCAGACCGGCGCTACCCATGTCCCTGCTGTTCACCTATGTCTCAAGGCTGTTCCTGGCTTCTTCAATTTGAGGACTTCAGACGTCCATTGATCGTGGGTTACACACCTGATCTCAACAGCTGTTGGTTTACTGACCAGTATATTTATATACCATCTTCCTTATTGCATTCGGTCGCAAGGACACTCGCATCCACCAGATGTTTTTAATCGTGCAGGCTATCTGAGCACAGTTATTTTTCAACCCTGTGAGTACTCGCCAACGTCATCATAATTATTATGTAAAACTTTAAGAGTTATGTTGTAATATTTATTTATTTATTTATTTTTTTTTTAAAAAAACCTTTAAAAATTCTTGTTTTTTGTTATATTTTTTTCTTATATATCGATTTATCTATTCACTAGAGTACCGTTTGAACCATCCCCTGAAGAAGAAGCAAATTTCCTTTGGCTTCGAAACATGTTGGGTTTCAGTTCAGACTACTGTGGTTGATTTACCTGTCTCTCCTCCTTGCCTGTATTGTTTTTTAATCATTATATTACATTTCTATGTTTATAAATAAAATTATTTTTTCAATTAACCTTTTTCATATTTTATGTGCCTGCAAAGTCCCAACAAGGGGAACCCCTTTCTTTGCCTGTTATGGATGCAGGGTGACCAGGAGGGTGGTGAACACTGAGAATATGGTTTGGACTACTACAAATGGGACAGTCATATTCAGGAATAATGTCTCCCTTGTAATGTGACGATTTTATTCCCTGTACAGTATGAGGTCTCTGACCAGGAAGTACAACTCCTAATATGGTCCTTACAGGAAGTTCAATGAGGAGACGGACTGTCTAACAATGTTGCTTTTGTCTGAGGTGGCTTTCCATTCACCTATTGTCGGGTGTGCTAATGAACTCACCTGTTGTCTGCCAAGGGATGTATTGACACTCAGAGTAATGTGTATTGGGGACTCGTTATGGAACCATTGTTCTGTGTCTGGCTGTTGTGTGCATTGATTGCCCCCTGGGGGCTTCTGTCTCATTACACATAACAGTCCTTCTACTCAAGCTATCTGACCAATCCCTGCTGACTCATTTTCAAGTCCTCATTTGCATGGCTAAGGAGGACCTGAAGGAGAACTGCATGTAATGTGCGATTGACCAATGGGAAAGCGGTTGTTGGGGGCAGGATGTTCCAAATTCTGTATAAAAGTGTGCTGTGTTCTTCCAATAAATTGTCTTCCTGTTTGAACTTACATACAGCCTGCTTGGTGTTTGTTCTAATGGATTCCGGACGGCACATAGCTGTAGTTCGGATCCCGGATCCTTGGTTGACCGAACCATCAGACGTTGCGATCTGCAAGCTGACTCACTAGAAACAGAGGAGTGTCGGGAGAGCGGAAGCGAGCGAGCAAGGGTCTCGTCACAGGGTGGCTTTACAAACGTAACGACTAAAAACAGCAATACTAATAAGATGTACTGTCTTACACACAGCATTATTTCTAGAGCTTTTGGAATCAGTGTATTGATAAAAGACATGATTAATTGATATTTGCAAAATATAACAGAGGACTTTGCATGGGATATTCTAATATAAAGCTGGCCATAGACATTAGCCAATGGTTGGTTGTGCATAAACGAACAAAGTCTTTCATTGTCTCTTTAGTCTAAAGCCCCCTACTTACGGGATGAATGCCAGGCGACATTTGGCCAGGTGTATAGCAGCCGGTCCTACGTAAGCCGGCCTGTCAAACAAGCCTGCTGGAAAATCAGCAGCTGACGGGCTCCTGCTCAGCGCTCCCACCTCAAAGTGCTGATCGGAGTGTTCTGGCGGGGGGCTGTCCCCCTGTCAGGACACAACAGCCCAGCGGGGGAGATCGCTGTACTAATGTCGGATCGTTAGTACAGCGGCTTCGACCGGAGCTGACAGTTTTCCTTCAACCTGCTGGTTTGAACAAAAAAAACTCAATATATACCAGGCTTTAGTTTGACCTACAGACAAAGGAGGAGAACGTGAGGAGACATGGACCCCTGAAACCAACTTATCATAGAGGAAATATAGCAATCATGGAACATTTTCTCTCTTATCTAGTCATATTATTCCCTTTAAAGAGGTTTTTTTTTTTTACAGTATTCAGTTCTCAATAGAACAAAATGCATGTAATGAAGTACTTTGTTCCACCTTTTAAAGTGTCCTGTAATGCCAGCTGCTAACAGGGCACTCCTCTTTGGCATTCGGCCACTTGACACTGCAGCTAACAAAGAGATAACTAATTTGCTAGCAAGTGCCTGTGTCCAAATCCTAGCACTTGCCTGAGACAAACACTCAAATGCCTCCTCTTCCTCTTCTTTTCTTTTGGTGATGCTTGCTTTGGGCTTCTGGCAACATCCAAGCTGATAAAATGCATTGGAAAGTGCTTACACACAGTAAGGTGTTCCTGTGGGTAGGCACAGTAGGGCAAGCAGCTCTGGGTGCAAACAATTGCAGCTACAGTATCTCACAAAATTGAATACACACCTCACATTTTTGTAAATATTTTATTATATCTGTTCATGTGACAACACTAAAGAAATTACACTTTGCTAAGTAGCGAGTGCACAGCTTGTATAACAGTACTGTCCCCTAAAAATAACTCAACACACAGCCATTAATGTCTAAACCGATGTCAACAAAAGTGAGTACACCCATAAGTGAAAATGTCCAAATTGTGCCCAGTTAGCCATTTTCCCTCCGCGTTATCATGTGACTCGTTAGTGTTTCAAGGTCTCAGGTGTGAATGGGTAACAGATGTGTTAAATGTGGTGTTATCGCTCTCACTCTCTCATACTGGTCACTGAAGGTTCAACATGGCACATCATGGCGAAGAACTCTCTGAGGATCTGAAAAAAGAAATGTTGCTCTACATTAAGATGGCATAGGCCATAAGAAGATTGCCAAGACCCTGAAACTGAGCTGCAGCATGGTGGCCATGGCCATACAGCGGTTTAACAGGACAGGTTCCACTCAGAACAGGCCTCACCAAGGCCAACCAAAGAAGTTGAGTGCACATGCTCAAGTTCATATCCAGAGGTTGTCTTTGGGAAAAATACATATGATTGCTGCAGAGGTTGAAGGGGTGGGGGGTCAGCCTGTCAGTGTTCAGACCATACGCTGCACACTGCATCATATTGGTCTGCATGGCTGTCGTCCGAGAAGGAAGCCTCTTCTAAAGATGATGCACAAGAAAGCCCTCAAAAAGTTTGCTGAAGACAAGCAGACTAAGGACATTGATTACTAGAACCAAATCCTGTGGTCTGATGAGACCAAGATAAACTTATTTGTTTCAGATGGTGTCAAGCATGTGTCGCGGCAACCAGGTGAGGAGTACAAAGACAAGTGTGTCTTGCCTACAGTCAAGCATGGTGGTGAGAGTGTCATGGTCTGGGGCTGCATGAGTGCTGCCAGCACTGGGGAGCTACAGTTCATTGAGGGAATCCTGAATGCCAACATGTACTGTGACATACTGAAGCAGAGCATGACCCCCTCCCTTCGGAGACTAGGCCGCAGAGCAGTATTCCAACATGATAACAACCCCAAACACACCTCAAAGATGACCACTGCTTTGCTAAAGAAGCTGAGGGTTAAGGTGATGGACTGGCCAAGCATGTCTGTAGACCTAAACTCTATTAAGCATCTGTGGGGCATCCTCAAACGGAAGGGGGAGGTGCGCAAGGTCTCTAATATCGCTCCGTCATGTTGTCATGGAGGAGTGGAAGAGGAGCCCATTGGCCACCTATGAAGCTCTGGTGAACTTCATGCCCAAGAGGGTTTAGGCAGTGCTGGAAAATAATTGTAGCCACACAAAATATTGACACTTTGGGCTCAATTTGGACTTTTTCACCTAGAAGTGTACCCACTTTTGTTGCCAGTGGTTTAGACATTAATGGCTGTGTGTGGAGTTATTTTGAGGGTACAGCAAATTTACACTGTTATACAAGCTGTACACTCACTACTTTACATTGTAGCAAACTGTCATTTCTTCAGGCTGGGTTTCCACTAGTGCGACTTCAAAGTTGCGTGTCTTCAATAGCGACTTTGTACTTTGATAAACGCGCGACTTGTGTACGAATTTACAACGACTTGTTGCGGCTACGACTTGTTGCGACTTTGATGTATGCGACTTGCACATAAAAGATTCCTTTTCCTGCTAGTGATGTAATTCCTTTTCCTGCAAGTGATGTAATTTCCTGTTTTGGAATAGTAGTGTATGTTGCAGGAAACATGTTGGCTATGCAGTATGTTGGAGCAGCAGTAATTATGGCTGCTGTAGCAGCTGTTATTGATGAGGAAGAAGAGGACCGGAGAAGGAGAAGGCATCGCTTCTGGATCCATCCTGTCATCTCCCAAAGGGAAGAGAGAGGCCAGTTCAGGATCCTTTATCATGACCTCCGTGCTCATGAAGACAAATTCTTTAATTACACACGGATGTCAATTAAAAGGTCAGAACATATGTTCATGTCAACTCTTTAACAAATATGTCTCTATGTATGTTATTTTTTACATGGATAATGTTGATAAATGCCATATATGTTTTTTTTTTACAGTTTTGATGAATTGTTGGCTCTGCTCTCCACACATCTAGAGAGACAAAACACTAGATTCAGAAGGAGTATTCCGCCCATAGAAAGACTGATTATCACATTGAGGTAAATTTTCCAACCTACTTACCTCCTGAGGCATTTGGAGAGACACATTATCATGTAATTATCATGTAACATATATGTAGTAGTGGTTGTGATTATGTTTGCCATGTTTTTTTCAACAGTGTCTTTCTCCTGCCTATCTTCTTCCTTCATTTCCTCAGGTACCTTCGTCCAAGCCAGTTTATGCATCATTCTAACATTATTTTTTTATTTTTAGGTACCTGGCAACTGGACATACCTTTACAAGTTTACATTATGAGTTCTTGGTTGGCAAAACTACTGCCAGCTATATTATCCATGATACCTGCAGAGCCATCTGGAATGTTCTTAAGGATTTGGTCCTGAAGAAACCCACTACAGAAGACTGGTGCAAGATAGCAGAATATTTCTGGGACCACTGCAATTTTCCAAATTGTGTTGGTGCAATTGACGGAAAACACATTAGAATATTGAAGCCCATTGGCAGTGGAAGTAAATTCTTCAACTACAAAAAATACTTTTCTTTTGTCTTACTAGCAGTGGCTGATGCCAAATACTGTTTTAGCTATGTAGACATAGGTTCGTATGGAAGCAGCTCAGACTCGAGCATATTTGCGAGATCCACATTCGGAAGAATGTTGAGGGAAGATGGACTTCAGCTGCCACCGGACTGTCCACTACCAGGGACAAACGGACCACCACAGCCATTTGTTTTTGTTGGAGATGAGGCTTTCGCTCTCAGTCATCATCTCTTAAGGCCCTATTCAAATCGGTCTCTGACTGTGGAAAAAAGAGTTTTCAACTACCGCTTAACCAGGGCAAGACGAGTTGTTGAATGCGCCTTTGGAATTTTAGCTAACAAGTGGAGGTTCCTGCACACATCTATCAATTTAAAAATGGATAATGCAATATGTGCAGTCAAAGCAGCATGTGTTCTTCACAACTATGTTGCACTTCGTGATGGGTACAATCATGAAGATTGTGGCATGAATGACATGGAGGGTGCAAGTTTGAGTGCCAGTAGGGGCACAAGCAATGGTGCTACTGTGCGTGAGGGATTCACATCCTTTTTCATGTCTGCTGCTGGTTCTGTCCCCTGGCAGCTGGACGCTATTTCATAATGTATCACACGTTCCAACACAGTCCAATTTTGAATAAAATTCTGTTATGTTTTCCTTATATTTCTGTGCAATTATAACCAAAGTCTGCATATTGTTCCAGTTCTAGCTATAATAAAAATACATTGCTTAACCTTCTGTTTTGCTGTTTTCTACTGTAGATATAATTATATAGTATACACACATTATTGACAGTACTATAGAAGCAAAAATAATCCAAACAAAAACCACAGAGTAGAGTAACAAGGTAATTTTTTTTTTTTTTTTTTTCAAAATTTAGAAAAAAATAAACTTTTTATAACAACATCACCAATGTTTTGGAGATACCAGCACCAAAACAATGAAAAAATAAATTAACAGGTAAAATGTTAACAACACCAAAAACAAAAAAAATTACAATTCCTGGTATATAATTGGAGATTCAGTTGACCCAGAATGAGAAATATTTGATGGGCCAGATGGGCTTGGGTAATCACTTGCAGATCCCTGACGGTATTGCCTTTCCGGGAAAGGCGTAACCTGCATGGGAGCAGGTTGGTAAGGTCTTGGTGTGCCAAGGGTGGAGGCAATAGGGGGCGGTATTGGGTGCAACATGCGGGGCCTGGAGATATTCGGCATGTTGCCATACTCATCGTAGTATGGGCGATTAACTTGGTGCCCATACTGTGAACTTGGTGGTGGTGGTGGTGGGTACTGGTAATTGGGGGGATATGTGTGGTGGGGGGGGGGGGGGTTTCCATACATGCTGTAGAGCTTGCCTCCCCAACCACAAAAGATTGGGCGGTTGACATGAGAGCCATCCTTAGTGCACACTTTTTCTCAGGGGGGACCTGCTTGCACAACCCAACAGCGCGGTCATGAAAGCAGTGTCATCACACATGCTTTCCTTCATGTGTGCGTTCATTTCCTTCACCACCTTCAGAACCTCCTCCATGGGTTTACCACCCCTAGGATTCGCCCTTGATGAAGACCTTGAGGAAGATCTTCGTGAAGGCCTTTGTTCTGTACTAGGCCCTGGTTCAGCCTCCACCGCAGCAGGAGAATCAATAATGGACAATGGTCTTGACATTACTCCCTCTGATTCCTCACCATCAGGGTCAGGGTCACCAGGGTCTTGGCATCCCTCCTCCTCCTCCTCCGCTGCCGCCTCCTGTGACCCCTCCTGCTGTTCAGAACCAAGTGAGGAGTCTTGCCAGCTTGCTTGGGTTCTGAAATATAATGAATACATTTCACATTTTAGGAATATTAATATATTTTATATGTCAACTACAGTATCTAAAAAAATGCTGACAACTTACTCTCGCATCTCCAACACCGGCCTTAAAAATTCCAGCTCCTGGGCATGCGCATAAGGGACAATTCTGGAGGACCCAGAACCACTCCTTGCTTCTCGTAATTTTCTGAGATAGCGGTTATAGCAGTCCTTTATGCTTCTCCATCTGGTTTGTAAGGAGTGCACTGAAAAAAAGAAAATAACGGTACTGTACTGTACTGTACATATGGGGGCAAGCAGCAATGTGATAAATTGCATATATGAAACACTTACATTTTTCAGTCCGTTCTGTACTTGTAAGACAGTCCCAATTTTCAAAATAGATCCTTGCAATCTCCAGCCATGCTCTCTCCTTCCTCACATGGTCCTTATATAAGGGGTCTCGGGTGTCGTATATTGAGGGGCGAGCTCTGACCAGACGAATGATCTCCTCATTATCATGAGATGTTCTTTTATTCTTCCTGGATCTTGGCATGCTTGCTGTATATAACACTCTCCTCTCCTCTGCTAACTATGGGAAGTGATGTTCTTGGGAGGTGCAGAGATCATGTGATTTGGGGCGGAACATAACAATAAAAAAATTTTACTGTAAACTTCCGTGCAAATCGCAACGAAGTCGAGACGAAGTCGCGTTCAAAACCGTGTACTGCGACTTCGTTGCGACTTACATTACCTTCTATGAGGGACATATCGCACTAAAGTCGGCCCAAAGTATTGCAAGAAGCAATTTTGAAGACGCTGCGTCTTGAGTCGCAGCAGTGGAAACGGTCCATATTGAAAACAATGG
Organism: Pelophylax lessonae; assembly: GCF_965119305.1. NCBI lineage: Eukaryota > Metazoa > Chordata > Amphibia > Anura > Ranidae > Pelophylax > Pelophylax lessonae. Next base: position 143,552,702 of record NC_138769.1, on the reverse strand, counting down.
GTTTTGACTTGTCATGCGACTTGACATGTGTCAAGTCGCACCGTAAGTCGCACTAGTGGAAACCGAGCCTCAGTGTTGTCACATGAAAAGATATAATAAAATATTTACAAAAATGTGAGGAGTGTACTCACTTTTGTGAGATACTGTATTTACCCTGGGATAGCACCTTTTTATTTTATAAATCTCTCCATTTGTTTTATTATTAACAAATTTTCTTACACCCTGATGGTTTCTCCTTTTTGTGTCACATGTCATCCTTGGGAGGTACTGATAGTTATCAACTGAAGACAAATGCATTTGTAATATAAGCATACTGAGATCAGATGTATTGATTTGATAGGTGATTTTAACCACTTGCCGACTGCTCACAGTATATTTACTGCGGCAGTCGGCCCCGGCCAGGCAGAGTGACGTAGGTCTACGTCGCTCGCATGTCACTCCTTTTAGAGCCAATAGCGGGCGAGCGCGCGCCCGCCGAGCCGCGCGCCCGCCTCGGCTCGTTCACAGAGGAGTGCGGGAGTGTGACTGGCGGACCCGATGTCCCCCGGTCACACTACGATCGCAGGTACAGCGGGAGAAAGACAGAGCGGCTGATGTAAACAAGCCGCCTGTCATTCTCCCCTTTATAAAAATGAAGATCAGACGGTTCTACTATGTAGAACCGTTGATCTTTGTTTTTACACTAGGAGACCTGTCCCCCTACAGTTAGAAACACGCCCCTAGGACACACTTAACCCCACCCTGTCCAATACAGTTAACCCCTTCCCTGCTAGTGTCATTTTTGCAGTAACAGTGCATATATATAGCACTGATTACTGCAGTAATGTCACTGGTACCCCCAAAAGTGTCAAAAATGTCAGTCAAGGGTCCGATCTGTCCGCCGCAATGTCGCAGTACCGCAAAAAAAATCGCAGATCGCCGCCATTACTCGTTAAAAAAAAAAAACACCAAAAATGACAAAAATCTTTCCCTTTGTTAGTAAACGCGATAACTTTTGCGCAAACCAATCAAAATACGCTTTTTGCGATTTTTTTTTTTACCAAACATATGTAACGTAAAACAATTTGGCCAAAAATTTTAAAAAATTTTGATTTTTTCATTTTTTTTGGGGGGAATTTCATATAAAAAAAAGTGAAAATATTGCTATTTTTGCAAAAATTACGCTCTTTTTTTGTTTATAGCGCATGATCAAAAAATCGCACAGGTGATCAAATACCACCAAAAGAAAGCTCTGTTTGTGGGAAAAAAAGGACGTGAAATTTGTTTAGGTACAGCGTCGCACGGCCGCGCAATTGTCCTTTAAAGTCCCCCAGTAAAAAATCGCAAAAAACCCCCTGGTCATTAAGCAGCAAAATCTTCCGGTCTTAAAGTGGTTAAGGGCTCATGCACACTGCAGCTCAAAGAAGCTCAAATAAGCAGCTCCAATGGGCTTTTGATCTCTTATTTTTTCTGCCTGAAAACTCCCCTCAATGTTAGCCAATGTGTCCATGCACACTATGGCTTTTTCAGGCATTTTCAGGCATATGCTCTTACAGGCAGAAAAAAACTCCACCAAACTCGCGTTTTCGAGAGAAGCTAGTGCCCCAAAGAGCTAAAAAAGTTCAAAAGAGCTCAAGAAGCTCAAAACGTTTTTTCCAGCTTTTTGTTAAGTTGTTGTTATCTAGAAGGGTTTGTGAAAAAAAAAAAAAAAAAAACGCTTATGCTCAAAAAAGCTCAAAGGTGCTCAAAGAAGCTTTGAATAGCTTGAAGAGGCTCAATAAAAACTTGCACAAGGGCACAAAAAAGCACAAGCTTCTTCAAGTTCAAATAAAAGCTCAAATGCCTGAAAAAGCAGCCTTCTTTGAGCTGCAGTGTGCATGAGCCCTAATCTAGTGATTTTAATTTTATCACGGATTTGTAGCGAATTGGAAGTATTTGTTTATAGAAGAAAAAAAAAAGATTAATTACACCCTGGACCTGGAGAACTGAAGAATTGTACTTTATGGACTGAAGGTCGGGGAAAATAAAGAAGATTTTTTCCCAAACTTTTCAACAAATGTTTATTGCACATTATATGAACACTAAGCATTTTTGTGGAACAGAGCCTATAGATTTGCATTAGTTGTTATATATTTGCACGTGAAGGTATAATTGACACATTTATAGAAGTGCCTATTGGGGGATACCTATCATGTGAGGAAGTAGTTTGAGTATGGTCAGGTCTATGGGCAGCAACATGAGGTAACACAGTTCCAGCACCTCCAGAACTGAATACATGTAATGGTAAGGGGCGCTGGAGTGTGCTGGAGGGTCTATTGATGCTGGCTGCTGGGAAATCTATTGTTGTTGTAGGGGATCTATTTATGCGGAGGAGGTGGCTGGCGCGCACGGCGGATGACTGCCTAGTTTGAGAGCTCCTACTCACTGCGGGTTCTAGAGGCTCCAAGCAACGAATCGAGGCACCGCAGAGCTCCAGCAGTTAACTCCACTGCATCCCCAGACACCCGAGCACCATGTCTAGGCGGAAGAAGGACGGCACCTGCCCGCAAAAGCTCACTGCCTTCTTCTTTCAGGCGGCCGGAGGAGGCAGACAAGATGGCGCCGGCGCGAACGGCTCGCGCGGGACGAAGCAATGCAGCTCCGACTCCCCCAGCCCGAGGGATACATCTCAGGGCTCCGCAGCGCCCTCTCCTCAGCCTGAAACATCCACGCCACAAAGCAGGAGCCCGGTGAAGTCTAAGCCGTGGCTTGATGTCCTATTACCTCCTCATGGTGAGTCCTATTCCACCTTTGATTCCCTGAACTCGACTAGAGAACTGCCTGAATCTATCCTCGCTTTCCCTGCTACAGACCAGCCATTGCTGGGCACTACTATGAAAGACATGCTGATATCTCTCCATAGCACCATTCATTCTGATTCCATGCACCTGACAAGACAGTTCAGGGATTTCAAAGAAGTTGTCCACTCCCTGGGTAACAGGATAGATCATGTAGAGAACAAAATGGGGGAATTTGCTGGGACTATCAATGATCTCGTGGATGCTCATGAGGAGAAATCTGATGACTTGCTTTGGATGAAAGCTAAACTGGCTGATCTAGAGGACCGCTCTAGACGAAATAACTTGAAAATAAGAGGGGTCCCTGAAAGCGTACAACCATCAGAATTGCGCAAATATACCTTGGACCTCTTCGCCACACTGCTCCCTGAGGTACCTGTAGCGGAACTGGTTATTGACAGGATCCATCGCATCCCAAAGCCCTCCTTCCTACCAGAAAAGGTCCCCAGGGATGTTCTCATGCGCATAAATTTTTTTCACATCAAAGATCAACTGATGAATGTCTCTCGGAACCACCATCCGTTCCCAGCTCCATACGCTAACCTGCTGTTCTTTGCGGACTTCTCGCAACACACAATGCAGCTGTGCAGGCAATTAAACACAGTCACCAAAGCCTTGCGTAACCACGCTATAGTCTACAAATGGGGCAACCCAACCAAATTGGTGATCACCCGTGATGGCAGGCAACATCTAATCTAATCTAACCACCGTCATTAACGGTGCCTCGATCTCCCAAAGTTATTGATCCTAGAACCCAGGCTTAGTGCCTTGCATTCATGCCGCTGTTCAGTGAACTGTTACCCCCCTCCACTGATGCAGAGACTCTTGATTCTGCTCCTGGATGTCAAATCCTTTTTTCTGTTTCGTCATGCCTGACGTTTCTTTTTCCCCTTGTTCACCTGTTTGAGTTTGTCGAGTCTGGTGGTCTAACCACTCACATGCTGATACCTACTTCGAACACCAAATGGTTTATGCTATGCCGTTCATCCACAACCATGCCTCAAGCGCATTGCACACTGTGTAACACGTTCTTGTGCAAGATGAGCTACACCAAGCTTCACTCCCATACTTACCATGGCCGTTAACGTCCTGTCCTACAATGTGAAGGGGCTCAATCATCCAGCAAAACGCCGCTCTCTGTGGCGTGATGCTATACAGTTCAAAGCAGATGTGGTTTGTGTCCAGGAGACCCACTTTGCAGATCAACGAGCTCCGCAGTGTTCCCATCCTAAATTCCCACATATCTTTACAGCATCATTTCCCAGGAAGAAGCGTGGAGTGATGGTGGCCATCAGGGACACTTTGGCATTTCAACTCATCCAAGAAATTAAAGACCCTGCTGGCAGGTTTCTCATCCTTGTCTGCGACATCAACTCTACGAGATACACGCTGGTTAATGTGTATGCTCCGAACCATCATCAAATTTGTTTCCTTCACAAACTTGCCAAGAGATTGGAAACCCTTAAACAGGGACTGCTTTTACTGTGTGGGGATTTCAACCTACTTCCGGACCCTAAAATTGACTCTACGTCTGCCCATCGCAAATCTCCACCGTCTCTACAACCTTTCATGCACACCTATCGTCTGTATGACTCATGGAGGTGCCTGCACCCTACGGAGAAAGACTACACCTTCTTTTCCGCCCCCCATGGATCATACACCAGGATTGACTTGTTTCTTTGTGACCAGTGGCTACTCCAAAAGGTCCAGGAGGTGATCATCAAAGACATTACCTGGTCGGATCATGCCCCTGTGTTACTGACACTTGCAGACTCCTTGGCCCCTCAGACCACCTATATTTGGAGAACCAATGCAGCCCTACTCCAAAACCCCGAGACCAGACCTATCCTGGAACAGCATCTGCGAGACTACTTTCAATTGAATTCAGGCTCAGTATTTATGCGGAGGAAGGGGGTCTATTGTTGCTGGGGAGGTCTTCTGTTGCTCATGGGAGATCTATTGTTGCTGGGGGGTCAGTCATTGCTGGGGGGTCAGTCATTGCTCAGAGGGATCTACTGTTGAGGGAGGGGTCTTTGTTGCTGGCTACTGGGGAATCTATTGTTGCTGGAGAGGATCTATTTTTGCAGGGGGTCTATTGTTGCGGAGGAGGTCTATTATTGCTGGTGGGGGATCTATTGTTGCTTGGGTGGGTCTTATGTTGGAGGGGGGCAATCGTTGATGAGAGGGATCTACTGTTGAGGGAGGGGTCTAATGTTGCCTGTTTCTGGAGGGTCTATTGATGCTGACTGTTGGGAGTCCTTTGTTGCTGGGGTGGCTCTATTGTCCATTGTGGCTAGATCTGTTTTACTGCCTTTCTTGTTAGCATTAACAAATTCCATACAAAATACTTAGCACCACAAAATGATACTTGGTTTTGTATTCTTTAAAAGGGGTGGTGCTGGGAGGTAGGTAAGGGGGGGGGGGAACAAAGGATCGGTGCTCGGAAGTGGGTAGGGGCAGAGTCAAGGGGTGATTCAGAAGGAAGAAGTTCCTGCACTTGTTCTTTGAGAAAAAAAAGCCTTGAGTATGGTACATGGATTAGGAACCTGCATTGTCTGATTTTAAGTTTGTATGTATCCAGGGATCTCTCACTGGACAGTACTCAATCAGCATTTTGACTACTAGCCAAGGAGGACACATAGGGCAGAGGCAGCCAATCTCATGCTGGTTGGTTTTAATGACACAAGATAGTAATAACAAATTGGTAAATTGTCTGTAATTCCTCTCCCAGCTTGTTATAATATCATTAATGCAATTAATGTCAGCTATATTATTATGGTTCTTTCATCAGCAATTTATTAAAGAGGAACTGCAGTCTGCTCACATAATTTGTAATAACAACATCTTTGCCATTCTGAAGCTTTCCCTCCAACCATGAGTAAAGCCCGGTCTAGACTTGGATCAACGTTACCCGTAAGTATAGAACATTTGTAGCAAAAGTAAAGTAATGAAGCCTTTCTGCAATCAAAGGTTAAACCCCCTTTCTTCTAACCTTAAATCATGAATACATGCCCTCATCAGGGAACGAAGAGTAAACAGTTTATTACAGATACTGGAGTCAGCTTTGATAGATTTGTTAGCACCTTTTCTACATAGGTAATAACTGCGATCTTTGTAATTGATCCTCATAGCTGGGGTCCTCCATTCTCCTTATTAACTTTGTTGCCCTTTACTGAAACTTTTCTAATTCAATAGCATCTTTCCTGAGAATTAAAGTGTTTGTAACCTTTAAAAATGTGTCACTGTCAGCCCCTCTCTTTTATGCAGCCATAATGCACAGTGTAAGTGTTGTCTGAAAACAAAGCTTGTAATTACCCTTATTTTAGATCTCTTCAGGCTGGTCACATGTCTCCTGGCTGCTCTCCTACTTCATCTACGGCCTACAGTGGGAGGGACCAAGATCTCCCTCTGACATCAGCCGGGTGGGGCACCTGACCGCTGTTCTGACTGCTTAGCCCCTCCCACTGTAACCCGTAGATGGGGGAGGAGAGCAGCCAGGAGTCATGTGACCGACCTGAAGAGATCTGAAAAAAGGTATTTACTGGCTTCTTTTTCAACAAACACTTACATTGTGCATTATGGCTGCATAAAAGAGAGGGTCTGGCAGTGATATAATTTCACAGTTTGCATTACCACTAATAGCGGCAGGAAAGGGGGTGGGGTGGAGGTTCACATACAGGAGCTGACAGCGAGAAACAGAGGAGTGCTGCGGATGTTGGAGGCATGTAAGCTGACCACGGTAATCAAGGCTCAGCAGCAATTATTGTCGTGGTCAGCATATAGACTGAAAAGCTCAGGAATCCTGTACTGAAGATCCAAGCACTGGATTGGATCCCAATTAGCCAGACCTTTTTCAGTCATGCCCCTTCAACAGAAGGTGGACGTTCAGCTGGCTTCTGTCAGACCAAATGCCGTACACATAGACCAAATGTCTACCGGTTTCTATTGAACCAGGTGATACCGCCCAATTTTCGACCAGTGTCAGGGCTTTAGAACCATTGAACTGTATATTCAATATGAGGCCAAACCAGTGTTTTGTTAAGGGGTGCAAATATTGATTTATCTCTTGAATGCATTTACTTTTTAATGCATGAGAATATTTTGCTAGCTTTGTCAGCTGCAGCTTGGCATTGCATGCTTTTGTTTTCGACAGGTTTATTTAGAGGGCGATGTTCGCATCCTTTGTGATATGGACATGTGTCACTGTGAAAAAGAAAGAATGTATCAGCATCCAGAATCGGCGAACCCTGGGGCACGTCCACCACATATGCAACAGTGTGTACCTATCTGTCTACTTCCCCTGAAGCAGCGAGCTGAAGTGTCTGGATACATTCTGGCCAGGAGCTCAGGGACCAGATACCATCCCACCTGTACTTTATATCCTGCTTCCACTAAGGCAACATTAGGAATGCCTCTGTGGATTCTTGCACTCCATTTGCGCCAGTCCTTCACCTCAGGGGCAGTAGACAAGTCGCCCTCCCATGCCAATTGGTAGGATAGTTTAGAGACAGGCTTAACCTGTAGTTTGTATAGCACGCAACAAGGGGTGAATACCCACGCGCTATCAAGCTCTAAGATAATAAAAGTAGTGAATTGCTGCATACACCAAAATTACAAATTCCTATCCCAAATAAAACAGTGATATAAAAAGCAAAGGTGCTGCACTATTCTTCAATAATAAACAGATATACAAGAAAATAGTTCACAAGGTGCTAAATTACCCAGTGATAAATATGTGATAAATCAATGCTGGGACGACAACAGTGAATATAACAAAGATATGTCCTTGATCTTCAACCAAGAAAAAAATTTGTTTTAAACTAAAGTTAATTATTACCTAGTTTGGCAAAGTGAAATATCAGATGATATCTAAAAATCCTTAAAATTATGTATCAATGTGAGACAAGATACATGATAAAATCATGTATAAAAATGTTTTAAAATAAAACAAAGGAAGCTGCTCAGGAGGAGAATAAGCAACAATGTAGACAAGTATAAAATATCTTCAAACATTAGCTAATAGTGAATAATGTGAGCAAATGTAGTCTCTATCCAATAAATAGCCTCACACAGCAGGGAGTGAGAGAAAACACAGACAATGGATGACTGATGAATAGGAAAAGATGATTCGTGGTGAATCTGGCTGTGCTACATTCTTACCTTACAGTTGTAAGGTAAAAGCATAAAAGTCCCAGCAGAATGACAGGTCTGTGGCATCTGAATCCTTCTGATATCTCTAAGGAGTTCCCAGGGTTCCAAGTAGTGGCTGGTAAATGCCGGGTTCCTCTTCAATCCTGGCGTGGATGGATAATCCTAGAGGATGTCTCACAGGGAGGTGGACAAGGAGAGAGGAAGGCTCCAATTGTGTAGTATTTAAAATCATTTTATTGCAGTCAAAAAAGGTACACTCATGTTTTAAAAATCAGTGATCAGGGGGGCGTAGCTAGCCGGCTATGCGAGCAGACGCGCTCTGAAGGAGCTCCTCACCCCATCGGGCCCTAACAACGTTCCCCAGTGCAGGTGAACGCCAGGAGAGCTTCATACACCCGCTGCACATAACGCCTAACACCCAGAGATTTCGGCAAGGAACAGAAAAGGCCAGTCCAAGTCAGGAAGAATGCTGGATTTCTTTCCCCAGCAGCGCCGCCCGGCGATCCAAGATGGCGCCGGCGGCCTGTACAGCTCACGGCTCTCCTTCTCACTCCAGCCCGCCTGCTCAGGGTCAGAAGCTGCATTATAATGGGTCCTCCCCACCTTCTATCTCAGCTAGTCCAGCTAAGAGCAGACCGAGACGTTCTGAACTCCTGGAAGCTGCAGAGGAGGTAAGCCCTTTTGAATCCTCACTAGAAGATACCAGGGAGCTGCAGGATTCAATTTCAGACTTTCCTACTGCCAATCAGCCAGTGATGGATACCCTTTTGAAGGATATGTTGGTCTCCCTACAGGCATTCATTCATGCTGATATGTCCCTCACTCACCAATTTAGGAAAGAAGTATCTGCGGTAAACACCAGAGTCTCTAACATTGAATCAAAGATGGGGAAATTTGCTGCAACCATTAATGAGCTAGTGGACGCACATAATGACAGAGAAACAGACTTAGAGCAAATGCAGAGAAAGCTTGCTGATTTAGAGGATCGCTCCCGGCGGAATAATATTAAAATTAGAGGCATCCCTGAGTCAGTGAAACAGCAAGATCTCAATTCCTATTTTACTGATGTAATGAAGGAGGTTCTGCCGGACAGTCCCCTGGAGGACCTGGTTCTGGACCGCATTCATAGACTGCCAAAGCCACAGCACACTGCCCACCTTCCCCGCGACACTATTGTGCGCGTCCACTTTTACCATGTAAAAGAACAATTCATGATAGCTACGAGATGCCGGGAAAATTTACCCCCCACTTTGCAGGACCTTGCCTTCTATGCGGAACTCTCGGCTTATACCATGCAGCAGAGGAGGAAATTAGCCACTATAACCAAACCACTAAACAACCATAAAATAGTATACCGCTGGTTGTACCCTGCTAAGATGCTGATTACACGTGAGGGAGAAACCTACACTGTTACATCAGTCAAGGAAGGTCTCCGCCTGCTTCAACGGAGGGGAATCCTGGATCCTAACGTCACTAGCACTGGTAGTTTTACCCATAACGCAGTGAATTCTAAGAACTCTTCTGATGGGGAGGATCCTTGAACCTGCAGTTTTCACTTTGACAGATCCTTATCGCAAGGCCCTGAGGGTAGCCACATGTTTCTCTTTGCCCCGTGTGTTAGCGATAATTTTATCGCACCTATTCATACAGAATCACCATTTTGTTTCACTAAATGTTTTTCTTACGTGTTCTATAATTTCGTTGTTCTCCAAGTCCTGCATCTGACTGCAACTACATCCAGTGGAGTTCCAGCTTCCGTACATCTACTGACCTGCACACCTTAAGCTGCCTTTCTAAGATATCAAGGTACCTACCGCACCTCTCACTCTTCTTGCTCACTGACTTTTGACTCCCTGCACAATTTTCATTTTGCATGGAGGGAAGCCAAGAGCCTCCACAGCGACATTATTTGTTTTCAGGAGACCCACTTCACCTCTACTCATTCACCAGTTTTCCGCAACCCTTCCTTTCCCCATGTATTTTTGACAAATGGTCAAGCTGGAACTACATCTTGACCCTATGGGCCGATACATCATTCTTCCATGTCAAATTAACAATATCACTTATACATTGGTAACTGTATATCTGCCCAACACTAAACAGCTTGCCACCTTGAATAAGATATATAAAAAAGTGTCCAAGGTCCCACAAGGACATGTAATCCTCTGAGGAGATTTTAATTCCACCCCGAACATGGACATGGATGTTTCTTCTATAACTAAGGCTCATAAACGTAGTAAGTCTCTCTCTCGCACTTTCTGTCCTCCTTGGGTCTGTATGATGTCTGGAGATGTCAGCACTCCACAGAGAGAGACTATACGTTTTTCTCGAGTGTTCACAGCTCGTATTCCAGAATTGATGCTTTTTTGTGGACAGGTTTTTGTTGCAAAAGGTAACTGAATCTGCTATACCCTACATAACATGGTCAGACCACGCACCTGTGTCCATTAGGGTGGGGGCGTCCTGTCCTGCGACGGGGGCCAATAGGTGGCGCAATGACGTCTATGCAATGTCCCAACTGGAAAATGTCAAGTACATTGAATCTCGCCTTACTGAATACTTCGCCATCAACGCCCCCTCTGTGGCGGACCCCTTCACCCTGTGGAACAGCCATAAGGCGTATATTCGAGGTTTGCTTATTCAACTTAGCACTAGGCTTAAGAAACAAAAGTGAGGGGAAATTAGAAGCTCTGCTAACTACCATAACCACACTAGAGGATGCTAATAAGTGTAATCAATCTAGAACTACACAAGAAAAATTATTTACGGCCAGACAGGATTTAAGGATCCTCTTAACCTCCCAGTTCAACTCCAAACTTCGTTCGTTGAAAGCTCACTCCTATCGTACAGGTAACAAAGCCGGAAAACTCCTAGCAGCACAGATAAAACACTTAAACAAAAAATTCCTTTTCTAGTTCACCATAATTCAGGCCATAAAGTTTATAATTCGAAAGAGATCGCTGACGCGTTCAGCGATTTCTATGAATCACTTTACAATTTACGTTCTGATGAAATGACCCCTCAACCTACTGAAGATCTTATATCTGAATTTCTATCCTCGGTCTCCTTGCCCTCCTTGTCGCCCTCTGATCTTTCTGTCCTTAGCGCACCATTTTCCACAGCAGAAATTTAAAGCATACTTAAAACCCTACCCCCCCCAACAAATCCCCTGGCCCCCGATGGGTTCTCCTCAGAGTATTACCACCTATTTAGATACCGCACCTACTATCAGTATTTGAGACCGCCAGATCCACAGCATCATTTCCACCTGAAATGCTTACGGCCACGGTTGTTACCCTACCCAAACCCGGCAAAGAACCCAACTCCCCGCAAAACTTTAGGCCCATTTCCCTCCTAAACACTGATATTAAACTTTATACCCGACTAATTGCGAACCGCCTGGCAAGCTTTCTTCCTAAGCTTATTGCCAACGACCAGGTTTGCTTTGTCTGGGGAAGACAGGTGACGGACGCGACAAGGAGGATGGTTAACCTCCACCATTTGGCGGCGTTAAATCAAACAACTTTTCTGCTCCTCGCATTGGACGCGGAGAAGGCCTTCGATAGGGTGCATTGGGGATATTTGCGACGGGTTCTGCAAAAGTTCGGCATAGTGGGGCCGTTTCAGGATGCCATTATGGCATTGTACTCCTGCCCATTGGCCTATGTCTTTGTGGAAGGTATGTTTTCTAAAAAATTCACTATTTCAAATGGTACTAGGCAGGGGTGCCCCCTGTCCCCCCCTAATTTTTGCCTTAGCAATGGAACCACTGGCCGAAACCATTAGGTCTAACCCCGCCCTGTCCGGGATTCAGTCCCAAAGATCCCAACATAAGATATCTCTATTTGCGGACGATGTCATACTTACCCTTTCAGATCCGAATCACTCTCTGCCTCAGGCCCACGACATCCTACAACAATTCACTAAAGTGTCATATTACAAAGTTAACTCATTCAAGTCCCAAATCCTAGGCCTCCACATAGACACTCAGGTAAAATCTATTCTGAGTAAGCGTCTTCCATATCCTTGGTCTTCCCATCCCCTAGTGTACTTGGGGATCAAACTGACTAGTCCCCTATGAGACCTTTATGAGACAAACTATACTCCATTGATAGCATCGTTCCAACAAGAACTCTCTAAACTTCACAAATATTTTGTTATCCTGGTCAGGTCGCTTGGCGGTGTACAAAATGTCCCTCCTCCCTGGGTTATTGTACCTTTTCCGCACTCTTCCCATTCCGGTTCCACGTTCCTTTTTTCTTACTATGCAAAAACAGTTATCTTCCTTTGTGTGGGTCGGGAAGAGGTCCCGCTGCGCCTTGAGACTTAAGCAAAAGTACAAACTGGCAGGGGGAATGGGTCTCCCCAATCTGGAAGATTACTACATAGAGGCCATTTTGATGCAGGTGAAGGACTGGCTTGCTGAACAAAACATTAAACCTTGTAATGGACTGGAGCGGGAATGGATGCATCCTTTAACCCCAACATCTTTACTCCTGTATCCTAACATATCTTCTTTAGTTAGGACAATCTCTCACCCCACTATCGCCACCTTGCAAACGTGGGCCCAGGTAATTCAGTCACATGATGCAAATACCCCACTGATTAAACTCCCAATCCCAATCAAATCCTTACAATGGGTCATACCCAATATATCCCTTACAAACTGGGAGGCAAAAAGGATTACCACACTCACAACACTCTTTGAGGGTCACAGACTGGTTCCATTCTCAACCTTAGTGAGCAAGTATAACTTGCAGACCGAGTTTCTCAAGTATCACCAGGTTGCGTCTTTCTGTAAGTCTTTGACAACACCCTTTATACACATAGATCGTATTTGGAAATTCTGGCACTCCAATAATCCCAGAACCAAGAGTATTTCCCTTATCTACAAAGCAATTGCCTCAAAGTCTGCTTTTTCTAAATTCCCGTCCTGCTTAAAGTGGGAATCAGAATTGGGAAAGGTTTTTATAGAACAGCAGTGGAGAGAGGCAATCCGCACCCACCATAGATTCTCCCGCTGCTCGAATTATTGGGAACTGGCTTATAAGTTGATATCTAGGTGGCACTATACCCCCTATATATTGGCCAAATTCTCTCCCGACATCACTGATACTTGTTGGAGAGGTTGTGGCCAAGTGGGTACTATTTCCCATATGGTGTGGTCATGCGCAAACCTGAGGATCTTTTGGAAGGAAGTTTATCTCCTTCCAGGCAACAGGCAATATTAGGGATGGGGCTCTCGGTGATACATAGGCAGGCTAGGTTGGTCTATAAGCAGATCCTGGTCTATATGCATATCCTGCTAGAGCAGCCATTTTTTCTAAATGGAAGTCTAATGAAATTCCTACAATTAGGAAATGGCACATGTCAATCTGGTAGAAGAATATGATAAAATAATAGCTTATAGAGATGAGAAAGGCCCGCAATACGAATGGGCATGGTCAGTGTGGATGCACTTTTATAAATCTTGGAGAACATCTTAAAATTGTTGATTCTTTAATCGTCTTTGTTTCAACTGTATGCCTTTGTTCCACTGGTATGCTTGCTTTGTTGAGAACTGTATTTTCTTAACATCACATGTTTTTATTGTCACCCTGAACATGAAAAACCTTTGTTATTGTTGTTCTTTCTGTTTTTCTCTACTGAAAATTTAATAAAAATCATTTAAAATAAAAATCAGCAATCAGAGTGCAGTACACAGGTGGCCTGCTTGTCCTCTGGCAACACACCGGTTCTATCAGCTGCCCGACATGTTTCATTACCATCATGTGACTTCATCCCCTGAAGTCCCCTGATGAAGTCACGTGACGACACCCTAAAATCGGGCACCGAAGTCCTTAGGGGCGTACATCGTAGCTCAAGCTACACTAGAACCTTTGAGGCCCCAAATATATTTGACATTTTTTGATTGAAACTGTCGCATGGCATGAATAGGGACCTGGATAGGCAAGGTGTGAAAGAAAGAAAGCAATCTGGGTAGTACTGTAATTTTTACTGAAGCGATTCTGCCCATCCAAGACAGACCTGCTTCTGACCATGCTTATACATCCTTCAGTAGTGTGTCAAACACTATCGGATAATTGGCTTTGTAAAGAGAGGAGATGTTTGGGATCAGCCGTATCCCCAGGTAGGAGAGGGATGTCTGCCGCCACTGAAAAAGGAATTACGTTTGGATGCTCTGTAAGGTCTGCTTTGGTAAGTTGATATTCAACGCCTCTGATTTATCCTGGTTGACCCTGAGTTCTGAAACCTTTTTTGATCCGTGGCAGTAGGGACATCAGGTTTGGTTGTGTGGTATGGGGGGAGGATATTAATATAATTTCATCAACTCCAACAGACCTCATTTTATAGATAAATGTTTAGGAGGTACAGTATCGAATGCTTTAGCAAAATTTGGAAAAACTATGTCTACTGGACTTCCACCATTTAATATCTCATATACTTCCTCATAGACTGATAACAGGTTGGTGTGACAAAAACAAGCTTTTATAAATCAATGCTGGTTGTCACTTACGATACATTTATTACAGACATAGTTCTGAATAGTTTGTATAGCCATTCCCTCAAATACCTGATATACTGTACTATTTATATTAGATTGACTGGTCTGTAGTTTCCTGATATAAATATCAATCCCTTTTTTGTAAATTGGTACTACGTTTGCTCTATGCCAGTAAGTTGGTACCATTCCAGTAAGTAAGTTGGCTTTAAAAATTATATAATTGGCTCAGGTGGAAATCTGGGGGGGGGGGGGGGGGGTGAAGTCACAATTTCCTACTGTGCCAATCAGAGGAAGTCTTGTATTTATTCATAAAGTGTATCAGCAGCACTCAGCCCTACTTTATTTTGTTCCAGGAATGGGAAGGGAAGTTCCTGTACTGCTGCGGGAGCACAGTGCTGTTTACTGTATATAGCTGATGCTGCATATATTTACACAGTGCTGAATGTAGGGACACTTCCTAGTAAGTGAAATAGTTTGTTTGGGCCAAGCCCCAAGTGAAATGAAATCTGGATTTAGACTGTAAGTGCTGGAACACTTTTTTCATGGGAGGCAATAGTTCTGCTTTAAAGAGGAAGCAAACCTGCATATTTAATAAGCAAACAAAGCTGCTCCTATATACATACAGTTTATATCTGGAAACTATGCACAGGAAATTTTTATTCAACCACTTCAGCTCCGGAAGGTTTTACCCCCTTCCTGACCAGAGCACTTTTTGCAATTTGGCACTGTGCTGCTTTAGCTGGTAATTGCGTGGTCATGAAATGCTGTACCAAAACGAAATTTGGGTCATTTTTTTTCAACAAGTAGAGCTTTCTTTTGTCTGTATTTGATCATCACTGGGATTTTTATTTTTTGCAATATTAACGAAAAAAGATAAAAAAACATTTTTTCTAATTTTTGTTATAAAAAAAATCCAATAAACTCAATTTTTGTCATACATTTAGGCCAAAATGTATTCAGCCACATGTCTCGGGTAAAAAAAAAAAATTCAAAAAGTGTATATTTATGGGTTTGCGCAAAAGTAATTGTGTCTACAAACTATGGTACATTTACTTGAATTTACGCAGCTTTTAGTTTATGACTGCCTATCTCATTTCTTGAGGTGCTAAAATGTCAGGGCAGTAAAAAAAAAAAAAAAAAAAACATATTACCCCTTTTTGGAAAGTAGATACCCCACAGAATGTTTACAAAAGAAAAAAAAAAATAAATAAATAAGAATTTTACACAAAGTTGTCACTGAAATTATATATTTCTCACACATGCCATGGGTAGATGTGAAATTACACCCCAAAATACATTCTGCTGCTTCTCCTGAGTATGGAGATACCACATGTGTGAGACTTTTTGGGAGCCTAGCTATATAAAGAAAACCAATCACCGCCTTCAGAATTTTAAAGGATGTAAATTGCTCATTTCACTTCTTCACTACCTATCACGGTTTCGGAGGCAAAGAAATGTTAAGATAGCAAAAAAAAACCCAAATTACCCCATTTTGAAAATTAGACACTCCAAGCTATTTGCTGAGGGGCATTTTGAGTCCATTGAATATTTTATATTTTGCCACAAGTTTCGTGATAACAAATAATTTTGTGATAAAAAAATTTAATTTTATTTTTTTACACACAGTTGTCACCTAAATGATATATTGCTCACACATGCCATTTCTCTTGAGTATGGAGATATTCCATGTGTGAGACTTTTTGGCAGTCTAGCTATGTACAGAACCAATCAGCGCCTTCAAGCTTTGTAAGGGCGTAAATTGTTGATTTCACTCCTTAATAACTATCACAGTTTAGGAGGCCATGAAATGCCAAGATAGCACAACCCCCTCCCCCCCCCCGCAAATGACCCCTTTTCAGAAAGTAGACACACTAGGGAGAAGCAGCAGATTGTATTTTGGGGTGTAATTTCATATATATATATACATGGCGCGTGTGAGCAATACAGTGACAACTTTTTGCAAAAAAAAACAATTTGTAATTTTCCTGAAATTGGGCCAAAATATAAAATATTCTGTGGACTTAACATGCCTCTCAGCAAATACCTTGGAGTGTCTATGTAGCACCCTACAAGGTAGGTGCTAGGTAAAAGAATAGTGGGCCTTGGCTGCCTAACAGCAGGGCCATGATTTTCAGCTGGACTGTCATGTCTCCCAGGTGTGGCTGCTGAGGGGGGAGTCTCCCCACTGGCTCCATGAGAGGATTCTAATTGGGCAGTGGAGGAAACCAATCAGTGGCTCATTCAGAGGATTCTGGGAGTAGGTATAAGTTTGAGGGGAACGCATGATGCAGCATCTTTGGCGGGAAGCAGAGTCCCAGGAGGGAGGGTACGGCTGTCTCTCCTCCTGTCAGAAGGATCGGGTGTCTCAGGTGGCTGCCTGAGAGTCCAGAGAGAGAGCTGAGCTGAGCTGCAGAGAGGATCCGGTGTGCCGAGGACCAGTGGAGAAAGAAGGGTTCAGTTCCAGGAAAGCATGCCAAGTTTGTGAGACCCTGAGGGTCTGCCTGAAATGTAGAGGGGACCACTCCAGTGAAGGTCCCAGGGATCCAGGAGCCAGCTAGTGTCAAGGGGGGTGCCTAGTGAGAGGACCCTGAAGTGTCAGAGGGGGTGCCTAGCGAGAGGACCCTAAAGTGTAGAGGGGGCGCCAGCGGTTAAGGGTTGCAACAGCATAAGCAGTTACAAGGAGCTACCTCAGTCAGTGAAGGGCTGGAGGGAGCTGTTCACCGGACTTTTGAGCTAAACAGAGTGTCAAGAGTCAAATGTCCTACAGTCCTGGATTTTCTGAGTTAACCTGAGTATTAAAGTCGAAGTTCCAGCACAGTTCAGCAGAACAGTATCTTCAAGCGCCAGGGAGCATTGGCTGGCATTCAGCTGGCGTCAAGACAGCGCTAACAGGCATTTTTCTGCACAGTGTCCCAGTTGAACCTAGTTGAGCCAGAGGAGTATCCCACTCATTCCCTTCTCCTATCCCCATTACAAAATAAACAAAACAAACCAAAGATGCCGGAATGGTCATTTTTTCAGCTCTCACACTTGGGTTTTCAACTTAAATGTGTTGGAAGTGTTACCGGTAACAATGGCAGAACCATATCAGACCCAATGCCTGTAAATATTGCTACATCTACTTTCCAAAATTGGGTAATTTGTTTGTTGGGGGGGGGGGGGGGGTTGTGCTATCTTGACATTTCAGTGCCTCCGAGACTGTTAAAGGTAGTGAGGAAGTAAAATGCTTAATTTACGCCCTTAGAAAGACTGAAGGCGGTGATTTTTGGGGTCCTGTACGTGACTAGACTGGGGGGGGGGGGGGGTTTGAACTGTTCTGGCATAAATATTAGAAGTTTATGCCACACATCACCGACTCGTCTAACCACTTGAAACCAAGCCCTTTTTGATACTTTTTGTTTACATGAAAAAATTATTCACATATAAACATTATATATTTTTTTTAAAGCAGAGAACCTATAGATTAAAATGATGGGTGTTGCAATTTCTTTTTCACACAGTATTTGCGCAGCGATTTTTCAAACACAATTTTTGGGGGGAAAATACACTTTTTTGAATTTTAATACACAAAAATGCACTATATTGCCCAAATTCTTACTAACATATAAAAGATGATCTTATGCCGAGTACATAGATACCAAACAAGACATGCGCTCGAGCACGGGGGATTTTTTTAATAATTTATTTTGCATTCTTAGTTTATTTTTACACTGTCCCTTTCATATTATATTTTTGTATTTTTTTAAATAATTTTTATTGTTATCACATGGACTCTTTTTTGAAAAATTTGAGGTCTATTAGACCTCCTTGAAGATCTCTCCTTTACCCTTAAAGCTTCTGACTACATCAAGAACGCAGTGATAAGATGCTTTCCCAATTTCCCAATGACACTGTTTATATCCAGGGAAACCGAAGTCATGAAATGATCATAGCTTCTGGTTTCTTAGGCCATAGCGATGATTGGAGCTGTTCTGGTCTCCGATCAGCTCTATGGTCAGCTAGCGGAACCACCAGCTGCATTCTCGGGTTCCCCAGTGATACAGGAAAGCCAGAGAAAACCATGGAAGGTGGGGGGAGGGGGGACATCCCCTCCCACTGCTTGTAAAAGCAGTCTAGCGGCTGAAAAAACAATACCAAGATGATGTCTAAACCTGCAGGCAGTATGTTGCAGGTCCTTGTTGGGTATATATTGTACATTTTTTCCATGTAGCCTGTGGGCTGAACAAAAAAAGAGAACCTAAACAGATTCCTCCATTCAAATTGATCGATTGGTGGTATGCCCACCATTAGAATACCGCCCTGCATCCACTCACTTCTAATGATTGATGTGGATGAAGACATTTCTGCCAAGAAAAGTGAATAGAAATATATACCAAAGCATAGGGGAGACCCACCCACTGTGTCCACCCCATCCCCTCTGCTTCGACATATATGCTTTTTTTTTTTTTTTTTTTTTTACTGAGGTGGTAAAATCCCCTCCTACAGTGCTATAGTCACAGATTTTGTATCGTGAGAGCAAACCTTGTTGCTGTCAAAATAAATAAATCAGTGCTGCAGCTGAATGGCATACCTGCAAAAGAAACAACGGTTAGCGATAAAACACAGTATCAATAAAACATTAACTCAGTAAAACAACTTTTTTTATTGCAATCTGTGCCAAAAAAAGAGTAAAAAAAATCTGGCGAAGCATAGGGGCAATCTGCCCCTATGTCCACCCCGACCCCTATTCTTCGGCATATATGCTTTTTTTTAACTGCAGTGGGGAAATCACCTCCTACAGCGCTGGAGTCATGGATTTATATATTGTGAGAGCAAACCCTGTTGCTGTCAATATAAATCAGTGCTGCAGCTGAATGGTGTACCTGCAAAGTAAACAACGGTTAACGATAAAACACAGTATCAACAAAACATTACCTCAGTAAAACTTTTTTCTCCCTTCCCCTTCCAGGATGGCAACACATGAGAAATGAGAGGCTCCACCCTACAGGAACACAATCAATTCACAGCTGTTAAAGGGACCCACCCTTCCCCTTATCCCTCAGTATTGATTGTGTTTCTCCCACAGCAAAATTTGTTTTTTCTCTGACAAAAATACATAGAGAGTCGTATGGTACTCCTGTGAGGCAGGTTCAGAAACGCTGGTGAGGGCCACACTCTACCTGCTCACCTTTTGGGCTTCTCACAGGTCGCCTCTTGTGGCACAGTCAAGTCAGACACAGCGGGGTGGTCTCTCCGCTCATTGCCGCACTTAGCAGCTCAGGTCTCCTCCTGTCCTCCCCTGCAAACAGCGAGCGCCATGCTGTGAAGGGCTGGCCGCCTAACATCAGCAGCGATGAGGGGAGGACTCAGTGCGCTTTTAAGCCTCGTTTTGAAACCAGAACTTCCCGTCCAAACAGGGAAGAGGCCAAGTATGCACAGCATGATCTGCGGCGGGAAAGTAACAGGCTCTTCAGCTATCAAGAGCCAGAAGGCTGCCAAGAGTGTGAACTCCCTCTGGCCCCCCCCCCTAATGGAGAAGGAGGAAGGAAAGACGGCACAGTTGACTGCTGGCAACAGCAAATCGGGGCCAGGAAAGTGCCTTTTCTGAGGTGAGTTCAGAAAATGGCAGAATGCCTAGAGGGACAGCAGAAAGGCTGTCTGCTAGCTGCCCCTTCCAACCCACTTTCAAAAAAGGTGGGATACCAGAAGGTGTGTGTATGCTGCTTCTGCTGCTGCTGGTGCAGTGTGAAGCACACAGCCTAATTTTGCAGCTCCCCAGTCAGGACAGCAACTTGGAAGGAGGTGAGTCTGGCCGCTATCATCCTCATGTAACCTTAAGGATAGAAAAGCAAGCCCTGTGGCTGTAGTAAAGGGGAAAATAACAGTGGTGAGTACTTCCCTTTGAATTGGGAGCTTAGCAGCAGTATCCCTTATAGCAGCCAGGTGGTTTCTTGGGCTTGGACATAGTGCTTCCTCCCTTTATGCGGGTGCTACTATCTTTTCCCTTAGGCCTGGGAACAAATAACCCAGAAGCTTTAGCTAGACCAATGTCCACAGCTTCCTTTTAACTCAGGAGATGCTGTGGTTATTGCAACATTAAGTTGCCAGTCTCACACTTTATATCCTATTATGCATCAATAAGGGTAAATCTAGTCTAAGGGTGACACCTGTTAGATATAAAGAGTCCCTTACAGGCTATTTCTGCCACTAAACAAGTTAGACAGTCTTAAGGGGTTAATCGAAAGGGATGTAAGGTGGTCTGCAGGAACCTGGAGATTCCATGTGTATTACTACAGATTCTTCCCTGGTCAGCAATGCACACCAGATGATCTGAATATATTAGGCCAGCTGTTATGATTCTGGCACATATCTCCAAGATGGTTCATTTAGAGTCTTCTGGCTCTTTAAAGCCTGCCTGCTAAGTTTTTCCACATATGGTGTACAGACACAGTAAGGGGATACCCTTGGTGAACATTTTCTTCTTATGGGGTTGCTTGATATGTGTAACATCTTAACAAGCTCCAACCAATTATTTTCTCCTTACACTGCTGTTAGATCGGTTGGTGTGTAAGAGTTAAGTGAGGCCACTGGTGGTTTGGGCTACTGCCCACTCCTTGATGAACTAGAAACATAATATGTTTTTCTGCAGCCCTTGATTAATGGTTTTCTGGGTGCAAACATCTATACAAGAGCTACATATACTAACCAATATTAATGTTTGCTTAATAAGCCCTTCAGGTGTCTGATTGCCTCCAAGCTAAGATTGTGTCCACCTCTTCCTGAGGCTGACTTAATTGGTGGATGAAGTTTTAGTATCTAGAGTCCAAACTATGCCAATGATAGCTTTTTCCCTCTGCTGGCTATTTCTTAAATTCACCATGACTCTGACTTCATGCCTTGTTTGGCTGCGTATCAGAAACACACAATGTGGAAGTTTTTCTGTGTCTTTTTGTTTTGCGGCTCATCAGAAATACACAACAATAGGTTGTTTGTATTGTTCTGGGTTGACTGTGCCTTGTTGAGCATCAGAAATACACAAACAATGAAGTTTATTTTGTGTCTTTTCTGTTTATTTTGGCTATATGACTCTTTTGCTTACTAGAAATGCACAACATTGAAGTTGTTAGAAACATTTCTGTTGGTTACATGGCTGTACCCGGGCTGCTAAATCAGAAACACACAACATTAAGAGCCGGTTGGTCGCCTGACAAGTAGCGCTCCATGCTGTGCAATGGAACCATTCTAATCAGAGCGACTCAAGACTTAGAAAAAGGTTCCTGCACTACTTTTGGGTGAAGTCGGAGCGACTTGCATTGACTTCTATTATGAGAAGTCGTTTGCAAGCCGCAATGAAGTCGTGCTGCATGGGCGACTTCAAAGACGCCCAAAGTCGGGGCGACTTTGAGTCGTGGTAGTGTGAACCGGCTCTTAAGGTTGCTACTGACATTGATGTTATGTAACTACTCTGTTACTAATCAAAATGCACAAAAAAAGAAGGGTCTTCTGAATGTACCCTGTTGCTAATCAGATATGCGCAACATTGATGTTGGCAGTGTCTCTGCGTTATATGACTATACCTTGTTGCCAATTAGAAAAACACAACATTGACGTTGTTAGTATCTTTCTGTTATGACTGTACCTTGTTGACAATCAGAAATGCACAACATCGAAGTGTTGCTGTCTTTCTGATATATAACTATATCTTGTGGCTTATCAGAAATGCACAAACTTGAAGTTTGTATCTTTTCTGTTAATTTTGGTTATATGACTCTACCTTATCAGGTATCAGCAATACACAGCATGGAGGTTTGTGTCACTTCTATCTTTATATTGGTTATATTGCTGATCCTGATTCAGAAATACACAACATGGATGTTTTTGTGTCTTTTCTATTTTTACATTTGGCTGTGCATCTGAATACTCAACAATGAAACGGTTTGTGTCTTCCTATTTATGTTTATTATATAGCCCTAGCTTATTGCACTTTTAAAATAAACAGCA
Source organism: Pelophylax lessonae (assembly GCF_965119305.1). Classification (NCBI taxonomy): domain Eukaryota; kingdom Metazoa; phylum Chordata; class Amphibia; order Anura; family Ranidae; genus Pelophylax; species Pelophylax lessonae. The sequence goes on along the minus strand of NC_138769.1, from coordinate 143,530,250 downwards.
TTGAAGTTTATGTTGTGTCTTTTCTGGGTTGGTCTATCTAGCTGCACTTCAGAAATACACAACATTGTTGTCTATGCTTATGTCCTTTGTATACATCTATTTTCGGGTGTTGTGCTTCCGTAACGCACAATGTATGATCTTCTATGTTTGTGATATTAGTTATACAGGTATCACTTTTATTTTGGACCTTATTTTCCCAGGGACATGGAGGGTCCAGGAGTTCTGGCTGCAGAAACCTCAGAATTCAGAAAATTCAGTCCCTTACGTTCGGGCATACCAGAGGCATTCCCTCTGCTTGAAACCTGGTAAGGTTGTAGGACACTAGAAAAAGGTATTAAAATATCCTCCTTTTTCCTTTAAGAACTTTGTTCATAGAAGTATTATGGCCTAAGAATGCAGTATCAGAACTTATCTGACCCGTATACCCAACTTAATAGGTTACAGTTCTATATGTATCCTTCAGATCACTCTCTTGACGTAACTGGTCGTAGTAAGCCATTGTGAGTGTTCTGCTACTGCTATGGACTTACTCTGAAGTAGGGATCTGCTTAATGTAATGATCTCTTCCTGGGATTTTAGGAAGTATCCACTTTGTCCAGACGCTTTGTATAGCACATAAGCATTGAAAAGAGCCAACTGAAATAAGTATAAAGACACTTTTTTGTACCAGCGTCTGGCATTACGGCCAATTAAGTATGGCCCCATCATCTGGTCGTTGAAGTCCACCCCTCCCATTTTACAGTTGTAGTCGTGGACACAGAGGGGCTTCTCAACAACACCAGAGGCCATTGTAATTTGTACTGCCGTGTCTCCGTGAATAGAACACAGAACGAAAACATTCCGTTTGTCCCTCCACTTCACTGCAAGCAATTCATTGCACCTCAAGCAGGCTCTCTCCCCCTGACTAAGTGGGGCATTTACAAGCCGTTGGGGGAAGCCCCGGCAATTAGATCCAATAGTGCCATATGCGCCAAATCCTAATTGAAAGATGTACCTAAAAAGTGGCATGCTTGTATTGAAGTTGTCCACGTATAAATGGTACCCCTTTCTGAATAAGGGTGACATCAAATCCCAAACAATCTTGCCACTGCTCCCCATGTAGCCTGGGCAGTTGGGGAGCTCCACATTGCTATCTTTCTCCTTGTAAACCATAAAACTACATGTATAGCCTGTTGCCCTGTCACAGAGCTTATACATCTTGACCCCATAACTAGCACGCTTGCTGGGGAGAAACTGTTTAAAAGCAAGGCGGCCAGAAAACTTAATCAGGGACTCGTCAATGCAGACATCTTGTTGGGGGATAAACAAGGCTACAAATCTTTGATTGAAGTGGCTTACGAGGGGCTGAATTTTGTGGAGCCAGTCATATCCAAGGTTACCCCGAGGACGACAGAGTTTATTGTCACTGAAGTGCATGAACCGCAATTTTTGCTCGTATCGAGCCCAGGCCATGGCAGCAGAGAATAGGGGCATATGATGAATTGGGTCAGTGGACCAATATGACCGCAACTCACTCTTTTTAGTAATGGCCATGTTGAGGGTTTAGGCCCAGAAAGATTTTACATTCGGGAACCGTTATAGATTTCCAGCCAAATTGTCTGGCAAGGGTCAAATTTGGATTTGCTGCGATAAATTGATTAGCATACAAATTGCTTTTGTCCACAATAGATCTGTACAGATCTTCCGTGAAAAACAGCTCAGAGAAACCAGGGGGTATAAAATTGTCTGTTTCCACCTGAATTTCTGGGTTGGCCAGTGAATGGGGGAAGTACGCTACAGAATCTGTGGGCTGCCAATCAGGGTTTGCAAGCACATCAGACAGGACACTATGGGCTCTACAGGCCTGTCTTTGAATTCTTGGTGGCTGCGGGGCTTTACTTGTGCTAGCCACCACACCAGCTTGAACTGCACTTATGGAACTCCCCACATCACCAAGTGATACTGCAGTGCTGGTTTGTCTATGACCAGGGTGTACTAGGCCGCTGGTGCTTGCCAGTTCACCAGAAGGTTGAGCGGCACTAGTACCGACACTCTGCTGCATACGAGAATCATGCAGTTGTTCAGCAACAGAAGGACGGGATCAGTTACGCCTGACCTTAGCAAGGACCTCTACTCCATCGTGAGAGCTATTTTTCAGGGTGACGCTGCTCTCTAAAGGATTTAATAATGAGCCTGATTCTGACAGTGTGGTCTCCCCATCGTTCTCATCCGTCATGCTCAGTATCCTGTAGGCCTCTTCAGTACCTTTCGTTTGATATTTTGATCAATAAATGTAAAGGTACCTAGTGTGACTCACAGCTAAATAAGCACCTGGTTGTCAAGGACTGTTTGAATGGCTACGAAGAAAAAAAAAAAAAACTGCTAGTGTTAGCAGAGATTAAGCTTGACTCTGCTAACAGAAAATAAAACCAAAAGTAACCGCGCTTAGTCAATAAAGGCAGCCAGTACAATAGGTAAGATCAGACCATAAATATAATTAAATTAAAAAGGTGAACAGCGTCATATAAATACATCAAAGAAATATTCATGTGTTTGTGCAAATGGAAGGTCAAAGGTTAACCCCAAGAACAGTCCATAAGTCCACACCAAATAGATCTTTTTCATGTGTTGAAACCAGTTGGCGAAAATAGAGGGGAATCCAGAACCAATGGACTCTGGTCCACAGACAGTACAACACCACATGCTCAAAAAAAAGGATGTCTCCTTACCAGAACAATTGACCCTGGGCTAGGAGTGGTCAAACGGGCATGTGTTAGAATGACAGACTCTGGGCGTATAATGCACACATCCAGGCACAGATCAGTGGTCCCATGTCATTGGCTCTGTTAAGATGGTGACTCCACAGCACCTCCACTTCCCAGTACTCATAAATGGGAATGGTTAAACATACCTCCAAAACAAGGGAGACTCCAATGGTGTAGTATGTACGATTTATTGATAAAAAAATCACAAATTGGAAACTCACATGTCATTAAAATAAACGAACATGAAGCACAAGATGGCCGCGGCAGTGGGCGTGTCTACGCGCGGGCTGTGGTTTTGTGTGCTGTGTATTGGAAAATACAGTAATCTGCTGATACTGCACTTGTTTGGGTGGTCTGGGCGGAGGGGCTAAAAGCAGGTGCTGGCAGGTGTCAGGGCTGATCCTGCTAACACCGCATTTTTTGGGAACACTAAACTATTGGGGACACTATCATAGTTCTGATCAGATCAAAAATATTGCTCCGTTCAGACACTATACTAGTAATGGAGTTATATAGTGTGTGTGTGTTAGTGTTACTGGGAATCAAATGGTTAAAATCTAACGCTATCTGGGATTAACCCTAACTGACGCTGATGCTGACGCTAACTGCTAACTGGGGGAGGAGCAATCAGGGGGTTAAAACTTTATTAGAAAATATGTGGTGTGGCGCTATACTAAAACTGACACTGACGCTAACTAGCGTCACCCGTGACACTTATACAGTGATCAGTAACTTATCTGTATACTGTAATATAGTAACACTGTGACAGGGCAGTGAAGGGGTTAACTGGGGGTGATCAAGGAGTTAAACCTTAATAGGGAACATATGGCGTGTACCCTAAACCTATCTGGGACTTTCACTAGCGCTAACTTGCGTCACAAGTTACACTAATACAGTAACCAGTAAATTACCTGTATACTGTAATATAGTGATACTGTGACAGGGAGTGAAAGGGTTAACTGGAGGGTGATCTGGGGGTGATCAGGGGGTTAAATGTGTGCCTATGTGTACTGGTGTCAGTGTACTGATTGTGTACTCACTGTGATGCTCTCTCCACTCCAGGGCCGGCCTTAGGTGTTCAGGCGCCCTGTGCGTGGTAATCCTGTAGCCCCCCTTACATCAGAGAGCCCCCACACAGAGCCCCCCTCACATCAGAGACCCACCTCACATCAGAGACCCCCACACAAAGCCCCCCTCACATCAGAGACCCCCACACAGAGCCCCCCTCACATCAGAAACCCCCCACATCAGTGACCCCACACACATAGCCCCCTTACATCAGTGACCCCCCACACAAATCCCCCCTCACATCAGAGACCCCCCACACAAAGCCCCCCTCACATCAGAGACCCCCCCACACATCAGAGACCCCATACACAGAGCCCCCTTTCATCAGAGACCCCCCACACAAAGCCCCCCTAACATCAGAGATCCCCCCACACATCAGAGACCCCCCCACACAAAGCCCCCCTAACATCAGAGACCCCCTACACACACACAAAGCCCCCCTCACATCCGAGTCCCCCCCACACAGAGCCCCCTCACATCAGAGACCCCCCACACAAATCCCCCCTCACATCAGAGACCCCCACACAAAGTCTCCTTACATCAGAGACCCCCACATCAGAGAACCCCCACACAGAGCCCCCCTTACATCAGCGACCCCCCAAACCAAGCCCCCCTGACATCAGAGACCACCCACACAAAGCCCCCCTCACATCAGAGACCCCACACACAGAGCCCCCTTACATCAGAGACCCCCACACAGAGCCCCCCTCACATCCGAGTCCCCCCCCACACAGAGCCCCCCTCACATCAGAGACCCCACACAAAGAGCCCCCCTTACATCAGAGACTCCCCCACACAGAACCCCCTTACATCATAGACCCCCCCACACAAAGCCCCCCTAACATCAGAGACCCCCTACACACACACGCACACACACACACACACAAAGCCCCCCTTACATCAGAGAGCCCCCTTACATCAGAGAGCCCCCTTACATCACAGAACCCCACACAAAGCCCCCTTACATCAGAGCCCCCCACATCAGAGAGCCCCCTTACATCACAGACCCCCCACACAAAGCCCCCTTACATCAGAGCCCCCCCCACACAGAGCCCCCCACATCAGAGAGCCCCCTTTACATCACCTACCCCCCACAAAAAGCCCCCTTACATCAGAGCCCCCCCCCCACACAGAGCCCCCCCCCACATCAGAGACAGCCCCCCTTACATCACAGACCCCCCACAAAAAGCCCCCTTACATCAGAGCCCCCCCCCCACACAGAGCCCCCCACATCAGAGAGCCCCCCTTACATCACAGACCCCCCCCAAAAAGCCCCCTTACATCAGAGCCCCCCCCACACAGAGCCCCCCACATCAGAGACATCCCCCACATCAGAGAGCCCCCCTCACATAGAGCCCCCCACATCAGAGGCCCCCCTTACATTTTTTGAAGGAGACCTCACTTACCTCACGCTGTCTGCACTCTGCAGCTTTTTTTTTTTCTTTAAACTTCCCGCCCACATATCCCCGGGGAGTGTGGGCAGGGTAGGAGGAGGAGGAGAAGGGCGGGGCGAGGAGGAGCTGACAATCCCTGCAGGGAGGAGGGAATCTTTTACCATGGTGGATCGGAGGCTGAGCTGTGTGTGATACACAGCTCGCCTCAGACTGTCAGCAGCAGTAGGTGAGGTGACCGAGGCACAGCGGGCGGTAGGCGGCCGCGGCCTGTGTTAACCCTGTCCAGGCCGCGGTCGCCCCTTACCTCCCGCTGTGCCTGATCTTCTGTGAGCTGTGATGGCCGCACGGCGCCCTTGTTGCCCATGGCGCCCTGTGCGGCCGCACGGCTCGCACACCCCTAAGGCCGGCCCTGCTCCTCTCACGCTGGAACGGAAAAGGACTCCGGGAGAGGAGAGTGCATCATTTCCTATGCCTATGCTTACATTACATAGGCAGAGGAGGTTCTACAATTGGTCAGAACCAATCAGCAGGTCCAGTCCATTAATCATTGGCCTGGACCTGATGACTGATCGGTTCTAAACCGAATCAGGTCACCGCGGGAACGGTAGGCAGGCGCGTGCGCGCCCCCGACCGGCGATCACGCGTCACGTACCTATACATTTTTTTTTATCCGAAACTGGTTTAAGCATTAACACTTACTGCTAATGCTATTTGCAATTAATAAGACAGAACCTCACGCAAACAGCCAAAAACACAATTATATTACATTCATACTGTATATACACATACAGTATTTGAAAAAATCTAAAGAGATTAAGCATTCCCTTTAGGAGATTGCAACAGACCAGTATACAGTACAAAGCTCAGTGATGAGAGCAGTAGAGAGATTTTATTCATTGACCCAATACATTATTCACACTTTTTGCATTCCAGGGTCTGTACAAAAAAACAATTTTGAAATTACATTTCCAGTGCTTTCAAAATGATCAATGATTAAAGCTACTGTATCTCTCTAATGTCTTTCCTTTCCACAATTGGAAGACATTGAGAAAAAAAAGGGTATATGAAATATAAACAATGTAAGCATTTCTGGGACAAGGATCTTAGCAACCAGAAATCAATTGTGTTTATGCTGTTTTTTATAAAATAATTTAAATGTATAATTCCCAATATTCCTCAAGGGGATTTCAAAGAAAAGAACAAATTTCATACCTGATTTTTTTATTTTTAAAATATACATGATATGATCAGCTTGAAGTGGCTGTAACTAAAATAAAAATTCCAAAAAAAAAGTTTCTCTGCAAATAAAGTACAGTATATACCGTTCCAAGCACCACAACACCAATCTTGAACTGTAATAAAGGAAAAGTCCAATTTCCTGACAGACTCCGGGCAGCATATGTTTGGGTATAGCCCCACCTCCTCTCCTACCCTATAGGACCCCACTCCCATAAATCTTTGCTCCCTTTCAGCATCAGTGTTCCTTTTTTTGTCCATCTCTGGAGCACCTGGAGGGTGTTTTCCTACCTTGGAGCTCAAGTTAGGGTCTGCCATGGGATGTTGGGTTGCTGTACCCACCGCTAAGCTCGTGCTCTAAGCAGGCTATGGAGGTGGTAACCGAAGAAACCTTTGCCTGTGAGCATATGGTGTTGGCCAGAAACCCAGCTGCTGCAAGTCCGTGCCTGGCCTGTAGGTGTCTGTAAGTATACTGTTTCTTTTTTCTTTACCATATTTTTCTTTGATGCAGGCTGTCTTCCTCTCTCTGCATTTCACAAAGAGTCTACTGCGGCGGCTGCATTCTGGGCCTTTTCCCTCGGCCGGTGTGCGCGTGCAACCAAGGCTTGGTTGTGCGTGCGCGGTTCTGGCTGTGTGACAACAATCGCGCATGCTCGGTGCGCTGTGGTTCGCGGTGATGTCAAGGGGCACTGTTTTTGTAAAGGGAGAAGCTCCTGGTAGCCCATGGGAATTCTCGTGGACAACTTCCCCAGGCGCCAGGAGTACTGCCTTAGGTATGTGGCTAGCTGAGGCTCTAGCCCCCCCTTTTTTCATCATTGCAGGACCTTTTTGCTTATTGCTATTTTTTAGGTTTTCCAGTGTCTGTGGCTCTAGCTTGAGGATGGAGACGTCACTGCCACGCCACCCTGTGGTCAGCCCTCTCACAGCAGGTACTTGTTAAGGAGGTCTCTCCTTGACTGCAGGCTGTGGGGGGGGGGGGGGCAAGGGGTGTTTCTACTTTTTTTCCCCTCTTCTCTCTCTCTTTGTTGTTGCTTCATTTAGGTCCTCTAGGTCTGATCTGCAGAGCAATGCACACAAGGAAGATCGGCACTCGAAGATGCAGCACTGGCATCCCTCCTCTAGGTCCAGGCACGGATCCCCTTCCAGCTCAAGGTGCCGTAGTAAGGACCCAGCCTCTCCATCCAGGTCCTCTTGTCATTCTGACTGTCCTCACGGGAGGAAGTGCTGGGGATGCGGTTTCCAAGTCCCAGATGGGAGATCCCTCTGCGACCGTTGCCATTGCTTTGCCCAAGCAGCAGGTGAAAGAGGGAGCATGGATCAACAATTGGAGTCCATGTTGAAACGTGTCCTTAAGGATTCCCTGACTGAATTGGGGGTCAGCCACCAAGGTATGGCCTCAGACCCACCACGCTCTCCTGGGTGGGAGGCTCAGGGCCAGGATTTCCTGGAGTCTTCACAGCCAAGCGGTACTTCAGTCTTCCTTTTGGAGAGCAATTCGGAAGCATATGATCCCTGTCTGGGCTTTGATTTTGGCCTTGTTCCCCGTCTAGTAAAGGCTGTAAGGGAAGCTCTTGATTGGGAAGATCCAGTGGTCTCTCCTCCTAAGCAGAAAAGGTTTTTTAAACAGCTGAATAAAGATCGTCTGTATTTCCCATTCTTGAGAGGGTTTGGTGAAATTATTACAGATGAATGGAGCAAGGTGGAGAGAAAGAATTCCATGCTCTCCAAGATGTCAAAGCTCTGTCCCTTCAAGGAGGATGAGGTAAAACACTAATAGTCTTCTACTCTGGTGGATGCAGCTGTGATGAGGCTCGTGAAGCATGTGACCCTTTCATTGGAAGATATGGTATCTTTAAAGGACCCTTTGGGGAGAAGGATTGATTGAGATCTTCGGCGTGTCTATCTTATGGCAGGCATGGCCTGCAAGCCGGCCCTAGCCCTGGCGGCAATGTCCAAAGCAATGGAGATATGGGCTGACGGTGTTCCTGAGACCCTCAGAAGCATCTCGGAGGAGGTGGCCAGAAGCTCCCCTATTCAAGAGTTGAAGATGGCATCGGCCTTTTTGGGTGAGGTGTCCATCGACATTATTCACCTTCTGACTCGGGTTATGTTATCGTCTGTCACTGCCAAGCATGCCCTTTGGCTTCAACCCTGGTTAGCCAACCCTGCGTCTAAGCAAGTGTGATGCCAGATTCCTTTTCAAGGTTCCTCTCGCTTTGGGAAAAAGTTGGATAACGCTATAAACCGGGCCACGGGTGGAAAGTCGGGGGTTCCTTCCCCAGGACAGGCACCTGACAAATCAGAAACAAGCTCTTCCGAGTAAGAAAATTGCGGATCGTGTCAGGGAGGTGTGCATCTACAAACCTGGCAGAGAATTTGGAAGAAGCTGGAAGGCTAGACAGCCCTCTTTCCGGAAGGCCCCTAAGGGTAATTCGTCTGGTGATCGGGAGGTCACCAAGTCCTTTTGAGATTGAGCTAGCTCAATCATGTCAGGTGGGGGCCTCTTCCACTTTCAACATGTCTGGGCAGCCTCAATCCAGGACTGGGGCGTTTCTGGACCTTCAGCAGCACCCCCCGGACTCAGGTTCATCCCCACTTCACTTCCATCATTGGCAGAAATGAGACGGACTCTTCTTTCCTACATAGAACCCCTGATAGCTCAGGGCGCCGCGGTTCCCGTCCCGGAGATCAAAAGGGGGCAATGAATCTACTCACCTCTCTTCATGGTTCAGAAGAAGAAGGAGGCCCGTCATAGATCTTATGCATCGGAACCAGTTTATCAGCAGAGAAAAGTTCAAAATGGAGACACTGTTAACTATTCAACAGTCGGCCCAACCAGGACTCTGGCTAGCATCCATAGATGTGAAGGACGCCTACTTTCATGTTCCCGTTGCAAGAAGTTTCCAGCGGTTCCTTCACTTTGCTGTCGATCAGACCCACCTTCAGTTTTCCTGTCTTCCCTTTGGGCTTTCAACATCGCCTTGCACATTTTCAAAATTCTTATTGCCGGTAGTATCCTTGATAAGAATCAGGGGTATCCGGTTGCATCATTACCTGGACAACCTGCTCCTCCTATCTCAGGACAGGTACCAACTCTTAGAGCACATGGGTCAAGTCATCGCTTTTCTCCAGGAGTTTGGGTGCATTCTGAATGTGGAGAAAAGTCATCTGGTACCCACGCAGTCCCTCGTGTTTCCCAGGGCTCATTTCAATACAGCAAGAGGCACTATCTCTCTGCCCGAAGAGAAAATTCCAGTAATCCGAGACAGGATTTCTCTCGCTCTCTCTTCCTCCCATCTCACTGCCCGACAGTGCCCGAGAGTCGTCAGGACGTTGGTAGCCACAGCCCCCATGGTGAAGTGGGCATTGTGGAGGATGTGGCCCTTCCAGAGAGGCTTCCTCCAGCAATGTACGTCAGGAGACAGGAATCAACGCATCTATCTAACTTCGGCCATGAACAGATGCCTTCCCTGGTGGCTGCTGCAGGAGAATTTCTTCAATTGCCAGTCTATAGCTTCCATCTCATGGGTCATGATAACTTCAGACGCCAGCAGTATGGGTTGGGGAGCACACTGTCTGTCCGCAATGGTGCAGGGCAGGCGGGTCTTTCCTTCCCGTGGGGTAGTCTCCAAAGTCCTAGAACTTCGGGCAGCCTTCAAAGCGCTACAAGCTTTCCGTCACCTGACGTAGGGGTCTTCGGTGATGTTCAAGCTGGACAGCACAACAGCGATGGCCTATGTGAAGAGACAGTAAGGAACTCGCAGCCGGTCCTTGCTCCGGGAAGTGGAGCCAATTATGTCCTGGGTGCAGAGGAACTTTTCCAATCTATCGACAGCATATATGCCGGGAGTCCAGAACGTGCAGGTGGACTTTCTCTCTCGAATCCGGCCCAAAAATGAGTGGGCTCTCCACAGGGAAGTCTTCGAGTGGGTCCAGTCCCTGGGGTTCTCCCCGGAAGTTGACCTCTTTGCGTCCCCATGCAACAAAAAGCTTTCAAAATATTATGCAAGGTTCGGAGATCCCCAGGCCTTCGGGTGGGCGCCCTTACGAACCAATGTAAATTTTACAGAGCCTGTGCCTTTCCTTCCATTTCCAAATATTCTTCAGTTTCTGCAGAGGCTCAGGACAGAAGCGGCGGAAGTAATGGCAATAATTCCGTACTGGCCCAACAGGCCCTGGTTTTCTCTGACGCTTCTCAGTTACCGGGTTTCAACTCCCCTGCCTCTCAGACCAAACCTGTTGTCTCTGACCCTACTCTACACCCGTGTATGGCTTGTCTGCACCTCAAGGTTTGGTTTTTGAGAAGGGGAGGTTGGAGGCTTTAAGATGTCCAGAGGAAGTTATCCCTACACTCTTGAACGCCAGGAGAGGGAGTTTTATGTATGATGTGGATTTACAGCTGCAGAAATATTCCACTTCAGTAGTCATGTAGAGAAACGCTGAGACACCAATCCCAACTCCCAAAGACTCATCATGTGTGGATGATCTCAATTCAGCAAGCAAATACACACACTCAATAAGATGTTGCTAGAGTGACTTATGTATATAGTAACACAGTGATGATAGGCTGAAGAGAGAGGTTGGGTAGAGATGGTAGATGACAGACACTTGAAAGGAAATGTTCTTGAAAGTAAGATAGTAGCAGATGGGATGCAGATAGGTTAGCAATCATGTATGGTAGCAGATGATAGAGTAGCAGGTGAACATACAGGAGAGACCAACCCAGTGCAAGAGCAAATGGTAGTAGGCTCAAGAGCTAGCAATCTTAGATAATGCAGATGTAATAATAGTCCTTAGTATGCAGAGCTAGATAGTGTAAGCTTTAGTATGAAGGTTTATAGAGGTTTCCCCTGTGGGGTACTTATCACTAGTAGCAATGTAGCAGAGGAGAGGTTCGTCAAGAGCGGATGATCCGGTAGCGGGATACAGGGATCAGCGCAGCGTGGTTCCGACAGCGAGGTATGCTTGCAAGCATGAGAGCTTCAAGACAGGTTAGCATCAAGGCACAAAGCAGGTTGAACGAACACATGTGAGTGAGAGCTGGTGATTTAAATAGCTGTTCAGTCCGGCGCTCAGTGATGATGTCAGCACTCTTAAAGGGAAACACACCTATATGTGCTTCATCTATCTAGGTAGATGGAAAGCACCCGGAAATGATGTGATAGGAGGCACTGAGAGTGCCAGAACCTTACAGGGAGCACTAATAGAGTCTACGAGAGAATATGGTCCAAGTTCTCTGTCTCCCAGGGCTGGCCCAGGGGCGGCGCCTACAGTTCAATATATCCTGGGCTTCCTACAAGCAGAAATCTATAAAAGAAGTGCACTATCCTGTAAACAATTTTGATCATGAATCACTGATGTAAGATAGATTTATCAATAAAGACCTGAAAACACACACAGTAGTGTAGAATTGTCCAACCGTATGAATGCTGCATAATACAAAGTCTCATGCAATAAATTGCAGTTCTTAAGAAAAAACCCTCCACATGAAGGGTTAATAAGCAGTGCAGTCTTGTATTTGCATGTGTATATGAACTAAAGGGATAGTTCTGCCAAATCCACAGGAGTTTAATGGAAATCCCCCACAGGACTTCTAAACACAAGCGGGCATGAGCAGTTGAAACATCAATACGGTGTAAAATAGGAGGTAGTGCTCGCTTACCAGCTAGCTGCGGGAAAGCGGTATAATAATCCCGACAGTAGCGGAACAATCAGGGTCGCAGCGGTCACACTTGCGACCGGGCCCTGGAGTTCCGCTACCTGAGGGGGGGCCCGCCAGCTCCCGTTCTCTTACCTCGGCGTGAGGGGGCCCGCCCATCCGCCTGACTGTTCGTGTTCGCTAGTGGCTGAGACTGAGAGACAATCGTTGTGCGGGGGGGGGGGAGTGTCTACAGCAGCCAGTTTTCTGTGTAAAGCTGCAATCTGCTGCTGTGCTGCCTGCACCGCCCTCAGCCCTGCCGATCCTCCAATCAGAGCTGATGCAGTGAGGCAGCAAGGGTGGACACTGGACAGTCACTGAAAGAAAGTCAGCTGACACCAATAGAGTGCAGGGGGAGGAGGAGTTCTCCCCTCTGCGAGTGCGAAGAGACCACATGCTGCTGTGCCTGCTAGAAGAAGTGTGCCTGCCTGGCTGGAGTTGCTGAGTGACTGAGGGGGAAGTTGACTGACCGACTCGACTGCTAAGTGCTAATTGTAAGTGAACTAACTTGCCTTTTTGATCCCAAACTCCACCCTTGCTGGCTTGCTGGAATGCTGCCTCTTAATGATGCCAGACCCATGCCTGGCACAGAACAGATCTCATCCTTATCTACAACAGAGGTGTTGGGGGGGGGGTGTAGGGATGAGATCTGCAGTGGTGGGATCAGTAAGACAGAGGTGGTGGTGGTGGGGGAGGATGACACCATATCCCACCCCCTCCTCCACCCCCCCCACCATCGCCCCTACTGATCCCTCTCCACCATCACCTCTTCACCACCGCCATTGATCCCACCCACCTCCCAACCATCACCCCCTCTCACAACCATCAACCCCCCTCACCACCGCCGTTGATCCCACCCCCCTCACCATCGCCACGACTAATCTCACCCCCCCTTCACCACCATCACCACCTCTGATAACAACCCCCCTCCCCACCAGCGCCACCATTGATCACACCCCCCTCCCCACCACGGCGCCACCACTGATCCCACGCCCCTCCCCACCATTGCCGCCGTTGAACCCAGAAACAGAAATGTTTTACTTTGTTATACGTTGGGAAAAAAAAGTGTCAAAAATATGCTTTTTTGGGGGGGGACCTTCATTATTTCTTGCACCGGGGCCCTGAGAAATCTAGTTACGCCTCTGAATCCCGATTATCAGTGTAAGAGACCGATGCCCCTGCTCCTTGATCCAACTCTCTTAGGTTGAAGCAGCTGATCTGGAAGGCGGAGCCGGCCGGCTTCTCTGGATGCAGATACAATCTTCCCCCTCTTACCGCTTCCAGGTGGGATGATCAGCTGTGAAACTGACCGACTCAAACAAATGTTGAACGTGCAGGAGAAGGAGAAAAACTCACATAGAGCATTATTATTGTAAACTGGGTTTATTAAAAAGAGATGCACTTACATGTAAAAAATCCTTAAAAAATGTGGTAAAAAGATAGATGACACGGCCGCCTGCAGTGCAGACTGTGTGAATGTGACAAATGCTGGCTACTCCATCCGAAGCGTTTCCCCCTCTGGCAGACGTCAACTGGGAATGGAGTGTAGCCAGCTATTGTCCCTAACTGCATTTAAATACCTACCTTCCTACAAGCAGGTCTAGATCTGTCTCTGTCGGTTAGCTCTCTCCGAGTGCAGGTTTCATCCATTTCAGCTTTCTCGGGAGTGTCTTGGGCCAGACATACGCTGGTCCATCAGTTCTTCAAGGGAGAAGTGAGACTCAGGCCTCAGAGTAAGCCGAGATTCCCCAAATGGGATCTTCCATTGGTCTTAAGTTTCTTCTAGTCACTCAGTTCAGGTTCTGACAAGCCTCTTTTGGTCCAGGAACTTACACTCAAAACAGTTTTTCTGGAGGCCATCACGTTAGCAAAGAGGGTTTCCGAGATTCAAAGTGTAGCCGGGTCACACGGCTGGTGTTGTTCACGTTGTTATTATTATTAAAGCTCTGCATGACAGTGACTTCGGCATTATGGGAGATGTAGTCCGGGAGGACCCAGGATCATAGACTGCTGAGACAGAAGGACCTTTCTCCCAGGGAGCATCAGGACGCGCGGAGCTTGATGGGGGTGGTTATATAAAGGGAGGCGGGACTTTGCTTCGCTCTCTTGCCTCGAGGACAGCATACTGGACAGAAGGGGAAGAGCTGCTGCGGATCGCAGGAACTTAGGCTGAGGCTTAGTGACGGACACCGGAGTGAAGTCAGCAGTGTGACTGTGCGGAGGAGTCTCGGTGGCGTGGCCCAGCGGAAGGTTGCTGACTGGCAGATGGAGACGCTGATGAGAGCGGGGGCCTGGTCGCAGAGGGGAACGGATCTCCCGGTTTGGGTGGGAGACATCCAGTGTCTACATCTCTCTTACAATACAGACCTGGAAAGGGCATATAGATTGTGTACTTTAATCAGGGCCTTACCGACACTTAGTCAAACCACCGGACACTGCCGGTACAAATATAGTGTGAGATGGGTGCATCAGGCCTTAAGCCCTCAATCCAGTTCTAGGCTGCTAATCTGTGGTGACGTGCAGGATAAACTGTATTTGCCTCTCTGTGGATTACGACTATTATTACATTGGGGAACATAGTTCAACATCCCTTCCCTTTGTTGGATTACAAATACTTTCTTGGATTGTGGGATTCCTTGCCGTTGAAGATAAGTGAGGCCTCACTGTCCACTAGACATTTGCAGTTCATCTTAAAGGGTGCCCCCGTCAGTATACAGAGCGCACTCCGCTAAATTGATATTATAGCATTACTCTTTATTTTTTGCATTAAAGTCATATAGTATTATAACTTTATCTGCGGTCACTCTCAAACCACATTTATTAGTTGAAGTTTTGCTCACTATTGGAACACTATCCTCTTAGCATACATACACATTTGTTTGTGTATGTATGTGTGGCCTGTATTCTGGATCCTGAGTGCTGAGTAAAAAGGCATTAATCCTTGGCTGGGAACTCAGGATTCTTTCTCCTTTGCAGTGATTGTGTTAGTTATGATTTTTGTTTGATTACTCTGCTTTTGCTTAAAAACTAAAAGAGCAGTAAATTGTTTTTTCACTGCAACCTTTGTGGTCTCAATCATTTACTATGACAGAATTGATAGTGTCAGATGGGTTGGAGCAGGCTCAGGGTATAAGAGGTGACGAGGACACCCATGCAACAAGCCACCCCCAAGGGGGCAGGGCTACAAAAGCTTGGGCTCAAAGGAGCCTTTCCTAACCTTCTTCCCGGACAGAGTGGTCTTAATCCCTATGCTGGGGTCAAATCCCAAAATTACCTCTGTCTTCCATGAAAACCAGGACATTGTTCTTCCCACCTTCAGATCAAGTGGAGATTTCTTTGTCCATCCTCTTGATGTGGGTAATGCCCTGCAGCAGTATCTGGCGGCCAGGGCTCCCTTTCGACAGTTGGAATTTCTATTTGTTCTTCTTCATGGGAAGAAAAAGGGGATGCGTGCTTCATCTAGAGCGGTTGCTGCATGGATTGTTCAGTGGGCATATAAAGCAAAGGGCTTAAAGCAAAGGGCTTAGCTCCTCCGGAAGCGGTGAGGCTGCATTCGACTCGAAAAGTCTCTACATTGTGGGCAGTCTCTAGGCACGTTTCCCCTGAAGTATTCTGTAGGGCAGCCTCCTAGTCGTCAATCAACACCTTCCTGTTCCATTATTGTGTGGAGCCGGCTGCCTTGTCTTCTGTTAACTTTGATGTTCAAGTACTTGTCGGTTGATGGTGCTAATTAAAATTTTTTCTGTTCCGCATCTGCCCGCCTGGGCGAGTTATTTCCCAAATGTATGCTGCCATGAAGTCTGTCAGGAAAATGGAAAGTTGTCTATCAAATACTTACCATAATTTTCCTTTCCTGATGGACTCCATGGCAGCAGGAGTTCCCTCCCAGTTCCTGAGTAGGCTAGTTACAGAACTGAAAGGGAGCGAAGATTCATGGGAGTGAGGTCCTATAGGGTAGGAGAGGAGGCGGGCTATACCCAAACTTATGCTGCCATGGAGTCCATCAGGAAAGGAAAATTACGGTAAGTATTTGATAGACAATTTTCCGTTTTAAAGACTGTTCAGAATCTGACACTTCTGGGAGTGTTGATTTTCTGGTCCGCTACTGCACTGTGTGCTTTTCAGCCAGTCCCTCCATTACCATTGTGTCTTGTACTGAAGCAGAGCCGGTGGAAAGAACCACAGAATGTAGCAGAAGACCAGGAAATTGATGCTCTTAGAAGTTTTGGGTTCTGAAAAAATTTCATGTGTCAATTTCTTTTCAATACAGTGCAGCTTGGAGGTAAGGATGGTGGAAAAGGTGAGTATTTACTATCTTCCTTACGGCAGACACTTTTTGGACTTTTATTTTAATGGCAAAGACATTTTAATGTAAATAATACTATAAATTTATGATAGTGGTTTGTTTGTTTTTATAATTTTTAATCATATATATGTGCATTGGGACAGTCATACCTGGTCATAAAATGTACTTCCTTTTGATTAGTGCTGTACGGCAATTGTAATTCAGCATTGCTTCTTTTAGAGTCTGATTCACACTAATGCGATTTTAGATGCAACCTGGGTCACACTGAATAGCATGACAATGGAAAAATTGCTTCCAATGGTGCTCATTCACATCAATGCAGCACAGCTGCGATGAGACTTTGGGAAAAAGTCCTGTGCTATTTGGTGAGACTTAAAGTGTGATTAGACCCTAGGATGCAAACCACTTCCAAAACACAACCAAAGTCACATCAACATCACACTACATTATCACACTAAAAATCGTGTCAAAATTGCGTGTGAACCAAGCCTAAGTGTAGTTCAGGGAGTCTTCTCAGGCTGACTAAAAACAATACATTCTCGGTTAGGTTAACTGATTTTACACTGACATGAATGGTGACTATAAATGTGTACATTATAAAATAAAAAGTTCAAAATACTGTATAAAGTATATACATATAAATTATATAATTAAAAAAAAAAAAAAAATATATATATATATATATATATATACACAGTGCCTTGCGAAAGTATTCGGCCCCCTTAAACTTTGCGACCCTTTGCCACATTTCAGGCTTCAAACATAAAGATATAAAACTGTAATTTTTTGTGAAGAATCAACAACAAGTGTGACACAATCATGAAGTGGAACAAAATTTATTGGATATTTCAAACTTTGTTAACAAATAAAAAACTTAAAAATTGGGCGTGCAAAATTATTCAGCCTCTTTACTTTCAGTGCAGCAAACTCTCTCCAGAAGTTCAGTGAGGATCTCTGAATGATCCAATGTTGACCTAAATGACTAATGATGATAAATAGAATCCACCTGTGTGTAATCAAGTCTCCGAATAAATGCACCTGCAGTGTGATAGCCTCGGAGGTCCGTTTAAAGCGCAGAGAGCATCATGAAGAACAAGGAACACACCAGGCAGGTCCGAGATACTGTTGTGCAGAAGTTTAAAGCCGGATTTGGATACAAAAAGATTTCCCAAGCTTTCAACATCCCAAGGAGCACTGTGCAAGTGATAATATTGAAATGGAAGGAGTATCAGACCACTGCAAATCTACGAAGACCTGGCCGTCCCTCTAAACTTTCAGCTCATACAAGGAGAAGACTGATCAGCGATGCAGCCAAGAGGCCCATGATCACTCTGGATGAACTGCAGAGATCTACAGCTGAGGTGGGAGACTCTGTCCTTAGGACAACAATCAGTCGTATACTGCACAAATCTGGCCTTTATGGAAGAGTGGCAAGAAGAAAGCCATTTCATAAAGATATCCATAAAAAGTGTTGTTTAAAGTTTGCCACAAGCCACCTGGGAGACACACCAAACATGTGGAAGAAGGTGCTCTGGTCAGATTAAACCAAAATCAAACTTTTTGGCAACAATGCAAAACGTTATGTTTGGCGGAAAAGCAACACAGCTCATCACCCTGAACACACCATCCCCACTGTCAAACATGGTGGTGGCAGCATCATGGTTTGGGCCTGCTTTTCTTCAGCAGGGACAGGGAAGATGGTTAAAATTGATGGGAAGATGGATGGAGCCAAATACAGGACCATTCTGAAAGAAAACCTGATGGAGTCTGCAAAAGACCTGAGACTGGGTCGGAGATTTGTCTTCCAACAAAACAATGATCCAAAACATAAAGCAAAATCTACAATGGAATGGTTCACAAATAAACATATCCAGGTTTTAGAATGGCCAAGTCAAAGTCCAGACGTGAATCCAATCGAGAATCTGTGGAAAGAATTGAAAACTGCTGTTCACAAACACTCTCCATCCAACCTCACTGAGCTCGAGCTGTTTTGCAAGGAGGAATGGGCAAAAATTTCAGTCTCTCGATGTGCAAAACTGATAGAGATATACCCCAAGCGACTTACAACTGTAATCGCAGCAAAAGGTGTCGCTACAAAGTATTAACTTAAGGGGGCTGAATAATTTGCACGCGCAATTTTTCAGTTTTTTATTTGTTAACAAAGTTTGAAATATCCAATAATTTTCGTTCCACTTCATGATTGTGTCCCACTTGTTGTTGATTCTTCACAAAAAAATACAGTTTTATATCTTTATGTTTGAAGCCTGAAATGTGGCAAAAGGTCGCAAAGTTCAAGGGGGCAGAATACTTTCGCAAGGCACTGTGTATATATATATATATATATACATGAAAATACAGGCAATCAAACATATTAAAAATTGTGAACATTGAATCAAAAGTCACATTACAATTAGGTAGCATACCTAAAGTGGTGCAACGTAAGATAGTGGCATACCTAAGGTGGTGCAGCGTAAGGGGGCCTGCATTGGGTACTGTCTTTTAGAGGGTGGCCATGCACAACGGAGGGTAGGGCATGCAAAGATCACGTGTCCTGCAAAGCAGGGAGAGAAATGAAAGAATGCTGCTGTGGATTTTTAAAAATAAAGAATCGATAACAAAGAGCAGGGCAAAAAAAAAAATGGACAGAAATAAAAGATTGATAGACACTGAGAGAAACCGCCCGCTGCTCCCCATACCTTCCTCCAGCACCCAATACAATAAAGGAGCTGCCGAGGTATGCTGTCAATCCAGAAACACAAAAAACATACATACAGTACTGTACCTATAAAAAAGAAAAAAAATAAGAAAAAGTGCACAAACAGGTGTAATAGCAGCGCCACAGTTGTTCGGGGAGCCTGGTGGACGCCCTGTACTTCAAGGCTCCTTGTATCAGAAATGAGGTTTTGATATGCAGAAGTCGTTTGAAAGTGCATCCAACATGCTCATGTATTTGTTCATTTAGAAATCCTATCCTGTGACATACGGATTCATTCTTCAATCTCTGCACTGAAAGAAATTTTCAGGATCCACTCTTTGATAGAGGGAATTCGTTTGTATCTCCAATGAAACGGAATGCACAGTTTGGCCACATTATTCATATGTATCACTACAATTGTGAGTAGGCATGGCGGAGAAAAGAAGATGAGCTGGAGAAAAAAATCAACGAAAGTGAGGACACTTCTACTACTGTGTCATTGACAACCCTCCAGAAGTATTGGATCTCTGGACATGTGACCCATGTATGGAGTAATGTGCCCTCCTCCTGTTCACAATTCCATCAACAGTTGGAGTTTGAAGGGGATATTTTATGTAGCAAAGGAGGGTTTCTATACCAACATAAATGCAACTTATATCCATTTCTTTTGTATGGTAATATATGATAACATTTAAGGATCCCTTGTGAAATGAGGTGTGGCTAGTTTCTGAGTCATCGCCTAACAAGTTCAGTTCCAGATCCCTTTCCCATGCCACACAAGCTTTTACCACCTTCATGACGAGGCCATTTTTTGCTATTCAGAACTGTGCTACTTTAACTAACAATTGCGCGGTCATGCAACACTGTACGCAAATTAAATTCATATCATTTTTTTTTACACAACTTTTTTTTTTTTTTTTATTATTTGCACTATAAATGAAAAAAGACCAAAAACTTTTGAAAAAGAAATTGAATATTTTTTACTTTCTGCTATAAAACATATCCAATAAAAAATTTAAGAAATCTAATTTCTTCATGAATTTAGGCCAAAATGTATTCTACTACATGTCTTTGATAAAAATAAAATCCCAAAATAAGTATATATTGATTATTCCCTTTGCAGGGAATAAAAAACAGCAAGATTGCCTGTCAGTGTACAGAGCTCTGTGTTGTTTACAGCACAGAGCTCTCTTCCATGAATGACGGAGCCACTCAGTAAGCCCTGGTGATCAATCATTGGCTGGGACCCACTGATTGGCTTGTGCTGTAACAAATCACAGCACAGCTGAGGCTGTGGGCATGTGCACGCGCCTTACCTGGAAGCACTGATCACGAACCAGATACGTGATCCAGCGCACAGCTGCCGCCCTGCTGCAGTAAATGTACGTGGGGCAGTCGCTAAGCGGATATCAGTATGTGAAGAATCCAAAAAAGTAGACCGCACTCAGGAAAGTAAGATGAAAACAATCAAAACTCCTTTATTCTTCTTCGGTGTAGCAGACAGACAGTACAATGCACATAACAGACGTGCCCGGTTAACGCGTTTCACGAATTAAATCGCTTACTCATAACCATACACTGTGGAGCTGTGGAAGCCGACGTACATTTGTAGGTAAACCAAGGAAAAGGGAGGTGACCGAAGAATGTAATTACTTGCACCTAGAATTGATTAATTGATGAGAAACAGATGTAAGTTCAGCAAGTCCACAGTCCCACGGTGAAAGGCAGATAGATACAAAACTCCTTCACCCAGTGGGGGAATGGAGGTATACATACAAACGATATAAAACCATATTTATGAAAAATACAAAAAAATAACATATATATGAAGATATAAAACAATGGCTGAAAAATCAGGAACCAAAAAATGAATAAAAAACTATTTTTCTTTATCATCAAATGTTTTTGAATGCTTCAAACCCCGGTGGCGTAGACATGATAGAAAAAACACACTGTATACGTGAAAAATGGTCGTTCAGTGTGTGGAGAGAATCTTTAAAATGTGGATCGTAACTATGTGAAAAAATCGTGCGTAAAAAAGATATAAATTGGAATAACATACCAAATATATTTACTGATATTGATCCCAAAAAAGGTTAAAATAAAAAATATATATAAAAATGTGTAAAAAAAGTAAAAGTGAAAAATGCTGGTGAAAAAGAGGGAAAAGAAACCACAGTATTGACAATGGTTGAAAGCACGTAAATCCACATGAATGAAATGAAGTAGTGATAGTGAAAAGTGTGAAGAAAAAATATGAAGAAAAAATGAAGAAAAAATGTAGAAAAAATGTAGAAAAAATGAACTCATGAATTCATGAATATAGAAAATAATTGTAATGGTAAACAATCATGAGTGATAGATGCAATAGAAATGTGAATTGACATATTAATGAGGACGACTCATATGAAAAATATATATAAGGTGTAAAACACAAATTGTCACGCTTATCAGGGGATGAGTACCGAAAAAAAAGTTTATAGGTTCCCAATTTTTACAGATGTATCTAAACTGACACCAAAATCGCCATGTATAAACTCACTAATTGAGAAGTAATTAATTGAAAATACATAATTCAGAGAATACACTCAAAAATAGAGAAACATATATGCAAAATATAGAAAAACCCTTTCATGAAAGTCGTTCTATGAAAGTATAGTCCGCTTGTTTGAGTGTATCAGTGAGTAATGGAACATATAAATATGGTGAAGATCCAGTAAACATCAATATGGCATGGAGGATCACCATATATAGAAAATATAATAATGTATAAACTGGAATGGCGGCATGGTGTCAAAGAAAAGGAAGACCCCCTCTTCCAAAGGTGACTATGTTATTTAAAAATTCATGAATGAATGTAGACATTATAACTAGTAACCATGATTGGCAATTTAGACAGCTTATTGGCCTTAAATGAATGCAAATTAATTGCAACAAAAAATTGACAATAGAGATAAAGTGACTGGTGCATACAATGTGTCAAAAAAAGAGGAGGAGCTCGGAGAAACTCGGAACGAACTCGAACGGAGCCTCGAAACAGGGGAATAATCATGGCTTGGCATGGGACTTAAAAAGTCTGAAAAAGGAGACCATTTAATTGAGAGGAAAAAGTAAGTAAGATAAAAAAGAAGAAAAAAAGAAGAAAAAAGAGAAAAAAGGGGGGAACTCTCGAAGCCATATGGAGCTATGTGACCAAATCCTACAAACCATATTAGATGGCAATCAAAAAACAGAAGCAAATGACTCCTGACATACAGCCATGAATAACTGCGAGATCCATGGCTGAAAGCCAAAAGGAATTTTTTGTTGGAAAATAAATAAAAATAATAATAAAAATAAATATAAATATAAAAATAAAAATAAAAAACCGAAAAAAATTTTTTTTTTTTATTTTTTTTTTTTTTTTAATTAAAAATTTCAAAAAATCAAAAAATCAGAAAAACCAGAAATAAATGTATATGTATGAAAAAAGAAGAAAAAAGAAGAAAAGGGGAGAGGGAGACTTACTCATAAAAATGAGTGACGTCCCACTCGAAGTTTAATCCCTGTGGAATGCGAGTTTGAAGCCTAAAAATCCAAGAGACCTCCTTTTTACATAATATACGAAAAATGTCCCCGCCTCTAATAGGTTTAATGATGCGCTCTATGACCTGGACCTGTACTAGGGACAAGTCGCCTCCATGGTTATGATTAAAGTGGCGTGCCACATTGGTTGATTTAGATAGTCTGATGTCACTTAGATGTTCCCTGAACCTATCTTTAAGTCTGCGAGTGGTTCTACCCACATATTGTATCAAACAAGCCTTGCAGGTTATAAGATATATGACATATTCTGAATTACAGTTAAAAAACTTTTCTAGATGAAAAGTCCTTTCGCTCACCGAAGACTTAAAGATGTTTCCATGGAGAATATAAGGGCAGGTGACACAGTCGGTCATACCACATTTGTAGTTACCTCTACAGTGTAGCCAGGTAGGGGATTGTTTAGGTTTTTTGGAAAGATAAAGGCTGGGTGATAAGACATGGGCAATGTCTTATCACCCAGCCTTTATCTTTCCAAAAAACCTAAACAATCCCCTACCTGGCTACACTGTAGAGGTAACTACAAATGTGGTATGACCGACTGTGTCACCTGCCCTTATATTCTCCATGGAAACATCTTTAAGTCTTCGGTGAGCGAAAGGACTTTTCATCTAGAAAAGTTTTTTAACTGTAATTCAGAATATGTCATATATCTTATAACCTGCAAGGCTTGTTTCATACAATATGTGGGTAGAACCACTCGCAGACTTAAAGATAGGTTCAGGGAACATCTAAGTGACATCAGACTATCTAAATCAACCAATGTGGCACGCCACTTTAATCATAACCATGGAGGCGACTTGTCCCTAGTACAGGTCCAGGTCATAGAGCGCATCATTAAACCTATTAGAGGCGGGGACATTTTTCGTATATTATGTAAAAAGGAGGTCTCTTGGATTTTTAGGCTTCAAACTCGCATTCCACAGGGATTAAACTTCGAGTGGGACGTCACTCATTTTTATGAGTAAGTCTCCCTCTCCCCTTTTCTTCTTTTTTCATACATATACATTTATTTCTGGTTTTTCTGATTTTTTGATTTTTTGAAATTTTTAATTAAAAAAAAAAAAAATTTTTTTCGGTTTTTTATTTTTATTTTTATATTTATATTTATTTTTATTATTATTTTTATTTATTTTCCAACAAAAAATTCCTTTTGGCTTTCAGCCATGGATCTCGCAGTTATTCATGGCTGTATGTCAGGAGTCATTTGCTTCTGTTTTTTGATTGCCATCTAATATGGTTTGTAGGATTTGGTCACATAGCTCCATATGGCTTCGAGAGTTCCCCCCTTTTTTCTCTTTTTTCTTCTTTTTTTCTTCTTTTTTATCTTACTTCCTTTTTCCTCTCAATTAAATGGTCTCCTTTTTCAGACTTTTTAAGTCCCATGCCAAGCCATGATTATTCCCCTGTTTCGAGGCTCCGTTCGAGTTCGTTCCGAGTTTCTCCGAGCTCCTCCTCTTTTTTTGACACATTGTATGCACCAGTCACTTTATCTCTATTGTCAATTTTTTGTTGCAATTAATTTGCATTCATTTAAGGCCAATAAGCTGTCTAAATTGCCAATCATGGTTACTAGTTATAATGTCTACATTCATTCATGAATTTTTAAATAACATAGTCACCTTTGGAAGAGGGGGTCTTCCTTTTCTTTGACACCATGCCGCCATTCCAGTTTATACATTATTATATTTTCTATATATGGTGATCCTCCATGCCATATTGATGTTTACTGGATCTTCACCATATTTATATGTTCCATTACTCACTGATACACTCAAACAAGCGGACTATACTTTCATAGAACGACTTTCATGAAAGGGTTTTTCTATATTTTGCATATATGTTTCTCTATTTTTGAGTGTATTCTCTGAATTATGTATTTTCAATTAATTACTTCTCAATTAGTGAGTTTATACATGGCGATTTTGGTGTCAGTTTAGATACATCTGTAAAAATTGGGAACCTATAAACTTTTTTTTCGGTACTCATCCCCTGATAAGCGTGACAATTTGTGTTTTACACCTTATATATATTTTTCATATGAGTCGTCCTCATTAATATGTCAATTCACATTTCTATTGCATCTATCACTCATGATTGTTTACCATTACAATTATTTTCTATATTCATGAATTCATGAGTTCATTTTTTCTACATTTTTTCTACATTTTTTCTTCATTTTTTCTTCATATTTTTTCTTCACACTTTTCACTATCACTACTTCATTTCATTCATGTGGATTTACGTGCTTTCAACCATTGTCAATACTGTGGTTTCTTTTCCCTCTTTTTCACCAGCATTTTTCACTTTTACTTTTTTTACACATTTTTATATATATTTTTTATTTTAACCTTTTTTGGGATCAATATCAGTAAATATATTTGGTATGTTATTCCAATTTATATCTTTTTTACGCACGATTTTTTCACATAGTTACGATCCACATTTTAAAGATTCTCTCCACACACTGAACGACCATTTTTCACGTATACAGTGTGTTTTTTCTATCATGTCTACGCCACCGGGGTTTGAAGCATTCAAAAACATTTGATGATAAAGAAAAATAGTTTTTTATTCATTTTTTGGTTCCTGATTTTTCAGCCATTGTTTTATATCTTCATATATATGTTATTTTTTTGTATTTTTCATAAATATGGTTTTATATCGTTTGTATGTATACCTCCATTCCCCCACTGGGTGAAGGAGTTTTGTATCTATCTGCCTTTCACCGTGGGACTGTGGACTTGCTGAACTTACATCTGTTTCTCATCAATTAATCAATTCTAGGTGCAAGTAATTACATTCTTCGGTCACCTCCCTTTTCCTTGGTTTACCTACAAATGTACGTCGGCTTCCACAGCTCCACAGTGTATGGTTATGAGTAAGCGATTTAATTCGTGAAACGCGTTAACCGGGCACGTCTGTTATGTGCATTGTACTGTCTGTCTGCTACACCGAAGAAGAATAAAGGAGTTTTGATTGTTTTCATCTTACTTTCCTGAGTGCGGTCTACTTTTTTGGATTCTTCATAGCTTGGACGGCGGATCTGACCAGCACCACCCGTTGAACTAACACCTGAGCGGCTCTCTCTTTGTTGTCGGATATCAGTATGTGGCCATTCTGCATCAAGTAAAGCTCAGGTGGGAAGGCTGAATTGAACCTGCTTTTTCTTGGACTAAAAGCAAAACATCTGCACACTGATAACATATACAGTAAATCATCAAGGCTTCATTCCAGCATAGACTATAGCCTTAGTCCTCGCCCAAGTACCACCAACACTAATGTGTTTCCCCACTCAAGGCTTAGTTGTTGTAGAGATGGGAGATGTCATGAGATGTATACACAATGACGTTTATGCTTACTATCCAATTTGAAATATCAGAGTAACCAAAAGCTATAAATGTATACATGTATAAACCCACTGGAATACCTTTCTTTATATATAAACAATGTATGTTTATAGTCTTAGCCACTAAATAATAAGAAAAAACTCAATGTATCATAGAAAAATCTTAAAATCTATAAGGTATGAAAACTTACAAGATAGAAAACTCACCCACACAAAGCGGACTAAATTTATGATGGATAAATTGGCATAGGTCTGGTTATAGGAGGTTTAGGAAGGGCCAATTTACTGGTACAGAAGTTTTTCTTTTAGAGCCTAGTACACACGCAATGAATTTCCGCCGACCGGTCGGCCGTCTTTTGTCCAGAGTTGTGTTTTGTTGGTTGGAATGTGCCTAGACTGCACACGAATTTTCCTCAGAGCATGCCCAGTCTTGCTCATAAGATTTTTCCCTGTCGAAATCTGTACTGTCGGACGTGTTTTGACAGAGGACAAGAATTTTAAAGCCTGCACACCAGGATTTTTGCGGCCGAAAAGTCTGAGTCGGTTGTCGGAAACATCGTACTAACAAGCCGAAAATCGGCAGATTGGTCATCAGACGAAAATTCCTGGCCGAATTTCGACGCGTGTGTACAAGGCTTAAGTCTGCATTTCTGTCTATTCAGTCTGGAAAAATTCACAGCTCTATCACACCACACAGGCTTGTCTGACAGGGCAGATGACCCAATATGTTTTGCTGTAAGTAATCAATACTTAACCTGGCCATACGCTAATCAAAATTCAGCTAGTTCAGCAAGGACTGAACTCATTTTATTCAATGTATGGCAGCCTCTGCTCAACAGAAATTGATTTTGATTAACTTGAAAAAATGTTGAAAATGTTTCCGCTATGCTGATCAGTGTATTCTGACAGCAGTGGGTGCCACTGTCAGAATACGATGTCCTGGCAGTAAAGGGAGGGGTAGTGGAATCCATCATTGACCTTGTTTATGTGAATAAAGCAATCTATTCGTTTTTTTTTTTTTGTTCCACCCCCTAGCCAGCTTTAAAGAAGCAGTAGCCTGATAAGCTTATTTCTCTGTCACTCCACTCTCTCCTCCTATCACCATGCTCCTTTTGCAATAGAACAACTGATTGGCACCCTGTCGTGCTGCTTCTGCCCACTCCAGCCTGAGCTCTGATGGGCAGGGACTGCAAGATGCTGGTACCGATTCAAATACAGGTATTTACATGGCTAAAAGTTAAAGAAAAAACAAACCAAAAAATACACATTTTATGTCGCATAAGTAAATAATGTGCTGCGTTAAAGCTGAAGTTTCGCCAAAAAAAAAAGAAAAATCTTTATAGCTTAAGTGACCTAACGTAACTGTAGTGAAGTATGTCCCATGTTATGCAAGCAGCTGGATCCCATAGAAATCTTCTGTGTGCCTGGTCCTCTTCCTGTTACTAAACTTCCAACACTGGGATGGGTAATAGTTCTGAGTCTTCTGTTATGCAGAAATTTAACATGCAACAGACATGGACCCGCACGCACCCTCTTCCCTCTTGGTCCATTGGGAAAAGTTGTTTCATGGTGTGCACTCCATGTAATGCAATCTGTGAAAGAGGGAGAGGATCCAAGGACTAATTAGACTCTCTCCTATTTACAGATTATGTTACATGCAGTGTACACTTCGACATAAGGAGGAGGGAAGCTGTGGGTCCCCACAGGGAGCTGGTTCACAGCAGCTTCACAAAAGACTCCGAACTATTAACAACCTCAGTGCCAGAAGTTCAGCAGCAGGAAGAGGACTGGGCACCAAGGGTGTAGGAACCCACACAAATCTGGGGGGGGACAGCATTTTTACTCGCCAGGTATATGCTTTTCCGTGCCCCCATCAATGCAGAGTTCAGCGCGCGAGCCCCTTTCAATGCAGAGCGCCACAGCATTGTCCCCAATCACTGCAGAGCACCACAGCATTGTCCCCAATCACTGCAGAGCGCCATAGCATTGTCCCCAATCACTGCAGAGTGCCCACAGCATTGTACCCCAATGATTGCAGAGTGCCACAGCATTGTACCCCAATGATTGCAGAGTGCCCACAGCATTGTACCCCAATGATTGCAGAGTGCCCACAGCATTGTACCCCAAAGATTGCAGAGTGCCCACAGCATTGTACCTCAATGATTGCAGAGTGCCCACAGCATTGTACCCCAATGATTGCAGAGTGCCACAGCATTGTACCCCAATGATTGCAGAGTGCCCACAGCATTGTTCCCC
Source organism: Pelophylax lessonae (assembly GCF_965119305.1). NCBI lineage: Eukaryota > Metazoa > Chordata > Amphibia > Anura > Ranidae > Pelophylax > Pelophylax lessonae. The sequence goes on along the minus strand of NC_138769.1, from coordinate 143,501,922 downwards.
AATGATTTCAGAGTGCCACACTCAGCATTGTACCCCAATGATTGCAGAGTGCCACAGCATTGTCCCCCAATCAATGCAGAGACCAGCGTGCATGCTCCCTTCAACCCAATGCACTTACCTGGCGGCGGCGGCTCGGCTATCGGCGGGAAGGTGAGCGGCTTCGTCCTCTTCTGCGGCAGGAACCGGCGGGCGGCCTCTCCTCTTCTCTGCGGCGGGAACCGGCGGGAAGGTGAGCGGCGGTGACGGTGAGTGACTGACGCACGCACCGGCACCGCCCCCATTGCGACGTCAGCGATCGGATCTCCTGGATGATGATTGGTCCAGGCTGGAGACTGGACCAATCACAGCCAGGACATCACGAAGGTGGGGGTGGCCAAGCGTTCTTTCCTGCGCCCAGGTTACGCCCCCAGAAGGCAGCCAACCGGCGCCTTTCTGGGTCGTAAACCCCACTAAACTGGGGGGGATTTCACCATACCTGTCCCCCCCGCATTATTTCCTGGGGGGGATGTGTCCCCCCCGTCCCCCCCGGTTCCTACGCCCATGCTGGGCACCCTGCAAAAAAGATTTCTCCAAGATACACCTATCTACACAATGTACAAGTGGATTTCATTACCACCATGTTAGGTCAGTAAAGTTATAGAGCTTTAATTTATGTCTTTTATATCTAACTGGATTCCATCTTTTAGCTTTGAGGTGTGATAGTACTCTGTTCTAAAATGAACCAAGGCCACTAAACTACATGAGTGCCTTGCTTTTTTATTATCTTTTATCATTATTAATATTTTTGCCATGACACAATCAGTCACATGAACTTCCTTGACCTTTCTGAATAAAATCACCTTGGTGATTTTAAAAATAAATATTTCATATTTTGTAGAAGGGTTATTTTATTCACATGGAGTAGCTTACATTGGAGGATGTGATTAAAGTAGAACAGTAACTTCTTTTTTGGCACTATTTATAAAAAAAATTGTGTACTGGGCTGCTAAAGTGATTGTTAAAAGGTTCATGAGGGGTTTTCTTTCCCACACCGCATTTAAAACACGCTGGCTGTGCAATCTGATGCAGGTATCGATGTATTCCTAGTAACACCCCAAATGCAGATCGCTTGCCTGCACCTGATCGCAAGGTTCTGCAGTGCGAGTTCAGGCAATTCAAATGAATGGGCTGAAAATCACACTGCACTGAATCGCACATGGATCACAGTCCACGTTCCTGTGCCATTTAAGTGTGAACCAGCCCTTACTCCAGAGCATGTGGGTGTGTTAATTCATCTCAGCAGATGTCAAATTTGTACACTAAGCTTTACTCATGCAGCTCTCAGTACAGAGTGGGCAAGCAGGTAAGAAACTTGAATGTAGAGGAAACCTACTATCCCTCTTCTCCAGAGCATAGGTTGGTGTCAGTACGACAGTGGATGGTGTCAGTCTGTAGAGCAGTGGATGGTGTCAATGGAGCAGAGGATGGTGTCAGTAGAGCAGTTGATGGTGTCAATGGAGCAGTGGATAGTGTCAGTAGAGCAGTGGATGGTGTCAATGGAGCAGAGGATGGTGTCAGTAGAGCAGTTGATGGTGTCAATGGAGCAGAGGATAGTGTCAGTAGAGCAGTTGATGGTGTCAATGGAGCAGTGGATAGTGTCAGTAGAGCAGTGGATGGTGTCAATGGAGCAGAGGATGGTGTCAGTAGAGCAGTTGATGGTGTCAATGGAGCAGAGGATAGTGTCAGTAGAGCAGTTGATGGTGTCAATGGAGCAGAGGATGGTGTCAGTAGAGCAGTGGATGGTGTCAATGGAGCAGAGGATGGTGTCAGTAGAGCAGTTGATGGTGTCAATGGAGCAGAGGATGGTGTCAGTAGAGCAGTGGATGGTGTCAATGGAGCAGAGGATGGTGTCAGTAGGGCAGAGATTGGTGTCAGTAGAGCAATGGATGGTGTCATTAGTTTTTGTTTTTCTTATTTTATCTTTTAATTATTTTTTACAACTTTGTTTTTTAATATATTTTACATTATTATTATTATTATTATTTTTTTTTTTACAGTTTTTTTTTTTTTAAGGCATCCCATTGGGAGGCTTTGGTAAAATATCAGGGGTCTACACAGACCCCTGATGTCTCACTTTTGAGACAGAGAAAGGGACTGAGGACAGAGATTTCCCTGGCCCTTTCTCTGCAGCCTCAGCTGCACTGGACAGTTTATGAATGTAAAGTGCTCTGTGCTGAGCGGCTTCCTGTTCAATCACAAACTGAAGCATAGCAAACACAGTTAACCATGCTTATCAGTCATGAATTACCACAGTGAGTCAACAGTACTGTTCATTCAGAAAAGGAAGGGGCTGGTAAATTACATATTTACCGGCCCCTTTCCTGCTCTCCATCCTGAAACATTCTCCTGTCTGCCTGCAGCAGCAACTGACGAAGGAGGAGAGGAGGGAAGTGGTCAGCGCTGTGGGGATCTGCATTGAGGTGATTAGGGTGTGGCCAGGCCTATGCACTCATCAGTGTTATGTTTGTCCTCAAAGGGCTGGTTGAATCCGTAAGAATATATTTATGCAGGGCTTATTTTCCCAGAGAATAAGTGCAGGAATTCAACCACGTCCCCACCGAACCACACTGAATGATGGGTGTGGCCAAATTGCACTGAGAGTGGTAGGATCTTAAAAGGGCAATAATACCAGAATTGTGTTGTGGCGTTCAGGAGTGCACTACATACAGAGGGCAAAGTTCAGGAACGTGCTACGTACTGAATGCAGCGTTAAGGAGTGTGCTACATACAGAGTGCAGAGTTCAAAGGTGTTCTATGTACAGAGTGCAAAGTTCAGAGGTGTACTAAGTACAGAGGTGCATTATGTACAGAGTTGAGAGGTGCGCTACGTACACAGTGCAGAGTTGATAGGTGCGCTACATACAGAGTGCAGAGTTGAGAGGTGCGCTACATGCAGAGTGCAGAGTTGAGAGGTGCCCTACATACAGAGTACAGAGTTCAGAGGTGTGCTACGTACAGAGTGCAGAGTTCAGAGGTGTTCTACGTACAGAGTGCAGAGATCATAGATGCGCTAAGTACAGAGGTGCACTATGTACAGAGTTGAGAGGTGCGCTATGTACAGAGTGCAGAGTTGGGAGGTGTGCTACTTACAGAGTGCAGAGTTAAGAGGTACACTACGTACATAGTACAGAGTTAAGAGGTACGCTACCTACAGAGTGCAGAGTTAAGAGGTGCGCTACGTACAGAGGTGCGCTAAGTACAGAGTGCAGGGTTCAGAGGTGTACTACGTACAGAGTTTAGGGGTTTGCTATGCATAGTGTGCATGAATCCGCTCTCTTATATAGGCTGTTCACATCTCACTTCCACCCCTACCCCTGTGTGCAAGGGCCACATGAAATGGCCTGGAGGGCCAGATTTGGCCCGTGGGCCTTGTGTTTGACACATGTGCTCTAGGGTGTCTGCTTTCAGAAAATATATATTGTTTTGGGTGCTTAATGCAATTTCCAAGACTAAAATTATTTTTTAAACACATGTGCAAAAACGGCTTTGGCAGTGAACACGTTAATGGATCATACCACCAGAAAAGCATTGCTATGGCTTTATTGATTTCCCTTTTAATGGTAGGGGGGGGGGGGTTTAACCACTCTACTACCGCTCACAGTAATACTACTGCGGCAGAGTGGCTCGTTCCCGTCCAGCCACGTAGTATTAACGTGACTGGACTCCTCCCCTTCTGGGCGGCGCTTGCGCGCCGCCGGAGGCTCGCTCCCGCTGTTTTCATTCACAGCGGGAGTCGGGCCAGGGGAGGAGCAGCGGCGATCGCCGCTGCTCTTACCCGATCGTCGGGGATCGAGTCTGGAGATCCGCCCGCTGTGTGTAAACACAGCGGGCGGATCTCCATAGTGACAGGGAGTGACAGATCGGACTGTTCAGCATAGCTGGACATCCGATCTGTCCATGAATCACATAGTCACCTCCCCCCCTACACGTCAGTAAGCACCAGGCATACATTAACCCCTCCCTCTCCAATAAAATTAACCCCTTCCCTGCCAGTGTCATTTTTACAGTAACAGTGCATATATATAGCACTGATTACTGCAGTAATGTCACTGGTACCCCCAAAAGTGTCAAAAATGTCAGTCAGGGGTCCGGTCTGTCCGCCGCAATGTCGCAGTCCCGCAAAAAAAATCGCAGATCGCCGCCATTACGCGTTAAAAAAAAAACACCAAAAATGACAGAAATCTTTCCCTTTGTTAGTAAACGCAATAACTTTTGCGCAAACCAATCAAAATACGCTTATTGCGATTTTTTTTACCAAACATATGTAGCATAAAACAAATTGGCCAAAAACTTTTAAAAAAATTGGTTTTTACATCTTTTTTGGGGGGAATTTCATATAAAAAAATGTGAAAAATATTGTTATTTTTTCAAAATAAACGCTCTTTTTTTGTTTATAGCGCAAAAAGTAAAAATCGCACAGGTGATCAAATACCACCAAAAGAAAGCTCTGTTTGTGGGAAAAAAAGGACGTAAATTTCGTTTGGGTACGGCGTCGCACGACCGCGCAATTGTCAGTTGAAGTCGCACAGCGCCGAATCGCAAAAAGTGGCCTGGACGGAAGACAGCAAAATCCTCCGGTTGTAAAGTGGTTAAAGAATCTTCAGTGCTGGTCCACATATATGCGATGACAGACACCGCATATGATTCGCAGCACACTGCTCTGCAAATCACATGCGATGTCTGTGCGATGCAAATTCAATTTGCATCTCATTCGGACACAATTCCCACAGTAGTTTTTTTTGGGTCTGCACCAGAACTGAATCGCATGGAATAAGCGATCTGATTCAACTGACAGTTCGCACTGCGATATGCGAAATTATCTAGGGGTGTGGTTAACATTATATTGACAACCCCCAGCAATTTCAGATATGGCAGTGTGAAATGCCTGCGAGTTGAATGCGATGTGGAAACCCGCAGTTGATTCACAGGGTTCCCGTGTCGCAAATGTGTGAACCGGCACTCAGGCCTAAACATGTGTGCAAAGAAAAAAAAATGCAAAAACTGCTGTGGTAGTGGACAGGTAAAGGGTTGAGAAAGGCTGATGTAGGCTGACTCACTTGGGCATGAACCCCATGAACCCCCCCAGTCCTCCTGGATGCAGAGATGCCCCCATATGTGAATGATCACTGGGATCCAGTAATGATCAGTATTCTACACCAATTTGTAGAGCAGTGTGAATATTTATTAGGAGATGATGCTAGAAGCTCCTGTGCTTGTCCTTGTTGATGCCCCCTGAGCAGTAGCCGCACAGCCCGGATCATCCTAGGAGCGGTGATGCTGTGATCGCACTCATCATATAGCGGGCTGTGCAGCGTTGAGCACAAAACCATTGCGGCCCCCTGGTGGCCGATCGGGTGCATGAGCGAGCATGCCAGCAGAGACCCGACAGACATTCAAACAGCAGGTTAAGCAAAGACGTGCACATCGTTTCCTAATAGCGGCAGATAGTAACAGCTTCATCCAAGCATTGCTCTGCTGCAAGACTCGGAATAAAGCCCTGTGAACGTGTCCTGCCATAGCCAGGATCCAGCATCACCACAGCCAAGGTAAGCCCCATATACACATGTTCTATGATCTTCCCATGACAGGAGCGGACAAACAGGGGATCTCCTCTGGACTTAAATGGTATTTAGCTGATATGTCATACTCCACCACGATTTGCCTTTTAAATTGGATTCAATTCTTTAACTGGCACACGAAGCGCTATTTTTCACTGCAGATCCATTGATTGATGAATGTGCAGTTTGCGGATTGATGTCAGAAGAGACCTTTGAAAGGGTTAATCATTTTGTATCTATGCTTTCTTAGTAATGCATTTAACCCTTTCTATGTAACCCATTCACTGATACCCACTTTGGCTGTCAATCTATACGATGGGGGGGGGGGTTATTTACTAAAACTGCATGGTGAAAAATCTGGTGCAGCTGTGCATAGAAACCAATCAGCTTCCAGGTTTTATTATCAAACTTAATTGAACAAGCTGAAGTTAGAAGCTGATTGGTTACCATGCCTAGCTGTACCAGATTCTGAGTGTTCCAGTTGTAGTAAATCTCCTATTAAAGGGAAGTCATGGTTGTGATAGGCTGGCATTGTTGATTGCAGCTGATGTTTGTTTACAAAGGTTAATCATTTACAGCTGTGGTGTGACATGTGGCAGTGTAGTAAAGTTAGAGTTGTCCTAATGTGATAGGTGATCCATGTAGGTCATCATGGAGGAGGGGGGCGTAATGGATTTGGCTGAGTCAGGTGAGGATTTTTGGGAAGCTCTTGTGATGTGTATACACCTGTTGCTCGCAGTCACAGATAGAGGGATGTTCAGGTCTTGGGAACTTGTCACATGATGTTCAGCAGGTACTCTGTGTGCATCTGCTGGATTAAAACAGGTGTTGTTATGGATGATGGGAAATGATGCAGAAGCTCTAATAGACAGATACTGTCTGCATACACCAAGCTGGAGACGCACAACATGTTTTGCCAAGAGGAGACACAGGATTGAAAACTGCAGTGGATCTTGGAGCGGTTTCTGTTCTAAATAAACAATAGGATTAGTATTGCTTGCATGCTGCTTAATGGTAATCATTGGTGGCTCAGCCAAGTAACACATGGACAGGTATCATGGGTCAGTTCCTGACTGTTTCCCCTGATCCATTGCTAGACCCCCTTTAAAACTCCCCACTTCTGGTTAAGGGGCGCCCCTACTTCCTACAATGCTCGGTGACCTCAGCAACTGTCATATGAAGGGTAGGGTGCATGTTTAGCTCTATTCAAATGCTGTCTCTTGTAAAGTCAGTATTTGCAAAGGATTTGGAGGAGGGTAGGCATCTAAAGGTGCATTGACACTACAAGAAATTCTCTAGTCTAAAGCAGAGCAGTTTTCTTTTGGTTACATGGTTCAGATTAACAGGGGTCGGCAACCTCAGCACTCCAGCTGTTGTGGAACTACAAGTCCCAAAAGACATTGCAAGACTCTGACAGGCACAATGGGATTCAGCGCCAGGACAAGATCATCTGGCACCCTAGTCAAACATTACAAACGTTACCCCCCTCGATGTTTGAGCATGAAGTCTCAGGGGGAAAAAAAAATCCAGCACTAATCTGTACACCCCCCACCCCCCCCCCCCAAGTTTGAATTCTCTCTGCAAGCCAAAATTCTCCCTAAACAAAAATGCAGACAATCCCTCTCCCTCCCAGCAAAAATCTTTGCCCCCCCCCCCCCATCAATTCCCCCCTTCTAGCACAAATCCTCCCTATCACATCTGCCCCACCTAGTATAAATTCCCCTCCCAGTCCCCTTCCTAGCATCCTCTCCCCCACATCCCTTCAGCACAAATCCACTCCCCCAAAGCCCCCCCACTATAACATTGGTAACCCTGTGGCAGCCCACTCTCCTTCCCCCATCTTGTCCCAGCCCTGATGGGGTGTAAAGCTAAATCATATCTGTAGTTTCTGGGTTTCCTACCCCTGGTCCAGAAGATCAGCTACCTCATAATTGCATCCCACCCACTTTCGGAAAATGGTACAAAAGCGTTCAATTTTTTATTTCAAAAACTAAACAGCTCTGCCACACGTGCAGGAAAGTCTGCTCACTAAGTTTGAAATGACGTGGATCCATTATGTATTGTTATAAAAAAAAAAAAAAGAACTAGAAGAAAGGGTTAAAGCCCTTTTGAAATTGTATGTTGGTTTGTGAGAGAGAATTTTTATTGTGTTTTTAGGCCCCATGCACACTGGGCATTTAGCCCCGGTGTGTAGGGCTCTGGTGTTTAGGGGGTATTTGCTCATGGGTGCATACTGCCCAGTGCACTGTCCAGCTGCAAAAGCTGTCAGCATCTCATATAGTTTAACAGGCTGCTAGCAGGAGGGCTGGGCCATGCACCTGTGCCTTCTGCCTGCATCTAAATGCCATAGCCTCCTGCATTAGGGCTAAGGCTGCATTTACACCTCAGCGTTTTGAATCGTGGACAGATTTGCCATGATTCTGCCCTTGATTTCCAATCGCCGAGGTGTAAATGACAAATCGCAGTACACACGTTTGAAATGCCATTCATTTGAATGGCACCTAAAATTAAAATGCGGTTCTGCTGTGATTGTCGGGTGATAAATTGCGCTGCAATCGCGGCATCGTGTAAAGCTTGTCGCTCCTGAATTTTTTTTTGGGCGACAAGCTTCATGTGTAAAGCGCAGTTTATCATGCGACAATCGTGGACCACACCGTGATTTTAGGTGCCATTCAAATGAATGGCATCTCAAATGTGAGTTCTACGATTTGTCATTCACACCTCGTTGCTTTGAAATTGTGGGCAGAGATGAAGCAAATTTTCCTGCGATTCAAAACGCTGAGGTGCTCCTATTGGGAGTATCTCACCAAAAATGACATTTATGTTGCAGGGGATCCCTGAAATCTGACTTGTATCTTAGGCAGACCTCTGGGTAAATTGGTGAGCCAATCACACAAACAGGAAATTATGTTTCTGGGATGTGGTCAGTACAAATTCTGTGTACAGAACAGCTCCAGGTAGCCATATTGTATTGTATTTTTAGAAAATTATAGAGCTGCAGATTGAAAAGGAAAGGTAATTTAAAAATAAAAGTTAAGTTTCCATTTAACTTCAAAAAACTTGGCTGGTGGCGCAACAGTTAACAGTTTAAAATATTTCTTTGCAGTACCACATTGCAAGTTTATCAACCACTTCAACTCCGGAAGGTATTACCCTCTTAATGACCAGGCCATTTTTTGAAATACGGCACTACGTTATTTTAACGAAAAATTGCGCGGTTGTGCGACGCTGTACCCAAATACGATTGATGTCCTTTTTTTTTCCCCACAAATAAAGCTTTCTTTTGGTGGTATTTGTTCACCTCTGCGGTTTTTAGATTTTGCGTTATAAACAAGAAAAGAGCGACAATTTTTAAACAAACACAATATTTTTTACTTTCTGCTATAAAGCATTCCTAATAAAAAAAAAAAAATTAAAAATCAAATGTTTTTATCAGTTTAGGCCAATTTGTATTCTGCTACATATTTTTGGTAAAAAAAAATCCCAAAAAGCATATTTTAATTGGTTTGCGCAAAAGTTATAGCGTTTAAAAACTACTGGATAGATAGACTTTTTTTTTTTATTAGTAATGGCGGCGATCTGCGATTTTTTGGCGGGACTTATACATTGTGGCGGACAGATCGGACCCCTAACTGACATTTTTGACACTTTTTGGGGACCAGTGACAATAATACACTAATGTTTTCAGAATTGCGGAATTTGTTTCATATCTTCGGAATTCCTTTTGTATATTCAAAAATCAGAATAGCTAGATGTATAGTGATTGATTGTAAAGTCTCGTTTTTTTTCCTATAAAAATAATAAACATGTTATACTTACCTACTCTGTTGTGGTTTTGCACAGAGCAGCCTAGATCCTCCTCTTCTCGGGTCCCGCTTCTGCTATCCTGGCCCCTCCCTCCTGTTCAGTGCCCCCACAACAAGCCGCTTGCTATGGGGGCACTTGAGTCGAATCACAGCTCCCTGTGTCCATCCAGGCACAGAGCTGTGACCCGTCCCTGCTCAATGGGGGCTGCCTCACACAGATGTTTTTTTTATTTTAATGCATTCTATGTACCCACTATAGATAGGGGAAAAACTCTGCCAACACCACCACAAAGCTACAATCAGGATCTCCCCTCTTAAATCCTCAAAGTCAAGTGGAATTCTATCCTCTGGAGCTGCTTCCTCTTTGGCAAAAGAGTTAGCTGCAGGAACCATTGTCAATATTTCCATCGCACGTGTTCCTTGAAAAGGCTTGAGGAAAGCAAGTGCTGTAGCAACAACCAGCTGGAGACTGGAAATATCACAGATCAATGAACACATTTGTAAGTACACTATGGATCCTCAAATAACATCCAACTTTTTATTTTTTATTTGAAGGTTGATCACATCACAGCAAAGAAGTGCAGTGTTTTGGAGCCACGCAAGACCCCATCATCATGCATGTCACATGTCTGAAAAAGGGGTCCACAGCATAGCTCCAAGCATTGCACTTCTTTGCTGTGATGTGATGATTCTTCAATGAAAAAACTTTGGATGTTATTTGAAGATCCATAGTGTGCTGGTAAATAAGTACATTGAGCTGCAGGAATCGGTTGCCTTTACATCCATCGTGTGTTTTCCTAAGAAAACTCCAGTGGACCAAAGAGTATGCTGTTACTTTCAGTTAGGGAGTCTTCAAACAAGACCTTCAAGATGAGATAGTGAGTCCAAACTGATGAAAGAAAAGGTGCATTTATTCACTACAGTGGAGGGATACAATACACAGAGGCTCAATTCATGTGAGCTGAGCATAATAGAGCAGTATCTCTAGCTAGCAAACATTAGGCTAACTAATTTATAGTAATGAATATGCATAAGACATAGGCGTGTTCTAGGTTGAAATCTAGGTGTGATTGTATAATCAATCCAATCATTGTCCTCTTCTGAATGGCAAGCTAATAGTTATATGGGTGTTCACATCATGTGACTGACACAAAACATAAGTTCGACTCGAACATTGGGTGTTTCGTGCAAATGTGGCACTCGGCGGGAAGTTCGCCCGCCGATGAGCGCCCCATAATGCACTGCACGATTGCTTGTGATTGGCCAAAGCATGCACCTGACCTGTATACTTTGGCCAATCACAGCACAATGTCCTGTCAGAGCCACGATTGGCCAAAGGCAGGGTGCCTTTAGCCAATCATGACTCAGGGGCTAAGTCCACGCCCCACACTATATAAGGCTGCTTGCACGGCAGCCATGTGTAGTGTGTTAGGGGAGGTTAGGCAGATAGTTAGGGGATTGTGCTTTCATATTTAATGCAGTCAGTGTAGTGTAGTGTAGGGCTGATTCTTGTGTAACACAGTGTAGGACTGTCAGTGTAGTGTAGCGCTGTGCTAATTCATCTTGTATAACAGTGTACTGCAGAGCAGTGTATTGTAGGGCTGATTTTTGTGTAACACAGTGAAGTGCAGACAGTGTAGTGCTGTGATTCTTGTGTAACACAGTGTAGTGGGGCCACTGAAGTGTTGGTGTATACAACACGTCTGTGTCACCCCACTGATCCCATTTTTATTTTTCATTGATATATTTTTTTTTTTTTTTTGAAGCATTAGGTTCTGTCGCTGCAATATTAGTACTCCCCCCCCCCCCCCCCTGTGTCGTAGGAGCTATTCCTTCTGCGACAGTAGTGTTTTTTTTTTTTTTTATTATGGCGCAGCAGCACTAATTTTATTTAGGGCATAATTGCTGTCCCCCCTTTTGTGTCGCAGATGCTATTCCTTCTGCATCAGCAGTGGGGTTTTTTTTTTGTTGTGCAGCAGCACTAATTTTATTTAGGGCATAATTGATGCCCCCCTTTGTGTCACAGGTGCTATTACTTCTGCATCAGCAGTGGGTTGTTTTTTTGGCACAGCAGCACTAATGTTATTTAGGGCATTATTGCTGTCCCCCCCCTTTTTGCATCGTAGGTGCTATTCCTTCTGCATCAGCAGGAGTTTTTTTTTTTAGCTTTATTAAGGTTTTATTTATTAAAAAAAAAATATATATATATAATAAAATGGTTTATAGACCAATAAGTACAAAAGTATTGCACCCAAGCACCATATTCCCTTCCCACACTCTATAATAAAAAGTTATAAAAACCCCTCCCAAAAAAATAAAAAACAATAATAAAACTTTTATAGTGCACCAAGCACAAACGTATTGCACCCAAGCATCATATTTCTATCCCACATTCTATAATAAAAATTTATAAAAACCCCCTCCAAAAATCCCCATCATGTCCAAAAGGCCAACAAGGAGAAGCAGACGCTCACAGGCCATTAAAAGAGGGCAAGCAGCCTCGGTGTCCACAGTGAAAATTGGTGGTCATCCTCTGTAGGCAAGGCACGCTTGTCCTTTTTTTTTTTTTTTTTCCCCTTGCTGGCTGTGTTATTGAGGCACAACATGCAGAAAAGTTTCTGGAGTGGATAACCAAGCCATCCTTATCCTCCTCATCCACTGTCACCCAGGCTCATACTAGTTTTCCTTCCACCGCAGCTGCCAAATCGGCCTATTCCACAGGCCCCTTGTCCACAGCTACTCCTGCTGTAGCCTCTCCATCATGCAACTGAGTCACCTGAATTATTTGATCATAGTGTCAGTTACATGATGCTGGAGGATGTGCAGCAATTTGAATGCTCCGATGTTGGTTCCCAGTTTGAAGAAGGGAATAACGTGACCTAGAGAGTGGGGATGACAATGACGGATAGTGGTTGCACACGCAGCAGAGGGCCATCAATGAGTACCTGTGTGAGTATGGCACAAGGACAGGCTCATGGGAGCTTGGCTTCTTTTCATCATGCCAATGGCTGCTAATAAAGGATGCATGCACTATGCACTGTCCTGTCATCATTTGAGGAGGCCACAAAGATGGTGAGCTGTGACTATGCATGCATCAGTGACACTGTCCCTCTAGTCTTCCTGCTGGAGCACATGCTTCAAAGAATCATGGACAGGGAATTTGAGGCAGAATAGCGGGAGGAAGAGGAGGACTTCCTTTCTTCACAAGGCCCCTTTTATGCAGATAACATTCCTGCAGGGCCCCAAAACACACAGGAGGAAGAGGAGGAGGATTGTGGCAGCATGGATGTGGAGGATAACATACAGCAATCTTCTTCCCCAGAAACCCCAGGAGTTGTACATGGCTAGGGAGAGGTTTCTCCTGACAGTGTCATCCTTAGTGACCCAGAGGACTCAGAATCTCATGCCTCCTCAAACTTATGCTGCATGGGTTCCTTGATGCTTCAAAGCCTGCGAAAGGACCCGAGGATTCGAGGGATCATTGCTGATTGGCAACCCTTCTTGATAAAAGTTACAAGGGTAAAGTTGCAGAGCTCATCCTGCCTTCACAGGAGGAGCAGAGGATGAAAAATCTTGAGGACGCCTTAAAGAAAAAATTGTGTTGCACCTTTCCAGACACCGGGAGGTTACCATTTCCTGGACAACGTGTTTCTTAGGCTTCGTTCGATCAAAGGAGGAGCAGCGGAGAAGGCGGCCGGCTGACCGATGCCTTTAAACAGTTCTTTAGTTCTCATTGCCCAGGGCTGTTAGGTTTAAGCAACCATCAGCAGCTTCCAACAATGTTTTTTTGTTACGGCACCACCAACACTTAAGGCCCAATTTTTCTGCACCTGTATCACAGGGGCATGTAATTTGAATTTTTCTTTCTAATTTTTAACAGCAGGGCCTGTACCCGTGCCCAGAGAGAGTAACTGTGAGGGGTTACAGTGTTCAGGCACCACCAACACCCAAGGCCCAATTTTTCTGCACCTGTATGACGAGTACATGTAATTTCAATGTTTGTTTCTAATTTTTAACAGCAGGGCCCATTCCTGTGCCCAGCAAGAGTAAGTGTGAGGGTTTACAGTGTTCAGGCACCACTAGGGATTGGTGAACAGTTTGGCCTAAACATCGCCCATTCAGATACTCACCTAACAACTGAACTTTCTCTGCACTTAGTGGGATGTTCGCCTGCCGAGCGCACAGTCATTATGCCACTAACAGGGGTCAGGCTCGAAGACCAGTTGCTATAGCAGTGGAAGCGCCCACAGCAACCAACAGGATAGAAACACAGACAGGTCACCCTGGTAGATGACGCAGGCTCACCTGAGGTGCGGATCCTAAAGCCTAACTGGTGTTTACCAGAGCTCCTGATGGTGGAGATGGACTTTGCTGCATGTTAGCACCAGGTCGCGATCCTCAGGATTGCCCCACCAGGAGGTGAGCAAGCCATGGCCCAGTAGCAGATATAGCAGGTAGGGATCAAGCAAAATGTCTGTAACGAATGGTAGCGAAGATATGGACTGCAGCAGGAGAGACAAGCGAGATATTGGCTGGTGAAGGCAAAATATTCAGGCAACCAGGAAGTGCAGAGATATGGCTTAAATCAGGAAGTTCATATGATATCAATTGTTTTTTTTGGGGGGGGGCCCTACGTGTTTTTTTTTTAAATTTTAAAATCCATACAGATCAGAAGGGCCTGCTAGGTTTTTTTTTTTTGGGGGGGGGGGGGGGTCCCTGCCGGGAGCCGACAATACATTACAGCTGCGGGTAAGTTTAAATGACATTTTTTCCTTTAGAAATGTCAATATTACTGCAACAGGCTACAAACATCACACAGATGCATCACTTTACATGCACATTAGGGGACCTCCCAGGCATTGATGCATGTCCCCCAGGGCAGTATGGCAATACCCTGCTTATAAAGCCTTTAAAATTAGGACTTTTATTTGATTTTTCATGTTCGTGTCCCATAGACTTTAATAGGGTACGAATGTTCACTAGAACTTTTCCCCTGTTCGAGATGTTCTGGTGCGAACCAAACCAGGGGGTGTTCGGCCCATCACTAGTTCTGACCACAAATGTCTATTCTTTGAAACCGGAAGGGGTGGTTGGTTTTCATCAGGCGGTGAGTGTCATCACAGGTTCAGAGTTTTGTTTCCTACAGTTAACAGAAATGTACATTAGCTCCTACAATGAAATGACAGTAATAAGCATAAGTAACATTTTATATATGGTACATAGAGAACACATTTATCAGACCCCCATATATATTTACTCAGTCCCCTCCTCTTGACCCCTATGGTGGAGTCACTACCTTGTTTTCCCTACCTAATACAACACCAAGAGTACTACTTTTCTCATTCGCATCACTCATCTTGGTATCATATGTATTTGCTAGATTGACTATCTGGTAACACACTATCTCTTCCTTGGGGTCATCTTCCTTAGTCCTAACTGTAATTGTAGTAATCTTTTGTATTCCACATTTGCACACCTGTAAAACAAATAAGCAAGCAATCCTATGACAATTCCTACAAGGACAAAAAAAAAATTGTTGAATCCATGAGCCCATCCACCCACCGATGTTCCAACCAGCAAATGGATTCCAATTACTCTCCTTTTCAGGGGTGGTAAGATAAATGGCCTGTTTCCTCAGTTTTAGCATCTTCTGTCTTGTTTCTCAGGGCTTTCAAACCAGGTACAGCAGGCAGTATCATTTGCAATCACACCTAGGCCTCCCTCTTTGGCTAATAGGTAGTATAAGGCCAATTTAATTTGCATGGTACGCTTGTGTAGTAATCTTATGTCTGCAGCTATTTCCTTGATTGCACTGTCAGTTTCATTAAACCTCTGGTCAACCAATGCACTATAATTATAAAGAGCTTTTTCCATTTTGTCTACTATATTTATGCCTCCCCTTAGTATTGCTGGAAACAATGCCCATACCTTATCTCCAGTATTAAATACAGCTCTACGTTTTCATGCAGGCATGGGTTCATGGTCCTCTAAATGACTCATTGGTACCTTCTATGTCTTGATGTAATTTTCCTCAACTGCAAAGAGGGTTCGCGCTAATGTCCCTATATAGCAGGAACCATAACTATGGGGAGGTTTCCACTTATAAGCCTTTTGACCACAGATAAGGTAGTAAGGGTCTATTAGTACATATGGTGTAAAAATCTGTGACCAGGGCAACGTATATACTCTCTAGTCTGATGATTGTAACATCTGGCTGCAGAAACGTTTCCCATCTTGGGATATTGCCACATTCCAGCATGGATTAGAGAATACAAATCAAATAGTGGGAAATTATCCACTTCAGCTTAAGTTAGCCCAATGAGGGCTCAAATGATTTATAGATAAACGGATAATCTTGGTCCCATAGTTTCTGGGTATATGTGTTCCTGTGCAGTCCTTGGGGGCTAGAGACCGTTCTGTTGACTTAATGTATTTACCATCTCTATACAAAAAGTAATCTGGGTTTGACATATTTTCTATTTTAATACCACATTGTATACCTTTTGTCTGTACCAAGCAAGGGGATGTTCCCAAATGTCTTTTATTATATTTAGCATAAGGTGTATGTTCACAAAGGTAAAACATTTGTGACATTTCTAGACACACTGGTATTTGGGCAGGCTTGTATTGTTTAAAATCAGAGTGAAGGTAAATTGGTTTTAACATCTGGCACCCTATCAAGGCCAATTTTTGGCCTGGCCCATAAAACTAAAATTTTCCAGGTGGTTAAATTAATGGGAATGGGTATCAGGTGTATACCTTTTGAACTGTCTGGTTTATGCAAACCGATCCAGCAATTACTAAAGGAACCCCTTATGCCCGCCAACATGTGCAATTTGTACAGGTGTTTTTTTCTTCTATAACCTTGACTACTAGGATCAAGCAAAGGCATAACAGCAATTTACTCATCTTTTAAGAGTGGCTGAACTTTCTTGCAATGGCTTGCATGTATCCACGTCTGTTTTCCTTCTAACTTTACAGCTGTGGCAGTTGTCAGGAGCACTTGGTAGGGTCCCTCAAACTTTGGGCACTTTCACGTGTTCTTTCACTAGGGCCCAATCACCTGGCTGTAAGTCATGTGTTCCAGTTTCTTGATCTGGAATAGAATCAAAAACAAGCTTTTACATTGTAGTTGCTTGTACAATGCAATTTTATAAGCAGCAAGACCATTATACATTACAGCAATCTGATATGGAAAATACAAACCTTTCTTAGGTGGGCTCCCAAACAAAATCTCATAAGGGCTAAAATTCTCTGTCTTATAGGTATGGGTAGTCCTGATGTTGTAAAGAACCAGGGGCAATAGTTCTGGCCACTGTTTCTTCACTAAAGCTTCCTCTCTTTCCTGGATTAGTTTAGCTAGCCTGTTCTTAATAATCCCATTGTATTTTTCTACCTTTCCTTAACTCTGGGGATGATAAGGGGTATGAAAGGCTTGGTCAATTCTCAATCTTTGCATATAATTTGATTTGTCCAGTGAAATATGTTCCACGGTCGCTCTCTATGGTTTCAGGGACTCCAAAATTGCATATTACTTCAGAAAGGAGCTTCTTTGCTGTTGTCTTGGTATTTGCTTTAGTTACTGGCCAGGCTTCCACCCATCCTGAAAACATGTCCTCACACACATATTGGCCTGAATTAGGTAATTGGATGTAGTCAATCTGAAGCCTTTAAAAATATGCATAGTGGCTTGATCAAATGTCTTTATGTCACTCTGGTTGGCTTTCCTGGGTTTTTTTTAGTACAAATTATGCATCCCTCAACAAAGTCTTGACATGCATTCCTGGAGTATTGAATAAACCATCCAGCCATCTTAATGTTTCTCTACATTGCTTTAGGGCCTACATGACCTGGTCAATGGGCTAATTGCGTGATCATTTTCTCAGTTTGGGGTGGGACACATATTCCATTTTCCTTACACAAGAGTCCATCTTGGTCTTTCCTTGCTCCATCCCTTTCCATGATTTCATACCAGTTATCGGGTGCAGATTCTTGCAGTTTCCTGATTAGTTCTTTTGCCTTCTGTACTCGTTCTCTACTTTCCTCCATTCTTTTTCGAGCTGCTTCCACTTCTTCTTTTGAAAAATCAGTGACTAGAGTTATAATTTTCTCCATTTGTGTTTCAGTGGTCTTCCTGGCAGTATATTTAGCCAGCTGATTTCCTTTTTCTTCCATGGCTTGTCTTGAACTTATTTCTAGTTTTGAATTGTTTCCCCTACAGCAGTTGTGAATCCTCTGTTCTTCCATATGGGTCCATAGTCGTGAACTACACCTAGAGCATACCTGCTTTCGGTATAGATGTTAGCTGATTGATCCTTTCGGTCTCACAAGCCCTAGTGAGTGCTACCAATTCGGCAACCTGTGATGAGAGTGTTGAAGGGAGTAATTGGGTCTCAACCACTTCCTCCAATGTTGTCACCGCATATGCCGTTCTTGGGACTCCGTTCTTGTATAGGCATGAACCGTCTACAAACAAGATCAGGTCAGGATTTTCAAGAGAGGGTCCTTTTACTGGGGAGATTTTCTGCTTTTCTTCTACCATGAGTTCCAAGCAATTGTGATCATCCTCCTCTTCAAGGTCTTCTTCCCTCTCTGGGAGAAAGCTGGCAGGGTTGATTGTTTTACATCTCACTTCTATCTCTCCTGATTCAAGTAGGATTGCTTCATATTTTCTCAGCCTTGCTGATGACAAATGTTTGGTCTTTGCTCTTTTTAGGATTTCATTTGCTGCATGTGTTGTGTAGACTGTCAGAGGCTGATTCATCCTGGATTGGGTCCAGTTGTACGCTTTCATATGCCACTATGTGTGTTCCGGATTAGGGATGATCGAACGGTTTGGGTCGACCATCGGTTCGGCCCGAACATTGGCTGTTCGAGGTTCGGCCGAATTTAGAACTTTTTGCCCAAAAAGTTCGGAATTCGGCAACCAGAACCGACCAAAATGCAATGGGACAGGAAATGGGCTTTAAAAGCCCATGATTGGACCAGAACCATTAGCAAAAGCCAATTGAGGGGCAGGAGAATGCTAGGAATGGGATTGGAGTGACTAGGGGGTCCATAGACCAATCATTAGTGAATACGCCCCCCAGTATATAAGATAGCCCCCGCCAAATTCCTAGCATTCTTATACGGGACATGGAAGAGAGTGGTATGCTGTTCTGTTACTTCTGTTACAAAGTGTTACAAAGTGTCATTTAGCAATTTTTAGTGTGAGGAAAGGGATATCTAGTGTTGTTAGAGTGCTCTTTTACACTTTAGTTAGCTTTAATTTATTCCGTTTCTGTAGGGAAAGTGTTAAGTGTAAGGGGACCGTAGTGTAGTGTAGTGTAGGGTTAACTGACAGTGACTGCTATGGCAGGGTGACAAAACCCTTCCATATCAGGGTGACCGCTATAGAGAAAAGCTATTTTCTCTTGTGTCACTTTCGCTGCAGTAATATGGCTTCGCCGCCGTCAGCATTCTTTTTGGCTGCAGGCGTCCATAGGGATCTTTTGAGCACATGTTTGGAGTCAGACATGACATCTGAACATGTGTATAGGGGGTATATATACACACCCATGTATGTATATATATACCTAGACATATATAGGTGTGAAAGGAGCAGAAAAAACTACTTGCGCTAATGAAATAATTAACACCAATATAGTTACGCTCCTATCACACCTATATATGTCTAAGTGTAATATACATATAAGTATGTATGTATATATACCACTATACACAAGTGCAGATGTTTTGCCTGTCTTCAAAAACCCCCAAAAAATGCCTGCAACAACACACCTGGGCGTTTTTTTTTTTTTTTACGCTAGCGTTTTCTTGGGCATTTTTTGTGGTTCTTTGGAGGCAGGCAAAACATCTGAACTTGTGTATAGTGGTATATATACCACTATACACAAGTTCAGATGTTTTGCCTGCCTCCAAAGAAGCACAAAAAATGCCCAAAAAAACGCCTGCTACTAAACCGACAAGGTGTGAAAAGCGAGAAGCCATTAACCTGTTCTATAACTGACCTAATGCAAACAATCTTTTTTTTTTATGGTTCTGGACATGCTACAGGGCTGAAACTTCACAGGTACACCTTTTAGACCCCCCCAGACACAAAATCACACAAAAAAAGTTCTTAAAAATTGTCATTTTTGATAGAGAGCCAATTATTGAAAAAATAAAAAAAAAAAAAAAATTCTTTGGATTTAGTATCTGGGGGGTCTAAAAAGTGTACCTGTGAAGTTTCAGCTCTGTAGCATGTCCAGAACCATAAAAAAAAGATTGTTTGTATTTTGTCACTTATAAAACAGGTTAGTGGCTTCTCGCTTTTCACACATTGCCGGTTTAGTAGCAAGCGTTTTTTGGGGCATTTTTTGGGTTCTTTGGAGGCAGGAAAAACATCTGAACTTGTGTATAGTGGTATATATACCACTATACACAAGTTCAGATGTTTTGCCTGCCTCCAAAGAACCCCAAAAAATGCCCAAAAAAACGCTAGCGTAAAAAAAAAACGCCCAGGTGTGTTGTTGCAGGCATTTTTTTGGAGGCAGGCAAAACATCTGAACTTGTGTATAGTGGTATATATACACACATACTTATATGTATTTCACACTTAGACATATATAGGTGTGATAGGAGCGTAACTATATTGGTGTTAATTATTTCATTAGCGCAAGTAGTTTTTTTCTGCTCCTTTCACACCTATATATGTCTAGGTGTGTATATACATATAAGTACGTGTGTATATATACCACTATTTTTTTTTTCATTTTTTCAATAATTGTCTCTCTATCAAAAATTACAATTTTTAAGAACTTTTTTTGTGTGATTTTTGTGTCTGGGGGGTCTAAAAGGTGTACCTGTGAAGTTTCAGCTGTATAGCATGCCCAGAACCAGAAAAAAAAGATCATGTAGGTGTAAAATGAGGGTACCACCATCCCTTCTCTACTGAAAAATTATCTTTTTTTCTGGTTCTGGACATGCTACAGAGCTGAAACTTCACAGGTACACTTTTTAGACCTCTCAGATACTAAATTCAAAAAAAAATTTTTTTTTTTTTAATTTTTTTTAAATTTTTTCAATAATTGGCTCTCTATCAAACAATTTTTAAGAACTTTTTTTGTGTCTGGGGGGTCTAAAAGGTGTACCTGTGAAGTTTCAGCTCTGTAGCATATCCAGAACCATAAAAAAAAAGATTGTTTGTATTAGGTCAGTTATAGAACAGGTTAGTGGCTTCTCGCTTTTCACACCTTGCCGTTTTAGTAGCAGGCGTTTTTTGGGCATTTCTTGGGCATTTTTTGGGGTTCTTTGGAGGCAGGAAAAACATCTGAACTTGTGTATATGGGTATATATACCACTATACACAATTTCAGATGTTTTGCCTGACTCCAAAGAACCCCAAAAAATGCCCAAAAAAACGCTTGCTACTAAACCGGCAAGGTGTGAAAAGCGAGAAGCCAACAACCTGGTCTATAAGTGACAAAATACTAACGGTCTTTTTTTATGGTTGTGGACATGCTACAGAGCTGAAACTTAACAGGTACACCTTTTAGACCCCCCAGATACTAAATCCAAAGAATTTTTTTTTTTTTTTTAATTTTTTTTTTTAATTTTTTCAATAATTGGCTCTCTATCAAAAATGACATTTTTTAAGAACTTTTTTTGTGTGATTAATTGTCCCTGGGGTATGACCCAGAACCCTAGGCACTTTTTAGGGGCATTTATGGGGTTTTAGGGCTTCAAAATTGTGTTTTTTTAAACCGAAGTTCGGGTCCCATTGATTTCAATGGGGTTCTGAAATCCGGGCCGAACTTTCGGGAAGCTCGGATGTTCTGGCCGAACCGAACTTTTCAAAAGTTCGATCATCCCTATTCCTGATGGTGACCTCTGAGTAAGGACTCCATTGCCTGTAGCTCCCTTGAAAGAACAATATAATTAGAAGAGCTTGTTTTGGTCGGGCA
Source organism: Pelophylax lessonae (assembly GCF_965119305.1). Taxonomy (NCBI): domain Eukaryota; kingdom Metazoa; phylum Chordata; class Amphibia; order Anura; family Ranidae; genus Pelophylax; species Pelophylax lessonae. Next base: position 143,480,574 of record NC_138769.1, on the reverse strand, counting down.
ATTTAAGAGCAGGCGCAATCTGGATATCAACTTTCAACTGGTTGAAGGCATCCTCGAAGTCCTTTGTCCATTCAAAGGGTAAAGTAAGGGCACAATACAAGGGTTTCGAATTGGTGTTAGCATCAGGTGTCCATTGTCTCACATATGACATCATCCCGATGAATTCCCTATGTTGCTAGTAGTTTTTCAGCTGAGGCATTTAAATTTATTGACCGTTTTCTTTCAATGTCAATGTGCTTGGTTCCAGGGCCTAGACAGTGACCAAGGAATTTCACATGAGGCCTATACCATTGTACCTTTTCATTTGACTCACTGAGTGAACATTTGTTCACTGAGATATTTCAACAGAGAAAGAGAGAGATTCTGGTTCACAATGTTCTTTTGTGTCTGCACATAGTAAGATGTCATCAATATGTGCCTTCATGGGCTGGTTGCCATCCAGTCAGAATTGTCATCATGGCCTTTGAGAATTCACTTGGGGAGAAAACCATTCCTTGTGGAATTCTTGTCCAGGTGTACATTTATCCCTCAAACTGGAAAGCAAAGAGTTTTTGGTTTTCTTCATCAAGGGCAACAATAAAGAAAGCATTGGCCAAGTCTATTACGATGTACACCCTTGTTCCTGTAGGTATATCATTGCGCGAAGTACTAGGATTTGGAACAACAGGAGTATCTTCCTCGAGGATCTAATTGATGGCCCTTAAATCACGTACCATTCGATATACTGGCTTCTCTCCCTTTTTTACCTTTTTCTTAACAGGAAACAATGGCATTTGTGCTCTGCTCACTGTTTTCTTTATAACATCTGTTTCAAGTAGTTGTTATTTTATTTGTATTCGTATACAGGTGACTTGATCTACTAATAATGGGTATTGTGGTATACGTGGGATTTCGGCTAATGCTTTTATTTTAACTTTTACTGGAGGGACTTCTAGAAGTCCCACATCATACTTGCCCTTGGCCCAGAGAGTATCAGGTATTTTGGCAACAATTTCAGGTGGAATATTGCCTTCAATCTTTTCCTCTAGTTCCATTGCTGTCAATTCAAATATAATTTCCTCATCTAATTATCCAACATGTACGTTTACATTAGGTGAATACTGTATGCAGGCTTGTAAGCGATTCAGTAGGTCTCTTCCCAGCAGATTACATGGTAATGTGTCAGAGACAAGCAGCTTTTAAAAAAAAATATTAAAAACATTTTGTGGTTTCCAATTCCTATTTGTTTGGGGGGGGCGTTTCTTTGAGAAGGGTGGACTTTCCTCCCACTCATATTACTAGTGGCCCAGATGTCAGGGGGGTGTCCTTTGGTAGGCAGGGCTTTTGAATTATAGTCCGGGTGGAGTCAGAATCAACTAAGCATGAAATTTCCTGGTCTGTTAATTGTGGAAAACATAATGTTACAAAAGGGTCCTTACCATCTGTATCAGAAATTTACAAGTTAACCTCTGTCCTCTCAGAGAATATGTGATGCTTTGCTAGGCATTCATCACCTTCCCCCTCCTTCTTCTGCTTATGTTTATCAGGCAGTCTGATAAACAAGATACCCAATCCTGCCACAATGAAAGCACTTCCTGGTTTCTCTTTGAAAATGTTTAGCTCCTTGAGCCTGATCTTGTGCCACAAAAGCATTAAACCTCTTCTCTTGTAGGGCATATTGTGACATTAGCATTGTCGTCTGCTCTTTTTTGTGTGACCTTGTTTGGATCAGCAGATCCAAGGACTACTCTCAGCTATTGAGCCATATCTGCCCAACATAGATCCTGAGTTTCTTTAAATTTGTTAATTTCCTGCATAAAAACAGCTTTGTCTTTGGAGGGATGGGGTATATCCTTTGTAAATGCGTTAATTTTCCCTGGGGAAAAGGGCTGGTAACTGGTACTGGTAACTTTCGGTTGACCACCTTCTAGTCCTAGTCTTGTATTGGTATTTACACGAACAGGGTTTGCATTATATCTTAAGCCAAATACATCTTCATTTTCTTCCTGGGCAGTAATACTCTCTATGTTTTGTATAACTTCCCTGTACGGTAGTTCCTGTTTTGCCTGATAACTTGGAGGATGTGGATCTGGGTGAAGGGTGCTGTAGGAGACATGGATCTTGAGGGGCAGACTCACAATGACCTTTTAAATGAAAGAGGGATCCTTATCTCATTTTGACTATCATTACTGTCCTCATCCTTGCTAGCCCCATTCTCTGCTTTTTTCTTTTTCTTTTTGCCCCATTTACTCTGCCTATAATTTACATTGTCCCAGGATAATTGTAACTTCGCAACCATTTCTGACAGGTTTTGATTACATAGCTTTCCATTTCTTAAACATTTAGATAACACTTGCATTGTCTTGTCTAAATCTTACTGGGCCCATCAGTAATATTTGTTAGAAAACTCTTAACAGGTTCGTAACTAATCAAAATTCCATCACGTTGCCTACTTTCAAAAAACCCAAATTGTACACATTTAATTCCCTTATTCAACTCTGTCAGTCTGCTATGATAATTGACATACACAGAGATCCAAGTTGCTACCTCATAAGCTCCTTATTTTGGGATTAGATCTGGTCTGTTTTTAGTCTAGCCTATAATAGTCTTGATGACATTCCTTAACCACTGTCCGTATCTATTCGTCATTTCTGCCAAAGGACTCAATTTACTTGTGCCATTTTTACCTTTGTCGGCATTGAGAGGTCCATGGGTTTGCTGCTGTCCAAGAGTCCTGCTTGAGTCTCTACTACAATTTGGGTCATCACCTAAATTTGTTTCGTGCCACACACAGTAGCCATCAAATGGCACTTTATCACACTTTCTACACAGGCTTACACTTGCCACAAAGGAATATGCTGCTACATTGTTGACAGAGAGCAGCTTCAGAGCCCCGTGCCATCACCGCGGCTCCGGCCAATCAGATGGCCGGATGCCGCGATCCCGGAAGACGGGCGACTGGACATGTCACCCGTCATACAGGTAAGCGGGCGGCATGGCGGGGGCTCGTTCTAAGGTAAGTATTGCATAATGAGCTAGTATGCGATGCATACTAGCTCATTATGTGTTTCTCTTACAGGTTGCAATGGTCAACCAAAGGAGTTGAGTGCACGTGCTCAGCATCATATCTAGAGGTTGTCTTTGGGAAATTGATATATGAGTGCTGCCAGCATTGCTGCAGAGGTTGAAGGGGGGGGGGGGGGAAGCCTGTCAGTGCTTAGACCATACTCCTCTCACTGCATAAAATTGGTCTGCAGGGCTGTCGTCCCAGAAGGAAGCCTCTTCTAAAGATGATGCACAAGAAAACCTACAAACAGTTTGCTAAAGACAAGCAGACTAAGGACATGGATTACTGGAACCATGTCCTGTGGTCTGATTAGACCAAGATAAACTTATTTGGTTCAGATGGTGTAAAGCGTGTGTGGCGGCAACCAGGTGAGGAATACAAAGACAAGTATGTCTTGCCTACAGTCAAGCATGGTGGTATGAGTGTCATGGTCTGGGGCTGCATGAGTGCTGCTGGAACTGGGTACAGTTCATTGAGGGAACCATGAATGCCAACATATTCTGTGACATACTGAAGCAGAGCATGATCCCCTCCCTTCCACGACTGAACCGCAGGGCAGTATTCCAACATATTGACTCTAAACACACCTCCAAGATGACCAGTGCCTTGCTAAAGAAACTGAGGGTAAAGGTGATGGACTGGCCAAGCATGTCTCCAGACCTAAACCCTATTGAGCATCTGTGGGGCATCCTTAAACGGAAGGTGGAGCAGGGCAAGGTCTCTAACATCCACCAGCTCCTTTATTTCATGAAAGAGTGGAAGAGGACTCAAGTGGCAACCTGGGAAGCTCTGGTGAACTTCAAGAGGGTTAAGGCAGTGCTGGAAAAAAATAGTGGTCACAAAAAATATTGACATTTTGGGCCCAATTTGGACATTTTAACTTAGGGGTAACTTTTGTTGCCAGCGGTTGAGATATTAATGGCTGTGTGTTGAGGTATTTTGAGCGGACCGCAAATTTACACTGTTATACAAGCTGTACACTCACTACTTTACATTGTAGAAAAGTGTAATTACTTCAGTGTTGTCACATAAAAAGATATAATAATTTTTTTTCAAAAATGTGAGGGGTGTACTCACTTTTGTGAGATATACAGCTGCAAGAAAAAGTATGTGAACCCTTTGGAATGATATGGATTTCTGCACAAATTGGTCATAAAATGTGATCTGATCATCATCTAAGTCACAACAATAGACAATCACAGTCTGCTTAAACTAATAACACACAAAGAATGAAATGTTGCCATGTTTTTATTGAACACACCATGTAAACATTCACAGTGCAGGTGGAAAAAGTATGTGAACCCCTAGACTAATGACATCTCCAAGAGCTGATTGGAGAGAGATGTCAGCCAACTGGAGTCCAATCAATGAGATGAGATTGGAGGTGTTGGTTACAGCTTCCCTGCCCTATAAAACCCAGTTCTGGGTTTGCTTTTCACAAGAAGCATTGCCTGATGTGAATGATGCCTCGCACAAAAGAGCTCTCAGAAGACCTAGGATTAAGAATTGACTTGCATAAAGCTGGAAAGGGTTATAAAAGTATCTCCAAAAGCCTTGCTGTTCATCAGTCCACGGTAAGACAAATTGTCTATAAATGGAGAAAGTTCAGCACTGCTTCTACTCTCCCTAGGAGTGGCTGTCCTGTAAAGATGACTGCAAGAGAACAGCGCAGACTGCTCATTGAGGTGAAGAAGAATCCTAGAGAAAAAAAAGTCACTGGCAAATGCTAACATCCCTGTAAGCGAATCTACAATACGTAAAACACTAAACAAGAATGGATTTCATGGGAGGATACCACAGAGGAAGCCACTGCTGTCAAACAAAACATTGCTGCACATTTACAGTTTGCACAAGAGCATCTGGATGTTCCACAGCAGTACTGGTAAAATATTCTGTGGACAGATGAAACCAAAGTTGAGTTGTTTGGAAGAAACACACAACACTATGTGTGGCGAAAAAAAGGCACACCAACATCAAAACCTCATCCCAACTGTGAAGTATGGTGGTGGGAGCATCATGGTTTGGGGCTGCTTTGCTGCGTCAGGGCCTGGACGGATTGCTATCATCGAAGGAAAATTAATTCCAAAGTATATCAAGACATTTTGCAGGAGAACTTAAGGCCATCTGTCTACCAGCTGAAGCTCAACAGGGGATGGGTGTTGCAACATGACAATGACCCAAAGCATAGAAGTAAATCAACAACAGAATGGCTTAAATAGAAGAAAATACACCTTCTGAAGTGGTCCAGTCAGAGTCCTGACCTCAACCCGATTGAGATGCTGTGGCATGACCTCAAGAAAGCAATTCACACCAGACATCCCAAGAATAATGCTGAACTGAAACAGTTCTGTAAAGAGGAATGGTCAAGAATTACTCCTGCCCGTTGTGCACGTCTGATCTGAAACTTCAGGAAATGTTTGTTTGAAGTTATTGCTGCCAAAGGAGGTTCAACCAGTTATTAAATCCAAGGGTTCACATACTTTTTCCACCTGCACTGTAAATGTTTACATGGTGTGTTCAATAAAAACATGGCAACATTTCATTCTTTGTGTGTTTTGTTAGTTTAAGCAGACTGTGATTGTCTATTGTTGTGACTTAGATGATGATCAGATCACATGTTATGACCAATTTGTGCAGAAATCCATATCATTCAAAAGGGTTCACATACTTTTTCTTGCAGCTGTATTTACTCAATGTAAAACAGAAAAAAACACTTGATGGTGCAAACTTCCTTTCAATATTTAATTATACAATCCACCACATAATGAAACACAAATAAAAGTTACTTATACCTTACACATTAAGTACACAAATCATCACTGGGCCAAAATAAACAGCATATGCACTAGAATCTTACTGACATGTTTTGTTCTTAGAAAAAAAAAAAAACTTTGGGGAATAAACTGTCTTGTGTTTATACAGTTTGGCTTATTTGAGCATCTTATGTACTGTCCTTCCTCTGCTTATTTATTTATTTATTTTTTCACCTGTGTATTTCATATATTGCACTGTAATTTTTATTGTTGAAACCACTCTTACCTTGTTTGTGTCTGTACAGTTCGGACTAGCATCCAATCATTTGTTATTTGATTTATGATCTCATTTTGATACATTGATTCATATATTCACTTGGTGCAACAATATTACTTATTGATTTATCACTGGTGTTTTGTGTTTTAGCACTGATTGTTTGCAAACTTGTGTTTGCAAACTTGTGTGCACTTTAAGCCCCCGTTCACACTGGGGCGACCTGTGAGGCGACCTGGTTGCCTCACAGGTCGCCTGCCATACAGAAGCTATGGACCCGTTCTAATAGGAGCGACACAAGTCGCTCCGACTTAGAAAAAGGGTCCGGAGCTTCTTTGGAGCGACCCGGAGCGACCTGCATAGACTTCAATCTTATGAAGTCCGTGCCGGCCGCTCCGAGGTCGCGGGGCGAGCAGCGCGCCGCGACCCGTGAGGTCGCCCGGCAAAGTCGGGTCGCTGCAATGTGAACGGGGCCTTAGTATTTTTATTTTATTTATTTGCGCTGATTATTACCACTTTATTATTTAGCATCCAATCAGTATCAGTTCAAATGTTCCGATACTAAAACCGATACCTTCAAGTCCACCAGTGCAATTTGTGGTGTGATTTGACATTTCAAAAACGCATGATAACTCGCACGCCATTGCCGACAATGGAATCGTTCACATTTGTTGCGACTCACGTCGCAGCTCTACTCTTGACAGGAAAAGTGACCTCCACTCCATTTTCTATTCTTATTTTTTTCTTTTTTTAATGCATACTGTAGCTCCACTTTTGACAGGTTTTTTCTTTTAAATCAACTTTATTGTAACAAATAACCAATAGACACAGCTCGCGTAAGTGGAGGTCACGTTTCCTGTCTAGAGTGGAGCTCCAGTAGCTCCAGTCTGCAACCAGATACCATTGCATTCAAGCAGTGATCAGACAGCAGTGAAGGGGTTAATTTTGTGAAAAAAATGTAAGGTGGCACTAAAAGGGCTTTTATTAGTGTATATCAAAGTGTTCTCTTTACAGGAACACTTAGAATAATACTTTTTTTTTTTTCCATGTTTGCAGCTCATAGTTCAGTTTGAGCTGCTGTGTCAGAGAAATTGAAGCTTCTCAAGGCACAATGATTGCTGCGCTAGGCTTCAAGTAGCGATCATTCTGCTGTGAGAAGAGTTGGGCGAACGGTCAAAAAATGCACCATGCCTCTTACTAAATACCTTAGACATTCTACTTTCCAGAAAGGTCATTTTGGGGGGCATTTGTTTTATCCTGGAGATTTTGGGTCACAAAAAATGACATAGGCCGTCAATACATCAGGAATGATTGATTTATATATATATATATATATATATATATATATATATATATATATATATATATATATATATATATATTACACATCTACCATAGTTTGTGGATTCTAAATTTCCTACAAACTAAATAACATACACTGATTTAGGTAATTTCGACCAAAGAAATGTAGCAGAATACATTTTGGCCTAAATTTACTAAGAAAGATTGTTTATTTGCAAACTTTTATAACGGAAACAAAGGAAAACGCGTTTTTTTTTCCACCTTTTTTGGCCTATTTTTAGCTTAGCAAGAAATAAAAAAACCCAGTGGTGATTCAATACCACCAAAAGAAAGCTCAAATTGTGTGAAAAAACAAAAAAAAAAACCAATTTTCATATGTGTACAAGGTTGTATTCCTGTGCAATTGTCATTCAAATCGTGACAGCGCTGAAATCTGAAAATTGGCCTGAGCAGGAAGGGGGTAAAAGTGCCCGGTATTAGAGTGATTAAAGAGGAAATCTCCCTCTTACCTGCTAACCAGGGTTGTCCTTGATTCACACACTTACATGTGAAATAAATCCAGCATTGCCCTGATACAATCTGCTTTTCTGGTGCCTAGGTCCCGCATCGCCATCTTCACCTCTGACGAAACTGGGAGCTCAGCTGCCTTTTCTGGGTTGTTGCAGCTGGTCTCCTGATGATAAGCACCAGACTGTGAATCCCTGCTCCTACAGCCTCCTTTGATATGTGATGGGGGTGTCCCAGGAGGTTGCAGGAGCAGGAACACATTAGTGGGAGTGGACCATTACAAGAAATTTTTAAAAATGTTGTCAACAAATTAAAAAACACTGTTTTTATATTACAGAGAGGGAGGAATTTAAGTAGCTCCCAGAAATAAGGTAAGCTTTAAATATAAGTGCCTCTGCACTGCAGCTTACTCTTGGTCCGCCTGCAAAGTCCCACAAATATCTTTTGATCCTACCAGTGAAGTCCACCGAAGGATCGGTCAACACTGGTCCGACATACGCTCCAACTTCGAGAGTACAAGTCACATGACATGTCAAAATGAATGGTTCCCTAGAAGAGCTGTCTTCACTAGTCCTACTTAAAAAGGTTCCTGCACTACTTTGGTCTGACTTAGGCACGATTTTAGCCCATTTATTTGAATGGAAGTCGGACATGAAGCCGCAGGGCAAAGTCAGATCGGAAGTTGTCCGACTTCCATGTCATAGCAGTGTAAACCTGGTCTAATGCAGCCATCCTGAGAAGCTGTGACACTAATGTTGCACTGCTCCTGAATTCAGAGCAGAGTTGTCACTCTCATGTAGCCTGTGCCTGCTTGCACTACATTAGGATGAAAAAAAGATGCAGGTAACAAAGCTAAGAACATGGCCACTGCCGATTTGCAATTCTATAGCTTGTCAGTCGGAGTCAAGCCCCACCTAGTCTTGCCCCCTACTTTCTGTGTTGGCAGCTCTTCTCTGTGTTGCAGAAACCCTTCCACTGTGAGCAGGGCCATCTTTAATATTGATTGGACGCTGGGCAAATATTTTCTTGGGCCCTCCCAAATCCACTTATCAACTATTTGCAGGCAGTGTGGGCTCAGGGGGAAGCTGCTTTGGGCCCCACAACAATGAATGGGCCCAGGGCAGTCGCCCCTTTTGCCCTGTGTTAAAGACAGCCCTGACTGTGAGCTGCAGTGTTTGGGAGGGGGCGCACATGAGACATTAATGAAGGGGGCTTTACCAGGGGAGGTAAAGGAAGTTTTTGCTTTGGGGCTTGTGTATCACATAGTAGACTGATTTTGGACTTGTTTAGACTGTTATACAGTATACTTTAGTTATACTTTAGGTGTCGTCCCCATAAAGTGAAAGAGGAAAGCAGTGCTTAGTGACAGCTGAGAGGTTATAAATAAATATAAAAATAGCAGAGTAGAGGAGGAATGTATGAAATATGTACTGTATGTCACAGCTCTAAAACAGTGATATAATCAATAAGATACAATTATTCTGGGTATTCATTTGCAGTACGAGCGAAAGGTCACCACTCACAGTTGGTTGGTGCTCTCTACAGTTCAAAGGGCACATGTAATGTATCATTTTGTTTTCTTATGTCAAAGTACAGCTTCAGTTCTGTTTGACTGGTAGTCCATGCTGAGTAATTTGTCACTGTAAGGTCACTATATAATTAAGCAAATTGTTTAGCAATGTTTTGAATGTCAACTGGGAAAATACATGACACCATTGCATTGCCATCATTGTAGAGCTTTAGTTCTGCTCAGCCTTTTGATTGATCTTTCATTTGGATGCTGTGCAAAAATTGTGCTGATGTGAGCTCTTTAAGTGGTATTCCAAAAACCATGTAGATCAGCTAAGACTGACAGTATAACTCATCAATGTGCTCTTTTTCCTTTTATTTAAAGTCGAGCCAGAGTGGACAAAATGAATCACCACTGTGTGTACATCCCCAATCCAAATAAGAATGTATTACCTTGAAAAAAGAAAACCTGTCATTTTCCAAAAATAATATATATTTTTTTTAGTAATTTCTGCCTACAAGATCTTCAGTCTAGGTGCTGGTTAAGCATGTCCTTGCATTCTCTCAGCCTCATGGAATAGGTCATGAAATGCTAAGCTCAGACCTTGGGCATGTCCTTCACTATTGTGAGATCCCACACCTCCCAGATGCAGCAGACAAGAGCCTTATAAAGTCTGGTTTCCTATCTATCACCCCTGGTCTTTACACTAGGTGTGTAAACAATGTACTATTAAAGTGTTTTTCTGGTCTGTGGATGTATTCTATCCCTTTACCTCTTTTGTTAATTAAATAGTAACCGTTCCACATATTGAAAGATACCTATTGTATTTTTTTACTTACTTAACCAAGCTTTATCACAGAGTTAACATTTTTCCCAAATGTGAGGGGCCTTTTGGCATACAATCAAGTCCAGGTTAGTTAGAGCTATTTTAACCACTTCAATACAGGGCACTTATACCCCCTTCCTGCCCAGACCATGTTTCAGCTTTCAGTGCTGTCACAATTTGAATGACAATTGCGCAGGCATGCAACACTGTACCCACATTGAAGGCCCTGGAGCACCAGGACAATGGAAACGCCCACAAAATGACCTTGTTTTGAAAAGCAACCCAAGCGTATATTCTATGAGGCATTATTAGTCTTTTGAACATGTCATTTTTTTCCACAAGTTTTCGGAAAACGTGGAAAGAAAATGAAAACTTATTTTTTGTATTTATGTTGTCCATTTTATAGGCTATTTCTAACACACAGCATGTACATAGCAAAAATTACTCCCCTCTGAGTATGGCAGTACCACATGTGTGAGACTATTACACAGCCTGGCCACATAAGGAGGCTCAACATCCAAGTAGCCGCCTTCAGGGATTATACATCTAATTTCCTGACAACCTATTGCATTTTTGAAGCCCCTTCATATTTCTAACACATATCGTTTACACCCCAAAATATATTCTGCTGAGCAAAGGGTAAAAAAAAAAGATTACTTGTGGTTTTAGTAGTGCAGTGGTCCACAGAGGAGATCATCGGTCCAGGCAGGGATGTGGCCAGTGACAGCAAAAGCAATCGTCCATGCAGCAGGCAAGAATACTGTCCATAGTTGGGTGCAGGCAGAGATTCTATCAGCACAGCGAAAGCATTGGTCCAGGTTGCAGGCAGAGATGTGGTCAGCAGCAGCAAAAGGAATCGTCCGGGCAGCAATACTGTCCATAGTCAGTAGAGGCAGCAGGCAGAGAGATGGTCAATACAGTCAAAGTATTGGTCCTGGCAGCAGGAAGGAACATGTTCCATAAAGTCTTGGGTCATTACAGGCAGTGATATGGTCAGCACAGCCAAAGTATTGGTCAAGGCAGCAGGAAGGACCATCAAGCTTAGGGCCCCTGTCAGGAAAAAATAGTGACAGGGGTAGAGGCTTCTCCCACCCAAATATCTTTGAAGACTCTGGACTCCTGACCCTGTTCTGGGAACACAGAAAACCAAAAACTGTTTTTCTCTACGCAGGAACTAGGGAGGGGCTGGATGTTTGAGTCGAATGTAAGTTTGACTCAAACATCAGGTGTTCGTGTGTTCGTCGAAAAAAAATTTAAAGACGCTTCCTCCTCTTCTGAAGGCGTCCCACTGAATGATGCTCTTGAGCTTTGACAGCTGTTTTATATGCAAGGGGCGGGGCCACCCTGTTACATCACCTGGTGGCACCGCCCCCTTCTGACATCACGTGACGTCAGATGGGTAGCCTCTGAGGCGAAGCATCTTTGAATTTTTGCAGTTTTTCGGGTGTGGCGAGCGTCAGGATTGGCAATGGATTTACATCGAGGGACGCTATTTTTTCATTTTTATTTTTGAAAAAGGACTTGTCAAAAACTGTCTTTTGTGTTTATTTTTTTTTTTGTACACTATTTTGGTGAATGGGTAGGGGTACGATGTACCCAATACCCATTCACATAGGGGGGGCGGGATCTGGGAGCCCCCTTGTTAAAGGGGGCTTCCAGATTCTGATAAAACCCCACCCGCAGACCCCCACAACCACGCTCAGGGTTGTCAGGAAGAGGCCCTTGTCCACATCAACATGGGGTCAAGGTACTTGGGGGGGGCACCCCAAACCACCCTCCCTATGTTGAGGGAAAGTGGCCCGGTATGGTCCAGGGGGGGGCGCTCACTTGTCCCCCCCCCCATCCTGGCCTGTCACGCTGCATGCTCGAATAAGGGTCTGGTATGGATTTTGGGGGGGTCCCCACACCGTTTTTTTTTTTAATACATTTTGGCGTGGGGTTCCCCTTAAAATCCATACCAGACCCGAAGGGCCTGGTATGGACTGGGTGTGGGACCCTACGTCGTTTTTTTTTTTTTCATTTTTTTTTTTTCATTTTTTTTTTTTTAAGCTGTATTGTATTGTAGCTGACAATACATTACAGCCGTGAGCAAGTTTAAATCACATTTTTTCCTTTAGAAATGTCAGTATTGCTGCAACAGACTACATACATCATACAGATGCACGACTTTACAGGCACATTAAGGGGACTCCCCAGGCACTATATTTAAAGGAATTTTCTATTTTGTTTGTTTCACTTTAAGCATTATTAACCACTCCAGTACAGGGCACTTTTCCCCCTTCCCTTCTAGGCCAATTTATAGCTTTTAGCACTGTTGCATTTTGAATGACAATTGCGCAGTCATGCAACACTGTACCTAAACCAAACTTTTGTCATTTTTTTCCCCACAAATAGAGCTTTCTTTTGGTGGTATTTGATCACCACAAGGTTTTTTTATTTTAATGTTATAACATTTTGTAAATAGATACGTTTTGGCTTTCTTTTGACTTTTGATGGCAGATATACAAATTTATACATGGCCATATGGAAGAGAGAAAATGCAACTTTTTTATAACACAAATGGGATTTTCGTGTTGATAAATATGGTTGTAGCATCTGGTTTTTTAAATGCACCCCCCCCCCCCCCATGAACTGATTATATTCGTGGACACATTCAGGCTTTACAATGGCATCGTGTCTTGTGTGAATCTTCATCAAGGTGTCATTGTGGATGGTGGACATGACATAAACCTCTTTCCTGTCCCTCGACTTCAAGGCAAACACTTCCTCGTTCCTCAGACTTGCAAATTTTTCCATTTGTAGCCTTTTTGTTACTAAATTTTGTTGAAAGCCCTTCCTGTTTAATAATTGTCCACATATATATGATAGCCTTTTTTGAGCAGGGGGCATGCCAGGTCCCAGACAATTTTTTTTGCTGGTTCCGATATATGTTGGGTACTCAGGGGGCTGGAGCCGGAGTCTTTTTCTTTATACACGTGGAAGGCTTACACTTATCCTGTGGCTCTTCACAAGGTTTATATAGTTTCAATCCGTACCTGGCCCTCTTACTGGGAATATACTGTTTGAATAGCAGCCGGCCAGTAATGTGGATAGGGGATTGGTCCACACAAATGTTTTGATCTGGGACATACATTTCAGCAAAGGAAAAATAATTTATTAGGGGGTGTATTTTAAATAATTTATCATGGTTTGGATGATCTCGGGGAGGGCACTGAGAGTTGTCATGAAAATGTAAAAAGTGCAAAATCATGTCATAGCGTGTCCTGCAAATGACAGCAGAATAAATCGGCATGGGGTGGGTGGACCATGCCTTTTTTCTTTGTAAGCCCAATATTGAATGTAAGACCCAAAAAACAAATGTAAGTTGTCTAGTGTTAGACTTTGCCAATGAAACATACGGGCATAGGACGAATTGGGGTTGAAGACACTAAATTGGTCTGAAAAGAGATTTGTTTGGTCCACAATATACTGCAGCAAATCTTGTGGGGAAAAGCAAATAAAAATAAACTAATTGAGAAAAATTGGTAGTGTTGGGCTGCACACCTGTCTGTGCGGTGAAAAAGGGGGGATTGTAGCTGACCCTGAGCTGGAAGGCAGCCATAAGGGGTTTGCCAGGGCATCGGGAAGATGGGTATGATGTGTTATTCCAGTGCTGATACCGGGATCCTCTTCCTGGGGTCTAGCTCCGTTTTGTGTTGGTGTCGTTGGGGTGTATGGCGCTGCTGATGGTATGCAGGTCTTCTGATCTTTCTGTTCTTATTTTTTTAGGAGGGACTGTTTCCTCCTCTGATTCCAACCCCGATTCACAAGTCTCTACTGGCTCAAATTCTAAACCAGAATTGAATAATGAGAACTCCCCGCTGCTCTCATCATCTGACATAGTAAGGATTGTAGATGCCTCCTCAGGTGTAAAAAATCTTTTGGACATGGCAGCTGGTACTGATGGCCTGTGTGACAGATCACTTATGGCGGTACTGATGGCCTATGTGACAGGTTACTGATGGCAGTACTGATATCCTGTGTGACAAGTTACTGATGGCGGTACTGATATCCTGATATGTGAGTGTACTATATATTTATCCCAAAAAAAACTTGATATACTGCACTATGATGGCCCCATTATTTATATGAGCTTGAAGGCACAGAGGACACCATAAAGGAAGCGAGGAAGGACATTAGGAAATCCCCCATAGGAGATTGGTGCTGATATACCCCCAGGAGAGAGGACCGGAGATATAAGGATCACCGCAAGAGGAAGTGGACGGCGTTGGAACAAAGGATCCATAACCACAGCCAATTATGGTCAAGTGATACTGGCGTTTTACTGAACTCATTGAGGTGAGCATTTAGAGCACTTAGAGCACTTAGACGTGATTTCACTGAAAGGATCTGGGACACGAGAAATCAGGTGGTTGAAGAATCTGACCCACTGAGAAGCACTTTATTTGGCTTATTTTGCACAAGCAGCTATATCGGACACTTGAATTTATTTATTCACCCACTGAGAAGCACTTTATCTATATTGGCTTATTTGCACGAGATACTTTATTGGACACTTGTATTTATTGATTTATATAGAATATGTTAAAAATATTTATTTATACTCTACTATTTACTTTATAAGAAGAGGAATATTAGTGATTGTACTATACACAGTGATTTATTGTTGACGCACTGGTTCACTCTTTTAAGTTATAAGCACTTTAATATCCAATTTAATTGGGACACGAGCACTTTTGGAATGATCAGGATATTGACACTAACAGCTTTTTAATTCCCAATTTACGAATATGAATTTTATTTGAAGCACACCAATCACTGTGGAGCACATATATTACCTATCTCACCCTCTATATAGATTAATGGTCACATCAGCACTTTAAGATAGTAATACTATAGAAGGTAGCTGGTGAAGAATTATACATATATCGTCCTATGTACTTTTATGAAATAAGGATTTAGTTGAGAAGAGTGAATATATAACCATAGTCTTATCATAATCTCTGGTTGAGCAATCCCTAAAGTGCAGTACAACCTCCCTTACATTATATGTCATAACTGTTTTATTTGGTATCAGTTAATGTACTAGCAGCAGTAGGGAGAGGAGCGAGACCCTTCCAAGGTAGCGCAGGAACCACATTCTACATATAAGGTTACTGATGGCGGTACTGATGGCCTGTGTGACAGGTCACTGATTGCACTCCTGGACGATGAGAAGGTGAGTCAATCCTTTGAGGATTTTTTTCAGGCACAGGTATCGAATATGGACTTTTGCAGCAGTAAGTCAGAGTGGTGGGAGCTTACAAAACGGAGGATCATTAGGTTTTTCAAGGCCATAGGAAGAAATAAGCAGCTTGATAAGTATGTCAAGTACAAGCGTTTGGGGAGGAAGCTTGATAGGCTTGTCTCAAATAACGGAGATCCAGGGATGATCTTTGAGGTTAAACTCTTGCTCAGGGAGTGTCAATATGACAGGCATGCCTCTTTGGTCCTGGAAAGGGATTATGGGAAATATCACTCGCCCAACCCTTACCAGAATTGCAAACAAGGAAGAGCAGTTAAAGCGGTAGTATCCCGCTTTTTGACACTTTTACCTACAGGTAAGCCTATAATAAGGCTTACCTGTAGGTACAAATAATATCTCCTAAACCGGCATGGTTTAGGAGATATTTACAGTGCATGCAGCCGCTCGCGCGAGCGGCGCATGCGCTCTGAAGGTCCGGGGGGACCTTCAATTATCTTGCCGGGAGCTTGCCGGAAAAATCACTCCCGCGCGCATGCGCGGGAGTGACGTCATCGCGGCTCCGGCCAATCATCGCGCCGGAGCCGTCTCTTCCGGCCAATCACCGCGCCGGAGCCGCCGAACCCGGAAGAGACGGCGAGGGATCATGGCAGCGCCCGCAGCGATGTCCGGGGGTCCGTGTCGGGGCTTCGTTCTAAGGTAAGTTACACATAATGGGCTAGTATGCGATGCATACTAGCCCATTATGCCTTTGTCTTGCAGGTTTTTTTTTTTTTGTTTTTGTTTCTAGGGTTTACAACCGCTTTAAGTCAGTTGTAGGCCTGGTTGACAGTATGGGTTCCTTGACCAAGTCCAAGTCGGGGATCCTGGAAACCACCAGGTAATTTATGCTGACCTCCTGGACAGGAGGGACCTTGATCGGGCAGACATGTCAGGTTTTTTGGATTCTATACCAGGACTGGGAAATTGGCAGTTCTCTGGTCAGTTTGGCAGAGGACATCACTGCAGATGAGGTGGTTAAGGCTATTGATAAGCTTGCCATTAAGCAGTCGCCTGGGCCAGATGGATTGACAGCTGAGTTTTTTTACAAGCATTTTAAGGTTACTCTGGCCCCGTATTTGGTGGAAGTTTTTAATGGCTGTCTAAGAGAGGGTTCACTCTCTCCCTCCATGCGAAAAATCTGCAGTGATTCTTCTGTCAAAGGGTAAAGATTCTTTGAGAATTGAGAATTGGTGGCCCATTAGCCTTCTCAATGTTGAGAGGAAGATACTGGCAAAAATCATTTTCTGGCATTTATCGTCTGTAACAGGCAATCTATTTTCTCACCACCAGCACTGTTTGGTTCAGGGTAGAAGCACTTTTTCAGCGGTGTTAGCTGTCCGGGAGGCCCTGGAAAGGTGCAGGGCTACAGGCTGGGGAAAGTACCTGCTGGCATTGGATCAGGCAAAAGCTTTTGATCGGATCAATCATGAGTACCTATGGTTGCTTCTTGGCAATTATGGCCTGGAGGGGGGATTTATTGATTGGCTGAAGACTTTGTACAGAGGAGCTGAAAGCTTCATGCTTGTGAATGGTTGAACTGGACGGCCCTTTGAGTTTGACTCGGGTGTGCGTCAGGGGTGTCCTTTGAGTCCTCTGCTATACGTGTTCGCAATTGATCCCTTCATCAGGAGTTTAGAGTGTGGACCGTTGTGGGGGGTGCATTTGGGCTTTCCTGGTGAGCCCCCTTTGAGGGTTGTGGCCTATGCCGATACGTGTCTGGTTTCATCTCTGGGACAGAGGAGGCGAAGGAGGTGGTCTCGGTGATGGAGCAGTATGCTGAGGCATCTGGCTCAAAGATCAATCAGGATAAGAGTGAAGTTTTTTGGAAGGGAGAGGAAGGCGATAGCTTTGAGCTTCTGGACACCATCCCAGAGCCCCGGCAGGAAATTAAAGTTTGAGGCATCAAATTTGGTCCCGGTGATTACGGCCTTGTAAATTGGGAAAGCAGGCTACAAGATGCTGATGCCAAGGTTGCCAGCTGAAAGGAATGGAAACTCTCTTATAGGGAAAGGATTGACCTGATTAAAACATACCTGATCCCAGTATTTCTGTATGTCAGCTTTGTCTGTGTTTTGCCAGTGTCTCGCTAAGCAAAGATCTACAGCTATTTTTTCCAGATGTTATGGGGGAACAAACTGAATCTCATTAAGAGGTCTGTAACCTACCTTCCCAGGCGGATGGGTGGCTTAGGTATGGTCAACCCGGTGGTATTTTTTTTTCTGATGTTTTTGAAACCTAATTTTGGTAGCATGCTGGCAGAGGAAAAGCCTGGTTGGGTTGGCATTTTTCAGTCCTAGTTTAGGCCTTTTCTGCAAAGTTGGGAGAATGCTGGGCCAGTGAAAAGACTGAGGGTCCGACATGGTTAGCTCCCGGCTTACGTTCCCCCGTGCCTGAAAATGCTTCGGCAGTGGCGAGTGACGGCGGAGGAAATTAAGTCTCTTCCTAGGAAGGCCCTGGAGAAGAGGGTTGTTGAATCTGCCTTTAACAAGCCACTGGCCTTGAGGGATTGCCCAGGCTCTGTTATGAGGGAGGGTCTGCGTTTTGATTAATCTGGAGAGAATCCCTTTGAAGTTTCGAGATTTGGCCTGGCTCTCGTTCTATGGCAGACTCTATGTGAAGGGCAACTTGAAGCATCGCTCTGCGGAGAACCATGGTTGTCCAAGACTAGAGTGTGGCGGAGTGGAGGAGATGATGAACCATTTCTTGCTTCAGTGCCCTTTCAATGTAGAAGTCTAAAAGCGGGTGGGTGGGGCTCTGGGTATCCCTTTCATTTCCCGCTTAAGTAATGCGGAGTGGTCGTACGGGTGTTTTGAGACACATCAGGATTTCGATTTCGAGACACTTTTTCTAGTTAGCTTAGTAGTGCGTTACTTCACGTGGAATGCACGGTGTCAGGTTTCCACTCAGAAAAAAGTCCTTCCTGTCAAGGTGGTGGTGCACAACATTCTGGGTGAGGTTGGGAAGATTGGGGGTCTTGAGAAGGACAGGTGGCGGCTGGGAGCCTGGGCAAAGGCGTGGAGGAATGTCAGGTCCCCGTAGCTGCTGTCTGTCAGTCTCTGGGTGTGCGGCTTTTCTTTCTGTCCTTTCACGTCCCCTAGATTTTTATGATTGGATTTTTGAAAAAAGGCTGCATGCATGGAATAAATGTGTAATAGTTTTTTAGCCTGAGGGTGTGTTTAGGTGGAGGTTAGGGCTTTGTTGAGTTTAGTCATGATAGTAAAAATTTTCTGTTTCTATGCTGATGTAAGCTATTTTTGTTTATATATTTATTTATTTTGTATATATGTAAATATTTTTTTATTATGCTTGTGAGATTTTTAATAAACACAAATTTACAATAATCGGCTTTGATTTATTTATAAAAAAAAAAATTATCCCACAAGAAAAAAAATGTTTCCTGTAACTACTTAGAAATTATTAGCTGGAGTTTGGCTTAAATAGAATGTATTTAAATCTGCTAGTGCTTCTTAACATGCCCCTCCCCTCAGAGTGAGTGATAATGCTGCTGTCCAAGGTGCCTCCTATGCCCATTCATCCAGAGTAGGGGGCACTCTAATACAGGAGGTCTGTTACTGGCCAGATCACCAGTTGAAAACAGAGGGAAAAGAAAAACGAATGCAACCACCACATGTAATGATTGGTAATCTGCAATATATTACGTTATTATGTTTGGCTTTGGGTTTAATGCAGCTTTGAAGTCCATACTGCAATAAGTCACTCAAACCATCCTAAAATGTATATGTATACCCAAGATCTATTTTCCAGTATGTTTGGAACAATGCCTCACTTAATACAGTTTTCTTAAGAAAATCATTTTTGTCAGTCTTTTGCAAAGTTTATTACGTGGCCATCCGGCCAGTGATAGCACTTCCTGTTGCAGGCAGGCAATACTAAGCCAAAACCTTGCAATGAGCAGCAGTGTGGTCAGCCTACCAGGACAGATCCGTCAGTTGGCTGCTGTGCTGCATTCAACTTGAATGATAACATTTTCCCCAATTTCATTTAAATCTCTCAATATCCTATATCCCAATTGATAACGTGCCTATTTTGCCCAAGTACATTTTGCTGGTAGCTATGCTGTCTGTCTTCACTAGCCTACAGCTGATGATTACCTAAACCTGTGAATGCAAAGACACAATGATAATGTAGGTAGCTGTGGACCACAGAGATCAGGCATTACTTACATAGTTATATAGAGAGTTTGGTTACCGGTTTGGCCCGGGTATTGGCTATTTGCCCATTCAACGAACACCCGAATTAAAGGGGCGTTCGACTGTTTGTTCGGCCCGCCGAATGACCACAACGCACTGTGCTGCCCCACTGTGCATTGGAATCCCTGATTGGCTGAAGCAATGAAACAATGAAAGCTGAGAGAGCACTGTCAGAGCCATGATTGGAGAAAGTAATGATGACTCTAGCCAATCATGGCTCATTGCTCTTAGTCCCGCCCCACACTATAAAAATATTCTCCCCATAGTGGCCATTTGCAGTGTGATATTGGTGTGGAGAGCGATAGAACAGGGCTCTGTTCAGTGCTGCTAGGGTGTTTGTGTGCTATAGTGTGCTTCTATTGTCAGTGTAGAATATCCGTTTAGTGTGAATCTAATGATAGTTCAGTGTGAGTGTAGTGTGACCATTCCTTTTGACTTTAGTGTCAGTTTAGTTTGTCAGGGCAGGTTTACAGCAGTATATATCAGTGCCATACTGCACGTTGATTGCAGTATATATCAGTGCCTTACTGCACGTTAAACACAGTAACACTGGTAAACAACAAATTGGCAGTCCTGTCCCCCAGCTGCAGCATATTGCCAAATTGTCTCCAATGATAATGAGAATGGAGGAGATGATGATGATGAGGTCACTGACGTGACTTGGGTGCGGGATAGAGCAGAGGAGGAAAGTAAGGGTGAGACACAACCCCAAAGAGGCAGCAGTCATGGAAGAGTAAAGAGCAGCCACCCTATTCCACCAGATTGTGGAGGCGTTACATCTCAGGCCCACTTCCCACAGCTCAACTGTTTGGGCCTTTTTTAGCACACGTGCAGTCGATCGCACTGTTGCAATTTGCAAACTTTGCCTCAAACAAGTGTGGCATAAACACCATCCTTTTGGGTATCAAATGCTTGACGAGACATTTAAACTCCCACCACTCAGCCCATTGACAAGAGCACCTGAAATCCACAGAAAAGGGACGCAATTCTGCTCCTCCTCACTCCTCACCTTTCCGGTCTACTTCCGCAATACCTCATGACCTCTCAGCAGCCTCCACTGACAGAAAAGATGGTATGGCGCAAGGTGCCCCAGGTCCTTGCAGCACATCTGCCAGTAGCACACCACCAGCTGTAGACTACAGCAAGGAAATTTTTCTGCCCCATCTGCTGCAGCGAAAAAAAACAAAAAACAGTCACTGCCACCCATATGCCCAGCGTCTGAATTCAAGCTTCTCAAAGCTGATGACTTTTACAACTCCTGCCTTTCCATCTGGATTTTGCCCCCTTCCGTGAATTTGCAGAATGTGCTGTACCACAATGGCAGGTTCCCATTTACTATCTCTTTTCACGTAAGGCTATTCCAGCTCTCTACCATCATGTGGAAGGCAATGTTGTGGTATCGTTGGGCAAGGCAGTCAGCTGCAAGGTTCACATTACTGCTGACACATGATAAAGCAAGCATGGTCAGGGATGATATATTTAGTTCACAGCACACTGGGTTGCTCTGCTTGCAACTAGAAAGGATGCAGGGCAGGGCTAAGTGCTGCAGCTTGTTGTGCCGCCATGTCTCGATACAGTTAGTGGTGATGATATGAGAATTGTCAGCTCTACCCCCTTATCCTCCTCCTCCATGCGACCCCTCTGCTGAATTGTCCCAAGAACCCCAAGTACCCCCTAAGCACTCAAGGGGCCATTCAATGAGTCAGGTTGAAAGGTGCCATGCAGTGGGGACAGGAGCTACACTGGAGCAGAGGTTCTGGCAGCTCTGCAGCAGCAGGCCCAGAGGTAGTTCACGCCGTGCCAGTTGGAGCCAGGAATGGTTGTGTGCGATAATGGCACAAACCTCCTCCTCCTCCTCCTGTCCGCCCTTAGGGAAAGTTGACACGTGCCATGCCTGGTGATGATGTATTTGAGGACGCCACAAAGATGGTGAGCCGTGACAATGCATGCATCAATGACACAATCCCTGCTGTGTTCCTGCTTGAGCAGACTCTGTGTGGCATTATGGACAGGACACTTGAGGCAGAGCAGAAGATGAATTCTCTTGAAGACACCTCAAAGAGGATTTTATGTAATGCCTTTCCTTGACTCTGGTAGGTTACAGACTGGTAAAAAAAACATAGTTTTGAGGCTTCTCTTGGTCAAGAGGAGCAGTGGAGAAGGGGGCCACCTCAGTGATGCCTTTTATAATATTTTTTTTTTTTTTAGTCCTCGGAGCCCAGGGTTGTCGGCTTCCACATCCCATCAGCAGCATCTTCATCATATGGTGGGAGATTATCTAGGGGCGAAAATGGATATGGAGAGCTTTCTACAATCTACTGGGTCATGAGAATGGATCACTGGACAGAACTTGTGCGTACCAACTGAGTTCCACCAAGAACCGGAAGTGACGAAACCGGAAGTATCACCACTGAGGACCTCAATGCATTTCACCGTATTGGTGTCACCAGGAAGTCTGCAGTTGGTACACAAGCCGGTTCCTGGAGAGAATGGCGGGAGTTACAGCTTAGCAGGCGTTCTACAGTGGGTGCCGCTCAGGGCACAACTAAATGTGAGTTCAATTACTATTGATTTTATGGGATTTTGGTTAAATTTAAAAAAAACTTATCGCACGATCATCTTCCTTTTGCTTTTTTTTTTTTTTTTTTGGAAATCCTTAACGGATTGGAGCCTGGCTCAACATTCTAAAGGTTTTGCCGAAGTCGAGGGTATTAAGCATTAAGAAAATGTGTTTGGAAAACGGGAGACACACATGGTGACCAATATTGTGTATATAAAGCTGTGGGGGTCTTGACGGCCCGACTATATCTGGTGAGTGGCCCTTTTGGATTAAGGTGGAGGAACATCCCATATAAGCACGCACAAGACGGATTTATTAAAGCACAACCAAGCACGGGGTGTAGAAGATACTTATCTATATATTTGTTTAATATTTGTTAATTTTTTTATTTTAAACATATTTGTGCATTTGAATTGTTGACACCCAATCATGAGGATATTTTGTATTTTGACACATGAGGGATATATACACATTCACTAATATAGGCAGCACAACTACCACTACTATTTAGAGCAGCGCCTCAAATTTTAACTATTTACATTTATTTTTGGAATTTCAAAAAATTGATGGCAGCTGCAGGGTGAAATTGTTATTAGATACACATAGGAGGTGCCATTTTTTCTTTGTTCAATATTGTGAAAGATTGTCATGCTGAGTAAATAGACACATGTTACGGTTTAAAATTGCGCACACTCATGGAATGGCAACAAACTATGGTACTTAAAAATCTCCATAGGCGACACTTAAAACAATTTTAACTGTTACCAGTTTAGAGTTTGGGGAGGTCTTTTGCTAGAATTATTGCTTTTGCTTTGGCAATCGCAGCGATACCTCACGTGTGATTTGAACACGTTTACATTTGGGGGCGCGACTTACGTATGCGTTTTCTTTGGTGCGTGACCTCACAGCGATTGGGGCACTTTAAATTTTTTTTTCCTATTTATTTTATTTTTTATTTTTAATACGGTTTTTCAAAAGAAAAAAAATCTGATCACTTTTATTTCTCTAAACATCCCTTGTGACAGTTATAGGCAGTGACAGGTATTCTTTATGGAGGGATCTGGGGACCCCTCCACTGCACTTCAAAGTATTCATAATGACAAAATTGGCATTTTTGAATACTGACACTTTTTTGAAAAAGGCGGCCCTGGCAGCCTAGTAAACCAGAAGTGACATTGTGAAGTCGCTTCCGGGTTACATGATCGGAGACTTTGGGACTTTAACCAGCCAGTGGACGTCCCACCGGGAGACCTGGGCAGAGCGGCGGAAGGCAGTGGGGGGGGGGTCGTCCCCTCCCGCTCGCTGGTATAACAGGCTGAGCGGCCGCTGAGTAGCATCAATTGTTATCTACAGAAAGCCAACCACCGACTCTAAAAAAAAATGGTCACAGATCGGACTCCATCCCCCCTTTTGGAAGTCTATCCACTTTGAAATCATTGCTTTGTGATCCAAGCAGAGTTGTTTGCATAGGGGATTTCCCCTTGTTTTTACTTTACTATATATTTCTCTGTCACTGTTTTTTTCAATTATTTTACCACTTACCACTCATTGAGATCTTGGTGCACTATTTTAAAAGTCCAATTTTCTTGCACTTTACAATAAATTATCTATCTGCACTTTGTGGTATTCTTTATAGCACCTTTAGCACTTTACAAGTCTTATACATTTAACCTAGATATTATCTCTGCCAATTTGCACTTGCACCTTATCCTGCACATTTTTGTATATATTTATATATTAATTTGCGATCTGGGAATACCACTATTTTATAAGATCTTGGAACATTATATATACCAGGTAGTTCCGATTCCAACCGTTTATCTTTTTCCTATACAATCATGAAGTGGAACGAAATTTATTGGATATTTCAAACTTTGTTAACAAATAAAAAACTGAAAAATTGGGCGTGCAAAATTATTCAGCCCCTTTACTTTCAGTGCAGCAAACTCTCTCCAGAAGTTCAGTGAGGCTCTCTGAATGATCCAATGTTGACCTAAATGACTAATGATGATAAATAGAATCCACCTGTGTGTAATCAAGTCTCCGTATAAATGCACCTGCACTGTGATAGTCTCAGAGGTCTGTTTAAAGCGCAGAGAGCATCATGAAGAACAAGGAACACACCAGGCAGGTCTGAGATACTGTTGTGGAGAAGTTTAAAGCCGGATTTGGATACAAAAATATTTCCCAAGCTTTAAACATCCCAAGGAGCACTGTGCAAGCGATAATATTGAAATGGAAGGAGTATCAGACCACTGCAAATCTATGAAGACCTGGACGTCCCTCTAAACTTTCAGCTCATACAAGGAGAAGACTGATCAGAGATGCAGTCAAGAGGCCCATGATCACTCTGGATGAACTGCAGAGATCTACAACTGAGGTGGAAGACTCTGTCCATAGGACAACAATCAGTCGTATACTGCACAAATCTGGCCTTTATGGAAGAGTGGCAAGAAGAAAGACATTTCCTAAAGATATCCATAAAAAGTGTCATTTAAAGTTTGCCACAAGCCATCTGGGAGACACACCAAACATGTGGAAGAAGGTGCTCTGGTCAGATGAAACCAAAATCAAACTTTCTGGCAACAATGCAAAACGTTATGTTTGGCGTAAAAGCAACACAGCTCATCACCCTGAACACACCATCCCCACTGTCAAATATGGTGGTGGCAGCATCATGGTTTGGGCCTGCTTTTCTTCAGCAGGGACAGGGAAGATGTTTAAAATTGATGGGAAGATGGATGGAGCCAAATACAGGACCATTCTAGAAGAAAAAAAGGGGGAAAATATCTGCGCTCGGACAAATGAACGAAATATACAATATATAAATATATAAACAGGTTAGTAATGGCAGCCAACTAGAAAGTAGATTATAAACTTGTACACATAAGGAAGGAGATATAGTAGCACCAAACACTAGATAAAAATATCAAATAGAAATGTCCAATAAACAGTCCAATATGTCCAATAGATGGAGAAGGAGAGGTGGAAACAAGATCCCAATTCTGCACAGCTGGGAATTGGGATCTTGTTTCCACCTCTCCTTCTCCATCTATTGGACATATTGGACTGTTTATTGGACATTTCTATTTGATATTTTTATCTAGTGTTTGGCGCTATTATATCTCCTTCATTCTGGAAGAAAACCTGATGGAGTCTGCAAAAGGCCCGAGACTGGGAAGGAGATTTGTCTTCCAACAAGACAATGATCCAAAACATAAAGCAAAATCTACAATGGAATGGTTCACAAATAAACATATCCAGGTGTTAGAATGGCCAAGTCAAAGTCCAGACCTGAATCCAATCGAGAATCTGTGGAAAGAACTGAAAACTGCTGTTCACAAACGCTCTCCATCCAACCTCACTGAGCTCAAGCTGTTTTGCAAGGAGGAATGGGCAAAAATTTCAGTCTCTCGATGTGCAAAACTGATAGAGATATACCCCAAGCGACCAAAAGGTGGCGCTACAAAGTATTAACTTAAGGGGGCTAATTTCTCAGTTTTTAATTTGTTAAAAAGGTTTGAAATATCCAATAAATGTCATTCCACTTCATGATTGTGTCCCACTTGTTGTTGATTCTTCACAAAAAATTACAGTTTTATATCTTTATATCTTTGTTTGAAGCCTGAAATGTGGCAAAAGGTCGCAAAGTTCAAGGGGGCCGAATACTTTCGCAAGGCACTGTATGTATATGTATGTATATATATATATATATATATATATATATATATATGTATGTATATATATATATATATGTGTGTGTGTGTGTGTGTGTGTGTGTGTGTATGTATATATATATATATATATATATAATTAGTATCTCACAAATGTGAGTACACCCCTCACATTTTTGTAAATATTTTATTATACCTTTTTCATGTGACAGCACTGAAGAAATTACACTTTGCTACAATGTAAAGTATTGAATGTACAGCTTACAAAACAGTGTAAATTTGCTGTCCCCTCAAAAGAACTCAGCACACAGCCATTAATGTCTAAAGCGCTGCCAACAAAAGTGAGTACACCCCTAAGTGAAAATGTCCAAATTGGGCCCAATTAGGCATTTTCCCTCCCCAATGTCATGTCACTCGTTAGTGTTACAAGGTCTCAGGTGCGAATGGGGAGCAGGTGTGTTACATTTTGTGTTATCGCTCTCACTCTCTCATACTGGTCACTGGAAGTTAAACTTGGCACCTCATGGCAAAAAACTCTCTGAGGATCTGAAAAAAAGAATTGTTGCTCTACATAAAGATGGCCTAGGCTATAATAAGATTTCCAGGACCCTGAAACTAAGCTGCAGCACGGTTGCCAAGACCATACAGTGGTTTAACAGGACAGGTTCCACTCAGAACAGGCCTCACCATGGTCGACCAAAGAAGTTGGGTGCGCGAGCTTAGCGTCATATCCAGAGGTTGTCTTCAGGAAAAAGACGTAGGAGTGTTGCCAGCATTGCTGCAGAGGTTGAAGTGTTGGGGGGTCAGCCTGTCAGTGTTCGGACCATACGCCGCACACTGCATCATATTGGTCTGCATGTCTGTCGTCCCAGAAGGAAGCCTCTTCTAAAGATAATGCACAAGAAAGCCTGCAAACAGTTTTCTGAAGACAAGCAGACTAAGGACATGGATTACTGGAACCATGTCCTGTGATCTAATGAGACCAAGATAAACTTATTTGGTTCAGATGGTGTCAAGTGTGTGTGGCAGCAACCAAGTGAGGAGTACAAAGACAAGTGTGTCTTGCCTAGAGTCAAGCATGATGGTGGGAGTGTCATGATCTTGGGCTGCATGAGTGCTGCCGGCACTGGGAAGCTACATGAATGCAAGCATGCACTGTGACATACTGAAGCAGAGCGTGATCCCCCTCCCTTCAGAGACTGGGCCACAGGGCAGTATTCCAGCATGATAATGACCCCAAACACACCTCCAAGACAACCACTGCCTTGCTAAAGAAGATGAGGGTAAAGTTGATGGACTGGCCAAGCATGTCTCCAGACCTAAACCCTATTGAGCATATGTAGGGAATCCTCAAACGGAAAGTGGAGGATTGCAAGGTCTCTAACTTCCACCAGCTCCATGATGTCGTCATGGAGGAGTGGAAGAGGACTAAAGTGGCAACCTGTGAAGCTCTGGTGAACTCCATGCCCAAGAGGGTAAAGGCAGTGCTGGAAAATAATGGTGGTCACACAAAATATTGACACTTTGGGCCCAATTTGGATATTTTGATTTAGGGGTGTACTCACTTTTGTTGCCAGCAATTTAAAAATGAATGGCTGTGTGTTGAGTTATTTTGAGGGGACAGCAAATTTACCTTGTTATACAAGCTGTACACTCACTACTTTACATTGTAGCAAAGTGTCATTTCTTCAGTGTTGTCACAAGAAAAGATATAATAAAATATTTACAAAAATGTGAGGGGTGCACTCAATTCTGTGAGATATTGTGTGTGTGTGTGTGTGTGTGTGTGTGTATATATATATATATATAATGTGTGTAAACTGTATATGTTTTAGACGGGTGTAAAAAGAATTAAAAAAATGCGGTAAAGTAGGAAAGCTTTCAGAGATAAATAATTTATTGGTTTTATTTTTATCAGTTACAAAAATGCAAAGTGAGCAAACAGAAGAAAAATCAATCTATTCTAAATCAAATCATTATTTCATCTGATTACCCTTTGGCTTCAAAAACGCATCAATTCTTACACTTGCACACTTTGCACACTTGCACAAAATCTGTTGTTTTGAATGATTCGAGTCAGGTGTACAATTAACCAATTCTACCAAGCAGGTGCTAATGATTATCAATTTCATATGTAGGTTGAAACAGTAATTAGCTGAAACAGAAACAGCTGTGTAGGAGGCTTAAAACGCAGTGAGAAACTCTGCTACTAAGGTAAGGTTGTGCAAGACGATTCCATGTCATACACCATGGTTAGACTGAGCACAGCAACAAGACACAAGGTGGTTATATACTGCATTAGCAAGGTCTCTCCCAGGCAAATATTTCAAAGCAGACTGGGGTTTGAAGATGTGATGTTCAAGCTCTTTTGAAGAAGCACAAAGAAATGGGGAACGTTGAGGACCGTAAGTGCAGTGGTTGACCAAGGAAAGTAATGCAGCAGATGAAAGACCCATCATGCTTGCTTCCCTTTTACATTGGAAGATGTCCACAAGTGTCGTCATCACAGAATTGGAGGAAAGCTGTGGGATCTAGGTACACCTATCTACTGTCCAGAGAAGTCTGGTAAGAAATGGTCTTCATGGAAGAATGCGGCCAAAAAGCCATACATCTTGTGGAAACAAGGCCAAGTGACACAACTATACACAAAAACATAGCAACTGGGGTGCAGAAAAATGGCAGCAGGTGCTCTGGACTAATGAATCAAAATGTGAAATATTTGGCTGTAGCAGGAGTCAGTTTGTTCGCAGAAGGGCTGGGGAGTAGTACAATGAGTGTTTGCAGCCAACAGTGAAGCTGGTGGAGGTTCCTTGGAAGCTTGAGGCTGCATTTCTGCGAATAGAGTTGGAGATTTGGTCAGGATCAATGGTGTCCTCAATGCTGAGAAATATAGGCAGATACTTATCCATTATGCCATACCATCAATGTGTGATTGGCCCCAAATGTATCCTGGGGCAGGACAACGACAACATATAGCCAATGTCATTAAGAATTATCTTCAGCATAAAGAACAAGTGATAGTTTCTCCCCAACAGAGCCTTGATCTCAACATTATCGACTCTGTCTGGGATTACATGAAGAGACAGAAAAATTTGAGGAAGCCTACATCCACAGTTAGTTTTCCAAGAACAACCTACCTGCCGAGTTCCTTCAAAAACTGTTTGCAAGTGTACCTAGAATAATTGATGCTGTTTTGAAGGCAAAGTGTGGTCACACCAATTATTGATTTGATTTGGATTTCTCTTCTGTTCATTTTTTCCATGGTGCCTCTGGATCTAAAACAGTGTACAAGTATTTAGTACATAGAGTGCTCCTCAGGGAAGTGCAGAGTCGCTTAGTCCATATGAAACCTTCATCTGTGTAATAATAAGATGTAGGAAGAGACTAGAAGACTGGATGGATGGATGAAAGGATGGATGAGTAGCTGAGCAAAAGGATGAACTGGGGCTAGAACAGAAAGGAAACCTCTACAGCTTCTGCCGAAGATGTGGGTGGGATCACCTCAATGCATAAAAAAATGAATAGCAGGGCAGTGAGTTAAGTATCAAATAAAAACACTTTTTTAACCTCCCTGGCGGTCTGATTATGTCCAGATTTCTGTGCTAAAAGCGATACATTGTTTTGCATAGAAATCTGTTGTTTTACATTTTAAAACTCCCCTTCCCCTGGGATCCCCCGGTCGTCCTCCCCTCGCCTACCTTCCGCTATCCTCCCGATGTGTGCTTGGCCGGTGCCGGCACCTGTCTTCTGGTTCCCTTCCCTGCGAGCGTTGCGACGCAGGGGGGTGGAACTGGCGGCAAATTTAAAAGTGTAAATACACTAAATTACATGATACAAAGCTGTGATCCTAACGGATCACACCGTATCATGCCTATTCACCGCAGGATTGCACCTGGTGACTTTTCCAGTACCCTGCCTGTGCTTTTCCAGTGCTTTGTGCCTGGAAAATAGAGAAAGACCATGGCGCAAAAGCGCTTTTAGATGAACTGGAAAACAGTAACAGTGAAACTAAGTTACGTGTGAGACTGAGGGACCCTGCGCTTAGGGATTAAAGTGAAATTAGTGTATAAAAAGTGTACATTTAAAGCTGCTAGCTGCAGTGAAAAGTGCTGGTGCTCTTTTAGGAATGTGTAATGTGAATGCAGCGCTGCTTTGAAAATATAAATATATAAATAATTCTTCTTAAATATGGGTGATATTCTTCAAAAAATCATAAAAACATAAGATCATAAAATCACACAACTCATAAAACCATAAACTTCCTAAAATCAAATGATTTAACACGTTGTGCTATGAATAAATGTCCATTAGTGCATCCTTCCGAAGTGCTGTAACCTTTTCCAATATTCATAAAGTGCTTGAGTGCTCGAACTGTGCTATAAGCGGGGTTTCCCCCTTCAGATGTCTACTTACCACCAAGTAGATATAATCAGGCATGAAAAAAGGCTTTACACTCAGCTTCTCCAATTAATCAATCAAGAAGGAATATTGCTGGAAGATCAAGATTCATCACCCGTGTCCTCAGAAAAAGAAGCTTTTCATAGTGAAGTTCGTTTAAACAACACATTTATTAGGTGTACAACGGGGGTTTATACTCACAAACATCACAATTTAGCATGCAATAATGAAAAGAGCGGCTCGGCGGCGTGCTGCTCCCGCAGCATACGATCCTCCGGCCGGGGATCACGTGGTACTCGCTCTACCTATCGCTAGACGCGTTTCGCTGTGAGCTACAGATGAAGCTGTGTGTCACAGCGAAACGCCATGGCTGTTCAAAATTTTTCAGGCACGAAGCACTGAAAAAGCACAGGCAGGGCACTAGAAGAGTCACCGGGTGCAATCCTGTGCTGAAATGGCAAGATACAGTGTAATCCGTTAGGATCACAGTTTTGTATCATGTCATTTAGGGGGAGATTTACTAAAACTGGATCTAGTGCATCTGTGCGTGGTAACCAATCAGCTTCTAACTTCAGCTTGTTCAATTAAGCTTTGACAATAAAACCTAGAAGCTGATTGGTTACTATGCACAGCTGAACCAGATTCTGTGTGCACCAGCTTTAGTAAATCTCCCCCTTAGTGTTTTTACACTTTTGAATTTGCCGCCGGTTCCACCCCCTGCGTCGCAACGCTTGCAGTAGGGAACCGGAAAACAAGTGCTGGCAATCGGCCGTGCACAGAGTGGGGAGAGACTGTGAGGAGGACAGGGAAGACAGCGGGGTAGTGCAGGGAAGGTGAGTAACATTGCGGGGTAATCCCGAGTGTGGCTCGGGGTAACCGCTTTTGGTACTGAAAGTTAACGAGCCACGCTCGGAATACCGCCAGGGAGGTTAAAACAAGCAGTACACTTATCTTAAAATTTACACCAAACCGCATGCATGTAGCTCACTCAGCCTTCCTCTTCTGCACCCTCCTCATCCTCTCTATCTGCACCCCCAAAGACACTATCACCAACACCACCACCACCATATACCCTCCGCTTGAGTCACTGGAATTATTTTCCGATCCATCACAAGACATTTGCGATGCGCAGCCATTCCTGGCATCAGATCAGGAAGAGGAGGTAGCAACAGCTGCCACCCAGCAGTCTGATGACAGTACCCAGATTAGCCAAAGGAGGTTGGTCCCCGCTGTTGCTGCCTACTCTTGAGATCTTGAATGTTAGTGGGGGGGAAGGTGACGTCGATGATGACATGTCTATGGACGTCATCTATGGACGTCACGTGGGCGCCCACAAGAGAGGAAGAGGAGGGGAGTTCAGAGGAGGAGAGATGGACCAGCAGATAGGGAGGAGAAGCAGGCGGAACTTACATTGCACAGGAGGGACAAAGCAGCAGACTGCTAATGTATCAGGAGCGAGCCATCAACCATGTACAGTCACATCTGGCGCTCCCAGAACGCCCGGTACATGGCTTCACAGTGTGGGCTTTTTTTAATGTGTCCGCTGCTGACAATAGTGTTGCCATATGCAGCCTTTGCAGTCAACGCATAAGTCACGGTAAGCCCAACACTCACCTAGGGACGACCGCCTTAAGAAGGCACCTGGACTCCCATCACCAAGCCCAGTGGGAGCAACGCCGTCAGAACCCACAAAGCCACACTCCAGCCTCTCACCGTCCAGCCTCTTCTCCTTCTCCTCTCTCCTCACAATTGTCTTCCACTCCACCTTCCATCATGCCGTCATCACGTTGTTCTGGAAAAAGGCAGGCTTCCGTGGCCCAAATGTTGTAGCGTAAAAAAAATGATGACGCCGGATAACAATCTTACCCAACAGTTGACTGCTGGCTTGTCGGAACTGATAGCCCGCCAACTACTGCCATATGAACTGAGAGGCCTTTGGAAATTTGTGGCCATTGGAACACCACAATGGAAGGTCCCAGGAAGGAAATATTTCTCGCAGAAGGGCATTCCAGAGCTATATGGCCATGTTCGACGGCAAGTGAATGTATCTCTGGCACAGAGTGTCAGTGCCAACATACATCTGACCACAGACACGTGGTCTAGCAAACATGGTCAGGGAAGGTCAGAATGCAGCACTTCCAGGCCTTGCTTCGAGAAATGCTGCATTCTGCTTTTGCGTGCGTTTGCATGTGACCAGTAGACCATGTTTGATTAAAATTCCTCATGATAGGCCACAAATATCCGCCAGACCGCCATCCACCCATAACAATTCATGGTCCATGTCTTTGATAAATACAGCGGCATAAAAGGCATTTTATGTTCATTGAATGTCTATTTTTTGGGGCCTTTCATGGCCGACAATTATTTATCCTGTCAATGCCTAATGTACCTCCAGCCACAGAATACAACATTCTTAGCTGTCAGGTGAACGCTTTTGGGCTCATTTTTGGGGCCTGTAATGGTGGGGCGACACTTAATTCTGTATCCTGTGAATGCCTAATGTACCTTTAGCCACAGAATACAACGTTCTTAGCTGTCAGGTAAACGCATGTGGGCTAATTTTTGGGGCCTGGAATGGGGGACACTTAGTTCTGTATCCTGTGAATGCCTAATGTACCTTCAGCCACAGAATACAACTTTTTTGCTGTCCAGGTAAGAGCATGTGGGCTAATATATGGGGCCTGGAATTGGCGACACTTACTTCTTTATCCCGTGAATGCCTAATTTTTCAGACTGGAATTGAAAATCAATGGGTCTGTATACGTTCTGCCAAATTGTGGAACGGATGCGGACCCATTTTACAGACGTGTGAATGGACCCTATATTTATTTGACATGTATTTACCGGCTGCTCTCAGTTCTGGCTGCTTTAGAAAAAAAAATGTTTTTTGCTGAAAAAAAAAAAAAAATGTTGTGGGACTATTTGTGCACAGCTAGTAAGTATTTTGCGGGTGCAAATATGACCTGAAGGTTTTTAAAGTTCGCCTGCCATTAAAGTCAATGGGGCTCGCCGCGAACTTGCAGTTCGCGAACATTTGAGAAAGTTTGCGGATAACGTTCGCGAACCACCCCGGCCAATGTTTGCCCATCACTATTTAGAACTTTTAATATTTATTGCACAGACCACAACTGGCCAACAAACCAGTCTATAAAAATTATGCTTCTTAAAAACTGTACAAAAAATAAGTAAAAAAAATATATAAATACACTCTTTGTTGTGCAAAATAAAAATATAAAACCGTCACACAACTGGTAGACATACTGTAGCCTACTTGAAGTATTTTATAATACTGAACAATGCACCAAAAATAAACAATAATAATAAAAATATACACTCTTTGTAGTGCAAATTAAAAATATGAAACTGATATATGTAAACCGGTAATGAAAATTTGTATTACCTGTTTTCATATATCAGTGTCATATTTTTAATTTGCACTACAAAAGTGTATATTTTTATTATTATTGTTAAATGGGAAAAAAAAAAAAACACTTGTAATCCCCTCTGCCTCTATTCAAATCACTGTCACATAAATCCAACTTTAGCTCCTAAACATTCATGAATTCGTTCATTCATTCATCAATTAATCGATACACTCCTTCCTAACACTCATCCTTCCATTTATCCACCATAGCATCCTTCCATTCTCCCCATCCATCTAAGCTATCCATCCTAAGTATTAAACCAGTGGTTGTATCTCAAAACCAGAAGCTTGTCAAACTTCTGGTCAGAAAGTCTATTCCTCTTTGGAGTTATGACAAGTTTCCCAAGACTAAAGAGTCTCTCTACTGGGGCACTGAACGTAGTGGCTGCATTATATCTGAGTGAAATTTTCTTTATCAGTGCAAATCCATTTACAAAGTCTATCTCTCGTGCTCCTGATTTGAAATAATCTGTGACTTGACTTTCAGCTGTAGAAAAGGTGTCATCGTCTTCCTCAAAGGAAAATAACTCATCCTCTATAGCTGAGTCTCTGCTAACGGCATGTTGATGTGCTGGTAGTGGTACCTGCTTGCTGGTCTTGGTCTAGGACAAGTTTCCGGCACTCTGCCAGCAGACTTGTCCTTACCGACCTGTGTCCGAAGCCAACGTAGTTTGAATTTGGGCAGGGTCACAGCAGCCAAGAAAGCATCCTCACTTTCCAGCACCTCTGCAAATCTTGTTTTGATTGCCTGAAATGATAAGAATGCAAAGAACATATTATTTCACGTATTTTATTTCAGGTACTTGTATAGCTACGTCAATTTACGCAGCTCTTTACATATACAGTATCTCACAAAAGTGAATACACCCTTCACATTTATGTAAATATTTTATTAAATCTTTTCATGTGACACGTACAACACTGAAGAAAAGGACACTTTGTTACAATGTAAAGTAGTGAGTGTACAGCTTGAATAACAGTGTAAATTTGCTGTCCCTTCAAAAAAACTCAACACACAGCCATTAATCTCTACACCACTGGCAATAAAAGTGAGTACACCCCTAATTCAAAATGTCCAAATCGGGCCCAATTAGTCCTTTTCCCTCCCCGGTGTCGTGTGACTCGTAAGTGTTACAAGGTCTCAGGTGTGAATGGTGAGCAGGTATGTTAAGTTTGGTGTTATCACTCTCACTCTCACTCTCTCATACTGGTCACTGGAAGTTCAACATGGCACCTCATGGTAAAGAACGCTCTGAGGATCTGAAATTAGGAATGGTTGCTCTACATAAAGATGGCCTAGGCCAGTGATGGCGAACCTTGGCACCCCAAAAGTTTTGGAACTACATTTCCCATGATGCTTATGCACTCTGCAGTGTAGTTAAGCATCATGGGAAATGTAGTTCCAAAACATCTGGGGTGCCAAGGTTCGCCATCACTAGCCTAGGCCATAAGAAGATTGCCAAGACCCTAAAACTGAGCTGCAGCATGGTGGCCAAGACCATACAGTGGTTTAACAGGACAGGTGCAACTCAGAATAGGCCTCGCCATGGTCGAACAAAGAAGTTGTGTGTACATGCTCATATCCAAAGGTTGTCTTTGGGAAATAGACCTATGAGTGCTGCCAGCATTGCTGCAGAGGTTGAAGGGGTGGGAAGTCAGTCTGTGCTCAGACCATACGCCGCACACTGCATGAAATTGGTCTACATTGTCTACATGGCTGTCGTCCCAGAAGGAAGCCTTTTCTAACATTCATACATACACATACTAGGGCCGATTTTAGACAGGAACTAATTACCCTACAAGCATGTCTTTGAAGTGTGGAGGGAAATAAATAAGATGCAATTCTTGGGTGACTGGTTAAAGATATTTAAATAAATTAAAGTTCTTACCATGACAACTGCCTCTGGAAGGTCAACTAGGATTTGCAGGCCACTCTTCAGTTCCAAGGTCTTGAAAATCAATGTCTCCAGTGTTGGTAGGAGTGTACCATGGAAACAGTTGTCTTCTCCCTGAAGAATGTCTAAGGCTACTGTAAGTGGCCACATAACAATACAGTACTCTCTGATGAACTGATGTTCTCATTCTGTGATGGCTGTCATCCCGAACTTGGACCAGATGTTGTTCAGCTCACCCCTAGGAATCTTACAGATTCGAGCCAGGGCATCATAAAATGAATTCCATCTTGTACTGCAAGGGACCAGCAGCTTCTTTGCAATGATGTCATCCACGGTTTCTGCAGCCATCGTTGAACGACTATTACGTTCCAAAAGCCACATTTTGTGGTAGCGCTTCTGTATATCGCTTTTGTTTGTGGTTTTGACAGTAACCACTTGTCAACATCAGTACATGAAACAAGGTTTAAAGTGTGCGCAGCACACCTCTGATGTGGCCGGAAAGTGATCACAATTTCTTCACCATCATCATCACCACCATTTTGCAATACATCATTAATGTCCGTAAAAGTCACCTCCTCCTCATCATCCTCAGTGTCCTCCTTCTCGACTGGCTGCTGGCATCTTTTAAAGGCCTTGATGAAATTGGAGCCATTATCTGTGACAGTTGATGTAATTTTATGGGATGAGCCATAGGATGAGTGAATGTTTTCAAGCTCAATTGCAATAATGTCCTGAGTATGACAACCCTTGAGTCTTCTGCATGCTAGGGCTGCTTTCCCTCGCTTCATGCTGTTTGGATTTATCAAATGCGCAGTTTCGCCAAGATAGCTTTTATTATGTGCCGTCCAAATATCGGCTGTTGTAGAAATATATTCTACATGTTCAAAGGTCTTTTTGAGTTTGGCATTCATTCTTGCATACTCGGCATATATGTACTTTGAAAAAGTATTTTTGCATGGTGGGCTTACCCCCTGTCTCGCAGGTATTTTCGAAAATGATTGCCCGGAAAGAATCTGACTCAACTGTTGACAACGGCAGCATCTCCTCAACTATATATCTGGAAATGATTTTATTTA